>NC_089455.1:2719094-3464122 GCF_026210795.1 Rhizophagus irregularis
TAAAGCGAAAACGAGAAGGGAGCTTTAATAAAGATGTATAAATTGACTTAAAGAATGTATATCGGATGATAGATATAAAGATTATTAAATTGATTGCTGAAGAGAGGGAGGAAAATGGCGAGTTTTTAAAGCATTCTGCTTATCGAGAAAGTTTCACAATAATTTGTAGAATATTCTCAGGCGTTTTTTCAAAAATAGGCTTAAAAAAAATTTATATTGTTTGTTGTATCACGCAATTATAATTCCGGAATCCTAATATCCGAGTACTATCCCAAAAAGTTAATATATGGGAATGTTAATAAGCGTAAGCCCTATTTACCCACTTTTTTTTTGGAAAGATGTGCGGAGTATTTGTATTTTGATTATTTTAAATGTGTTCTTTGATAACTTTATAAGACTAAATTATTTTTTATGATGCAATGTATCATGTAAAATTGTGAATTAGTGATATAATTATTATCTTTTGGCGAATTCCTGACGATAAATGATTTGAAATAACGCGTGGAATTTTCTAGATCAATTTATTTCACAATATCTCTCATATTGGAGTCTCTGGAACTTTTAATATTTGTACTGTATATGAGCCGAGATAATTAGAGTTTCAGATGAAATTCTGTGTCACTTTTTCACGAATTTATATAATTTCTAATTCATCTAAAGCATTTAAATCTAATGAAATTAATGTTATATTCCAATGATTTTTTTTTATCGATAAATGAAAAGATTATCACGTTTTCTCAGCACTTTTTTTTTTGCGAAACAAAAGATTTCCCAATCAATTATGCAGATACAATTATGATAAATTGAATATTACCAAAGTCAACATAATCAATCAAAATTGTAATTTTTGCGTATTATCATACAAATATATACCTAATAAATATTAGGTCAGTATCAGGGCAAACCACTATTAGATTAATAAGATTAGATCTCTGACTAAAGATCTCTTAGTTCCTTCTTATCAACTAACTACGCTTGATTATATACTGAACCAAAATTTCTTTTCTAATTTCTTCAATATTAAAAACTGATCCGTTTTTTTGATTCCTGAACTAATGACGTGCGGCGTGATGTAATCACGTTCTGCACTTCATGACAAATATTTTTTAAGATCTCAAGAAGGAGTCACACGACAGCCGACAACATTGACATCGCAAAATTCCTCGGAGCATTACTCTCAGTTATAAAATTTTTGAATTGTTAACTTATATTGTTCAAATCAAAAATGTATGTACTGTACAGTAACCCTTAAATGATGCCTTGATTTTTCGACAACAATGAACGAAACCTGGAATAAAATCTTTGAACAAATGATCGATATGCTTGAACTGCTTAGTGAGAAATTAAAATTTGTGGATGATAAAGTAAACTTTGTGAATAATCAAAGTAGGCCTTGTAAATAATGAAGCAAAAGCAAAATGGAGTATTCTAGACAGTAAAATAGAAGATAAAATTCGATATATTAAAAAGATCCCATAACACAAACTTTCCTTCTTTTTAGTAAGACTCTTGAGAGTCACATTTTTCCATGTAAATAATTTTGTAATCCTAAACTATTCCAATTACAGGGCTGGTCTATTATATGGGGCTCGTATTACTCGTATTCATCTTTATCTTTATTTATCACATTTATGTTATAGTAGTAGTAAGGGTGACCTATCACTTAACGGCATTCAACAATTCAATAAAAGTTTTTCATATCTTTGATGAGTCTTATTTTCTTAAAATTATTTGACTCATTTGATGGCGAACCTTGGGTATGCATCCAGGGTAGTACCTGGGATTTTTGTCCAATTACCCGGTACTCTCCTCATTTATAAAATCGACTTTCTGCAGATATCAGATATACAATAAAATTCTACTAAATATAGTTGCCGCACAAATACATTATCAAAATAAATAATTTGTCAAAAAAGTAGTAATTCTTTCTATTAAATAATTTAAAAGAAAAAGATGAAGGTAAAAATACCAATAGTTTCAATAGTTTTTTCATTTATCAAGATGCGTACCTTTTTTTTGATTAATTCTTTTATTCACATATTATAAGTAAGGAAATAATCCTCAATTATTCACAAATAAGACATAACATTAAACATTATGTAAGATAATTACTGTATATAATATGAAGATTTTAATTATCACATCATCAAATCTTTAAATCACACAATTTACGATAAAGTTTGAATTTTATTAATGAACAAATTACAACAGAACGAAATTGATAGGGTTAACAGAACAAAATCTTAGGTTCTTTATACTTTCATTTAAAGGATATCTTCCATATTAATTACAAATCCATCAAGAACTTTTGACGCAATTTGAGAAGGATTTGAGTGTGTTAACCAAACGATTTGATTAGTATTAGAATCAAAGCTATAGATTCTTACTTCAAGTGGATTTACAAATCGATCAATTGATATTCCTTCCTAAATAAAACCAATAATTTAATATAAAGATTGATAAACAAAATAGTCATCATAATTTTTTTACTTACTTCAACTCCACCGTCAATCCATCGCAACATTTTATTATGAAAATATTCAGGTGAATCAATCCTTGAACGGAACTCCACAACGAAATTTGGTGCAACTGGTGGATATGCTCGATATTTTTGAACATCTGTTAGAGCGTTCCACCTGCAATAATAAAAAAAAAAAAGTTTTTTTCTTAAAATAAAATAATTGCAAAAAATGAAATTATTTTATTTTGATTATGTTTAGAAACCTGGCATTAAGAACAACAGCAATACTAGGGTTTAGAATATCACCATTTGGTAAAGTAACACATGTCTATAATAAACAAAAAGATATGATGTCAGAAAATAATAAAAAAAAATCAACGAAACTCTTTCGTAATGTACTGTACCAAGGAAGGAATAAAGGTTCCAACCAAGTTGGAGTTAGTATTACACCACTCAATAACTCGAAAATTCATTTTTGTTTCTCTTTGAGCTAATACATACGATTTTAATACAGAAATGTAATATTTTAATTCGATAAAAACTGTCTTTAGCAAGCGACATACCAGTTTCAAATTCTACCGCTGGTAATATATCAAGCTGGCCATCAATAAGATTCATTCGAAAAGACTTAGGATTTTTGTATGAAGTTTCCTCAAATTGTTCGATATTACTTTTAGGAACTAAAGAACGTGGAAACATTTTGGAAGTATAAAAGAAGAAAAATCAGACAAATGGCGAGTCAAGTTAAATCATATCACGTTCAACGCAAAATTTTATTCACGTGAAAATTATATATTCAAACTTTTTTTTTTTATTTAAATAGATTTTTTTCTGAAAATAAACAATGAGTAAAAATGGGGAAAATAAAAAAAAATAAATGAAATAAAAAAATGAAACAAAAAAAATGAGTAAAATAAAAAATGTAGGATAAATATATTATACAAAAAAGTAAATATTATTTCACTATATAATTTTTGAATAGCTTTAATATAATATAATATTTTTTAAAGCGGCCATGAGACGAGAATAATGTAACGGCTACTGAAAAAAAAAACTATCAATAAGTTGCTTTATATTGATATTGTCACAATAAAAAATGAATGAAAAATGGTAAAAACCTTTTATGGAGTAGGCGATAACATGGCAATTGAAGTTAACTTTGCGAGAATAGAACCTGCCGCAACGTTTCCAACGTATGCTTGAGCGCCGGCCGCCAAACTTCCAGCGACGACGCCAGTTTCAGAGATTCCAAGGATCCCAACTACAATAGGGCCACCTCCGACAGCAATAGCGGCACCACCAACGACAGCAACAAATGCTGCTGAAAAGAAACCCATTTTTTTTTTGTAACAAAAATTGATTTTTAAGAGAGGAGATGGAGATTAAAAGACTGTATGTATAATGAATATAAAGATTAAATTGTCTGCTAAAAAGAGAGAGGAAAATGGCGAGTTTTTAAAGCATTCTAACTGACACAGTATCACACAAAATTTTTTGGTTCATCAGCAGGTGGCGTTCGGAATAGAATAGACTTAAAAAACAAGTAAAAAAAATTTTATATTGTTATATTACGCACTCAATAATTCCGGAACTCCTCATAATAACCGAGTACCTATCCCAAAGAGTTAATTTATGGAATGTAAATTAACTTCATGTGTGTGAAAAGCACCAATTATCCTTTTTTTTGGAAAGATGTGCGGATATTTGTAGCCTAGAAATTCTATATAGGTTATGGCATTGAGTCAGACAAATAAACTTATCGTCAATATAATTTTGGTTGGTGACCGACGATAAAATGAAAATAAATAAAAATACATCAGATGATATGATTTATAGTAGGACTGGGATAGAAAATGATTTAGTGCGTATAGAAGAGATAAATTGAATGGTAATAAAAAGGAGAAATCACAGATCTATGTTATTACAATACAATAACAATATATATATATATATATATATTCAACAAAACTAATAAGAACTACATAATACGAACTCTGAAGAAAAGAGATTTAATTTATTTAATTTGATTAATTTAATAATATGCCCCTTTTCACGATAATTATCAAAACATCTCTCATATAACTTAAGGAGTCCCTGGAACTTTTAATATTTGTACTGTAAATGACTTGAATATGAAGATTAGTCACTATTTTTTTTTTTTGAACCAACCAAATTTAGCTAAACTAAAACGGAAAAAAAATTCCCAAAAGGTTAGATCAATATGGTAACAATTATGATGATTGATGAAATTGGTATAATGATCTCTAAACTTACCCATATACAGATAGTTATCTTAATAATAAGATCCCTAATTAATATTCCGTTTAAGGATACCAAAGTAAATATTTTTAATCTTAAATTTCAAAATAGTCAAATGAGTATTACATAACAATACAAT
Organism: Rhizophagus irregularis; assembly: GCF_026210795.1. Lineage (NCBI taxonomy): Eukaryota > Fungi > Glomeromycota > Glomeromycetes > Glomerales > Glomeraceae > Rhizophagus > Rhizophagus irregularis. The sequence continues at coordinate 2,723,954 of NC_089455.1, forward strand.
ATTTATTTTACTGAACGTTTTCTAATGATTTAACAACTTTACTTTAATGCTCTTATCATTCCAAGCATTTTCGACGCTATTGAATTCATTAGCTCGTTATTTAAATGGTTTCTTTGCTTAATTCTAAATAATCTCCCGATGTGTGGTTTTAATCTCCACGGGAGAGACTAGTTTAAACAATTTCCTGAATATTTGCAGCCGGTTCACATTCTAAAAATTAAATATAAATTTAATATAGTAAGTATTACCTCTATGCAAGTTCCAATACGCGACAATTCGGGAGATTGATGGTAATTTTTCTAATCTTATCTTTTTTTTTCATTATTATTATTATTATTTTCCCGTTTTAATAACTTTGTATATTTTTTTTAAATTATAATTAACTTGTACAAAAAAGTTCCGAATTGAGTAAATATGCTAGCCAAAATTTAGGGTCGTGTTAAATTCTTGGAAAATGATAAAAGAAATATCACTATTAAAGTGAAGCTGAAGACTTGAAAGTAAAAATGAATTTATTGAAAAAAATTATGCAATGAATTAAAAAGATATTCTCAACTATCATCAAGGTTTATTTATGTTTAAAATAATTTTATATTCGGTTTAGATGCATATATAAAGCTTACAATAAAACGTCCATAGAAGGGCGAAGAAGATAATAGTGATACTGAATGTTTTGAAGAAATAGATAACAATGAGGAAGAAGAAGAGAAGGAACAAGAAATCGAAGCGAAAGAGATAAAAAAAGTAATAATATTTTTTTGTAAACATTTTAACTTTTTATTAATTTTATGTGTTAATAGAGTAAGAGAAGACTATAATCTTTGAGAAAAAGAAAAAACGGTAGCATGGTATTTTGGATGGTTATTCGCTAAAATCTGATAACAACATTTACTTTCTAGTTAAAAAATAATTTGAAGGTATTATAATATCTGATATTTTTTAGTAACCACGGGTTAATTTTTAAAATCTGCTAACATTTTTTTTTTTTGATGAAGCTTGATTCGATTTTAACATGAAGTTAGCATAGGATTACCCACCAAAAAAAGTCTGCTAATACCGGAATGATTGTATACCAATACCAATCCGAGGATCGACGGATGGAATTTTGATAGATTTAACAAGATTTTTTTTTGAGATATCTTCGGATTCTACTCCAATACGCAATATAGTAAAATTAAAATCCGTTTCAATTATAAAATGGAGAAGAAATTCAACTCGGATCGAAAATCCATCCGATCGGATGAAAAATTCAATCTGAACCGAATTTCTCTTTTTTTTTATTATTAACAACACTTAAATTTACTATATTGTGTATTGAGATATGGTCTTAGTGTATCCGAAAAAAAATCCTTACCTTTATTAATTAAATCCACATGAAAATATTCCCATCCGTCGATCCTCGGATTGGAACTCTACCGCTGTGAAAGTTCGAATCCGCTTGATCTTATCAGTCTCCAACTCACTAGACAAATCATAAATATTCTAGGCCCTCTTTTTTTTTTCGGAGCAAGTTTTCACTCTCATAAAATATTTATATTGATCTTTAGGCACTTTCTGAAATGAAAATAGCAAGCCTGAATTTTTTTTTCTTCAATTCAAAAAAGCAAATCGATCAATGGATTAACAAATTATCACAAGGAACCCGATTACCATGTGAAAAAGTGATATGGATAAAATTATTATTGCAACATAATTTTGTTGATGAAAAAATAATATAAAATCTATTATTACGCGGAACTAGAAGATTTGTACATTAAGAAAATATGTATAAAGGGGAATGGTGTCAAAACGTACGCAAATGCTCTGAATCGTCTAGCACGAATATGACATAAAAGGACATGTTGGCTATCAGGCAAGACATACGCATAAATATCGTGAAATTTGGGGACAATATCTTAGATGTTCATTTCATGATGCGGGACATAATTTTATCTCTCCTTCTTTTATTCTTTTAGTTCTTTATACCTTCTAACCGCACCCTTCACATTTAATCCAATGATATCATTCAAAAGGCCTGAAATTCTCAAATCGTTGAACATTTTGTTCATGTTTCTTGTTTGAATGGAAAATTTGACCGGTTCTAGCAGTTTTACTATGATATTGATAGTCTTCACTTCCGGCGGTTGTGGCTTTTTGGTTTGAGCAATAAACCATCTTCCTTTCCCGGCTCATGAGAACATCGTCCGGAATTTTTGTAAGAAGCGCCTACATGATCGTGACTTCTCCCTCCATTCGTCCGTCACCTTAAAAATTAATAAGTTCGGTATTATTATTCACATACATGAATAAAATAATAATTCATTAGGCTTACCATCTGATGTTTTATTAGCAACTCCATTCTGATTTAAAAACATTAAAACTTTCGTTGTGTTCTTCATAGGGTTATCCCTTTGCAACCTACTTAACAAAAGCAGTTCAATTGAAAGATTTTCTTAACTCCTCTTTCGCTTTTTCAAACACTTCCTTTGTTTTCTTTAGGCAAATTAAAGAAACTCTAAACTATAATTTTTAGGTGAGTTTCCTCCATTTTTTAAGCTTTTATTCTAATTCCTTGACATTAGACATTTTAGTGTTAGCAGTGAGTTTTACGAAAAATACGCAGTTCAGTAAAAGGACTATGACTCAATTAGCTCATGATTAATTTGGTCAATTTATCAATTTAGCGGGAATAACGGAATTTCTTTTTACTTTTGATTGAACCATCGCTGCATCGCAGTAAAATCAACTATTTGTCGTGAACTGATAAGAAAAATCATGATTTATGATAATTTTATTAGTTTTATCAAAAAAATAAATTACAAATCAGGACGCAGCTTGTGATACATGGCGTTGCCACTTACAAAGTTTTCATTGGAAGGATTTAATAATTATGACTAATCGTCATTTGTCCACATTGTCGTTTTTGCGCATTGCAAGTTTTTCCGATATTGAACATTTGATACGAAAATGCGAAACACCCCTCAAACAATTTATTGATTTGGTAAAATTATTCCCAATTAATTCTTACCCGGTATCATGATATAAATTTAAATCCAAAAAAAAAATTTAAAAGTCATTGAATGCCCAAGAATTTTATTAAATTTCTTATTATGTTTAAGTATTTATAATTCAAACTTGGATATTTGGCGTGAAAAATGAAATTTTATGTAACAATCAATTCCCCAATTATTGAGTTTTCGTAATTATTTAACATTTCAAAAACTGCATCTAAATTGGATATTTTATATTACACAATAATTAAAATCGTTTATAAAAGAGAGGATAGGTTTTCTTCCGAAATTCTAAATTTAAAATAAAATAAAATAAAATAAAATACTGTAAATCATGACCGGAGAAAATCTTCAACAACATTGTTATATGTGTATGGTTGAATCAATGATGTGTATGATTCAAAACGCAAATTTCAATAATCCTAATAATCCTAATAATACTAATAATCCTAATAATTCCGCCAATCCTACCAATTCTACAAATCCTACCAATCCTACCAATCCTAATAATCCTACCAATCCCATCAATCTTAATAATCCTACCAATCCTAACAATAATAATCCCGCCAATCATATAAATAATTTAAATTTCTTACAAAGAAATTTATATCATAATATAAATTTTTCTATTAATAATCAATTACACGCAATCTCTCCAACTTTCTCCAATAGTCATCATCATTCCCATCAAATCCATGACGTCGCTATGCAAATAATATCACAATCGACCACAAATAACAATAACAATGCACAAACAAGTTCAAATAATGTTAATAATTCTGATTGAAGATTTGTCGTAAAATTATAATTAACATAAACGCATTTTTTTTTAAAAAAGACCTTTGCATTAATTTGATTTTCTCGAATTTTCTGATGAAAACGGACGTTTACTCGTTTATATATACGTACTTAAATTTACCACCGTTTAAGCTTTTAAGTCGAATTTTTTTTTATATTATGTAAAGTTAAGAACCTTAGTCAAAATTCAGGATTTTCTATTATGCTATATTTTTATTATGTTGTATATGTATGTCTCTTAATTTTAATTTATTTTTTTATGTACATTATGAACCAAATTTTATATGAATAAATTTTTATGGTCTAAAATATATAATTGCAAGAAGTACTGTATATATTTATTTATAAATTTTAACGAATGAATGCAAAGAATAAGCCCGGCTAGCTCAATCGGTAGAGCGTGAGACTCTTAATCTCAAGGTTGTGGGTTCGACCCCCACGTTGGGCGCATAAATCTTCCAATTAAAAATATAAAATTTTTTTTTTTGAACGGTCCGTACTCTACGACCGTACTGCATTATATTTTTTGCGAAATTAATCGTACAGTACTGTACAGTGCTTTAATAATATCAAATTAACCTTAATAGGCCCTTTTTACTGGTCAAATTTTTTCGCCCATTATTTCGTACAGTTGATATTCGTCACGTGATCTTAATATCACATGATTTTATATTTATATATTGTAGTCGCGTACTGCAAAATTAATTTTCTGATTAACTATAGATTCATTTATGAATTAAATTTCGGTGAATTTTGAAGAATGTCGAGAACCAGTTTAAGCAATGTTTCCTTTAAATACAATTTCAACAACTTCTGCCAGTATGTTCACTGACCGTGTAAAATAGTATGGCGATTTAATATAATAATACGCTTCTGATGCGGCGGTTGTGTTGAAGAAGAATTAGTGGCGTTTTATAAGTCCAGCATCAAAAGTAGTTATAGCTGCCCTAGTAAAGTAAGTACATGTGATACAACCATTAATTTTATCTAATAAATTAAATGGTTTCTTTTTATAACTAATATTCTGTTAAATGAATTTAACAAACGATATAATTTGAATTAAATCATACTATCAAATTCTTAGAAAATCAAGCAAAGGGCAAATTTATTTATGGATTGGGATATTCCGCATTATAATGACGATTATATTGAAAAAAAAATCTGTCTGATGTATTAATAGTTCTCGCGTAAGTGGTAGTGTGACTATCACGAAACCTATTATCCTTGATTCAGATTCATGTGAAAATATAATTCAACAAGTTGAATTTTCAAAAATAGACAGTAGACTGTAGCAGTTTGCGATGATGGTGGAAATCGAATGCTGATACAAAATTTCAAGATTCAACTAATAAAGATTAAGATGATAAAATAGTAATAAAAGGTTCGGGAAGTGATATAAACTAATAAAAATTGATTATATATTAATATATGCTCTTAATAAATATCTGTGTGATTTGTTTTTTTTGTTTTTATTATACTCTGTTTATTCTAATGCCCTGATGATAATGTTTCTTTTTACATACGTTATGAACGCGAAAAAGAGTCTGCTGTTACTACCATCCGAAATCGGAAGTGCGGTATGAACTGAAAAGAGTACAAGTTAATGATGTCGTTCAGTAAGTTATAATATTTACATTCGTGTTATTAGTGCTTGTTCAATAACCATCAGAACTCTGGAAGAAACGAATATAAGGCTTAGGGAAAACAAAACAAGTTATCACACATAACTATATTTAATAATCAGATAATGAGATGATCGTTAACAACGCTTCCCTGTTGATTCGCTATATGAAATCCTGCCGCAAATCCTTCATTAAAATTCTAAATACTGTACATTCATAAATATAGATTTTGATCCTATTGCTTTGATTAATAAAGTTTTGAAAACTAATCAGTAATCACTTATCATATAACATCTAGTATTGTATTAATCATAAATCATAATAATAAATAATAACAATTATAATAATAATACCATATATCATGAGCCATAGTACCCTGAATATTTTGCAAAAATTGGGGGTTTGATCCTATACCCCAAGTACTAAATAAAACTTAAAAATTCCATTTTTGCAAATATCTTACGATCTACTAGTCCAATTTGAGTGATCTTTTTTTTTATTTTGAAAAGCTCAATGAAAACTATTAAACAAAAAAAGATGATTTAAATCTGATTACTGAATCACAAGATAAATGTAAAATACCCTTCTGAGTACTATTACTACTATACAATTTTATAAAATTTCTCAAGAGGAATATTATATATAGGGGAGTACTATGACTATAATATATGGTAGTAAAATTTATATTTTCATATATTATGTCAATTTTTTAAACATCAAGCGTCTGGACTGCATTCAATATCTAGTACATTATATCTAGATACCAATTGTTCGTGTATTGGGAAAGAAAAATTTGATTGCTATACATTCCATAATAAAAAATATTTTAAATGCAAGTGATCAACTGTTTAGATATTATTATTATTATTATTAATAAGATCAAGATCATAAATTATATAATAGTTATGTCTTATAAGTCATTTTCTTAAAAATTATGTCAAATATACTCTAAATTACATCTAATATACGTCTATGATATGATGTAACTTAATGTTATGTTATGTCATTAAGTTTGCACTCTTAATATCTACTGAATTGCATGATTTGCATAAATAAATTTTTTTTTGGATCATTTATCAGTTCTTTTTTTAACTATTAAATTTTTTTTATTTCCAAATTAGCTTGAAATGGCCCATTATTTTCATAGAAATATTTTATTAACTCGTTTTATTACCCATCAAGTTATGTTCTCTCAACCACAAAAATTTGCAATAAGAAATTCAAATCCTGTTCTATTTCAATTATCACTTTCAAAATTTTACACAAACTCTATTTCTTCTTCGTCTTCTCCTCAAAATGATTCTAATTCCTCCTTCTATCTAAATAAATTTGCAAAAGCCACTGCAAAACAGCTTCCGGTATAAGATTTTTATTGTTTGTTATGCATTATTTATTTTAAGTTTTCAACATATTAGTGTTTGGAATCATGTAACAGTTATTCGAATAACTCGAGTATATTCGAGTATTCGAATAAGCATAGTGGTTATTCGAGTATTCATTTAGCCAGATATACTTTGCTGAAATCTCTGATTTTTTAAAATATTTTTACAATATTTTTACAATATTATAATTATATATATTTAATAAATAAATAATATGAAATTGAGACTCATAAGAATATATTTTAAATATATAAATATATATTAACAATATTAATACAATATATTTGTTATATTTGAAATAATATATTTAATATATAAATACTTAATATTAAATATATAAATACTATATAATTAATATATTATATATATATATTTAGGATATAGTATTTGTATATTCAATATATATATATAATATATTTAACATATATTAAATATATAGTATATATATATTTAATGTTTAGTATATATATGTTTAAAATATATTTATTAATATATTATATATATATATTTTTTTTTTTGCAAGGTAGTGCAATTTGTGAGTTTATTAATTATATAAAAGACAGAAAGTTCTGTTACATGTATAATTAATTTGTTTAAAACTCCAAACCGGTCCCCCATCCATAAGATTGCTCCCGTGCCCTACCATCACCTTATGAAATTCACCTATATCCTCCCATAAGTAGCTATCAGATTATATAGGATCATCATCATCATATGGCTTTAATAAATGCTTTCACTACCCTCTAAACAAAAAAGAAGAACTATATTTGTATTTATATAATTTGAGATTGTTATATGCCTTCCAAATTACCCTTTTTATTTCCATTTTTAATAAATTGATTTATATATTGTCTTGTTTTTTCTAAAGAACTGACCACTGTTCACACATTTGAAAATTTTTCTTCCCTTCAGGTCATATGTACCATCTTACTTCTTGGGTTGGGTTGGAATTCTTTCATATACGATACGTTGTTGTGCTGATATTTTTTTCCTTAAATCTTGCTTTTTAATTCCTTTTCAGTACGTTCCCAATCTGCAACTATGCTCACAACGTGGTTGCCAAATAACCTTATAAAATTCAGTAATAAACATTTCTAAAAAAAGGGAAGCAATTGTTAGTGTAGCTTTTTCTGATTTGACTACACCTCAGCTTATATATCTTCTTTTGAAAAAGATTCCTTAACATTAGATGTACAAATAGGATAGGCAACTCTTGGTTAAAACCTGTTGTATGAACAAAGAAATTTCTATTCCATAGATGTAGTTGTTGTATATCCTCTTGATTTAGTTGAATATATTCTTTTTTGAGAGAAAGTCTTTAAGCATTTGTTCGCATTTGTTTATAGTATTGTTGGCCATTATTAACCATTTATCTCTGAGTTGCTGTGAATAAATTATATGATCATCATCTTCATTTTCTACAAGACATAACCTGCACTTTACATCTCCATATAAATCATATCTTCTTTCTTTCATAATTTCCAAAGTTGGTAATGATTGTTTGTGAAACTTCAAGTGTTTGCTGAAATTGTTATTTACTGTGTTGCATAGCTAAATCCCGCGTTTTTTTAAATATTGCCCAAGTAACTTTCTCTTCTATCATGCGAGTTGTATCTTGAAAATTGTTCTGCGCTGCATGATTAAAGCTGACATGATGCCTCTAAGTGCAGTACTACATAAATTATCTATAAATTTCCTGATGTGTCGTCAACCCTCTTACCATCCCAGTATAAATCATATTTTAAGTCTTTCGTTGTGAATCATTAATTGCGATGCACGTTGATTTTCCTGTCATTCTTAGCCACTCTTGTCGCTTCTTCATTATTCTGTTCCCGATGACCTTTAACTTTTATTAGCTTTATCTCCAAATGTTTGCTGTCAATTAGATTAATTATACTACTAATTATGCTGTAATTGTTGCTTTTACACCATATTCGAATTTTGTTTTTTCCATTTGTTAAATTTATTCTTGTGTGGTTGATGCTATCTATCGCGCTGAGAATCTGTAAAGATATTCGCTCGTCCCGTTTGTAAAACCAATATACTGATAAAATAGCCCCAACTCTGCACGCGTAGATAAGCCGCTCTGTAATTGAGCTGCTGCATTCCAATATTACCTCGTTTTTATCATTTATTATTACCCACCATTGGCCATATGTTTTGTAAAGTCGTTTAAATTTGTATTAAAGCGATCTGTTAGCGAGCCATCTGTATATATGTCAATTATATTAGATGGATTGAATATTGATCTTAATTGGTGCGAGCAAGTATATGTCCCGTCTTCTTATTTGATTTATCCTGTGTTTCAGATGAGGGCCGTATCATAATCCTGAATTTGTATACGGTCGGATATCTGTTCGAAATACATTGTCTCCCTGGCACTTTCTAGTCTCTATAATATCTTTAATAACTTTGGTATCGAGTTATTTTGGCAACTAAAGATTCTGTTAATGCAAGCAGTCCCGAATATCCTGTTGAAGTGGCAGTTATAGCTTTCTTTGTTGACTTCTTATCATTTAGTCTACAGCCACTACAACGTTGAATGACTTTTTGCATCATACCGCATATCACATTTCTGGTTATTACTATTCCATGGCCCGTGTTGTATTGTAAACTTCACTATCTTATGTTTTTTAATAATTTGTCACATGCTAGTGTGCCATCCTGGTGTGTGTACACGGAAACTCCTTTTCCTACTGTCTTTAGACGGCATTTTCTTTGTCATCTTAAAAGCTTGCATAATTAATTAGGGCTTACGCTGTCAATTTCTGCTCTTTCTGAATTTGATTTGGGGCTCATGTTGTCTTGCGATGAGGTCTTTTAGTTGGGTCGACTGTTGTATGAGGTCTGATAGCGTAGTGAGCCAGCCTTGGTCTACCTCTTGCTTGTCTCTTGTTAATGTCGCAAATTTGTTGCCATGTAATCGTGTTTGATGCGTTGTGGTTTAGTAACTGTAGCGCCCCATGTATTGAGAGGGCTGCTGCTTTCCTTATAATAAATTCTTTGTCCTTTTTTTGCAACTCTGACGCCTGTTGGTATACGAAATTCCTCACGTCGTAGGCCGATTATTGGTATATTCCATTCTTCACTTTCCGCTAACGGGTGAATTTTGAAAAGATAGTCGTGTGCTTTCCTTTATTACGTTGTACGTAGATTGTTCACATCTTGTTGGGAGGCAGTAACGTCAAGGGGTCAGTCGTTAATATGCGTGATGTAATGTTTAGCGTTAGTTGCGCTTTTTTAGTCTCATTTTGAGCATATCTCTGCTTCGATTGAGAGTTTAGAGCTACTAAAAATTCTGTTATTTGCACGGCTGTTTGATTTCTCCAAAGGTTTTTCAGATTCCTTGTGCGGGAGTAGAGGATGTTGTTATGACAGTTAATTGGAAGTCGCGTTTTGTCTTGACTACTTTCATAATTGGTTTATAGATTTCTTCGTATTTCTTGTCTTCCCAAATGGTAGTCTTCAGCCTGTATTCGAGTCTTGGGAGCAGCACCGTGTTGATGATATATATACTTGCCACCCATTTAAAATCCCCTCCCCTCCCATCCCATATCCCATCCCATCCCAAATCCCAATCCCAAATCCCATCCCATCCCAAATCCCAAATCCCATCCCAAATCCCATTTACTTGTGTAACATTGTTCCAATTGGCCAATCGTCACGTGACGTTACACAAACTTCCAAAAAGGGAAATTTTGCTTCCCGCAAAAAAATGAGAAAATTTGGTTTCACAAGTATTCCAAAAAAGGAAATTTATGCGCCGATCACATAATTCTGGCCGGCATTCCAGAAATTTTACCACTAATTCCGGTCAGAATTTAGTTTAAATTCTTATCCTACATACCCCCGATTTTTAAGAGATTTACCGATCAGATTTTAATGGATTTTAATGAAATTTATATCATTGGATTCGTCTCGATGCAAGGAATTCAATGGCAATGAAATTATATTCCCAACATTAATATTGACTAAGTTATTATAAAAAATGTATTTTATAATATATTATTAAAAATAACATGTTATAAAGCAATGGATTACTTTTTATATAAAAAGTTTTTATTCAGTTTATTATTTTATTATTTTTATTACAATTTAACTTTGAATTAACTCAAACTTATCTATTAATTCATCAACATCAAAACTTAGATCTCCATGATGCATTATACTTTCCTCATCACCTTTATTATTACCTATATCATCATCTTTATCATCTAATATACTTGTTGATAAATTAATAAAATTTGAGACTTCTAATTCATAATTATTTACATCTTCTAAATTTACTGTTTCTTCAATTTCATTGATATCATCAAAAACCAAATCAATTTCAAGATTATTATTATCACTGTCATCAAATAAATCAACTCCATTATTTATTGATGATACAATCTGATTTAGTGTTTCATCAAGCTCTTCTGAAGTTATTTCATCATCTAAAAACTTTAATTCTGATTTTGCATTCATTAAAAGATATGAATGTACTTGTGCCATAGCCTGAAACTCATCAATATTTATTCTATAAAAAATAAGATATTAAATAAAAATAACTAAAATTAATATACATATAGTTTAACTGAATTTACTTACTTAGTACACCGTTTACTAAGATACCATCCTAAGATAGAGAAAACTCTTTCACAATCTGCATTGTGAGGCATAATTCCATGCATTTTTAATGCAAGTTTTCTAATAGGATCTTCTCCTTTTTTAAGTTCTACTGAAGTCCACCAATTTATAGGATTACTAATACCTTCTGTATATGGATCATCAAAAGGATCTTCTCTATCTCAATATAAATTAAGTTGTGTAAGCAAAAGATTGGAGCTATCTTTCCCACCACCAAATTGGTCTTTCCAAATATTAATAGCCTCCCTAGATATTTTTTTAAAAATCTTTTGCTGAAAGCAAGATGCTAAAAATTTATATTATAAATCTATTAGATAAAAAATTTTGAATTATTAAATTGTATTTTTAATTTTTTATCTCGATATTTTGGATGGAGTAAAAATGCTACCATATAAGTATTAATATCAAATTCCTTCCATCTTTTATTAAAAATAGCAATACACTTCTTCTTAAAATCAATATTTTGAAAAGAGGGAATTTCTGATATTGCTTGTGCCATTTTAAGTAATTCAAAAAAACAGTCAGCTAATGTAGTTGTATTAAATTCAAGAGCTTTTATTGCACTTTTTGCAGGTTTTAAAATCAGTTTTAATTGTTCTACATTATACCAAAACTGCCTATCTTGAATAATAGCTTTAGTTTTAATGGCATTAATAAAAATATCAGGTTGCTCACTAAAAATCTTTATATTAAAAAGAGTATATTAATATTATATGTAATAATATATAAAATAAATAAAATAATTTTAAAAAAATACCAACCAATTTAATATTATTTTCTAAGCATAAAATTGAATCACAGACATCCCATGCTGTGCTCCAACGAGTTTTAACTGAAGACTTCAAACTTCCTTTAGAAAAAGAATTTCTAATTTTATTACGCAATGCATCTCCAGCTCAGTGTGTACCATGAAAAAATGAAATAACTTTTTGGCATTTTTGAAGTATTTCTTTTGCCCAATCAATAGAAATTATATCTTTAGTTATTAAATTAATATGGTGAGCTATACATCTGATAGCCATTATATGTGGATATTTATTCATTACTTTTCTTTTAGCTGATTGCATTGCAGCCTCTGCATCTGTAACAATTGCTATAAATTTAGAGTTGCCTACATTTTCAATAACTTTAAGCATTTTTTCTTCATTAAATTCAGCTGTATGACGTTGAGATGAAAAATCATTAATTGAATATATATATTGACGTCGTGTAGGAGTTATTATTACAAATGCATAAATACTTTGTCCAAGTGGACTAGTCCATGAATCAACTCCTAATATTAAAAAGGAATATTTAGTATTTTTTTTTTAAAAAAAAATTCTTATGAAATATATAATAATAAAATTAAAAATTCTAACCTAAAGTTAAATTTTTTGATTGACGCAATTCTTCTTCAATTTTTAATATTACATTTACTGATTCTGCATTTAAATAAGTAGTTGATAAGGTTGTTCGTTTTGGTAATTTGTATTCAAAACATAAACTTTTTACAAAATCTTGAAAAAAAGGAGAATCTACAACTGAAAAGGGTATTCCACAACATATGAAAAAACGAACTAAAGATTTATCAGCTCTTGTAAAATCAATATTCCCACTATTATCTGTTTTATTAATTTTACTAATAGATTGTTCAGAAACTTCTTCATTTGAAATCATACGTAAATATTCTATTTTAATATTGTGTGGAACTTTGGAACATCTTAAAGCTAAATGTGATTTCATTTCGTTTGGCTTTCCACGTTTCCATGATTGTTTACAAAATTTACATACTGCTCCTTTATGTGTATCATTTGGAATATCTACAATATCAAAGTAATCCCATACTTTGTCCCTTCTTTTACCTGATTTTTTTTGAATTAAATTTAAAGTTTCATTTTCAATATCATCTAAAATTGTACTTGTGTCATCTAATATATTTGAATAATCCAAATTATCATTCAAAGTAGTATCTGTATCAGTTAAAATATTGCTTTCAGTGTTTTATTATTAAATAAAATATTAATTTTTAATATTTGTATTAAATATAAAAATAATACTAGTACACAAATACAAATATAAAGTAAATATACCATTATGATTAAAAGTAACAATTTATTTAATTGAAATTTGGGTTTTCTTTTTTTTATTTTTTTTAAAAAAAGAGTTGGGGTAGTTCACATTTTTGGTTAACTATATATATTTGTTTTAATCATATTAGATGATAAGAAAGTGGCTTAGTATTTAGTTAAATCAAATTACATTACTAATTTTTTTGGGCTTAGCTAATTTTTAATTTTTTGCTAAACATTTAATAAAAAAGGCAAAAAAGGCTCAATTTTTTTTAGCCAAGCAAATTATACCAATATAACAATGTTCAATGATTTAGCATTTGAGTTTTTTACATTAATTTTTATGCTTAGCTTTTAATAAAAAGAATTGATCTTTAAACTAAATTATACTAATTTTTTTGATTAAATTACATTAATTTTTGGGCTTAGCTAATTTTAATTTTTTCTAAAAATTTAATAAAAAAGCCTCAGTATTTTTAAGCCAAGTAAATTATACCAATAATTTAACATTATTTTTTAAGCCAAATTACATTGATTTTTGTGTTTAGCTTTTAATAAAAAAGAATTGATCTTTAAGCCAAATCATGCATGCTAATTTTTTTGGCTTAGCATTTAATTAAATCAATTACATTAATTTTTGGGCTTAGCTAGTTTTTAATTTTTTCTAAACATTTAATAAAGAAAATGCTGTTAAGCAAATTATATTACCAATGGCTTAGTATTTAGTTTTTTAAGCCAAATTACACTAATTTTGTATTTAGCTTTTAATAGAAAGACTTGATCCTAAATCATGCAAATTTTTTGGTTTAGCATTTAATTAAATTAAATTACATTAATTTTTTGGGCTGCTAAGTTAAGCATTTAATAAAAAACGGCTTGATTTTTTTAACGCAAATTACATCAGTGATTTAGCATATAGTCTTTTAAGCCAAATTACACTAACTTTTGTGCTTAGTATTTAACAAAAGAAACTTGTTCTTTAAAAATAATACTAATTTTTTGTGCTTGGCATTTAATAAAAAAAAGTTTGATTATTTATTTCTAATATATAATTTGATGGATTATTATTATATGATATTGCATAAATATTTAATAAAATAATATTTACAACCCAAAAATTAAATTAATCTAAAAAAAAAGTATCATCATCAAAATTATTAATTCAAATAAAATAATTAATATATTACTAACTGCTAATATGCTACTTTTAAATAATATATATTACAAAATACATTTTTTATAATAATTCAGTCAATATTAATTTTAAAAATACAATTTTACTACCATTGAATTCCTTGCATCAAGACGAATCCAACGATATGAATTTCATTAAAATCTGATCTTAAAAAATGGGGTATGTAGGATAAGGATTTAAACCCTTGTAATTTGTAATTCTGGCCGGAGTTAAAATATAAACTTCGTAAATCTATTCGGATCTTAATTTTGCTCATATTCTGGTAATGGCTGCAATGCTGGCCAGAATTATATGATCGGCGTAAAAATTTCCTTTTTGGGAATACTTGTGAAACCAAAATCTCCCAATTTTTGCGGAAAGCAAAATTTCCTTTTTTGGAAATTTGTGTAACGTCACATGATAATTGACCAATGAGATTATTTGGGATAAGGGATGGGATATGGGATATGGGATATGGGTGGGATTGGGATTTGGGATTGGGATGGGATTTTGGCAAATGGGAGGGGGGATTTTGGCAAATGGGATGGGATATGGGATGGGATGGGATAGGGGATTCTCCCATCCCATTTAATATGGGTGGCAAGTATAATGATATATATTGCTTGCATGTGAGTTAAATGTTTGCGTCTGATGGCTCCTAACACTGTCGAAATTTCCTTTTTCACTATTCCTTCTGTATGCTTGTCACCTTTGTCCGCCTTAAACCATACTCCTAGTATTCGTATTGGGACTGAACCTTTGTTGGCTGTTACTTTATCTCTATTTTTCCCTATCTCGATAAACCTTTCCTCTTCATTATTATCTTCCGGATTAACAACTATAATTTCGGATTTTTCTCCATTTATCTTAATGTCATTAATATCAAAAAACTCATCAGCAATTAACGTTATTTTTCTTGCTTCATTTTTACTTTTAGCAATCCATTGTGTATCATCTGCGTATGCTGATGCGGCGGTTCGTATTCTTACATTCCGTTTCTCATTACAAATTGTGTTATACGGCCATTTCAGCTCAATAGAGTAACCTAATGATTTGTCCTCCTGTATTCTGTGGAGTAAAGGGTCATAAAAAATCCTCCATATTAGGGGCGATATCACCCTCCTCGATCGATACCATCACGCGCAGTGAAAGCATCCGTTAAGCCATAAGCTGTAATAATTCTTATCTTTCGATCCTTATATATGTTTATGATAAAATTGATGATAGTAGTTGGGATTTTAATTCTTTAGGGCTTTTTGTAGGGAAACATCCCAACGCTATCGAAAGCGCCTTTGCCATATCTTGAGATACAATCCATACTGTTTTGTTTTCTTCGCAGGCGTCTTCCAAGATACTATTTATCATTGTGAGTGGAGTTGATGTCGATTCCTCAGGTAGGCCTGCGTAATTTGGTCCTTTCAAGATTTCATGCCTACTGAGTATACTTCCGAGGCGTTTTGTGATGATTTTTACCGCGCATTTACGTAGATATTCAATCAAAAGGATCGGACGCGTTCTCGCTAGGTTATAATCCCAATCGTATGTCTTGGGGATCGGATAAAGTTGGGATATTTTCCACTTTATTGGTATGTTCTGTAGGTAGTAACACAAGCCCGTGTATTGCCTAAATAATTTATTAACTTCAATACCCGCTTTTTTTATTAGTTTGTAACTTATGTTTGATATACCCGACGCTGAACTGTCATTCATGGTGTTGAGCATCTCATTCCATTCTTGTTCTATCGGTGTGTCACCCAGGTGATCATATATTTGTGGGTTGATGTCAGTTCGTGGCTCATATATGGTTTTCCATATTCTGGAAGGTTCTCAAATTTGTGATTTCTCGCACGGAATAATGATGAAAATGCGTTAATTGCTTCTTCTTGGACTTCTCTTTAGTGTTTAAGAGAATTTCTTCCTAGTGTCCGTAGGATGCGGATTCGTCCAGGTTAATTTTTGAGTATATCTTGTCTAATATGTTATTGATCATTTTCTGTTAGTACGTAGTGATCATTTGTTGTTTCCTTCTTCTTATCCTTCTCTTTATTGCTTTTTACACTCTTTGTCTTTCATTTTGATTACTTTCTTCTGACTATCTTCAGCCAATTTCTAGTCTCGCATTTCCATGTGTGCCAATCTGTGTCTTCTGTTAACTCAGATATATTTGTTCCGTATCGTTCATTGAAAGTTTTGATCCCTTTTGATGCCTTGAGCAACTCCGCTCCTTTCAACTCATTCTTATATAATTTTCTCATTATACTTCTCGTATAGGAGATCCTTACGTTCTTTCGAGGAGTCTTCAATTTCTTTATAGTTTCTGTTGATGGTTTGTTTTGGTACTTCACCTTTTCGCGTGGGATGCGTTTAAGTGATGCCTGCTGTATACATTTGCATATAATGTCCCATAGTTTATTTAAGGTGCTTCTTCACTTCGTCCATGAGTTTCTACGTATCTGAAGGCCTTATCTTCCAGAGGCTTTTGAGGTAGTTTTCATATTCATTCCATTGTTCATTTGTGGTGTTTTCATAATCGTATACAATACGTTTTGTATTTTTCTCTGCTCTTCTACCCCTTTATTATTGGTAACTATTATATCTGTGAATGAGATCTTTGCGAACGTAATGTTGTGATCGCTATTTGTAATATCTGCTGATTGGTATATGTGATCTTCATTATTCTAGTTTCAAGTTTAGGATCCGCCCAGATGTAATCGATTCTGGTCGATGTAATTTTATTTGACCACGTAAAGCTTCTCTGTTTGGGATTTAATTTCCTAAATGTATCCACAAAGAAAGTATTATCTAACCATGTGATAATGTTAGAGGGTTTTTTTCCAAGCTTAGAAGGGCCGCTGTAATCCAACGATTTATCAATATACGTATTCAAGTCACCTATTAAAATATAATATCTATTCTTTTTGCTATGGTTAATAAATTTGTTTTTTATGTGATTGGTTAATTCGTTTTTCATTTCCGTGTCAGATGGTGGCATGTATACGACGCCTATTATAAGTGTGCAATTCTTGAGTAGTAGCCGGGCTTCTATGTAGTAGGCACTAATTCTATTAATTTTTCCTAAATGTTTTTCCCATTTCTTGTTGATTATAATACACACTCCGGATCCCTTGATCTTGTTGTCTTTGTTAGTCCAGAATGAGATATATTCCAGATTTTGTTTATTCCAGAATTTGCCGTATTTTCTGTCTTTGTTAGTTTCAACTATTCCCACAATATCTGCTCTTTTATTCGCGCAATAATCCATTAATATGTTGAGTTTAAAGTCGTCAGGTCCAATTCCGTTAATGTTGTGTCCCATGAGTACTAAGTTAAAAGTGTTAATGTCGCTAATGTTACTATTAGAATTGTGTACGTCTTGTTCTTGTTGTGGGGACCTAATGTTTGCGTCTTTTGTGTAGGTCGCATTATTGCTTTGAATGTTCGTGTCTTGTGTATAGGTCGCGTTGCTGTTTTGAATGTTCTTGGGGGACGTGTTATGAATTTGGTAGGACTTTTCCCTTTCTGTCCTTGTTTTTGGAGTAACTCTAGTGTTATTATTTGTCATTTCGGCTAGTTCAATTGTTTTTCTTATTTCGTTGTTATTTTGTTTTCCATTTAGACCAGCTAAGGAAAATTTTTGCTATATTATATATATATTTGTTATATAATAATTATATATGAATAATAAATAAATAATATAAAATTGAGACTCTTAAGAATATATTTTAAATATTATAAATATATATTAACAATATTGATACAATATATTTGTTATATTTAAAATAATATAATATATATATAATTAATACATAATTAATATATATTTTTAATGTGATATATAATATAGTAATTATATATAAACAATATATATATCATATAAATTGAAACTCGTATGAATATATTTTAAATATTATAAATGTATTTAAATAATATACTAATTATATTATAATTTTATATTTACTTATATGTATACAATACTATATACTATATATATGATATAAAAATCAACTAATTTATTGAAATAATGTACTTGTTATTTTTATTTGTTCATAATTATATTATTATACATAATTAAAATAATTAAACAAAATCCCATTTCATCTAAAAAAAACTAAGAAGTAAAAAATATCAATTCTATCAACAATAACATTATTGCACCTAAGAATGAAAACCTAAAGAAAATTGCTCTCCATAAAAAAAGCCCAAATATATAAATAAAATTTACCATTATTACAGATTCTTCGTTTGAAAGAAATCTTATGATATCGCCTAAAAGAACTTGCTTAAAGAAATTGGAAAGTATCTTAAGAAAGCAAAGAAAGAATGGAAAGTTAGAAGAAAGTGCAAAACTGAATGAAATAAGAGTAACAACTCATGTTAAAAAAATAATAAAACGCGTTAATTGACTTACAAGGAGGAAATGTAAGTTAGGACCCGTCTACTAGAAAGTGAAAAATATCAACAATAACGTTATTACATCTAAGAATGAAAACCTAAAGAAAATTGCTCTCCATAAAAAAAAACCCAAATATATAAATAAAATTTACCATTATTACAGATTCTTCGTTTGAAAGGAATCTTATGATATCGCCTAAAAGAACTTGCTTAAAGAAATTCGTTCTAATTGAAAAAAAAAAAAATTTCGCAAGGAAACCTTGCAAATCTACCTGTTTCGTTTCTAACATCTTTAACTTCCCTCTGAAACATAAAGTAAGGAAGGTGAAAGTAAGAAGAATAAGTATTAAGAGAAAGGGAAAGGCATGAAGGAAAGTCGCCTAAAAAAGCAAAAAAAAGAATGGAAAGTTAGAAAGCGCAAAATTGAATGTGGTTTAGTGAAATAAGAGTAACAAAATTCATGTTAAAAAAATAATAAAACGCGTTAATTGACTTACAAAGAGGAAATGTAAAGTTAGGACCCGTCTACAAGAAAGTGAAAAATAACAACAATAACGTTATTACACCTAAGAATGAAATAAGAAAGCAAAGAAAGGGAGGAGAAAATGGGAAGTTAGAACCCGCCTGCAATAAATCAATGTGGTTTAGTTAGGAAATAAGAGTAATAAAACATGTTTAAAAAATAAAAAAATAAGAATAATAAACGCGTTAATTGACTTACAAGAAAGTGAAAAACTATCTAAGAAAGAGAAAAAATTAAAAATTCTGATCTAAACTTTGTAGAATTAAGAAACGAGATAAGTTTTAAACTTACAAGTTTTCGCCTAAAAGTTCTTAATAAAGAGAGAACACGCCTATAAAGAATGTGAGGAAAAAACAAACTAAAAAGATCTTATGGGTTACATACTGGTTACACAGATTACACAATCATGGATCAACCAATGATAATTGTATATTATTTTGATATATCACATATTTCTTACATATCGTTCACTATCAAATGCCTAAAGAAAACCGAAATAAGCTTTGCGCAAGAAACTTGATGAATAGGTATGATATAGAAGATTTTGACTTTGAAAAGCATACGATAATTGGAATAATTTAAATTTTTATTTATGAATTGTAAATAAACACTTTTAGCGGGTAGACTTTATATTAACCAAAATTTTTATGCACATAATTTTATGTTGTTTGAATTTATATCGGTTGATTTAACAAATGGATATTATTTCATTAAAGAAAATGAAAAAATAATTTTTTTGAAGTAATACTTTTTGAAATCAAAATATTTCAAAATAAGCCCAGATCCTAACAAAATACAATACAACAATGAACAATGAAGCGTCACGTTAAAAATAAAAAAGAAAACAGGTTGGACGAATTACCAATTTCATCCGTCCCAAAAAATCTAAAAAAACTTTTGTACTACCAAAGTCTCAGCCCGTGAATAAAAATTTGTATCACACATCTTTGTTATACATTGTATGATCGTACTTTTTATATAAAGATGGACGAGATAAAGAAAGAAATTTGCAAATTTTAATATTTTTAAACTTTTTGTAATTGACTTTTTAATAATTTTCTAATAAAGGGAGAATTTAGCAAGATTCTGATAGATGAGCTAAAATTACTTTTTCTTAGAGTCAGGAACCCTTCGGATAATTCATTAGAAGTATTACTAAAAACAATAGATCCTACAATTAATCCTGATCAACTTAAAGATTATATCAATATTTGCAGAGGAAAATTTTCAGATTTTAGATATAATTACAAGAGTATTATAGTAAAGAAAGCTCAGGACCTTGAAATTCATTTTAGGTATGCGGTTTTGAAGTTTTTATATTAGTTTATTTTGTTTTAGTAAATTATTATTTAACAATCTTTTTTTAGAAGTATCGGATTGGAAGAATTTGAAAACCTATTAGATAAAATTATTACTGAAGATTATTGTAGACAAATTCTTGCAACACATATTTCTTGTGTTCATAAAGAATCCTTTGAAAATGACAAAGTTTCTTTAAATAAACTTTTTGATTTTGTTAAAAAAAGTTTATTGATTGGTATAAAATCTTTTTTTATTCCAATTGATGTAAAAGGTGAACTTAAAAAAATGGATAATTGTACTAGTTCTATTAAATTACAATCAAGATATCATACTAATATTGTATATAATATGGATTTATAATTTTTTATAATTTCACTATTGTATTACTAATTAATTAATATCATAAGATTATTTCATTTAAATAAATAAAAAAGAAATAATATTAAACAATACCAAAACTTAAAATGTTATTTTATTAAAAATTAATGATAACTTACAATCTACTATATGATTTAAATTATCTAACCGGGAGTTTTCAAGAAATTTTTTAAAATGTGAAAGTACTCCCTTATGATAGCTTTGTTTTTTGTTTAAAATGTAATAAAAAGCATTAGCACCGAGCCTTATTGTTAAATAATAAAAAATATGAAGTTAATATTTATGATAAAAATAAATTTAAATTATAACAACACTAACCACATAAATTCTTTTTTATTTATATTAAAGGAATATCTACTTGATGCATCAGTTTTACATAATACTAAATATAAATGATCAATAGCATTATGTAATACTTCTGTAATAATAACAAAAAAATTGCGTTAGTAAAAAATAATAATTAAATTTATTAAAATTTAATCAAAATTTACCAAATTCGAAATCTTCATTTCTTTGGGATTTTTGTCTAGACATTCCTTTTATACAGTGGTGGAATTTCATTCCAGCCATTAAAAAATTTTGGTATATATTTAATAGGGTAGTTTCTCTTGTATTTAGCGAAGTATCATAAAAAATTTTATGGCTTTTTGCTAACAAAATTCTGAATAAATAATTATTTATATTAATTCAAAATTAATAATTTGCATAATATTAATCATAATGCTTACTCGATCATTTTTTTCTTTAAACATGTACCAGGGGTCTTTGTCGATTTTATAGTTAAAATGTTAGCAATATCTAATTTAATATAAATAATAATAAGTAAATTAATAAATAGTTTTTGAATTAATTATAGAATACTAACGGGATAAATCGCTGTATCTTGAATAATCCACTTTGACATCCAAATTACGAGTATCAATTAATATTCCACACCACGGGAACTCTTATTAAAATTCAGTTAATATTTTACAATACAATTAATAAAACAATCAATAAAATAAAATAAAATAGCAAATACGTACCATAACCATCAACTTTATTTATTTTATTATTATTAACAGTTAAATCAAAGTTTACCATACTTTTTTTATCATTTACGACGATTTTATACTTTAAATCATCTTGGTGCATTGTTGTGATAAATTTTATAACATTATTTTTGTTTGTACTTATATACAAAAAATCATCGAAATGCAATAGTAACTAATAATATTTAAATAATATTATAATATTAATTAAATATTAAATATATCAGTAAGTACATTGAAGTATAATATTTAAAAATACTTACCCCATTCGTGTTATTAATGATATATTTAAATTCTTCTTGCTCCATAACTCCATAATATATACTACATAATAAGGATGATAGTACCGATCCTTGTGGAATGCCGACTTTTTGTTTATAATATTCTTCATTAACCTATATTAATAAATTTAATCAGTTAAAATAATTAAATAAATCATTTAAATAATATTCACTTGTATTTATTACCTTTATAATATTTTGTTGAATATGTTCTTTCAACAATTCAAGAACATCCTTTACTTCCATATAAGATTCATACACATTATCAATAAGAATTGCATTTTTATAATTTTGAGTTAATTTGGCGCTGTATTTCGGAAAAGACAAAAATTCACCTAAATATATATATATGATAAAAACAAAATAAATTTAAAAAATAAAATAATTAAATTAAAGTACAATAAGTAATGTGTTGAAAAACTTTTACTTGAATCATGAACAAAGTTATCACATTTTCTATAAATAGTTCCACCTTTTAGATAAATAGCTTCAAATTTATTCACTGAGTATTGGTACTAAAAAAATCATCATTAGTAAATTAAAAAAAGATATTATATTATGCAAACAAGAAATTATTATTGTACAAACTTCAGTAAGAACTTCTTTTTCGATTATTTCCATAAGAATATTTTGATCAATTGTTTCGAAACAACATTTAATATCAACTTTAGCAAAATAAAGTCGTGGATTATCATCATTAGATAAGTGTTTTTTATATTCTTTTAAACAAGCATGAACTTCGTTATAATTGAATATAGACCCAGTTAGTAACGAAGGATTTTTTTCCTACCAAATAAAAAAAAAAGAATAATTAATATTTAAATATTTACAATAACATTCAATTCAAATTATTTAATAAACTTACTTTTTCGTATTTAAGGATCTGAAACGTCATATTTAATATGGAATTGATTGATTTTGGTCGCTTTATATTATTGGAAGTACGCATCGGACGTTTCATGTTAACAATAGGTCTCAGATTTCCTTTGTTATCTTTAGGGAGGAATTTTAATTCAGAGTAACCCAGTTTCCTGTTTTTGAAAATTGTTTCTTCATTCTTTGACGGTATTTTTTCATATACAGAACTCGTTAGAGATTTAAGATTTTGTTCAACCATTTTAAACCAAATCTCTCTTCGATAATAGGATAACCTATTTCCTTGTTTAGCATGATTTGTTATATAAAAATTCAGCTATAAATATTAATATAGAAATTGTTAATGACTATAAATAAAATAAAAAATAAAATCATTTAAAATATCTATTTACTTTGAGAAGTGGAATTACTAAACATTCAAAAATCCACCAAATTAATTCGTACAACATTTCGGTACATTTCAATATTTCCAAATTATTATTGCCTTTAAGCCATTGGCATTTTTTAATCTAAATATTAGAAATATATATATTTCGTTAATAAATCAAATACCATTTTAATACATAGAATAAAATTAAACAATAACCTTAAAATTTTGCACGACTTCATGTAAAGATACTACTTCGGAGTGACGTTTTTCAATAAAAACACTTATCATATTATAAATAACTGTTTTGTTATTTTTGTCACCAAAAAATTCGGGTGGAAATATAAAATCTAAAACTCCAACAACAAACTTCTTAACCTGTTTGAATTATTAAGTAATTTTTTTTTTAGAAATTAATAATAATTTAAGATAATTTTAAAATATTTAAAATATTACCTGATAGGTATTGCACTCAACTAAACTTGTTTCCTTTATATTTAATACAGATTATAAGAAAAAATAATAATTCAATATTTGATTAAAATAAACACAAAAAAATTACCTGGATCGGGCAGTAAGTATTAAGCAAATGTCTATACTGGCATATATTATGACGTTTAATTATGTGATCAATATACGGAAGTAGATGTTTTAAATAATCCGGAAATTTACAATGTAAATTCTATTTTTTAAAATAAGCTATAGATTGATCATTTTACAATAATACCCAATTAATAAGTATTCTAATAAATATATATACTTACATCTATTTCCTTTCTCCTATCCATATAAGTATAATATAATGCATGAGAAACTCTACAGGTAAATACGTTTTTCAAGTTGAATTGTTTCGGAAATATATAACTTATCACGGTATTCGACATATTAACGTTATGATACGAAAACTTAACAACATTAAGGATATCTAATGAAATCATTATTTATTTATTAGTTATTACAAAAAAAACAGTAAGAATTTTTTGGTACTTACGATCTTTTGGCAGCCCGTGCCACAATTCACCATCATCAGGAAATTATATAGTGCGAAAAGTTGCGCAAGTTTACACATCATAATATTTCGTAAGCTTCCAGACCCGCCGCAAGTTTGCGTAAGCGTAATATTTCGTAACTTTTTAAAATATTTCGAAATATTACGATATGCAAAGCTTCGTAATTTTACGATTTGTAATATTCCGTAATTTTGCGGTTCGCAATATTTCGTAATTTTACATAATATTTCGTAAGTTTTCAGACCCGCCGCAAGTTTGCGTAAGCGTAATATTTTGTAACTTTTTAAAATATTTCGAAATATTACTGTATGCAAGGCTTCGTAATTTTACGATTCGTAATATTCCGTAATTTTACTGCGTAATACTTCGCAACTTTTTAAAATATTTCGAAATTCTATGATGCGTAATGTTCCATAATTTGACGATTCGTAATATTCTGTGATTTTACACAACTTAATATTTCGTAATATTTCAAAATATTTCGATAAATAATACTTCATTTTCTGTACTATAAGTTTATATAATGTATGTTTTATTAGATATAATCATAAAAAATTACAAGTATTTATTAATATATACAGAATACATAAAAGTAAAAAAGAGAAAGAGTAGAGTAACAATATTATTAGACGTAAAAAGAAGAGAAACAGCTATAGTAACGTTAGTATTAGATATAAAGATAAAAGAAATATTGTTATTATTGTTAGTATTAAGGTAAAAAGAGTTAAAGAAACAGTAAAAGGAGTAAAAGAAACATGGATATTATCGTTAGTATTAAAGTACAAGTAAAAAGAAATAAAGGAAACGTAGATAGTATTGTTAGTATTACGACATAAAGTAACAAAGAGGTAAAAAAAACGCGTTAATATTAAAATAATTAGTATTAATAAATAAATATTTCTATACCTGCAAAGTAATTGAACAAAAGAATAAAGAAATAAAGAGAAAGGAAAAAATAAACATGTTGTTAGTATTGTTAGTATCGTTAGTATTAAAGTACAAGTAAAAAGGAATAAAGGAAACATGGATATTATTGTTAGTATTACGATACAAAATAACAAAGAGGTAAAAAAAAATGAAAATAATTAGTATTAATAAACAAATATTTCTATACCTGCAAAGCAATAAATTATGAAATATATGTAAATATATTGTATATAATTAAAGAAATAATAGAAAGAAGAGACAAAAAAATTAAAAATATTGAACAAAAGAATAAAGAAATAAGAAACAAAAATAAATAAGACAAAAACGCGTGCATGATTAAATGATTAAATGATTAAATTACATGCAAGGATCAGCCTAATTTTGATTGGCCAGAAATCATGTACATCGTATAGCGGGTGTGACATAAATAAATCGTGACTGAAATTTGTGTTCAATTTGTGTTCAATTTGTGTTGATAATTCTGGTAAAAAATTTGTTAATTTTGGCCAAATTTCGTTAAATTTGTTAAATTTGTGTTGAGTTTGTGTTGAATTTGTGTTGCGTAATTTTTTATTTATCACAAGGGGATGATATTTAGTAATTGCATGTACGACGTACAAGATTTTTTTTATGATTTTTTTAAGAAATGTACGCAAAATATTTAATCAGAATATAATTGTTTTATTTTTAAATATGATATATTGATGATTTTTTTTAAAAAATTCAATAGAATGTGCTAATAATAAATTGTTTTATTTTTAAATATAATATATTGATATTTATATTTAAATAACCAAAACATGTACATGATTTTTAATTATTTTTAATTGAAATCAAACTAAGATTTTTTTTTAAAAAAAAATTAAAATAAATTAAGTGATTTATATCTATATTTAGAATCATGATATTTATATTTAGATAATCCATATCCGCATGAGATTTAATTAATATGTTTAATGATGAAAAGTCTAATAAATTAAATTTTAATTGAAACGAGAAATAAAATCAAACCAAAGAGGTATTGTTCAAATTTTATTTAAAGTGACATTTTACGACTTTCTTTCAAATTTTTACTCATCCCAAAATCAAATTATAAAAATAAAATCAAATCTAATAATGCCTCGCCAAACACGTCGTCGTTCCTATAACGTCCATTGGAACTGGGCTATGATGGACGAACTTGTCGACATACGCCGCGACAGAAACCGCGCCTACCATAATATTAATGGTAGAAGCCGCCATGATTTTTGGGACTCTGTTGCCAATAGGTTCGCTATGACTAATATCTATAATTTTCTTTAAGAAAGAATTTAAATTCAAATTAACCAATCCATTTAATTGAATCAGAATAAATAGAATATTTCAAACGAGGGTTTCCGGGCAACAGTGCAGCCAAAAGTGGAGGAACCTCGTCAGGGATTACCATGTAAGTAAATAAATAAAATTACATTCATTTAAATTAAATGTATTTACCGAATATTCAAACTGATTTTGATATTTAGAACTATGTCCTTTATCGTAATGGTACTCCCCCGATCGGCTCGGCTTGGCGTGGACGCGTACCGGCCAAAGATATTATCGCGAATTTAGAACGAGATTTTGGGAGAGGCCGGGTAATTATACTATAATAAAATTTTATAATTAATATTACATTCTATTTTACGTTCACATTTTAAATTTGATAAATTTGATCAATTTTAGATACGCGCGACGATCGTAGGAGCAGGAGAAAACTTACCTACGTATCGTGAAGATAATTATTTTTATTTTTTTATTTATTAATTGCGATGACAGGCCCAGTCCAGTACCAAATATCGGCTGAGACTCACGTTTTTTGGGCTGTGACTGATAATCGACGTCCACGCCGTACAGCCCCAGGGTACTATTTTATAAAATAGTAGCGAACAAGTATCAAATGTATATTTTTTTATTAAGTTATAATAAAAATTAGAATTTACTTTAATTTTTAATATAAAAATTGTAAATAATAAAAAATTCGTAAATAAAAATAAATTTGCTTTCCCAAACTTAAAAAAAAAAGGTGTTTATATAAAAGAAAAGGTGTTTATATTATTTTTGATTATTCAATAGTATCACATGCCCCTTGTATACGTTCTACTGCATACGCAGTTTACAATCTCGTAAATTTTCGAAACGGAATATTACGCAGGTTTACAGTCTCGTAAATTTTCGAAATATTTCAACCGTAATATTACGCAGGTTTACAGTTTCGTAAATTTTCGAAATATTTTAACTGTAATATTACGCAGGTTTACAGTCTCGTAAATTTTCGAAATATTTCAACCGTAATATTACGCAGGTTTACAGTCTCGTAAATTTTCGAAATATTTTAACCGTAATATTACGCAGATTTACAGTCTCGTAAATTTTCGAAATATTTCAACCGTAATATTACGCAGGTTTACAGTTTCGTAAATTTTCGAAATATTTCAACCGTAATATTACGCAGGTTTACAGTTTCGTAAATTTTCGAAATATTTCAACCGTAATATTACGCAGGTTTACAGTTTCGTAAATTTGCAGAATATTTTGACCGTAATATTGCGTAAATCTTACGATATTGTAAACTTACGTAATATTTTAACCGTAATATCACATAAATCTTACGAAATTGTAAACTTACGTAATATTTTGAAATTTTTCGAAATATTATGCCATAAACTTTCATAAACTTACAAAATCGTAAACTTACGCAATTTTTCGCGCTATAAAATTTCCTGATGATTTTTATTATATATTAGGGGACCAAAAAACATAATTGAATGAGAAAAAAACAAGTTCGATATGGAATTCGTGTTGGATACTTTTATAATTTTATGATCATTTAAGATAGCGGCTTTGAAAGATTTATCCAAATCTTCAATGGGACGTTTTCTACTGATGGATGGACCCATAATTTGTATATAGCATCCATTTTTGAGCTCAAGAAAAATAGAATAGTTCGTCAACAAAAAACACAGGGCTTCTTGACCGATTCTATTTATTTTGAAAAATAATAATTAGTTATGCTTTTTATACATTAATTAAATATAAATTTTGCAAAAGCCAACCTTGTATAAAGTTTCAACCAAGCGTATGATTTCTTCATCAAATCAGTTGTAGTATTTAATGTACAGATTTGATATCCTTTCGGATTTTTAATTATAGATTTATTAGACTTAGTAAACCCAAATCTGCCTACGTTGATTATCGGTTCATGTCTATTTACTAAAAAATGAATGGACATATCTATTGTCTACAAATTAATATCGTTCATTAGTAAACGTTCACTCAAAGAAATAAATCAATATAAATTCTCACCGTATCTAGACCTATTTGTTCTTTTCGTATATTTTCCACAATCTCTTGCTTTTCCTTTGTAATCAGTGGGAAGTCTTTACAGGTATTAGAGCTTACAATAGTCGTTCGGAAGAGGTGCTTATACTCCTCTTCATCGTCTTTTTTAATTAAATCAATATCACGAGCAGATGATTGAAGTAAATCATACAAAAGTGTAAGATTTGAATAATTAGTCTTTAGTGTAGCATTAGCAATTGTATTATTCATTAGAATATTTTATTATAGTGGTTAAAAACTTTTGTGATTTTTTCGCGTATGTCATAAATACAGAAATATAAAAGATCGTCTTCATGAGTGAGATCGATATTTTTGTTGGCCAATCAATGGCTTTTATCGATCTTTTTTTTTACGATAAAAAAAAAAATTTACTTTTATTTTTAAATTGATAAAAAAAAATTACCTTTATTTTTAAATTTAGTATGCCTTTAAGAAGAAGCAGTAAAAGCAAGAATAGAAGCTTAAATTTATGACAACGAAAAGAACAAGTTCGTAATAATGTAACTAATATAGACAATACAATTAATGATGTAGCTACTGAATTAAAAGGTAACGAATTTAAATAATTTAAAATATTATATCTTAAATTAAAAATAACTTTCTTTAAATGTTCAGATAATAATGACGATGCAAATGAGAGTGGATTTGAACATTACACTGAATATAATGAAACTGATTATGTTGATAGTGAGAACGAAAATAATTATGTTGATAGTGATGATGAAAATAATTATGTTGATAGCGACAATGAAAGTGATGATAGTGATAATGAAAATAATTATATCGAAAGTGATGATGACGAAAGTGATGATGAAAATGATTATGTTGATAGTGATAATGAAAATAATGATGTTGTTAGTGATAATGAAGTTGAACACAAAAATTTTGAAGGTTCTGAAAATATACTTGAAAATAATACATTACCAAATTCTCCTTTTGATGGTGAATTTGGACCTTATTTTTCATCAAGTACTTCTGCCTCAATATTTGCTTGGATTACTAAACATATGATAAGTAAGTAAAATTAATTAATAAATTAATATTTTGTCTAAGATATTATTTAATATTTTAAAACGTTTTATTGTCAGCAACAAATGCGTATGAAGACTTGGTTAAAATTTTAAACCACCCAAATTTTGATGTCAAAGAAGTTCCTACGAATATTAGATACTTTAAAAAAAATAGTCGAGCTAGATTACCATTGTTAACAGTCAAGAAATACACTATACCCATATCTAACATGAAAACACAATCTACTTCTCAGCCTTTTAGAGAGGCATATGCAATATCATTATTTGATATCATAAAAAAAACTTTATCTAACCCACTTTTAATTTCTAAAATGTATAATGGTCCAGGAATTGAAGTAGAGAATAAAAGTGAATTTTGGCATGGTGAACATAATATTATGATAAATTCAGGTATTTTTTTAAATATTTGGTATTCATTAATTATAAATTATATTAATATTATTTAACTAAAATATATTATTATTTGTTTATTTAGTTGAATATTTTACAGGAGACTTTGTTCATATTATGGCATCAAATCAATTAAATTGTATGAGAATAACGTCTATAATTCTACATAACAGTAGATTAAAGTTAAAATTGCAGAGATTTTTAACTTTTGATGAACTTCCAGCTCAATATCAAACAGCTGATCGTTATTCTAATAGTAGTAATAAAAGATGGTTATTAGAAGATAAACCTATAATAGTTGAACCTGAAGTTATAGTTGGTAAAACATCAGTATGGTTACAAGATCAAGAAGAGCCTAATTATTATACATATATTGTTGCTGAAATTTTATATAATTATCAAAACAAATGGAAAATCAGAAATATATGTTATAGATTTAAACATCCATCAGAATATTGTCCTTTTCCTCAAAATCCACATAATTTACCAATGTGGAAAATATTTATAGATCTTTATTATGATGATTTTGGCACTTTTCGAAATGTATATTATTCATTAGGTGGTGTTTACATACAAATTGGCAATATGCCATTTTCAATGAGAAAACTTTTAAAAAATCATTTTATTATAGGATTTGTTCCTTTTGGTGGAAACTTTAAAGAATTTATTAGTCCATTTTTACAAGAATTAAAAGAATTAGAAAAAGGAAAAGTTTTTAATATTCAAGGTAAAAATATATTGGTAATAGCAGGTCTTGGTATTGTTACTGCAGACCTTCCACAGGGAAATGATTTAGTAGGAGTTATGAGACATAATGCTAAAAGAGGCTGTCGTTCTTGTAAAATTGAAAATCATAATTCTTTAAAATCTTTTGATGATATATCTAAAGAATTGCGATATCATCATTTAATGGATGATGAATTTGACCTTATATTAAATTCAGATTCATTAACAATTCAAAGGAATTTATGTTCAAAATTTGGGTTAAAAAATCAGAAACCAATATTAGATAATTTAATACGTGATCAACTTCTTCAATCACCCCAAGATATCTATCACGCTATTGCTGGTAAAATATTAAAATTAATGGATTGTACATTTAATATGTTTAATTCAAATGGAAATAATGAATTTATTAAAAATTGGAAGTTATTTGAAATGCCTATACAATGGCATAAATTACCAAATCCAATTACACATAGACAAAGTTTTATGATGTCAGATAGATTGCGTTTAGCTATGGTTTTACCACATATTCTTTGACAATATTTACAAATTAAACATTTAAAAAACAATTCACTTATTGAATTACAAGAAAATCTGTCTGTTAATACAAATAGAATTATAGATAAATTAATTCAATGTTGGGTAGTAGTAGCAAAATGTGCTAAACTTTGTTTTAGTTTATTTTTTAATAATGAATCATATAAAATTTTGAATGATTTATTAAACCAAGAAGCAATTTTACTTACAAAGGTATTAATTAAAATTAAATAATATTATTAATTATTATATAATATTAATTAGAGTATTATTTTATTAATTTTATAGATTTTTCCTCAAGATTTTACTAATCTTCCTAATTTACATATTAATGGTCATTTACAACATCATGCTAAAACATTTGCTACATTAGTAAATAGTGCTGTTGGAGTTAAAGAAATGGTTCATAAAATATTTAAAAATACTGTTTCACATACAAATGGAAAAATGATAGAAAAGAATCTAATAAAAAGATATAATACTTTACAGGCATTACGTAATATCATAGATGGTACTTTGGATTCTCATTATAATAATTTTTTGGGAAATGGTTATTTTCAAGACAATATTTTTAGATTATTGCTTTCTTCTTGGTTTGCTACATCAGCAACTATTTCTAATACTGAAAAAATAGGTATGTTTTATTATTAATTTATTTAACTGATTTTAATTTTAATTTTCACTTATTAAAAAATTTTATTATATAGCAATTAATGAAGCAGTTGAATCCCCAGATGATTCTATTTATGAAATTCGGCTACAAGCTAAATGGAAACAATATAAGATTTTGCAAAATAATTTTGAAACAAATATATCAATTAATGGTAATATTTACTATGGTCTTAAAACAGCTTATAAAGAATACTTTAACTTTACAGAATATCTTCATAATACCAAAATTATTTATTTTAATTATATTTCATATAAGGTATTAAACCAAGATGGTGAATCATCAATAATACAAATAAGTGTTGGAAATGTAGTAGAACTTGAAGAGGAATTAGAAGGGAATTCATATGCAATAGTACAAGCCATTTTTTTACGTACGTATAATAATGCTAAAAAGCATGCCCTTTTATTTTTTAAAATGGTTTGAAAAAATTGAAGGAAGAAATGGTATTGATTCTCTAATGATGTGTCGAAAATACAAAATATGTACAGAAAGGAAAAAATGGCACAATGTTTTTCCTATTTCTTTTGTAACTTCCATGCCTAAAGTCCATTTTGTTCATCAATGTGTTAATGACTGTTCAGTAAGAAATCATAATCTATCACAACCTTACTTACTAAATGAATTTTTTTATAATGCAATATAAAATAAAGTTCAGAGTTAATTTCTATAAATTATTAATATCAAGTAGTAAAATTAAATATTTTTAATTATTATTTCAATATTTAAAATAATTTTCCTAAACTTACAAAATTCAAATTTTATTGAATATTCTCAATTTTAGCAGATCGACACATTTTTTTTCTTTTAAGTAACGAAATTTAAACCTTTTTTTGTAGATATCATCTTGGCTGATGTGGATTGCAGCATTTCAAGGTATTTAACTTCGAAATTCATCATATAAATATGTTTTTTATTTTAATTTTAGGTTTCAACATCTTGCTAGTATTTATTTTGAAGAAAGGAAATGCTTACTAAATTTTCGAATTAAGATTATCAAAATATATACACAGGTCAAATGCTGACAAATCGGCATCCAATCGGATGCCAATAGTCATCCTTATTTGGTGATCGGATGCCAGTTAGGCGGTCAATTAATGGCGCAAATCAGAATATAACCGGATGTGCCAATTATAATATTACATAATAAAAATAAATCACACCCGGCACTATTTAATTTGACCACTATTTAATTTGTCAAATTAAATATAACCAGTATCTTCTGATTGCTAATAGAACCTTCCGATTGTAATTAATTGTTTAATAGAAATGCGCTGATTTGAATTGATTGCAAATATTATATTTATTATTATTCTAATACAATAATTTAAAATACAATCTATCAATAAGCTAATTTGATAAATCCTACATATACTATCTATCCAATGAACCTACCAAAACATACAAAAGAAAAGAATACATTAGTATTATTTACTAATATTTCCAATTTAAAACATCTCCCCTTCTTTTCTATGGGCCGTTTTATTAGTTTCAAGGTACCTGGTAGGCCCTACAATAAAAAAAGAAAGTGGAACGTTAATAAAGCTTACTAGCGTTCTCAATTTAAAAAAACTCCCCTCCTACTTTTAATAATTACCTCTCAGGGGGTTCCTTTGGTTCTGAAGGTCCTATAATAAAAAAATTTTTAGATAAGAAAAATGGCGTTGGTATAATTTAATAATGCTAACATCACCATACCCACCAAAGACACTTATCGTTCTAAGAGAAAATACTCCAAGACGCTGACCTACAGAAAAAAAAGTCCAGGTGCTGTTCAATGTTGAGAAATCCCACCAAAGAAGTCCAAGAAGTCAACGTCCGAAGTCCAATGCCAAAAGATCCAGTACTTACAGAAAAAAAGAAAGGTGAAAAACTAATAAAAAATTAAAGAAAATATGTAAGTTTTGAAGTATCAAATCAAAACTTGCCATACCCCAAAGCTGAAGAAACTGATACCTACAAAAAAAAGAGGAATTTAAAAAAAAGAAAAAATTAAAATAAAATTGTAAGTTCTGAACCGAAACTTACCAAATCCAAGATCCGATTCAAATAAGCCGGTATCTAAAAAAGGAAATGAAAGTTTAAAACGATTTTTTTAAAAATACATCCCCCCCTTGAAACCGATATCTATAAATAAAAATTAAAAAGTTTTTTCAAAAGAAAAATTTACTAAAAAAGTTAAGTTTCGAAGTTAACTTACCGATCCAAAGCGCAAAAATCTAAGCTGATACATACCTAAAAAACGAAGCCATGAGAGTAATTTTTTTAAAGGAAAAATTTTTTTTTAAGTTTATTAACGCTAAAAAGATTATCTTTCAGCACAAATCATAATTGACTAGTCTGATCTACCGATTGATTTATTTTGCTTTGACAATTCACATGCAAAAATTGTCAACAAACTTTACTGACGTAACTGACCGTAACGTCACTGCTAAAAAAAGAAAAAGTCTGTACCCCTAATTTTCTATATACCATTTTAATATATCACATTGACAAATAAAGTCTAATTGGCATAATTGTTGGTTTGGCAACAATAAGTAAATTTCTGATTGCTTCTTATTTTACATGTTGAAGATCTGGATTTCCCAACCGGCAGATATAGATTAGGATTCCCATTCCATTTTTATTGGATAGGAACGCATGTCTTATACATTTTTCTATTTTGTGTATCATTTTTTGTTTGTAATACGACAAAAAAAATATTTTAAGTTTTCTTATGTAATATGTAATATTATTAGCTCCTTTTTTTTAAAAAAAAAAATTTTTAAAGTATTTTGAAAGATTTTTTTTTGCTATAAAATAATTTTTTTTATCGAAATTGATGAGAGGAGATGGTTTTTATTGGCTAAATTTTCATATAAAAAAATACATTATGTCATGGCAAAAAAATGTTTTCATCGGGCTACTACCATAATATTCAATCCGATGAAGGCATTGTGTTGAATTTAAATTCTCCATGACTTTTATCGAAGTTATATTCAATTTAGTGTTATGATAAAATCAGTAAAGGGAGAGAAAAACTTTCACACACAATAAATTTTAGTATAATTGAGATATCTCACTGACAGATCCGCGTTCATGATTGACCAGAATATTGTCTCAGAATACTAAAGATTGGTTGCAATACGTTACCATTATGTAAGTTACCGGTTACAAACTTTTGCTCATTTCTTTATTCCAATTTAAATGTGATTTACAAAATAGCAACATAAGATCACTGACAAATTAAAATAAATTGTTAAGTTCGTAAACAAATACTTAACAATCTCTACATTTGTAAGAAATTAAATTTACTGCCAGGTTCAATTTAATTTTTTTTCGCTAAATCATATAAATGATAAAAATGTAAATTATAAAATAGTAGTAATAATAATAATTCAATAATTCGTTAAAACGTGGAGATGTGACGTACTTAATAAATTTTTTAACAATCCGCAAGACCTTTACCATGAACAAAAAAAGCTAGATAAATAACAATCGCTGAAAATGTCAGGGGTAAAGTTTGTTTCGTAATGACAAATATAAACTCGTGTGATTTATTATGTCAGATCGAACACTGCTTTATTTGATGAAAATTGCCCCATAAAATAGTTTTTGACAAAGAATTTGAACTTTTTTTCGTGTTTCAAGCGTGTACTTTATTCTGATTCATTTGTGATCAGAAGATTCTTCGCGTAGTTAATGCGGTTACTGCATTAATATAAATGTAAGCTGATTTCCACACTCTTTCTAAATATTCTAAATAAAAATAGCCCCCAAAAAAAAATCTAAAAATGCTACATCAAAAAGTATGTAGCTAAATAAATTTCTTAATAAATAATATCTCGAATAAATTATAAACCATAACTTAATATTCTTTTCTTCTATTATAGGATTAGGTGGTACGGTTGCAGAAGGATCAAAACAACCTATAAAAAAAAATAGAAGTTCATTTAATACAAATGAAGCAAAAACTAAGAAAAATAAATCTATAGAGGAAATATCCTCAGACTTAGAAACTGTCGCAAAAGAAAATGAACAAGCATTAGCTATAACAAACAGAAGTTTACCTGAAGCAATATCTAAAAAAAACATATTCGTCATGGTAATTCCCCCAGAAATAGAAACTGCTGTTATAGAAGAATCTCAACAAGAAAAGAATGCTCTGAAAAAAAGAAGTCTACCTAATACCGTTGAATCAAGATTTAAGAAAAAAAAATCTATACAAGAGATTCCGCCTGACATAATAGATTTAGAGACAGTCGAAGGACCTGAACAACAAGGGCAAGGTTTGTCAAAAGAACAAAACTATTTGCTATGAATATTTAGAATGAAAAACTAACGTGTTTTCAAACGAAAAGAAAATTTAAGTTTATTCGATTTTGATAAAATAACGAATGATATTCCTATATTAATTCCAGATCGTCCAAACATGTAAGTAAACTACTGTTTGGGACACATTTATCACATCTTACATTACACTTATACCTTTAATGCCCTTACTAATTAGGATATACCTCTTTTTTTTTTCTAAAGGAGAAACAATTTAGAATCATACACAGAATTTGAAATTGCCGATTTTGTTGCAGATCATCCATCAATATTGGAGCTGGCTAGTGTTCTTAAGGAATCTAAAAGCGTAACGGCTAGAAATTCTAGAAATTGTAAATTGCCAGCTCTTTCTCTTCAGGTATAGTAAATATTTATAATTCATTTTAATGTAAATTTATTTTGAATTAAAAGTCTATCATTATTTAGAAAGAAAAAGATATAAATAATAAACTTTTGATCGAAGAACTCAAGCTCCTATTTCTAAAGTGTCGAAAACTGAATTCGCATGTTTTTAATGCGATTATTTGTGCAATTTATCCAGATTTGAGGGATAAACTTCATCAGGAAACAGCAAAGAATATTCATCACGAATGCGTATTAAAAATGGCAGACTATAGGCACAAATATGTGAAAAAAATATCAGAAATGGTGAATACTTATATAAAAGATGAAGAATAAGAATCAAAATAAATTACTATTGATTATTGTATTATTATTAAATAAAAATATTAACCAAATTTATAGAAAGGTTACGGTTGAAGAATACATTGGCGATTCGTGGAGAAACATTTTATTTATGCATCCTCGTGCTATTTAAAAAGATGAATTTGAATCGTCAAAAGATGATCAAGAACAACTTAAAAAATTTGTAATAGAATCATTTAAAATCGTTCTTGATTATGAACTACTAGATAAAGATGGCGCAGACGTTGATCTTCCTGGGGATAAAATCAAAAAAACTTTAGATCATATTACCTTAGGAATTAAAGTTCATTCTGTATCAAAGCATGATATTGTAAACACTTTAGATCTCAAAAATTGCTTAGGTAATTTTTTTTCGCAACAAAATAGATGTAATTGTTAAAAATAAAAATATTTCCAAATATTAAATTCGGTGTTTTTGTGCTATAAGTAATGTTCCATCAAGTTTTATTTGGTAACGGAATTTTACACAGTGATTCAATGCCGTTCATACATAAAGAGTTATGTATCGAGATTTTCAAACAAGAGACTTAAGAGACTTGATTAAAGAATCTTTACTTTAGCCAAAAAAGTTTTTAATGTGAAAATTTGGGAAAATTCTGACGTAAAGTTGTTGTTTGAGGAATTGCGCCTCCTTCTTTGAGGTGTTTTTAAAAAAAACGGAAGTAAACTATTAACTTTCGTAAAGGAATATCTGCATTAGAAAATGCTTCTATCGAATCCTTTATCACTTCTTTTTTTGATGCTATAGCAAGTAGTTTGTATTGTTTGCTGACTTTTGGCTTTTTCCTTTGTTTCAAAA
This sequence comes from Rhizophagus irregularis, assembly GCF_026210795.1. Taxonomy (NCBI): domain Eukaryota; kingdom Fungi; phylum Glomeromycota; class Glomeromycetes; order Glomerales; family Glomeraceae; genus Rhizophagus; species Rhizophagus irregularis. The sequence continues at coordinate 2,762,210 of NC_089455.1, forward strand.
ATAATTTTTTGGGAAGCATGCTTTTTGTTAATTTATGTTTCCATTCTACTGAGATCACATACAAAAAAGTAATCCATTATCAGCACGAAATACATAATCTTTAACTCGTGTATGAACTTTTATTGCACTGATTTTTCGATATAGGATAATGACTTGCCCCCCTTAAAATTTATACTGCAGAAAATTTTGCGAATATGTCATATATATGTTGTGCCTCAGATCGTCAGATCGCAACTAGGTGAAACAATGTGATATACGGAAAGAAAAGTTCATTCGAACTTTTCTTAATTCTCAAAATCTTGTGATTAAAGATTTTCAAGGATAAGGAAGAAAAGTTCATTTGAACTTTTCTTAATTCTCAAAGTCTTGTGATTAAAGATCTTCGAGGATAAGGAAGAAAAGTTCGTTCGAACTTTTCTTAATTCTCAAAATCTTGTGCTTCGGTTTTTTTCTTAAAAAAAAAAATATCTTAATCTGAAAAAATAGTGCTAGTTTAACCCATTAGTAACTACACTAAAAATTATTTTAATTATTATGCTTTAAATAGGAACGGTTCTTCACGGCTAATTAGCTTCTTTGAGGTAAGTTTCGGAAGCTTTTATTATTTTTTTTATTTTTTTCTTTTTGGAACGGTACTAACCCTTTTTTTTTTCTTTTTTTAGCATTTCGGCCTGGACTTTCTCCCGGTAAATAAGTGTGCTATGATGTCTACTATGGTGTTAGTTTCTTTCTCCTAGAACGGTACTGACTGTTCTTTTGCCTTTTTTTTTAGCATTTCGGCCTGGGACTCTCTCGGTAATAGGTGGTGTCTATGGTGTTGGTTTCTTTCTCCTAGAACAGTACTGACCGTTCTTTTGTCTTTTTTTTTTTAGCAGAAACTTTTCCTGAATTAGAAGTCATTCCCTCTAACAAAATATCAATTAGAGAGGCTGCATGCCTTCAGAATGCTGGTTTAGTATCAGGGGTATATGTAATTGTAAAGGTGAATGCAATAGTAATAAATGTCGCTGTAAGAAGGCGGGTGGAGACTGTAGCAGTAGATGTTATAGTGGACGTTCGTGGCAAAAATAAATGATACTTATATGTAAAATAAATTAGTCAAGAAATGCATTATTACTGATGTATTATATGAAAAAAATAATTAAGAAATTGAATTTAAAGTAATTTCATATATGCTTAATTCATTGATTTTATTTGTTAATGGATTATACATAATTTTTATATTATTTAATATCAGATTTTACATTAAACTTTTCGTTCCTCTTATTATGAATTTTCATTTCTCTAATATTCCTATGTTTTCTTACTTAAATATTTACCTATTCTAAAAACCATTAATCTATTCCTATTAAAAAAAGAAAAGGGAATGGTTAGTATCTAGAAGAAAAAACCAATACTATAGATACCATAGCACCACCTATTTACCAGGAGAGAGTCCAGGCCAAAATGCTAAAAAAAGACAAAAGAACAGTCAGAATCGTTCTAAGAGAAAGAAACTAACACCATAATAGACATCATAGCACACCTATTTACCGGGAGAGAGTCCAGGCCGAAATGCTAAAAAAAAAAGAAAAAAAAACGGTTAGTACCGTTCCGAAAAAGAAAAAAATAAAAATAAAAATAAAAGCTTCTGAAACTTACCTCAAAGAAGCTAATTAGCGTGAAGAACCGTTCCTATTAAAGCATAATAATCAAAATAATTTTTATGTAGTTACATAACACTATTTTCAGATTAATAAAATAGTAGATATTTTTTTTAAAAAAAAATTTATTTGCCTTAGATTAAAAAACCGAGCACCTCAGATTATCAATGATCCACATCACACACCTCACATGACGATTTCAATCCGAGAATCGATCTGAGGCACAACAAAAATATGTAGCGATATAGTTTATCAAAAAATTTTGTGACTTGTATGATATTATGTGAAATGCCATAAATCATCGTCCTGCACTGGATCTGCTGCGCGGAATTTTATTTTTCGTTCGCATTTTTGGGTATTTGGATTAAGATCTAAAATATAGATCTGTCATCTGTGAGATATGCAAAAGTATCGATCTTGATAGGTCAGGGGGATAGTTCTTGATATATCAATAATAAAAATAAATATATGTCTATCAAGAAGCATACCGCATCTATATCAAGATCGATACTTTTGCGTGAGATATGGCAAGCCAAAGCGAAATCAGACATTGTATGCGTGTACTGTAGACAAATTTAGTATACATACCATACAATTACGCCAATTGATAATCAGTTTATATAAACTGAGATTAAAATAAAAATTGATCTTATCATCTTTACAAACTACGACGAGCTATGACGAGCTATGACGAGCTACGGAAGTTTGTAGTCAAAACTACACTGAAATGCGACCAGTGCTCATGTATATTATTTTCCCTAACCCTTTTCTACTAACCTTTAATTTTGTAGTGTTTGGTTTTATTGCCACAGTTCACCTATAAACCGGTTGCCATGCTTGAGTACTAATAGCATCTAAGTTAGTTGTTGAAGCTGAAGTTTAGGGTTCGCCCTTTTCTAAGGTGGATTCATAAGTAGTGCAATGGTTTCTATTCTTATTTATTTAATTCATTATACACAAGCATATACACATATTCCCACTTTTTTTCGACTTGTTCTTTTGTTAGTAAAGAAGCCAACTACAAACAAGAATAATTATGCAATAATCAAATCCTTTGATCAAGATCAAAATGATACTGTCATTTGAGATTAAAATTGGTTAAGGGAAAGTAAGGTTGCAACATACAATTATGGAAAATAAGACAATCATATGAAGTGAAACCTGAAAGATGAGTACACAGCTATTATATCTTCTCCATCAGTTATTGTTAGAGATCATGCACTCTTTCGGCAGTCACGTGTTTTGTTAAATACTTATTTGGTCGGTTTATTTACTAAAATTGATACTTGATTTTTAAGCAGTGGCGTTACTTTCGTCATTTCAGACAAAGATCGGAACATTATCAACGACCCGTCCATCTTCTTACGACATACACCATCACCAGACTATGAATCCAACACCACCATCAGTGATCGTTCGTACGGAATCGGTAGATACTGTACCCACTCCGGCCCATGATTAACATTAAGACAGAAACAATATCGGACTGATACATAATGCATCATTCCACACCTGACAGTATTTACGTGTGGCGTCAATAGACGAAAGAATAATACGAGAGATGGAATATGTTTGAACTTCCTTTTTTTTAATGCTTCTGTTCGCTCTTCTTTCTTTGGTTTTTTCTTTCCTTAGCCTTTTACTCTCATGCGTAGTGGGCGGGACGTGTTCAGATGCGTCCCTCCACAGGTTTGTTTTTTGACACCAAGGTGGCGCTGTTAAATTTGGCGGTTTGGTAGTTTAGAATTACTTTAGGCTTACGAATAGTTTGTCCCTTTGTTCACATGGAAATTAAATAAAAATAAAATATTGATACTTGATTTTTAATTTAATTAAGCTTTTTTATTAAAGCTTAACTTTACAAGTCGATAATTTAATCGAATTCTTACTTTTTCGCAAGGCTAATAAGTTTCATTTTTTTACCTTATTACATTATTGCATTCCATTTTTGTTTAGTGCTATTTCGTATGTCTTTGTCTGGTGGCTCTTTTGGAAAGAAAGTACTAAGCTATTTTTCATCTTTTAGTTTCTAGTCTCTATTTCATACTACCCTTTTTTGTTCTTTCATCCTTTGATTCTTCCAGAAAGGTAAAGGTGAGCTTTTCGCCTCTGATCATTTCTTGTCTTTGTTCGTACTAACTGATTTTTTGTTTCTTTAGGTCCTGGTTGTTGAGTGTTCTATTGAAAGGTAAAGGTAATTTTTCTTCATCCGTTTTATAATCTAATTTTCATCTTTGGTTCTTTCTGATTAGTTGACTAATATCGGTTTTCTTTTCTTTAGGGCTTTGTGAGTATACTTTCAGAGTGACAGTTGGTTTATTTATGGCAATTTTTTCTTTTAATCTTAGGTTGGTTTTATTCAGTTTCTTACTGAATTTATCGTCTTTTTTAGGTCACCCATACTTTCTTCTTTCAGATTTTGACGGTTTTTCCTGGAAATTAAGATTAGGTTCATTCTTATTTTTTTTTCTTTTCTACCTTTCAGAACAAGGGTAGTTTTTGTTTTCCTTTTTGATTTCATTACTAATCATCGTCTTCTTTCTCTTGGTTTTTGGTACATTTTAGATTTGGCGGCTCTTTAGGATTTTTCTTTTCTATTGGGTTTACCACGAATAAAGTATGAAATTTCTTTTTTTATTTTTTTTTTGCAAAAACTAACTCCGACTTGGAATTACTAGAATCCTAGGCAAGTTCGAAAAAATTTTCAACCCTTTTAAAAAAAATTTGGTACTCCTAGTTCCAGCTTCGATATCGAGGTCCTTAGTAATTTCAAAAATTATTGTAAACTTCTTTATATTAAAAATTTACGGGAAATTCGGCTTCAACTCTGAAAAACTGAAACAAACCCATGATTAGTACAGCAGTTCGAAAGTATTTTTCTTAAATTGCTTATAAATGTTTTTGCCAATTTTTTTTTGGTAATGATCGGCCAAAATTAAAAAATAGCGATATTTTAATAATATTTCTGCGATGTTATTATATTAAAATATTATAAAAATATTGTATTAATATCATAATTTGAGTATAATAAAAAAAATTATTTCTCTTATTTTTCATATTATGGTTATTATATTGTTTTCCTATCATCTTTTTATTTTATTTAAATAGTATTTTTTAAATTATCATATTTTTATACAGTCAACTCCCTCTATAGTCACTCCCGTTATAGTCACATTCTACTATATAGTCACGCCAGTTGAATGTTCAAAACACTTTATTATTAAAATCTATCCTATATAGTCACAATCTATCTATAGTCACTATCACACCTATCCTCAAAAATCTTATATTAAAAAGAACCGTTTATAATTACAGTTATATAAAGAATATATTAAATAACTTGGCATCTAATAATCGTACAAAGATGTACCATAGCTTGTTAGAATCGTCTCACTGAGACGAATCGAATGGTGGTAGTTTTATCCTTTTACGATCACTGGCTGATGAGTTATTCAACAAAATGTTAAGCATCGGCATTATTATATTCCTTGATTTACGTTTACTGCGCCATTTAACATTTTGCTAAATATCTCGGTACCTAGTGATTGTAAAAAGACGATTAATAGCTCGTTGGAATCGCCTCATCAAGACGAATCGAATGGTGGTAAGCTCATCTCTCTATGATCAATATTGACGGAGTTACTACTTAAAAACTATTTAATATTTTTTAATTTCGGAAATTGATCTAGTGATTGGATTTCGATGTATTTTATACCATTAGATTCGTCGCATCAAGACGAATCGAATGGTAGTAAGATTGTCTCTCTAGGATCAATATTGGCAGAGTTATTACACAAAAACCATTAATATTTTTTTAATTTCGGAAATTAATCTAGTGATTAGATTTCGATGTATTTTATACCATTAGAATCGTCTCATCAAGACGAATCGAATGGCGGTAAGATCATCTCTCTACGATTAATATTGGAGGAGTTACGATACAATAAAGTTTTAAGTATAATTTTGGCCAAAATTATGTTAATTTTTGGCCGGAATTATGATATACTAATATAAGAAATTTTTTATATAGTCACATCTCTTTATAATCACTAAATATGGACTGTCCCAAATGTGTGACTATAAAGAGAGTTGACTGTAGTTTATTTATTATTATTATATCATACTATTACATAACTGTATCGTAAAAATATTTTTTAAAATTAGGAGTTTCAGCAAAGTAGTATAGTTAAAATTCTAATTGGGCATTAAATCCTTAAATTTAACTGAGTTAAAATCATAATTCAGGCCAAAAATTATGTAAATCATTACTATAAAAGGAAATTTAACTTATTCGAATATTATTCGAATACACTTTATAAATTTAAATGAATATTCGAGTATATTCGAATATATTCGATTCCAAACACTACAACATATTTTGTTATTTATAGACTGTTATTATTGGAAAATTAGTTGTGGTTAGCATTTTTAGTTTGATATTAGTGGATTTTTTTTATGCTGGATATCAGAACTGGTATAATGAGCATCTTTTAAATAAAACTGTAGAAAAGGGCACTCAATTTAAAATTGATGTTTTGGATGATGAGTTTATTTCTCAATCTTTAGTTATAGATCATCTTAAAAAAATTTTTCAACCAAATAGAAATCAATCATATTATCATGTAGTTTATGAAGAATATAGTACTGGAAAAACTACATTAACTAAAAAGGCAGTAGGGCAAGGTGTCATATATGTTGAAATTCCTGCTGATGCAGAAAATATAGATGATTTTGGCATAGTATTTGGAGAATCTCTTAATTTTGCATTTGAGAAACATATCTCTTTTACAGCACAACTTATAAAAAAAATATTAGGTGATACCAATAGTAAGTTGATCATTATTATCCTTTACAACTGAAGCTTTTGATTCTAATGTTGTTTTTTATAGGTAAAGATAAGTGTTTTAAGTGGAAAAGAGCCTTAGAAGCAGTGTTGGGTTTTGGACTTGTCCAATTGGTAATTGGACAATTTTGGACTGTCTAAAATCAGTTTTGGATATAGTTTTGGACATAGTTTTGGACAGTTTAAAACTGCTCAAGAGTCCTAATATTTATCAACTGAAACTAAAAATAAAATAAAAATATAATGTTAAAATGTTAAAAAAGTAAATATTTAATATAAATTAAATAATAAAAATTAATGTAAAATCAAAATAATATTAAAAATTAACGTTTAAAGATTTTTGAAGTAATTTAATAATTGAACTAAAATTAAAATTAGCCAAAATTAGTCATAATTCTGGCCAAAATTAAATTTTTTGTCATGTGATCTGTCCAAAACCTGTCCAATGAAAAAAACGTTTTGGTTTTAGACAAGTTTTGAACAGGTTTTGGACAAATGTCTAAAACGTCCAATTGTCCAATTGCCCAACACTGCAGTTAGAAGCCTTTAAACGTGCTGATATAATATATAACCTTGTCAGATTATTTTCTGAATACCATTTTCCTGAATATACCTTTTCCTGAACCTAATTTTCTGAATGCCTATTTTCAGAAATTGATCATTTCCTAAAACTTCATTTTATCGAATGCCAATTTCCCGAATCTCAATTACTGGAATTATATGAAACATCCAATTTCTCAAATTCTTTTATTCTGAATTATTTTATCACAAATTCCAATATCATGAATATCATGAACCCTGATATTCTGAATGGACATTTTACTGAATTTAATATTATTTTATATAATTTTACATCATAAATTAGAATTATTAATTTCATAAACTCAACTTTTATTTATTTAGTATACTAAATTACTAATCAACAAATTATACATAATGTATATATATGTAATAAACTAACTTGTATTAAAACAAATACTTAAACATCACTAAATTTCCAGGTAGACCGGCAATAAATAATTAATTTAATATTTACTTACCTTAGGAATCAAACCTAAGACCTTAAATACTTATTTTTTGTGATCTAATCATTTAAGTTATTTAAACTTTTAATTCATAAAGTATATGTTTTTGATTTATTTAAGTTGAAAATCATTAAAAATGTAGTTTATTATTAGTGATGATCCTTTAAATTTTGATTATAAGACATTATTGTAGGACCCCGGAAAATACTTATATAGGTAAGGTCCCAAAAATATTTTTTATTAGTAGCTCTAAGCATAGGTTTTTACTATGATCGCTAAGCATTGTTGATATCTAACCTTAAAAATTATATAAAAATAAGCAAATTAATCTTCTAACCTAATTAAATTTTTATTATAACACATATAATTTATAAAATATATTTATTAATTAATATATTTTATTAAATCCAATTTTAAATATGTTGTGAAGCTAAACTAAACATAATATACAAGTAGATTAACAATATTCAATTAATAAAGTTAATAAACAGTAAAAGAAAAATTCGAAATTAATACTATTACAAAAAATGTAAATTTCTCCATAAGTATTATACTTACACCCATAAAAATTAATATGTAAGTAGTTTCGACCATGCTGAACATTTTTCAATTAATTTAGAAAGTCGATTTCATTTGGCTAAAGTGGTGTAATTACGCTCTGAAGTTGTAAACGGAGAATTGAAAAATTCGGAAGTTAGTACCGTTATGAAAAATGCACTTTTCTCCATAAGTATTATACCCACACTCATGAAAATTAATATATAAGTAGTTTCGACCTTGCTGAACAACTTTCAATTAATTTAGAAAGTCGATTTCATTTGACCGAAGTGGTGAAATTACGCTCTGAAGTTGTAGACGAAAAAGTGAAAAATTTAAAAGTTATTACCGTTATAAAAATATGCTTTTCTATATAAATATCATACTTAGCCTTATGAGAATTAAAATACAAGTAGATTTAACTTGCTGAACAACCTTACTTAAGCATAAAAGACAATTTGATATAACCAAAGTGGTGAGTAGTGAAATTATATTTTAAAGCAAAACATATTTACAGTAATTTTATTTAACAAAATAAATAGTATCTTTTTAATTTTTATTAAACTCAGTGTATTATTTTTAATATAAAATTACTATATTATACATGTTGAAAGATAATTAATAAAACATTGAAAAAAAAACTGAAATTTCATCAAAAAAAAATTTTTGTTTATGTATTTATATAAAATTGTGAAATGTAGTACAAAATCAACACTCACCGTTAGTGAAAATAAAATAAAAATTAATTATAAATTCAATATATAATATTTTAAAAAGTTCTATAAATATGAAAAATAAGCAACTAAAAACTCTTAGTATTTTAAAATAATACCAAAAATATGCAATTTAATTATCTTACATAGTATAAAATTTTCTCAAAATTAAGCATTATAAAATTCTTACATCATAAAATTTTTCTATGTTGGCTAAGCACCTTAGTACCTTACATATATAAGTATTTTCCGGGGTCCTATTATTGTCTGATTACTGGATAATTATACCGATTAATGAGTTAATAGTCCATTAACAGTTATTGGACACATTTTTCGTTAGTTTTACATAAAAATCTTTATGCAAAATTTACAATTTTGACCAGAAATAGTCACTGGACTACCTAATAATTTAGTGATGAATAAATAATACAAAAGCGAGCAGATTTTATTATTCAATCAAAGTATCTGTTTGTACCTGTATCAAATTTTTTTCTCCTAAAATGTAAATTAATTATATTTACTTGATGTTTAGGAAAATATTATCAAGCACTTAAACTCAGTGGGTCAGAGAAAAATTTATTAGCTAAAAATACGGTTATGGGTCAAAAGACCGATAAACAAAAGACCGATATAACATAATTCCGATCTACAAAATCACGAAACTACAAAATCCTGACTAGGACAAAATATCGACTAGTTCAAAATCCTGAAATACAAAATCGTCTAATACAATAAAAATTTTATAGATTGTAATTAATAGAATTGTTACAATTGTACAAACATATATTTACTATTATAGTTAAAGAACAAATAAATCAATAAAATTGCATAATTGATTATTTAAAGTATATTGTGTAAATCATTTAATGTACAGTCGCGTCGGAAAGTATTGCCCGATTTTGTATTATATAACGATACACCTAGCTTACATTATTTATACCCCTTTTTTATTATTTTTTTTTTGTTTTCCCATAAATTTACAACTTGCTGAACCTGTTTCACAGTTAAAAAAATAATGACACATTATACTGAGTTATCTCCTCAAGAGAAGGGAAAAATACTAGCATATATGGAAAATTTCAATCCTACACAAATAGCAAGAAAAATGGGACGTGACCCTACCACAATACGCAGGTTTATTGACAAATACAAGAAGACTGGAAAAACTGAAAATTTACTGCGTTCAGGATGGCCATCTGTTTTCAATAATAATGAAAAAAATGCACTCATTAATGAAGTTACTAAAAATCGACGTGAACCTTTACATGAAGTTATTAATAAATTGAAATTGAGTTGTAGTCTAACAACTGCTAAACAGACACTATATGATGCTGGAATTCATTCCCATGTTGCTGCAAAAAAGCCTTTTATATCAAAAAGGCATGCATCAGCTCGTATTAGTTGGTATGAAAAATATAAAAAAAAAACAGCTTGTGATTGGGCACAAGTTATTTTCTCTGATGAATCAAGTATTGAGATTGGAAAGCAGTCATGACAAATAAGAGTTTGGAGACATACAGGGGAAAGGTTTAACACTGAATGTTTGACACCTACCTTTAAAAGTAGTTGAAAATCAGTTATGGTTTAGGGATGTTTTGCGGAAGGGATAAAAGGACCATTGATTTTTTGTGATGAAAATAAGGAAGGAAATGAAAAAATTAATTCAAATACATATGTTAGAATCTTAAATAAACATCTCCATCCATTTCATCATATAGTTTGCGAATTAACAGGAAGGGCTGCAGTTTTGACAAGTTAATGCCTTATATTCGTATCGCGAAAATAACCTTTAAAAAGATTGGTTGAAGAAAGAATAAAATTGCGATTATTGATTGACTGGCCAATTACTGATTTAAATCTGATAGAGAACATTTGCTGGAAGCAGTTAAAAAACAATATTCAAAGTCGGGAGGTCTTTCCTAGAACTGTGAGTGAACTTAAAGCCACACTAAATGAAGAATGGGAAAATTTTGACTGATCTGTTTTTGAAGAAGTTGTTGCCTCAATGCCACAACGAATCAATGCAGTACTAGAAGCAAAGGGAGGACTAACACATTATTAGCCATTTTAAAAGTTATTTTTTTATGTAAATTTTAATGAGAATTAATAAAATTTTGCCGATTTTGGCATTATTTATAAATTGGGCAATACTTTCTGACATGACTGTACATACAAATTAGTTAATATTTCATGTTCTCATGTTCTAGCTTGCTTAGTAAACATAGCATATTGAAAATTCATATGAAAATTTTTTTATGGTTATGTAATCATTCTGATTAACAAATTGCGCATTGCATATTATTATTTGACAAATTTATTTATACGTAATTATAAATATTTATTTTAATTGACAGAGAAAAAAGAATCATGATGATCATCAGTGATAAAGAAAACCGTTCAGTGATGGAGTATCTTCGTGGCATTGCCCATAATCTTACATTATAAGTCTTATTACATTATAAGTAAATTTACAAAAATCTAGTTCTTTTATCTAATTCTTTTATAAATTACAACAATTAATAAATAAAATAAATAATATACAATATTTTGCGCAAATACTTATTTTAATGTCTAAAGAATAAAAGATTTCCAAATAATTTTTACTCAATAATATACTGTATATAAATAATATAAATAATCTACATCTGCAAATTGAATACGGCGTAATATTACGAAAATTTACGCCTGCGAAATACTCCGTAAATTTACATGACCTTCGAAAAATTACGCAACAGTAATATTTCGTAATTTCAACGCAATATTTCGTAAGTTTACGCGTAATATTTCGTAGAATTACAGTGTAATATTGCCATGTATGTAAATTTTACATCGTAGAAATTTCATTAGAATTTACCGGATTACAATATTTCGAAACTTTTCGAAAGTGTAATATTTCGTAATTTTACGTCGTGGGATTTTCGTAGGTTTACGGGTGCAATATTTCGAAACTTTTCGAAAGTGTAATATTTTGTAATTTTACGTCGTAGGATTTTCGTAGGTTTACGGGTGCAATATTTCGAAACTTTTCGAAAATGTAATATTTCGTAATTTTACGTCGTAGGATTTCATAGGTTTACGGTATAATATTTCGAAACTTTTCTGAAGGTATAATATTTCGTAATTTTACATCGCAGAATTTCGTAGGTTTACGGTATAATATTTCAAAACTTTTTCGAAAGTATAACATTTCATAATTTTACATCGCAGAATTTCGCAGGTTTACGGTACAATATTTCGAAACTTTTCCAAAATATTATTTTTTCGCGAACTTTTTTCACAAATTCAAGTGATTAATATATGTAATTACAAAATAACATTTTTCACTATAACTTACACGTAATATTTTATAAATTTATGTAATTTTTGTATTTTTATTCGAAATATAGCTACAATAAATAATTTGTATTTAAAACTATCATAATATTGCGTTCAATCTCGTCAATAGAATTTTTTTAAATCTTATTTGTCGCTCATCTTCATTTATTTGACTTTCGTTCTTTGACTTTTTATTTTTCAACTTCACTTCTATTTCATCTGTGATTAATATTTTGCTATATCTGATATTATAAAATAAAAGTCATTTGGATAACATTATTTGTTAATATCAAAAGGATGTGTTGTAAAGACAAATTGTTATTAAAACTTAACCTATAAACATAATTGTAATAAAGTCGTACGAACATTAACAAAATTATGAAGTACATACCTTCAGTCCTTTTACACTGCTACGTTGATAGTATGCGTTAAATTCATTTCTGCATCAACGAATATTACAAGATCAAAAGTTAGACCAACAGTTATCATTATGCGTGATTATTAATATTTTTTATAAAAAAAAAAGTAAACTTACGAACATTAACGAAATTGTGAGGTACATACCTTCCACTCCTTCTACACTATTACGTTGAGAACATGCGTTAAATTCATCTCTACATCAAACAAACATTACAAGTTCAAAAAGTTGGACCAAACAGTTGTGATTATTATTAAAAAGTCGTAAATATACGAACATTAACGAAATTAAGGAATACATACCTTCCATCCCTTCTACACTATTACGTTGGGAGCACGCGTTAACTTTATTTCTACAAGTTCAAAAGGTTAAACCAACAGTTTCAATATGCGTGATTATTAATATTTTTTATAAAAAAGACGTAAACATACGAACATTAACGAAATCGTGAAGTACATACCTTCCATTCCTTCTACACTACTACGTTGAGAGCGTTAAATTCATCTCTACATCAAACAAACATTACAAGTTCAAAAAGTTGGACCAAACAGTTGTGATTATTATTAAAAAGTCGTAAATATACGAACATTAACGAAATTAAGGAATACATACCTTCTATCCCTTCTACACTATTACGTTAAGAGCACGCGTTAACTTTATTTCTATAAGTTCAAAAAGTTAAACTAACAGTTTCAATATGCGTGATTATTAATATTTTTTATAAAAAAGACGTAAACATACGAACATTAACGAAATCGTGAAGTACATACCTTCCATTCCTTCTACACTACTACGTTGAGAGCGTTAAATTCATTTCTGCATCAAAGAATATTCAAGTTCAATAATTGGGCCAACAGTTGTCATTTTATGTGATTATTAATATTTTATAAAAAAGACGTAAACATACGAACATTAACGAAATTATAAAGTACAAATACCTTCCATTCCTTCTACACTACTACATTGAAAGCACGCGTTAACTTTATTTCTACAAGTTCAAAAAGTTAAACCAACAGTTCATTATGCGTGATTATTAATATTTTTTATAAAAAAGACGTAAACACATTAACGAAATTACAAAGTACAAATACCTTCCATTCCTTCTACACTACTACATTGAGAGCACGCGTTAATTTTATTTTTACTTTATAAGTTCAAAAGTTAGACCAACAGTTATAATTATTAATATTGTATAAAATAGTTAAATTATGGAGTATAAATACTTTCCATACCTTTACCATTATATTGTACGCAAAACTTTCCATGAACAATTATTAATATTATGAAATAGTCGTAAACCTACGAATATTAATGAAATTATAAATATAAATAACTTCCATACTTCTACTATATTGAAAGTACGCGTTCATTTTTCCAGCAGCTGTTGCAAAGCTTTTTCATGTATAATTTATTAATATTATAAATATTCATAAAGCCTATGAATATATATAAATACTTTCCATGATACTTCTGCTAGTCTTCTGCTACGCAAATGTACAATGAGCAGTCCTTGCAAAATAGAGCGTATAGAGAATATTAAGTTTGTTTATTTAATTCGTGTTTAGCTATTTTTAGATGATCACATGAACACATGTATATGCCATAATAGGTTAATTTATCAAATTTACTAGATTTATAAAATTAATTCGTAATCTGTGAGTCAAATTATATGATTTTGGTAGAGTCCTAAAGAATTCTGACCTCGACTATTAAAAAAAAATTCTTGCATGATAAATATAAAATTAAGAGAAATATGCATGACGTGTTGATAATATATACTATATAAATAATATAACAAATAACTAGAGGTTAATTTGTAACACTTTTCACAAATTTATAATTTCTTATGGTGGTGGCACTCGGCATCAGACTTGATAGAAATAAATTTAACTTTCCAAATATTGCGAAAGAGGAACAAAAAAATGAATTTTAACAAAATTGATAAATTTTGTGCGATCAAATTCAAAATAATTTTGTGTTTCATGGATAAAAATTCTTTTATTTGTTTAACAGTTATCAGCCAAATGAGAAAAACTCAAATTAATAAATTTTATATACAAATTAATCGCAAAAACATAAAATTCACCAGTCCTGCCACACCAATAAAAAAAAAATATCTTATGCATACAATAAAATTCACCTTATTATACATCATCATCATCATCTTCAGTTTCATTTCCGCTTTCTTCTTCCTCATAGCTATTATCTTCAAAATCAGAATATCTTATGCCCGTTTGACTGTTGATTTTTTTCTTTAAAGAATAATATGATTAGCCATGAAATGATATTTTATTAAATGCTACTACAAAATTACAAACTTACTAAAAATTTTTTAACTTTTTGTTTCATGATATTCTTTTTACACCTTATTTCGTCATGATTTGGGTTTAAAATTGTTGAGCAGATCGCAAGAACATATGCAAGTTCTGCATTAGAATGGTCATTTTGGAGGGCTCTGTCAATAACGCTTGCTAAAACAATCGAAGAATTTTTGTCCTTGGGATTCATTTTTTTGAACAGGCCTTCAAAACAATCTTTAACTTCAGGTTTTCTCTCCCACTTTGCTACTTCAGACGGCCCGGCATTTGTGTTTATAGGTGGTAAACGGGATCCAAATATAGAAAAAATAGCCTCCCTTGATTTCGAGGACAATGTTCCTCTTACGGACCGTACTTGTTTTGTTAACTTTACAAAGAAAGTTAATACTTAATATTTTATTTTATTTTATTAAACATTTTGTTATCGAATAAGGACTTACTTGTTTATGTATATTCTCGTTGTAATATGTGATCCAATCGTCTTCAGTAAAATTAGAGAAAAAACTCGCATGGTTCAGTACTAAATATCCTTCAATCAAAATAATTAGAAATTAAATAAATAATAAAATTAAATATTTCAAAGATATTCCTACCACTATGAATGATTCTTTAACGCTTGATGACAAATTTATTTTATCAGAAAGTAAATTTTATAATTCGGATTTAAACTCGTGTATTTCTTTACTTAAAGTATCGATTTTATTTTCAATCTTTGTTAATCGATCTACCATAATTACAATAAATATTAATTACAAGATAATTTTATTAATTTCTTAAATATTTGCGAATACCTTCAATTTTTGAATTTACAGGAAGCCATCTCTTAGTCTGAAGAACGTTAACTTCGTCATTGATGGTTTCGCTGGTGTTGATGTTAGTTTTACTGTTGTTGTTTCTGCTTCGGTTTCGGCTTCTATCACTGCGCTTGTGATTCCCTTCGATTAGCAATTCCTCAATTTTCTTATGAGAGGATTCTCTCAATTTATTTCCTGATTCCATAATGATACTTTTGAAAAATGGGATTTCTTACAATTTAAGAAAAAAAAATATTTTTGAAGAAAAAAAATTGACCATTATTTATGAAAAAAAAAAAACTCTTTAACAATTTTTCGTACCAGTCATTAACAGAAACTTTCGAATACTCAATAATTACATCACAAATTTTCGTACCAGTCATTAAGCAGAACCGCAGAAACTTTCTTAGTAATAATTATGTCAGTCGAGGAAATAAAAACAAATGCGCGCGAACATAAGGATAAATCGCATAATTACTCATTATTCTAAACCAGGAAATTTTTTCGTACAATTCGCATAATTACTCATTATTCTAAACCAGGAAATTTTTTCGTACAATTCGCATAATTACTCATTATTCTAAACCAAGCAAAAAAACTTTCTTAGTAATAATTATGTCAGTTGAGGAAATAAAAACAAATGCACGTGAACATAAGGATAAATTCACATAATTTCGATTACTTACTCATTATTCTAAACCAGGCGTACCAGTCATTAAAGCAGTAACCGCAGAAACCTTCGAATATTCGATAATTATATCACTTTATATGGAACATGAGTTTTTTCCTTGTTATTATTATGAATAGAACCGCATGATTTCGATACTTACTCATTATACTAAACCAAGCAATTTTTCGACAAGTCATTAAAGTAGAATCTGCAGGAACCTTGAACCTTCGAATATTTAATAATTATATCATTGTTATATCATATATGGAAATAAAACATAAACACGTGAACATGAGTTTTATTATTATGGATAGAAATTCGCACGATTTCGATACTTACTCATTATACTAGTAAACCAAGCAATTTTTCGTACAAGTCATTAAAGTAGAATTCGCAGGAACTGCAGAAACCTTCGCATACTTAGTAGTAATAATTATATCAGTCGTATCTTACATGGAAACAATAAACATTAAAGTTTTTCTTTGTACGATAAAAAATTTATATAATTTCGAAAACATAAGCATGCATACACATTATAAAAAATCTAATGATACACTCCTGAGTGAAATAAAATTCCAACTCATTATATATTAGTCAGGGTTGTTTGATCAGCATTTTTTGATCACAAATTTATTAGTTGGTGTGACCGATCAGACAATGAACTCCAGTCTAACCAATAAAAAATAGAACAATTTTACACATTCAATTGTAACTATGAATTTTAACAAAATTGCGATCAAATTCAAAATAATTTTTTGTGTTTCATGTATAAAAATTCTTTTATTGTTTAACAGTTATCAGCCAAATGAGAAAAACTCATATTAATAAAATTATATATATAAATTAATCACAAAAACGTAAAATTTATTGATTTGTTTTTGTTTTTTGAAGAGAGATGCTCTTTTAAATGATTATCAAATAAATTTAATTTATAAAATTTAGAGGAGTGGGGGTATTTTTTTTTTTGAAATTGTACATATCAATTACTAATTCGTAATATTATATATATTATTAATATATTCACCAGTCCTGCCAAACCAATAAAAAAAATAATAAATTTATTAAAACAAATAAACATATATATAATTATCTTATGCATATAATAAAATTCACCTTATTATACATCATCACATCATCATCTTCATCATCTTCAGTTTCATTTCCACTTTCTTCTTCCTCATAGCTATTATCTTCAAAATCAGAATATTTTATGCCCGTTTGATTATTGATTTTTTTCTTTAAAGAATAATATGATTGATTAGCCATGAAATGATATTTTATTAAATACTACTACAAAATTACAAACTTACTAAAAATTTTTTAACTTTTTGTTTCATGATATTCTTTTTCAACATTATTTCGTCATGATTTGGGTTCAAAATTGTTGAGCAGATCGCAAGAACATATGCGATTTCTGCATTAGAATGGTCATTTTGGAGGACTCTGTCAATAACGCTCACTAAAACAATCGAAGAATTTTTGTCCTTGGGATTCATCTTTGTAAACAGGCTTCCATAACAACTTTTAACCTCGGGTTTTCTTTTCCATTTTGCAATTTCAGACGGCCTGGCATTTGTGTTTATAGGTGGTAAACGGGATCTGAATATAGAAAAAATAGCCTCCCTTGATTTCGAGGACAATGTTCCTCTTACGGACCGTACTTGTTTTGTTAACTACGAAGAAAGTTAATACTTAATATTTTATTTTATTTTATTAAACATTTTGTTATTATCGAATAAGGACTTACTTGTTTATGTATATTCTCGTTGTAAACGAGATCCAATCGTCTTCAGTAAAATTAGAGAAAAAACTCGCATGGTTCAGTGATAAATATCCTTCAACCGCTCCACAACATTCATCTTTTGTTGGGTAAATCGATACTTTTATTAATAATTTCGAAACATTTTTCACAACATCCTAAAATTAGTCGAAATTCAAAATAATTAGAATGTAAATAAATAATAAAACTAAATATTTCAAAGATATTCTTACCGCTATGAATGATTCTTTAACGCTTGATGTCAAATTTATTTTATCAGAAAGTAAAGTTTTTAACTCGGATTTAAACTCTTGTATTTCTTTACTTAAAGTATCAATTTTATTTTCAATCTTTGTTAATCGATCTACCATAATTACAATAAATATTAATTAATTACAAGATAATTTTATTAATTTCTTAAATATTTGCGAATACCTTCAATTTTTGAATTTACAGGAAGCCATCTCTTAGTCTGAGTAACATAAATTTCGTCATTGATGGTTTCGTTGGTGTTGATGTTGGTTTTACTGCTGTTGCTTCTGCTTCTGCTTCGGCCTCTATCACTGCGCTTATGATTCCCTTCAATTAGCAATTCCTCAATTTTCTTACGAGAGGATTCTCTCAATTTATTTCCTGATTCCATAATGATACTTTTGAAAAATGGGATTTCTTACAATTTAAGAAAAAAAGAAATATTTCTGAAGAAAAAAAATTGGTCCTTATTTATGAAAAAAAAAACTCTTTAACCCCAAATCAAGCAATTTTTCGTACCAGTCATTAACAGAAACTTTTGAATACTCAATAATTACATCATGCAAATTTTCGTACCAGTCATTAAGCAGAACCGCAGAAACTCTCTTAGTAATAATTATGTCAGTTGAGGAAATAAAAACATATACACATGAACATAAGGATAAATTCGCATAATTACTCATTATTCTAAACCAGGAAAAGAAACTTTCTTAGTAATAATTATGTCAGTCGAGAAAATAAAAACACATGCACGTGAACATAGGCGATAATTACTCATTATTCTAAACCAGGCAAAGAAACTTTCTTAGTAATAATTATGTCAGTTGAGGAAATAAAACCAAATGCACGTGAACATAAGGATAAATTCACATAATTTCGATTACTTACTCATTATTCTAAACCAGGTAATTTTTTCGTACCAGTCATTAAAGTAGAACCGCAGAAACTTTCTTATTAATAATTATGTCAGTTGAGGAAATAAAAACACGCACGTGAACATAAGGATAATTTCGATTACTTACTCATTATTCTAAAACCAGGCGTACCAGTCATTAAAGCAGTAACCGCAGAAACCTTCGAATATTCGATAATTATATCACTTTATATGGAACATGAGTTTTTTCCTGTTATTATTATGGATAGAACCGCATGATTTCGATACTTACTCATCATACTAAACCAAGCAATTTTTCGACAAGTCATTAAAGTAGAATCCGCAGTAACCTTCAACCTTCGAATATTTAATAATTATATCATTGTTATATCATATATGGAAATAAAACATAAACACGTGAACATGAGTTTTATTATTATTGATAGAAATTCGCATGATTTCGATACTTACTCATTATACTAAACCAAGCAATTTTTCGTACAAGTCATTAAAGTAGAATTCGCAGGAACTGCAGAAACCTTCGCATACTTAGTAGTAATAATTATGTCAGTCGTATCTTACATGGAAACAATAAACATTAAAGTTTTTCTTTGTACGATAAAAAATTTATATAATTTCGAAAACATAAGCATGCATACACATTATAAAAAATCTAATGATACCACTCCTGAGTGAAATAAAATTCCAACTCATTATATATTAGTCAGGGTTGTTTGATCAGCATTTTTTGATCACAAATTTATTAGTTGGTGTAACCGATCAGACATGAACAGTCTAACCAATAAAAATGGAACAATTTACGCATTCAACCGTAACTTTACGGAAATCCATAAAACTTACCTTATCAAAAAAGGAAAAGTAATAGTCATATTTTAGATCAGTAACGTTATACAAGATATTAGTATCGCTGTCGTTAAATATAATAAACTTTATTAAAATATGTATTTATTTACAAAATATTCATTTGTTTTATTAAACCGGGGTACTATATGTACGATATCTTGTATTGCTTCTATATCAATAAAGTTATAGATTTCCGTAATTTCTAGTAAGGGACATCCATAAAGATGTGGTTGATTTTGAAATTTGAAGTCATACCACTGAATTAATGCGAGATTTAATGGAATATTTTGATTCTTAAGTTCTATTTTCGCTATTAATAAAACCTTAATTTAAAAAATCATTTTTAAATTAGCAATATTATATAAATATGTAGTATCAAATCAATTAAAAAATTACCTGCCCGTAACAAATGCCTTGATCAGAAGCGTAATCAAATAATTCATCAGAATTCATACGAACAGACACATTACTATACCAAGGTCTGCCATAATAACTGTTAGTAGCACGCATGATTATTGCACCATTTTCTATTATAACTGATCTGTATATTGTCACTTGGCTTTCATTTGCAATACTTTCGTGATCCATATACAGATTTAAACATTCCAAAAAATTGTCAAATCCAGATCTCATTTTGTGGTCTATATTAGCCTGTTCTACAAAAAAATCATGGGCATCTTTTAATAGAAATTCGAAAAGTATTGCTGTAAATTTAAATATACGAGGGATATATAGTAGCTGAATTTGGTAATCGATGGGTTATATTTGTTATTGATTGTTGCCGAATCTATAAAAATTAATTTTTTTTAGAAATTTAACATAGTATTGTGTATTTTATATAAATAATACTTGCTATTTTCATTATTTGAACTTCAATATTTTTTTTATTACTTAATCGGTAGGAATTCTTAACGTATTCTTTGTGAAGGCTTTCGTAAGTCTCCGTAGTGTATCCATTAACTGCACCAAATGATCGAATCGAATCAATTATATGATATGCCCACAAATGCAGTTTTGGTAATTTTAACTCCGAGGGGGACATACATTGGAGAATTTTTATGAACATTTGAGACCAATTGTTTATAGATTCCTGAAATTATAATTTTAAGTATTAGTGGACAGCGTTGTTTTATAATAATTATGTAGTACATACCCTAAATTTGGCCAAATCACTTTCTTTGAAATTTTCATATCGACTAATTGCATACATTTCATTCCAAGCTTCGTAAAGTTTTGCCAGATCTTCATTCTTTACAAAATTTTCATCATCCTCATTATTTACAAACAAATTGTCCACTACAAAAACCATTACTTTCATCAGATTGCGATACTCATTAGCTGTTAATCTGGCTATTGATTGTATGCTATTTGTAAAGATCTTCAAACTGGGAAATCTTGGTATTGCGGCTAATCGATGATCTACTTCATCAACTAAAGTTTTGCTACATTGCGCCCCTAAAAGTTTTTTCGTATAATCGATTTGATAATGAAAGAGGCCTAAATCGAGATGATGCATTCTATCAGGCACTGTGGCTTGATAGATATTTATATTACTTAATATAAATTAATAAAAATAAACTCATGTTAGTGTAATGCTTGTAATGCTTACGTGATTTGGCGAAATGGCTGGATGCCTAACAAATATTATGTAAACTTACGGCAGATTCCAAAAAAAATTAGATATATTTTCAATGCAAACGGAATTTCCCGAGTTTTGATTAAAATACTGCTGCATATTAACATGAGTTCGTGGTGTTATATCATCAATTTGTAAATTAAGATCAGCAAGATTGTCTCTTGTGACTAGACAAAAATGACAAGGATGTTTCGACATTGGTGATTTGTATGTAAGACAGTACGTTGCAGCTTCCGGCCAGTCAGATATTATAGCTGAAACTCTAGGATAAAACCAAATCATTTCGTTATTTAAAAATAGATCAATGCCATTTTTATTTAATTTTAATAAAGGGTCTAGTAACAATTCCAAAGATTTATGGAAGCATTCGCGAACAGCAATCTTAAATGTTTCAGACTTCCTTTCAGTAATATTATTAGATTTTAAGATCGGCAGATACGCTAATAATTGCTTTGCATCTTTCTTATTACGCCTCCAATTTTTAATATTACCAATAGACAAGTAAATGGGATGGAGTTGACTTTTTCCTAGTGTGTCAACATTTGTAGCGTCAGAATATAATATTAAAGATAAAAGCCTCATCAGGAAGTCACGGGAAAAATGTTCATCACATGTATATTTTTGCAAATCATTTACATCGTAATTTTCATTATTTTAAATGTACGTGTAATATTTAACGTTAATGAACATCATCAATGAAATTTTTATCATGATGTGCAGCATTTAATAATAAATATTCAATGTACATATCTTATATAATAAAAATACGATTACTAACTAGTAAATTTCAGTTAACTACAGTTAGTAATAATCGGTATCACATGATCAGTTTGCCGATTGATCTTTTTTTTTTTGATAAAAAAAAGTCTAAAAAACTTTAACCCCTTTCTTTCACTTCCCTTCATCCTCTTGTCCTTTCGTCCTTCCCTTCCCTTTCGTTCTCCCTTTTTCTCACACCTGTAAGTCTCGTTAGTCGTTACTTTTTTTAATTTATTTTTTTTTTATTTATTTTTTTTTTAATTTTATCTTTTTTTTTCATTATTTTTTTTTCGTAAGACACCGGCTTGGTCATGAAACCGGACTTTAAGGTAGTAAGAAACTGGAAAGGGGATATTTTTAACTTAAGAAATGAACTAACGTTTCTCTTCATATTTTTTTTTTGTAGAACGCGTAGCGAGAAGGTAAAAAGTTTAGGCTCGTAACGGGCTCAGTCCTATAAAGTAATATTTTATTTTTATTTTTAAAATTAGACACGACTGGAGTCATACAAATTAATGAGAAAAACATAAACTACAAGTCTAATGAACCCATTGTCATGAATGTACCCAACCACAACTGGAGAAGCCAGTGTAGTCACCCTGCCTGCTATTCTAAAAGAACATAAGGCATAGCCTGCAGTCTAGAGCGAATTATTGGAAAAAGGAGAAAATAAAGAAAAATTAACTGAAAAAAAAGAAAATTTTAAACTACTAATTACTACGGTTTCATGTCGGTCATATGACTTACCAATATTCCGATTTACCGATCCTGATCAGTTGATTGATAATCAACTTTTTATATAAAAAAAAATTTTTTTTTTTACCGATCTTTTTTAAATAATAATTTATTCATTATTATTATTTAAAAGGATGATGGAAATGTAAGTTAAGGGGAGGAATACTTGTTTTTTTTAATTTGGGAACGTTACTAACGTTCCCTTTCTTTTTTTTCTTTAAGGACATTCTTCTAGACGTGAATTCCGTCGAAATGAAGCAAGAACAGCCTTTCCTTAGAGTTATGCGGTAAGTAGTTTAATATACAGTTATGAATTGCGTTACAGAATAACACCAACACATTTTTTTTATTTTTAGTTTTTCAGCCTTTCCTTGGAGTTATACGGTAAGTAGTGTACAGTATGGTTATAAAATTGCGATATGGAACAATACTGACGCAATTTTGTTTTTATTTTTTAGTTCTTCGGCCTTTCCTCAGTAGGTAGTGTATTATATGAATAGTATGGTTATGAAATTGCGTTATGGAACCCCATTAACGCATTTTTTTTTATTTTTCAGGTTTCCGGCTAGTGGATTAATTAACCTTAACTCTCTCACGAGGATTTTTTGGATATAAATTCGGAGCACCTTCACCTTCCTTATAATCAGCAAGAATTACTGCACATTGGTTGGTATAGTTTAGAGAGTGTGTGGTTGTATAATGGCATTTGAAACAATACTAATGCCAATTTTCTTTTATTTTTTTAGGTTTCTGGCTATAGAATATGCGGTAGGTGTTGTTTGGTGAGTGTGTGGCTGTGTAATGGCGTTATAAAACATCATTAACGCCATCTTTCTCTTTTTTTTAGGTAAAGTTCAAGTCCAGCTTGAGCCAGCTCTTGAATACGAAACTGGACTTTAGGTAAGAAATGGGGAAAGGGAGAATTTTTTGTTACTTTAAATATGAGAAACGAACTAACGTTTCTTTTCATTATTTTTTTTGTAGGACGTGTAAGAGGACGCTGGCTTGAAATACTATAAAACTGGATTTAGGATAAAAAACGGGAAAGGGGGGTTTCTTTAATTTATGAAACTTGGTGCTTCACCCTTTTTAATTACTGGTGGTTTAATACAACCTTTGGATACCAAAGTTACCATGATGGAAAACATTTATCGATATAAATCAGCTGGACAATACAAATTATTTAATGAGGCTAGCCACAGTGATAGATCCTTTATTCAATTCAAATTTAAAGGATATGTTCGTCATAAAATTCTTTTGAAACATATCATTACATTAATGGAGCATACACTTGTTACGTTGATCCTTTAAGCAGTTTCTTTTCGTTATTTTGTTTATAGGACGTATAGAAGGATGCCATTTGAACATGAAACCGGGCTTTGCTTTAAGATAAGAAATGGGGAAAGGGGAAGAAGATCCTGAATGGATATTATCGGTAAGTTTCGAAAGTTAGTTTACTTTTGAAACTTTTTAATTTATTGATTTTTTTTCTTTTTTTTGCAGGTTCCCAGATTTTAGACGATATGATTGGTAAGTTTCGAAAGTTTAGTTTACTTTCGAAACTTTTCTTTTAAATTTTTTTTGGTATGTTTTGAAGAAACTAACCATTTCTTCTTTTGTCTATTTTGTAGGAATCATTTTCGAGATTTGGATCGGCTTTTCAGGCAAGTTTCGAAATTTCTCTTCGAAACTTTTTCTTTTAAATTATTTTTTTTTATTAATATTTTTTTTTATCTTTTTATTGTAGGTTGTACTTCCTGGATAAAATCAGTTCGAAGAATAACTTCAAAACTTTTTTTTGTGGGTCCTCCGGAGTATTCAGTTGAATTAATTTAAGTGGTAAGTTTCGTTGCGAAGCTTACCATCTTTTTTTTCATTTTCTTTAACAGAAATACTAAATTTTCTTTTTCTTTGTTTTTTTTTGTAGGTTTTAAGGGATTCAATTAGAAATGTTAGAATTTGAAAATGGTGAATTTCTTTGTGAAGCTTTGCCATTTTTTTTCTTTTTTATAAAAACGTTGTTATTTTTAATAGGATTAATTAGATTAATATAGCTTTAGTATAGATTGTTATAATGTAATTTAATAAAATAATTTGTTATTCAATAACATTTAACATTGACATATTAACATAAATAATAAAAGATTGATATGATGTAAAATAATGTATATCGTAATGTACGGACAATGAACATCTTTGATTTGGTGATGAACATCGAATGTTGTGACATCGTAGTACATTGCAGGGTCTGATGTTCAGCATTTCTTTATGATGTACAGTCGCGTCGGAAAGTATTGCCCAATTTTGTATTGTGTAATGATACACCTAGCTTACATTATTTATACCCCTTTTTTATTATTTTTTTTTTGTTTTCCCATAAATTTACAACTTGCCGAACCTGTTTCACAGTTAAAAAAATAATGACACATTATACTGAGTTATCTCCTCAAGAGAAGGGAAAAATACTAGCATATATGGAAAATTTCAATCCTGCACAAATAGCAAGAAAAATGGGACGTGACCCTACCACAATACGCAAGTTTATTGACAAATACAAGAAGACTGGAAAAACTGAAAATTTACTGCGTTCAGGACGGCCATCTGCTCTCAATGATAATGAAAAAAATGCACTCATTAATGAAGTTACTAAAAATCGACGTGAACCTTTACATGAAGTTATTAATAAATTGAAGTTGAGTTGTAGTCTAACAACCGCTAAACAGACACTATATGATGCTGGAATTCATTCCCATGTTGCTGCAAAAAAGCCTTTTATATCAAAAAGGCATGCATCAGCTCGTATTAGTTGGTGTGAAAAATATAAAGAAAAAACAGCTCGTGATTGGGCACAAGTTATTTTCTCTGATGAATCAAGTATTGAGATTGGAAAGCAGTCACGACAAATAAGAGTTTGGAGGCATACAGGGGAAAGGTTTAACACTGAATGTTTGACACCTACCTTTAAAAGTAGTCGAAAATCAGTTATGGTTTGGGGATGTTTTGCTATGAGGGATAAAAGGACCATTGATTTTTTGTGATGAAAATAAGGAAGGAAACGAAAAAATTAATTCAAATACATATGTTAGAATCTTAAATAAACATCTCCATCCATTTCATCATACAGTTTGCGAATTAACAGGAAGGGCTGCAAGTTTTCAACAAGATAATGCACCCATTCATACCGCGAAAATAACTAAAGATTGGTTAAAGAAGAATAAAATTGCGATTATTGATTGGCCAGCCAATTCCCCTGATTTAAATCCGATAGAGAACATTTGGAAGCAGTTAAAAGACAATATCCAGAGTCGGGAGGTCTTTCCTATTGAACTGTGGGTGAACTTAAAGCCACACTAAGTGAAGAACGGGAAAATTTGGACTGCTCCGTTTTTGAAGAAGTTGTTGCCTCAATGCCACAACGAATCAATGCAGTACTAGAAGCAAAAGGAGGGCCAACACATTATTAGCCATTTTAAAAGTTATTTTTTTATGTAAATTTTAATGAGAATTAATAAAGTTTTGCCGATTTTGGCATTATTTTTAAATCGGGCAATACTTTCCGACGCGACTGTACATCAAATGACTGATGTATATTTGATGAACATTTTTTCTGTGACTTCCTGATGCTGGCACCAGGTGGCAGGGATTTTTCCGCATTTTCCCACCATATCCCAGTATTTTGTTCGCTAAACTCCCTTTCACCGTTATGCTTTAAGTTTATATGAAGATTAGTAAATATCCTATAATATTAAGTTGTATATTTCATACGAAAGTATAAAATAATTACCTCAACTTTCTCAAAAGTTAACGCAAAATTTTGTGATATGTCCGAAATTGACAAAATATTTTTTATACAGTTTATTAAAGACTGATGATAAAGAAAATACTCATTATTATTATAATTCATTATACTAGTTTTAGTATAATTTAAATTTGGTAGTTTCATATTATCCATATATTTGCGGCCTTGTTCGATAGATCTTGGAAGAGGTGATTTATCTAAATTTGCATGTTTATTAAAGAATTTAATTATAGCATTTCCTGTCGCATTGTTAAGTTTATGTTTCGTAACTAATGCCATTAAATCACCATATGCTTCACTTGGGTAATTAACATTAATTTCTGATTTGGATTCTTCTTCATTCAATTCTGAATCAGAATCTTCCAAGATATTTTCAAAGACATTTTCATTTTCATCGTGGTCTATTTCTTCTATATTTTGATCAATTTCACCAACCTCTGAAATTGACATTATACTTTGAAAACTCTGATTATTTATTTCCGAGTCTGTACTTTTATTATCAGAAAGATCTTCGCATGAATCTTCACGTACCATCTATAAAATTAATTATGTTAAAAAAGAAATTCAAAAAATTTTATAATTTCCTATTTTCTTTACCTCGATATCATGATTATTAGTTTTATGTTCAAATTCTTCTAATTCTTCACTATCGCTACTATCGTTATTAGGCGGAGTATTCAAAAATTCTTATGTTGAGTGTATGCAGACCTTGCGCTGAAGTACTTGGACAAAAAAGGGCATTTATATGACATTTTTAAGAGTATTTTATTTACTTGAATTTAAACTTTACAAATTAATTAAAAAATTATTTGCTCATTTATGTCAATTTATAAACGTTTGCATAATGGTGTAGTTAGCCGAAAAATAATTAGCCACAACACGATCCGGCTCAGGCGTAGATCATTGTGAAAAGTTTACCTCTTTTTAAATTTTTCTACGAAAAGTGGCGTATTTCGATAATCATAAAGTGAGTTTCGGGCGAAGCTATATTTCAAATTTGAAACAAGCCTCGCCTAATATAAGCCAAAATCTCTAAAATCCTATTTTTGAAACTCTATAGATCAGATCATGTTAATGGAAACATAAGCCGGTTAATCAGATCTACAAAAATTGGTTTTCCCCGATCGATTTTAATTTTATAATAAACAGTGGCTATTATGGATATATAACCAACCCGATCAATCAAAAATTGTGCTCAATTGTAACTGTGATCTGGTTGGTTATACATTTTTTCGGTCAATAGTTATGCATCAAAAGACCACAAGCATTTTTCTATATATTTATCAATTAATAAGCTTAGAAAAATTTCGTTATAATCATACAGCTTATTATTTTATAAAATCTGAATATTTATTGCGAGATATTTCGGATCTAGAAATATAGTAGGGCTTTGCATGAAAGATTATTATTTATCTATTACTTTGTTGTAAATGTAAACGAAAACCTTATAAAATTTGAATATTTATTGCGAAATATTTCGGATCTAGAAATATTGTAGGCTTTGCATGAAAGATTGTCATTTATCTATTAACTTTAATGTAAACGAAAACCTTATAAAATTTGAATGTTTATTCGGATCTAGAAATATTGTAGGGCTTTGCATGAAAGATTGTCATTTATCTATTAACTTTGTTGTAAATGTAACGAAAACCTTATATTTATTGCGATCTAGAAATATATAGGCTTTGCATGAAATTAAACTTGTTGTGTAGTCGATCATTACGCATAATGATCAAATAATTTTTTTTAACAAACAACAGTATATAGAAAGATTTACAAACAATAAAATATATAAATATGCATTGTTTCTGTTCATCTTCTGTAGGCTTGGTCCTCATCTTTTTTGTCTGCAGATTTAGTCTCTTCGAGCGTCTTGCTCATTTTTCATTTCATGCCTTTTTTCTTCTACTGGATTTGCAAACGTTCCCAGATTTTTTTTTTTTTTTTTAGAAATATATGCAAGTTCATGTCTTTTCTATTTTCTTTTTCACACCCTTTAACAAAATTCTTTTCAAAAAAAAATTTGCAACGCAATGCGAGTCCACTAACAGAAAAAAACTCATGCTATTGTTTCACAGGCATCCTTCAAACTCTCCTTTATCCATTAACCAACCCCTTTCAATCTATCCGTTTAGGCTTGGTCCTCATCTTTTTTGTCTGCAGATTTAGTCTCTCGAGCGTCTTGCTCATTTTTCATTTCATGCCTTTTTTCTTCTACTGGATTTGCAAATGTTCCCAGATTTTTTTTTTTTTAGAAATATATGCAAGTTCATGTCTTTTCTATTTCTTTTTCACACCCCTTAACAAATCCTTTCAAAAAAAAAAAAAAATTTTGCAACGCAATGCAAGTCCACTAACAGAAAAAAAACTCATGCTATTGTTTCACAGGCATCCTTCAAACTCTCCTTTATCCATTAACCAACCCCTTTCTTTTCTCTCTCAATTCATCCGTTAAACTCCTTTCTTCTCTTCTATCCGTTAAATTTCTCTTTTTTTTCATTTTTTCAATCATGGACAAAAATAATAATAATAAAAAAAAAAAAACACTGAAACAGTCGAGCATGTAGACAAACGGAGAAAAACCGACGAATCTTCCGATGAATTAATTAATGGTTGGTTAAATTATATATTTTTGAAAAATAAAAATAATTATTACTAATATATTATTATTTATATTATTTATATTCTACTGTTATAAAGAAGCTTTAACGAAAATATTGCGCCAGAATATAAAAATTTTATCCAAACTGGATATAATTATTTCCAACCAAAAGGCTTTAGAAAACAGAGTATCGAAAGTAGAAGAATCGGTCGATAAAAATAATGATAGTAATCAAGGGGATGAAGAATATATAAAGGTAAGACCCAAAAATACAAATATTTACGTAAATCATGGTTGAACATTTAGTAGTAATTCATCATTAAATCATTATATTCTTGATTATAGAAAATAATCAAAGAAGTTGCTAAAAAGTTACTTGAAGCTTAATATATCCTACGATGAACTTCGAGAGTTCACTAATAATTATATGAATGAAAACTACGATGATTTTATTAAACGGTTTAAAAGATATGATAAATGGATTATATTTTATGAAAAAAACATTGCTTCTCCCGTAAGTTTTGAGAAATTACGATTTTACATTAATTTATTGAAATTTAAATTTAAAATCTTTTCTTTAGCTTCTAGCTAAACATCGTAGTGCCCGGGGTTCTTTAGCTTCTAAAGTGAAAGACATAATGTATGTCGTTTTTAAAGAATTTAACCTTCCCACAATCCCTGCCGTAAACACGGCATTAAAGGAAAGCGAAATAAGAAAATGGAAAGGGAGCCCAGCTGTGAAAAATTGTTACGGTAATTTATTCAAAAAAATCAAGAATCCGGATCCGGAGACATATATGTCGAGAATCCTCCAAATACTTAAAGGCAAAAATCAATTATCTAATATGCAAATTGCATATGCAATAAGTATTTGTGAAATTATTTTAAATCCGAAAAATTTACATATTCAGGTTACAGAATCTATCATAAAACCCGTTTTAACGAAGAATTTGGTAAGCATTAGAAATTTGAATAAATAGTAATATTTAAAAACTAATTTTGTTTTACTTCTTAGAAAAAAATTACAAGTAAGGATAATTATTCATATTCCGATAATGACGAAATAGAAGCTTTCCAAGAAGCTGAAGAGACAAACAAAGGAGTTGATGAAGCAGCAGAAGTTGATGAAGCAGAAGAAGTAGCTGACGAAGCAGAAGAAGTATTATAAGAAGAGGAAGAAAACGAGATAAGAGAAGAAGACGAGGAGGAAGGCGGAAGAATTTATATAAGTAGTACGGATGAAGAGACAAAAGAAAGAATGAGGCGATTAAAAAACAATATAAAAAATAAAATAATAATTGACTACGCATATATTTTTTATATTTTAATATCCCCCCCATATATTTTAATATCCCATTTATTTTAATAAAGGAGATAATTTTCAAGTCAATAAATAAATACATGTTCGGGTAAAATATATTTGATCATTATGTAGTTGGCCACTTTATTTTGTGTAAATGTGAAATATTACGATTGTAATAAATAAGAATGATTATTTTAGAAACTTGAATTACCAGATGAGATAAGTTACGTAGCGTAATATAAGTTATTGAATTTATTACAGAATATTTCGACCGTAACGCTTCAAAATAGCCCTGTTCATTTCCGGTCGATCACATTTTTCAGTGTACAACGCAACCATTTTCTGAACTTTTAGCCCGTTTTGAATACCAAAAACAACCAACCAAAATTAGATAATTTCTGTTTACGTGATATTTAAGAAAAAGACATAAGTTATAATTTCCTTTTTAATCCTAACAAAATCAGTTACAGGAAATACAAGGAGTTTGAACTAAATTTCAATCTAAAGCAGTTCAATTTGCGATCGAAAATAAAAAAATTTTATTGGATAATTTTTGTACAACAAAATCCGACCGAAAAATGTACCCGACCGGAAATGAACAGGGCTAATATTTACGATCACGTATTATTACGAATATTTTTAATTTGCACGTTCGAAACATTTAATATCACGTATTATTATGGAATATTTCGATCGTAATGCTTCAGAACAATTGCGATATCATAATTCTACGGAATATTTCGATCGTAATGCTTCGGAATATTTACGATATCGTATTTTACGGAATATTTCGATCGTAATGCTTCGGAACAATTGCGATATCATATTATTATGGAATATTTCGATCGTAATGTTTCGAAACATTTACGATCACGTATTATTACGGAATATTTTGATCGTAATGCTTCGAAACATTTACGATATCGTAATTCTATTTAATATTTTTGATCAGAATGTTTCGAAACATTTACGATCACGTATTATTACGGAATATTTCGATCGTAATGCTTCGAAACATTTACGATC
This sequence comes from Rhizophagus irregularis, assembly GCF_026210795.1. NCBI lineage: Eukaryota > Fungi > Glomeromycota > Glomeromycetes > Glomerales > Glomeraceae > Rhizophagus > Rhizophagus irregularis. The sequence goes on from NC_089455.1 coordinate 2,794,095, forward strand.
ACGTATTATTACGGAATATTTCGATCGTAATGCTTCGGAACATTTATGATATCATAATTCTACGGAATATTTTGACCGTAATGTTTCGAAACATTTACGATCACGTATTATTATGGAATATTTACTGCATTACTGAACATTTACGAGTATCGTACTTACGAATATTTTTACCGGTAATGCTAAAATATTTACGAATACGCATTATTACGAATATTGACGTAATGCTAAAATATTTACGATCATTTATTATTACTAATATTTTTGATCAAAATGTTTTCAACATTTACTATATCGTGATATTACAGAATATTTATCGTATTATTTAAATATTTACGACACAGATATTACTAATATTTTTGATTTAATGCTTGAATAAATGCATATCATATTATTAATAATATTGGATCGTATCGCCGTAATTACTTTGATCACGATATTTAATATTTCTATCGTAATGTTGAACAATTATGATTACATATTATTACGGAATATTTCGACGTAATGCCAGAATAATTATATATCATATTATTACGGAATATTTGATCAGAATGCTGAACATTTTCGAATACGACATTTAATATTTTTGATCGTAATGCTGAACAATTAAGTATCATTTATTAATATAATATTTTTGACAGAATGCTGAACATTTTTGATCACGATATTACGAATATTTTGATCAATGCTGGAATAATTATGATTACATATTATTACGAATATTTGATCAGAATCGCCGTAACATTTTCGAATACGTATTATTACGGAATATTTCTGGATCGTATCGCTTGAACAATTGCGATATCATATTATTACGGAATATTTTGATCAGAATGCTTTTAATATTTATTTATCACGATATTATTTAATATTTTGATCGTGAATGCTTTCTAAATATTTATGATCACGCATTATTACAGAATATTTTAACTGTAATGCTTCGGAACATTTACGATCACGTATTATTACGGAATATTTCGATCGTAATGCTTCGAACATTTACGATCACGTATTATTATGGAATATTTCGATCGTAATGTTTCGAAACATTTGCGATCACGTATTATTACGGAATATTTTGACCGTAATGCTTCGGAACATTTACGATCATGTATTATTTTGGAATATTTCGATCGTAAAATTACGTAGATTTACGGAAATCCGTAAATCTACGGAACATTATGTCGTAAATGTACGTAATTTTACAAAAATCCGTAAACTTACGGAACATTATGCCGTGTTTAAATTCCTGATGTAAATATTCTATTAAATTATTTTGCAAAAGACAGATAGAAACGAATTATTAATAGTATCTAATCTGTCAAGATTTTGAACCGTCAAGATTTTATATTTCAGGATTTTGAACTAGTTGATATTTTGTTCAAATTGGGATTTTGTAGTTTTGCGATTTTGTAGATCAGGATTATATGGTGGCGAGATTCTGAATTTCGCGATTTTGGACGCCCTATAAAAAATATATATACGGTTAGTATACTGTATTTTCGTATTTTGCGAACAGTATATTTATAGTATTATTACCGTATGATTACAGTATTTTCACATACTGTATATATTCGGTATTCTGCACACCGTATCATATATACGGTTTGCGTACAGTATATTTTTCCAGTTTTACCCGTATGTTTTATACTTGTAAACAGTAGAAAAACCGTATGTTTTATACTTATAAACAGTATATTGTTTTATATTTTATATTGCGAACAGTATACTTTTCCAGGATAAACCGTATATTTTATACTGATAAACAGTACTTTTTTCCAGTTTAAACTGCATATTTTGTACTGATAAATAGTATATATTATTCAATTAAATCGTATATTTTATATTCGCAAACAGAATTTAAAATGCATTTATAATCAATAAAATTTTTATTAAATAATATTAAATATACAAATATTTTTTATAAATAATATAAATAAAAAACTAGTATTAAATAATATACTATTTGTAAAAAAAATAATATTAGCAAAATATAAACAAAAAAAAAGAAATTTAATTAGTAATATTATCATTATTTTAAATATAAAAAAGGAATAATAAAAGGTTAGTAAAAAAAAGAAACTTAATTAGTAATATTATCATTATTTTAAATATAAAAAAGAAATAATAAAAAGTTAGTAATATTATTAATATATTAGTTAGATATAAAAAAGTAATAAAATGATAGTAGTAATGTTAGTAATATATTAAAAAAATTAAATAAAATACATAAAAGTAAAAAAAATATAATTAATATACGTTAACATATAATATTAATATAAAAATAAAAACATAAAAAGGTGTACATATAGTTGTTTAATTAATATTGTTAAAATTCACCATTACAATTCCAGAGAGATATTAGCGAAAGTAATTGTTAATTGATATACGTGCGTATCACTTTTTGTATAATTAGTAGTTTAGTACAAATATATATATTGTATATTATCAAAATAAGTTTTTTATTTAATTTTTATTATTATATGTTAAAATAGTTTTGGTATTCATTTTTATTGTCTTTTTTTTTCTAAAAAAAAAGAAGAGAAAAAGAATATTTTTGAAAAAATAAACAAAAAATAAACAATAACGTGTTATTAATGCATGCGATCAGCGATCAGCTGAATTTTAATTGGTTAAATATAGAAATGCGAAAATTAAAAAGCAGAAGTATTTTTTTAAAATTTAAATCATACAGATTGTTTTTAAAGTTCAATTAGTAATTTAAAAGTTCTTTTTTTTTAATAAGAAAATTTGTAAAAATTTTTTTTAATACTGCTTAATTTTTAAATTAAAGCCTTAATACTAAATTAGTTAAATTAGAATTAAGAAAAATTTGTAAGAATTTTCTTTGATACTGCTTAATTTTTAAATTAAAGCCTTAATATTAAATTAGTTAAATTAGAATTAAGCAGTATTAAGAAAAATTCGCAAGAATTTTCCTTAATACTGCTTAATAGTTAAATTAGAATTAGGGAGCTTACACATATTATGTAATTATTATAGGGGGTAGTTAAAATTTTACGTTACACTTATTTAAATCATATGATTTATAAATATTATAATTTGATTGGTTATGAAATCTAACAGGGGGGGGGGTAAGGTTTATAATAAAATGAATATTACGTGATATGTGTAACTCCTCTTAACATATGGGCTGATTTATGGAATTAAGTTTTTATATTCAAAAAACTAACTTTATTAAGCAAATGCAAATACAAGTTACATGAAAATGATAGATTCACACCAGCTGACATAAATAAAATTGATTTGATTATATTATTTTTTGATTTTTTTTAATAATATCATTAAAATTAAAAAATTTAAATATAATTGTCATGACAAAATATTGAATAACTTAACGTGTATCTGTGCTAGATGAATGAATTTATATTCATTAGAAAGAGGTAATCAAGAGCTATCTATAAACCAAATATCGCATGAATTGAATCACAAGTTGCTGAATAATTACGTTCAATGTATTTGTTTTTAACTTTTGACTTTGATCGTTAATATCTTCACATCTAGTAATTCAATTTGAATGATCTTTTTTCGTTCAGGTAGTTTAGGTTCTGGCCTTTCATATGAATATAAATATATGTGTTTAGCATGTATTTACGCTGATATATTAACGATTTTGTTAATTGAATAAAACTCTGATACAAAAATTTTTAAAATTATAATTCTTACCAAAAGATGATCTTTACAGGTATTATTGAGCTCTTTTTACTTTACTTAATAAGGTTTTATTTGCTATTTCTGTTTTAAATTGAATAAATTAATAAAATCAATTTTAAAAAGTAATTAACAAGTAGAATAAAATCAGTATAGTAAAAAACAAAAAAAAACATCTCAAAAACTCTAAAGCATAACTCACATTTTTATTTTGTATATTTTTACTAAAAAAAAAGAAGGAACTAAGGTTAAAAATAAATGAAAAAAGATTTTTCTTATTAATATAAATTATTAATATTTGTTTTCTTAATTATTGATTAAAAAAACCTGCTATATATGCCTATAAACTTTTCTAAGTCACCTAACAAAAATCTGATTGAAAAGTGATTGAAAAGTGATTGAAAAGTGATTAAAAAAGAAAGTAGTTGCCATTGTTATTTTTGAATAAACGTTAAAAATTTTTTTTTATTTTTTGATAGATTTAGATCATCTGATTATGTAACACATATAATTTAAGCTTGTGAAACATAATTCTTGTTAAAATGTGCAAATCTTTATGAAAATCTTAATTTTGGCTAATTCCACAAATTGGCGAATATAAGCAGTATTAAGAAAAATTCGCAAGAATTTTCCTTGATACTGCTTAATTTTTAAACTAAAGCCTTAATACTATTAAATTAGTTAAATTAGAATTAAGCAGTATTAAGAAAAATTCGCAAGAATTTTCCTTGATACTGCTTAATTTTTAAATTAAAGCCTTAATACTAAATTAGTTAAATTAGAATTAAGCAGTATTAAGAAAAATTCGCAAGAATTTTCCTTGATACTGCTTAATTTTTAAATTAAAGCTTTAATACTAAATTAGTTAAATTAGAATTAAGCAGTATTAAGAAAAATTCGCAAGAATTTTCCTTGATACTGCTTAATTTTTAAATTAAAATCTTAATACTAATTTATAAAAATGATTTATAATTGAGTTTTGAATTTAGTATTATCAATCAGACTTTGAACTTAAAAATTAAACAGTATTAACAAAAATTCTTGCGAATTTTTAATAATTGTGATTTTACATCAGTAAGTTTTTGGGTAGTATATATTAGTGGATACTAGTATTGTTTGATGCTTTAAAGTGTAGAAAAACTTACGTCAAATAAATAAAAACTGGCAAAAAAATCAGATAGCCAATTTTTGGCTATATTTGTCCGATTTGTAACTTTTTGTAGCTGATTTTTTAGTACGAATTGACAAAAATTGGATATGCCAATTTTTAAATTGCATATTCAAATCGGATTGCTGATTTTAGCTATATTTGTCTGATTTGTGACTTTTTACAGCCGTATTACCAATTCTTAACTACATTTTTCAGTTTTTTCACTATACAAAAAAATTGTATATACTGTACATTATGAAATATATATTTTTATAAAAAATTATATTGTAATATTGAATTAAATTTTAAAAAATATTTTATTAAGCAATATTAAATAAAAAACTAATCTTAAATAATTAAATTTTAAACAAAATACATTTAAGAATATAAATTTACTTGTAATTCAATGTAATATGCACAATTATAAAAATTAATAATTCCACAAATATTAACTGTACCTTCATTAAAATAAATATTCAAGTAGATTCTAAGCTGCTGAACAATTTTCAATTAATAAATGAAGTCGATTTGCTTTGGCTAAAGTGCTCAAAATACGCTCTGAAGTGACAAACCGGAAAAAAATAAAATTCGTGAATGAGTACCGTTGTGAAAATCGTGAATAACTCATCAAGTATTAACTGTACCTTCGTGAAAATTAATATTCAAGTAGATTTTGACATGCTGAACAATATTCAATTAATAAATGAAGTCGATTTGCTTTGGCTAAAGTGCTCAAAATACGCTCTGAATTGACAAAATGGAAAAAATAAAATTCGTGAATGAGTACCATTGTGGAAATCGTGAATAACTCATCAAGTATTAACTGTACCTTCGTAAAAATTAATATCCAAGTAGATTTTGACATGCTGAACAACTTTCAATTAATATAAGAAGTCGATTTACTTTGGCTAAAGTGCTCAAAATACGCTCTGAAGTGACAAAATAGAAAAAATAAAATTCGTGAATGAGTACCGTTGTGGAAATCGTGAATAACTCATCAAGTATTAACTGTACCTTCGTAAAAATTAATATCCAAGTAGATTTTGACATGATGAACAACTTTCAATTAATATAAGAAGTCGATTTACTTTGGCTAAAGTGCTCAAAATACGCTCTGAAGTGACAAAACGGAAAAAAATAAAATTCGTGAATGAGTACCGTTGTGAAAATCGTGAATAACTCATCAAGTATTAATTGTACCTTCGTGAAAATTAATATTCAAGTAGATTTTGACATGCTGAACAACATTCTATTAATATAAAAAGTTAGTTTACTTTGGATAAAGTGCTCAAAATACACTCTGAAGTGACAAAATGGAAAAAAATAAAATTCGTGAATGAGTACCGTTGTGAAAATCTTGAATAACTCATCAAGTATTAACTGTACCTTCGTGAAAATCAATATTCAAGTAGATTTTGACATGCTAAACAACTTACAATTAATATAAGAAGTTGATTTACTTTGGCTAAAGATCTCAAAATACGTTCTGAAGGTAAAAAAATTTGTAACTTAATACTACTGTATTATATAAAAAATGTAAATAATTCCAAAAATATTAACTGTACTTTTATGAAGATTAATATCTTAACAGTTTTAAACTTACTGAACTACTTTTAATTAAAAGAATAAGATTTACTTTAACCAAAATGCTCAAACCATACTTTGAAATATGTGTAAAAAAAATATAATATTTGTTTATATTTTAAATTATGAGTTATTTAATTTAAATGTGTTTATATTTAAGAAAAAAAATATTTTAATTCTATTTTATAAAGTATTTAAAAAGTATTTTAGTAAAGTTTTTGAGGCAAAAAAATAATTATAACTGAAATAAAAAAAAATCTAAGTTAATAAATAAATATTAAACCGTAATACATAATCACATGTTATATATTAAAATTAGAAATTTTATATTAAAATCGAAAAATCCTACTACAAATAGCCAAAAATCGGCAATTTCATGTTAAAAATCAGAAATATTATATTAAAATCAAAAATATTTATTAAAATCGGAAATATTATATTAAAATTGCCAAAAAATCAGATAGCCATATTAAAAAGCGGGCAAAAATCTGATTTTTATTTATTTGACCTGCGTATATCTGTAGAAAATACGTTATAAACGTATGAATTTTAATATACTGTAGAATAATACGTATACCGTATCCTTCATTTACAATATTTTTGCGAACCGTATACAAAATACTGATATACAGTAGAAATGGTATACGTTATAGACGTATGAATTTAATATACCGTATCACACAGTATGTTTACCGTATACTTTATTGTATTTTTTACTAAACACATTTTGCAAACAGTATACATTATACTGATATGCCGTATGTAAAAATGCGAACTGTATCAAAAATACGTATATACAGTGTAAAAACCGTATACATATTTTTTATAGGGACGGATCCCAAAAATACAATATTTCCTAATTAATTGTATACTTCCTTATGTTTACTTCATATTTTTGATCATAATACTCATACAGGCAAGGGATGCTTGAAAAGCCAAATTACACATAACATGTTGGCATTTATACAATTATAGAGATGCGCAAAGAGCAACATTAAACTCATTTGCTAGCAGAAAGTGTTCTTCATGGAGAACTTTTACCATATAAACACAAGCATCTAATAGATCATGAAAATCGAATTTTAACAGTTTTTAATAATCAGAATGATTACATACTTATTGATTATTTGAAAAGAATTTCACATAATATTCATCAGGAAATTATATAGTGCGAAAAGTTGCGCAAGTTTACACATCATAATATTTCGTAAGCTTCCAGACCTGCCACAAGTTTGCGTAAGCGTAATATTTTGTAACTTTTTAAAATATTTCGAAATATTACGATATGCAAAGCTTCGTAATTTTACGATTTGTAATATTCCGTAATTTTGCGGTTCGCAATATTTCGTAATTTTACATAATATTTCGTAAGTTTTCAGACCCGCCGCAAGTTTGCGTAAGCGTAATATTTTGTAACTTTTTAAAATATTTCGAAATATTACTGTATGCAAGGCTTCGTAATTTTACGATTCGTAATATTCCGTAATTTTACTGCGTAATACTTCGCAACTTTTTAAAATATTTCGAAATTCTATGATGCGTAATGTTCCATAATTTGATGATTCGTAATATTCTGTGATTTTACACAACTTAATATTTCGTAATATTTCAAAATATTTCGATAAATAATACTTCATTTTCTGTACTATAAGTTTATATAATGTATGTTTTATTAGATATAATCATAAAAAATTACAAGTATTTATTAATATATACAGAATACATAAAAGTAAAAAAGAAAGAGTAGAGTAACAATATTATTAGACGTAAAAAGAAGAGAAACAGCTATAGTAACGTTAGTATTAGATATAAAGATAAAAGAAATATTGTTATTATTGTTAGTATTAAGGTAAAAAGAGTTAAAGAAACAGTAAAAGGAGTAAAAGAAACATGGATATTATCGTTAGTATTAAAGTACAAGTAAAAAGAAATAAAGAAAACGTAGATAGTATTGTTAGTATTACGACATAAAGTAACAAAGAGGTAAAAAAAAAATGCGTTAATATTAAAATAATTAGTATTAATAAATAAATATTTCTATACCTGCAAAGTAATTGAACAAAAGAATAAAGAAATAAAGAGAAAGGAAAAAATAAACATGTTGTTAGTATCGTTAGTATCGTTAGTATTAAAGTACAAGTAAAAAGGAATAAAGGAAACATGGATATTATTGTTAGTATTACGATACAAAATAACAAAGAGGTAAAAAAAAATGAAAATAATTAGTATTAATAAACAAATATTTCTATACCTGCAAAGCAATAAATTATGAAATATATGTAAATATATTGTATATAATTAAAGAAATAATAGAAAGAAGAGACAAAAAAATTAAAAATATTGAACAAAAGAATAAAGAAATAAGAAACAAAAATAAATAAGACAAAAACGCGTACGATTAAACGATTAAATGATTAAATCACATGCAAGGATCAGCCTAATTTTGATTGGCCAGAAATCATGTACATCGTATAGCGGGTGTGACATAAATAAATCGTGACTGAAATTTGTGTTCAATTTGTGTTCAATTTGTGTTGATAATTCTGGTAAAAAATTATTAATTTTGGCCAAATTTCATTAAATTTGTTAAATTTGTGTTGAGCTTGTGTTGAATTTGTGTTGCGTAATTTTTTATTTATCACAAGAGGATGATATTTAGTAATTGCATGTACGACGTACAAGATTTTTTTTTATGATTTTTTTAAGAAATGTACGCAAAATATTTAATCAGAATATAATTGTTTTATTTTTAAATATAATATATTGATGATTTTTTTTTAAAAATTCAATAGAATGTGCTAATAATAAATTGGTTTATTTTTAAATATAATATATTGATATTTATATTTAAATAACCAAAACATGTACATGATTTTTAATTATTTTTAATTGAAATCAAACTAAGATTTTTTTTTTAAAAAAAAATTAAAATAAATTAAGTGATTTATATTTATATTTAGAATCATGATATTTATATTTAGATAATCCATATCCGCATGAGATTTAATTAATATGTTTAATGATGAAAAGTCTAATAAATTAAATTTTAATTGAAACGAGAAATAAAATCAAACCAAAGAGGTATTGTTCAAATTTTATTTAAAGTGACATTTTACGACTTTCTTTCAAATTTTTACTCATCCCAAAATCAAATTACTAATAATGCCTCGCCACACACGTCATCGTTCCCACTATAACATCCATTGGAACCGGGCTATGATGGACGAACTTGTTGACATACGCCGAGACAGAAACCGCGCCTACCACAATATTAATGGTAGAAGCCGCCAAGATTTTTGGGACTCTGTTACCAATAGGTTCATATGACTAATATCTATAATTTCTTTAAGAAAGAATTTAAATTCAAATTAACCAATCCATTTAATTGAATCAGAATAAATAGAATATTTCGAACGAGGGTTTCCGGGCAACAGTGCAGCCAAAAGTGGAGGAACCTCGTCAGGGATTACCATGTAAGTAAATAAATAAAATTACATTCATATAAATTAAATGTATTTACCGAATATTCAAACTGATTTTGATATTTAGAACTATGTCCTTTATCGTAATGGTAACCCTGGGCGGCGGCTGCGTGGACGCGTACCGGCGCAAGATATTATCGCGAATTTAGAACGAGATTTTGGGAGAGGCCGGGTAATTATACTATAATAAAATTTATAATTAATATTTACGTTCATGTTTTAAATTTGATAAATTTGATCAATTTTAGTCACGCGTGACAATCGTAGGGCAAGGAGAAACTTACCTACGTATCGTAGAAAAAGATAATTATTTTTATTTTTTTATTATTTATTAAGTGAGTAGCTAGGCCCAGTCCGTACCAAATATCGGCTGGAGACTCACGTTTTTTTTGGGCTGTGACTGATACTGATGTCCACGCCGTACAGCCTGGGTACTATTTTATAAAATAGTAGCGAACAAGTATCAAATGTGTATTTTTTTTATTAAGTTATAATAAAAATTAGAATTTACTTTAATTTTTAACATAAAAATTGTAAATAATAAAAAATTCGTAAATAAAAATAAATTTGCTTTCCCAAACTTAAAAAAAAAGGTATTTATATAAAAGAAAAGGTGTTTATATTATTTTTGATTATTCAATAGTATCACATGCCCCTTGTATATGTTCTACTGCATATGCAGTTTACAATCTCGTAAATTTTCGAAATATTTTAACCGTAATATTACGCAGGTTTACAGTTTCGTAAATTTTCGAAATATTTCAACCGTAATATTACGCAGGTTTACAGTTTCGTAAATTTTCGAAATATTTTAACCGTAATATTACGCAGGTTTACAGTTTCGTAAATTTTCGAAATATTTCAACCGTAATATTACGCAGGTTTACAGTTTCGTAAATTTTTGAAATATTTTAACCGTAATATTACGCAAGTTTACAGTTTCGTAAATTTTCGAAATATTTCAACCGTAATATTACGCAGGTTTACAGTTTCGTAAATTTGCAGAATATTTTGACCGTAATATTGCGTAAATCTTACGATATTGAAAACTTACGTAATATTTTAACCGTAATATCACATAAATCTTACGAAATTGTAAACTTACGTAATATTTTGAAATTTTTCGAAATATTATGCCATAAACTTTCGTAAACTTACAAAATCGTAAACTTACGCAATTTTTCGCGCTATAAAATTTCCTGATGTTTCTCTCTAATTGCTCACTGATTTTTAAAACCATATTTTAGTAACCATGATATTTTTAATGCTTTCTATTGCAACAAATTGATATGTAAAAAATTTAACTATACTAGATATTATTCATAGTATGTAAAAGAAATAAATTAGTGTAAAATTTGGTGTTTTTATATTAATAAAGTGTTTATTTATTAGTAATTTTCTACTATGCATGAAGTGAAATTAATAAATGTTTATTAGTAACATACAGTTAGTTTAATATTGAATTATATTAATCATATGGGCTGATTTGTTATTTGATTCAAGGTAAAGGTTCACATTTAAGAACCTATTTATAGCATGGTAGTCCAACGTTTACCAACGACTACCATCCAACTGGTGTCAGTAGGCAAATCTTATTATCACTACAATATGGGCTGATTTGTTTACTCTGCATTAAAAAGAGTTATTGATTGATTTTCACAATTTTTGTTACTCAAAATTGTTTTGTAATACCAAAAAATCATCTGATTGATGATCACTTGACTAAATAATAAGTTGAACAAAAATTTACATTTGCGAAACTTAAATTATTAAATGTAAAAGAGCTGTGAAAAAACCCATTTCATTAATAAAAAACCTATTTCTCATATATATGGAATTTTTAACATATATTATTAAAAAGTAAGTATATTTTAATAAAATATAATGTAAAATAAAAATTTATATAGCTTTAGTAGCTATAAATGTTTATAAAAGTATAATAAAAATATCATATAAAAGATGGTATCATAATAAATATTTTCAAACAATAAAAATAATTATTTTATGTCAGAGTTTGTATTACCATCTTTAAACACAAATATATCAAGATTCACTGATCTGTTTTCTATAATTTTAGGCTCGTTGGAAAGCCCTTATTCTGGACTTTATAGGCAAAAAAAGAGCTTACCGATTGAATTATTAGATCCGGAGATATTTACATTTAAAGTTGAGGTACGAACTTTTTAACATGCTTAAATGCAAATATCTTGGGATCCACTGATTCATTTTTTATAAATTTAGGCTCTTTGAAAAGCCTTTGATCTGGTCTATATGAACAAAAAAAGAGCTTGCTAATTGGATTACTGGATCTGGAGATATTTACGTTTTAAGTTGAGATACAAATTTTTAACATATATAGTAAGTGCTAAAAATTATATTAATTTAAAAGAAATATTTACCAAATTATAGTATAATAAGATTAAATAAAAATTTTTTAATACTCATTTCCAATTTACTGTATATTATATAGTATTTTGTATAATAAAAATGTAATAAAATTAATATTTTAATTAAAGATAGACAAATCAGCTTATATGGTAATTTCATTTTCTATGCTTAAGTAAAGTTGTTTAACAGGGTTATATTTTAATTTTTATGTGGTGGATATAATATTTATAAAGAAATTATTGTATATAATTTTGTAAATTATTTATAAAAAATTATAAGTATAAAATTTTTAATGTTATAATAAAAGTTTGCTTAGCAGAATCCAAAATCATTTGCTTATTGATCATAGTAAAAAATTTTGATTTTAATGTGACCTTTATATGTATTATTCAGGGTCCTATTAGGAGTACCATTTAATAAAATCTCTCTCAAAATTTGTATAATTCGAGCTGAAAGTATTATTGAAATGGAAATGGATATGCATAAGGATTTTATTGATATTTTTACCAAGAAACCTAAAGCAGAGCACTTCCATTTCACTGTTTACCCCAAATAATTTTCTGTATCATATAGCAATATATTTACAATTTTTATGTAATGTAATAAGCCAGCTTCTGGCAAGGTTTTTTTTATTTTTTAAATAAAGTATATATTATGTTAATCTTGTCATAAATCTTGAAAAATGTCACATGTAATGATATAATATAATCGTCTGATAATTCTGTATTACATCTTAATTGCATATATATTTGGCAAAAGCATTATGAATCAATATAAATCATTTCTCTTATAAACTAGCTTTACCTGTAACTGCAGTCAAGTGCATATTTTTTTCGTAAGCACAAACATACACATATAAAAACCATGTTTTCACAAGCTTCTTCACCCGCTTTGTCTGCTTCAATAACGAAAGAAATTTCCACTAGAACAATATCGGATGTGGTTAAAGATTTTAATACAGAGAAGATTTGAAAAAGAAAAACTTGAAGCTAGAAAAGTCCTATTTTGAAATTTTACGCAAAGAAGAAATTTCTGGCTTTACCTTTCTTGATATAACTAAAGAGGATTTTCAAAGTTATGGCTTAAAAGCTGGTCCCACAATAACACTAGCAAAATTTATTGAAGGTCTCAGCCAGAAGTTACGAAATTATTCCTTGCTTAAGACTCTTGATGACTTGAAAGAAATATTATGTAGAAATAAGGTCAATGGGAAAGATATAACAAACATCAAGCAGTTTACTCCTAGTAGGTAATTAATTAATTTTCAAACTGACTAGATAGCCATATTAACTTTATTTTTCTCTGTAATTTTCAAGGAAATTAATAATGAAGATAAGGCCTTCAATCACTGTATGAAGGATATAATCTTAAAATTTTCAAATGTGGAAACTATGACTGATGTCAACAAGGTAACGCACTGTGAATTTATTTCATTGATTCTCTATGCATCCATCGCTATAGCTAAAAAACTTACCTCCCAAAATATATTTATAGTTTTACAGAAAAATATATCTGGTGAGGATGCAACAGGCAGAGTAGACTATGTAATCAAAAGTCTAGAAGACCTCCTATGTATCACCAAAGGAAAGCCTCGTAATATTAAAATCAGATATGTGCAGGTAAATACTACTCAGATTTGTGTTTTAGAGCATGTCATATGTGATCACACCAAGCCGAAAGAGATTCAATAATATTAACGCATTTTATTTCTTAGAATCTGGCACAACTTAAAAGTGCATTCCAGACCAATAAAAAGAAGTGGACTGTGAATGATCAAGCATTTGGAAATGACTATTTTGATTATATATATGGTATTGTGACTACAGGCACAGAGTGACATTTTATCATATATACTCCTGATAGTATATACTCTACGAGTGGAAGCGAATATCAGATTAATCTTACAAAATCTGCCATCAAAGAAAATCCAGAGTTACTCTGAAGCAATGTGAAAAGGGTAATAGGTATTATTATTGGGCTGTTAAAAGATTGTGTTAGTGTAGATAGTTCTCTAGCTAGCAAGAGGGCTAAAATCAAAAAAATTATCAAAAAATAATATGTATTTTGGGCAAGAACATTTGTATTTATTTTTCGCATGTAATAATAAAAAATTTTTCTTGGCAAAAGTCCAAATTGGAACAACTACCCCAACGGCACCCAGAAAATTCTTCGAACTTGGCTGGCGTTATGCACTAACACGTGATCGAAGAATTTAGGATGTGATGAATAAAACGTGACAAATAGAATTTCATCTACTTGAAAAAATCCAAATCCCTCAGATAAATATAAACAGTGAAACTTGGACAGGGTGTGACGATGTGATAAATAAAAACAGATCACGTGATCAAAGAATTTTTCTGGGTGCTGTTGGGTTATATAATTGGAATGGGGGCGCACGTGATTCTTTTAGGTTATGAAAAAACGTGACGATCGTCCGATATCGATTTCACCAGTATGGTGCGGCGCATCTATACTCATCAACAGTCCAAAAATTTATTTTAGGCCGATCTTTACCAAATTAAGTAATAGTTTAGCCTTATTTGGTAACATCCCCATTGATCATTGCGTGATTTATTAAATTAGATTTACCTGATTGGCTCAAATCGTAATCACGTGAAAAATTGATTCCGAAATTTCACTATTTTACATAGACTTATATAAAAAATACTCCAACTTAAAAAGCTAATAACTTTTAATCTATAAAAGTTAGAGGAAATTAAATCTGATAGAATGAAAGAGAATCCTTTAATCTATAATTGTATCAGTTTACTTTTTCAGTTTAACATAAAATTTTAATGAGTTATTGAAGTTTAAAAATACCCAATTTTCATTTGATGAGTATAGATGCGCCGCACCATATCACTGACACTTTTATAATTAAAATTCCACCCCCACGTGACCGGTGACATTTAATGGGATATGAAAAAAATAATTTTGCGAGGCAAAAAAAAACTAAGTCCCTCAGATAAATATAAACAGTGAAAACGCGGTGGGTGTGATGCCGGTGATGAATATTACAAAATCACGTGGGGTGGAAAAAGTGTCGGTGATACTGGGTAAGATGCCGATATGGTTAAAGTATAGGATTGTGACAGATGCGGAAAATGGTACTTCATAGAACGTACGCTAGACAGTGAAAGGAAACCTTGTTCAAATTGTCAAAGCTCTTATTTGCTGTAAAAAAAAAGATGGAGATGTGGATGCTTAAGAAACGTTTTATTAATTCTGAATTTTTGACCCGAATACTCACGTGATTTTCTATTGTGAAGATTCTTCACGGTTGCACCTATAATGTAATAATGCGACAACGTACGTGTTTTAATGCTATCGATTCGGAAATTAAAAAAATAAATGTGCCATAGTTAGATGAGAGAACAAGCAATTGTCTGCATATACTCAGTTTTACGTGCATTAAAAAAAAGGAAATTGTGATCAAAGATGTTCACTGTAAATGTGGCTGAGTGAATGCAAAAATATAAAGGTAGCGAGTCAGAAGTATTGTTTTATCTTCTATCTCTGCTAATTTTTATTTGATTGTTACAATTTTCAATAAATGCTAATTTACAACTTTACTATAATTAATTAATGAAGTGTGCAATTTGCAATATTAAAACTATATAAAAATTAGTATGTAAACGACTAATTTGACAGACGCAGTAATGCAATGTGATAATGGTTCCTACTCTTTCATTATTTCACCTTTCCAGTTTCCCATTCGCTAACAACTGTCCAATCTTCATTCGTTGTAATTCCTTCTTTATTACGCTTTAGGCAACGGGCTGAGACAAAAGCTACTTTATCACAGAAGGCTATGCCAACTTCAACTATTTCCTTAACATGATCTGGAAGACTCATCCGGTAACCCTTGTCAAAAATTTGATTTAGTGCATCTGTGGTGTCTTGTTTCATTATATGGAAGTCTACAGCATCAGAACGCTTAAATTCATACGTTATGCTAACGGTTTTATTTTGGATAATTGGAATGATTCGGACATCTGGACGGCCAACCCCAGCTTCGTGATTAGATTCAACCCGGTATTCAACACCATGATACATAGCGAGTGCTCCGAGAACAAATATATGGTACCAGGTTTCATATAATTTACCTCTTTTGAGATCAGCAATATCAAAACAAGACACTACCTCCATATAAAGCGATGGAAATTTGGTACAAAATGTAGCAATATCTTTTTTAAACAATGATTCGTATATTTCGTTTGTCTTCGCATATTCCATACCGATAACCTCAAAAATCCACAAAATCCATTGGCATGCTACCTCTCTATTTGGGATTACTAGTTTAACATTTTTCACAGTATGACCAACCAAAGATCCTGGAACCATAGTCAAGTAACCACTATAGTATAATAAAGTACATAATGAGTTTATCTCTGGCTTCGTATCAAGGTCATTGTATCGGAGATATGGCATTAATTCCACATCTAGACTTACTACAGACTCATCTTGACCTACAGACTCAACCACATCTTTATCCTTACAGAAGGAATGGGAATGGATTATATTCTTGAGCCGATCTTTGACTCCTGACCCGCACTTTTTTAGGATTTCTACAAGTGTCTTTGTAGAACCGCTATCGATCCAATAATTATCAATTTCATCTTTGTCTAGATACGATATTACTGAATGTGGGTTGTAAATATAAACTCCAGTGCTCGTTCGGTATTCATTATAGTAAAGGCGTAGTTCATCAAGTTTTTCATTTTGTTTTTTTTCTTCTAGCAAATACTTAATTTCATTTTCGGTGAATCCAAATGTATCAGAGAAAATAGCACGGCCAGAACAGCTTGGTTTTTCATGCATTGGATAGACCACTACATTGTTAAATCCGGAAAGAAAGCTTCGTTTCGTCCTAAAGTGGGGTGAGTCCCAACAAACAGGACCTTATCCACGTAAGTATTTTCCTGCATAGAAATTTTGTAGTTTTAACAAGCATGTATGCAATCAGTTAATTACAATACATATGCTTACCTTAGCTACACTTGAGTACATCGTTTTAAAAAAATCGTGAACATTATCATAAAATCCTCTTGCATTTTCCATAGGCCAGTCGTATTCATCGATTAGAATAATGGAACTCTTTCCAAAGCACTTGTTAAGATAACGTGCTAAATTAGAAAGAGCATATGTCCAAGATGCACTATCTTTTGTTTCTTTTCTGAGTACTTTAATAAAATTATCTTTCATATTCATATCCTCTGGAAGAGAGAAAGAGTCAATAAGATATTTATGTTCTTCGTATAGAACTGAAATTCTTTCCTTTATGTCTTCTTGCATTATTTCCCAGGATTTACTGCGAAGATCCTAGTAAAAGTAAGTCTTGTTAGCTATTTATGTAATAGTAGGTTACACCAAGCTTGCTTACCTTGAAGCTAATGTGAATTACGGGCCACTGTTTGTAGTACAACTTAGCAAACCATTCGAATCTAGCAACTTTTAAATTCCCAAACAACAATGTTTTTACATCTGGTACATAATTTAATGGAGGATAATCCGTTGAAAGGAAAGTTTCAAGCATTGAAAGATTGGTTGATTTTCCAAACCGACGAGGGCGAATAATCAGATTGGCCCGTTTTCCAAAGATCATGAATTCCATTATAAAAAGAGATTTATCGACGAAAGTACCCGAAGTCACAAACTTTTCAAATTCTGATTCGCCTAGAGAATAGACTTCATTGTTGATTATTATGGGAGGTTCATCTAAAACGCTTTGGAATGCTTTATTGTACAATATATGTTAATAAATAATAGTAATTAATTAATTAACGAAGCTTTTAAGGAAAACTTACTATACGATTTATCGCTCCATAATCAGTACTCGACGCGTCCTTCTTCGAGAGCTGGAAAGTGAAGATTAGCATTGTGTTCAGCACAAAAGATAGGCGCTTAAAATTGTTATAACATACCTTTAATTATTTTAGGGCGCTTTTTTGGTGGGTAATAATCTGGAATATCCGATATTAAATAAATAACAGAAATTCGTGCGTCAGACCAAATCGATATTTTGTTACTGCAAATTTCTTGTTCGAGAGGTAAAACGTTGGAGACACTTACCAGTGTCGGTGATGATGGTGATGATGGAACTTCCAGATTTATTTTTATTATCCAATTCATCTTGAAAATATGTACTAAACGGTTCTTCAAGTTCCATTTCTTTTCCACGAAGTTTTTGAACAATGTCTTCTTCAGTAGAAATATTTTGCTCTTTAATATCTTTACTCTTAACACCAATAACTTTCCAAAGTTTCAAATTGTTTTTGTCGGAATCACCAACTCCTTTAATACCACAGACATGGTCCCTGAGGTGTAAAACTTCGAGTAGGTGTAAGGAGACATTTGTATTATCAAGTATGGCATATCTATCTTTATTCTTATCGTCTTTGCAAATGTTAACCGCATAAACTTGAGGACCATTGCTTGAAAGTATGTAAAGTTTGAATGATATATCCATCTCAATAATATTTCTATAAAATGATAAAATAAGTTTAGATTTTAAGAGAAAGTTGGAGAAAGGTTTCAAGAAAAACTTGAGAAACTTGAGAAAGTTTGAGAGAAGTCTAAGGTATATATATACTTTATATACTTTTCTGAATACATCATGATTAATTATAAAATGATCTTTATAAACTTTTAATTGGGGACACGAAATATGATATAATGATATAAATGATATAAGCATAGTAAAAAAAAAGTTTATAAAATTAACTTGTCGGCAAGCGAAACAAGGTGATTCATACGATTTTATCATTACTCAGATTGCATTCACGAAGTATTTATTAATTCTTCGGTTGTACAACAACAATTAGTAGCCAATAAAATTAATTTTAAATTATGTCATAACGATAAATCTAAAGCGTTTTCTCTGATGTAAGATTTTACGTATACAACTTTTTTTTTCTTATTCCGACCCCAAGCCGTCATGCTATTTTCTCCGAGCATGAACCTATCGCAGTTTAAGAAGTGTTGACGAAAAAATTATTAAAGTCCGGACGAGACACTTCACAATTAAGGTATAAATGAAATATATTTTTTTGGCTGTGACTGTGCATTTGCAAGGGAGTGATTCATAGCTTGTAAAGCTAATCTCTATTTTTTTGTTCAGAAATTTCGAGGACCTTACTATGGAGGTGGGATATTTTCGTACGGAAACTTCAACATTTCTTCTTTTTCCTTAGAATATAGTGTTACAAGATTTTTATATAAACTCGCAATAAAAAAAATAAAATGCTCAGATATTTCCGTACATAATATTCATAAGCTTCAATATTTCTTTAGGAAAAAGACGTTATGGGAGTTGATAACGCCAAACGAAATTTTCTTCTTTTTCTTTTTTATCTTTCTTTTTTCGAATGTAGCAATGGGAATATTATAAACATGTTTGTTTAATAATAAAGTAATAAATTTGAATAACAAATTTGGAATAATCTTAATAATTTTTCTTTAATAAATTATGTAGTTACAATAAAGAAAGTTTTTATATATGAACCGTGAATAAAATTATAGAATGAGAAGTCTTATGACTCAAGTACATTTTTTTTTATACATTAAATAAAATTATTAATTATGTACATGAAAAAAAAAAAATGCCAAAACAAATAAATGAACCTTAACAGTTACGTATAATATTAACCTTTTTGATTACAAAGTTTACTAATTTACCAGTTCAAATTTTAATATTTTACTCTTTATCTTCTCAACTTTCTTTTCCAGTCATTTGAGTATTTTGAGTAGAGCAAATAATCAAAATTAACCATTTATGGTTTATCAGATAGTCCAGTCCGATTTCAAATGATCTCTAATTATGTTAACATGGTAATAGTTAATCTATTGGAACAAGTTCAGATCGCAATATAAAAAAAAATAATATAAAAATACCCTTTGGCAAATTTTTAAAAGAAATTTATATTTTTTTCGTTCTGAAAATTGAAAGTTTCTCTCGTTCAAATCATTTCTTCTACGAATTCCATTGGTTATTTCTTAAGATATATAAAGTGTTATACCGATAATATACATATTTAGTTCAATTGTTGCTTTGAAGAAAAAAAAAATAATATATTTTGAGAAACATCTTTAACGCAAGAAGTTTTTACAATGACTCATGGATCCGGAAACAATCACCAACAGATGTGAACCAAGTAGAGCATACTCGAATGGAACATAACCAAATAGAACATAATCAAATGGGATATATCCCAAATGTTTCATATAATAATAACTTTAATATTTCTAGCGACCCTTTAGATACGACAACTTACATAACTGGCAATTACAAAGAGTCCTCTTTTATGGATAATCAACTTGGTACTTCAGCTCAATACCATCATCCTACGTTCACTACATCGTATTACGTGCCGCAACATAACTCTCCGCTTCAATTCCAAAATAACTTCTCATCAGTTAATTCTCCTCAACCGAATAATTCCGAAATCTTTAGACTTAATATTCCCGGGTTTAGAATTATCGTTATACCTAATTCTGTAAATTTAGCTAATTTGGATTTACAAAATTTGTTTCAACCCCAAATATCGTTACTGAAAACTTGCAAACTCACTCTCAAAATACTTTTGGTTTAAATGATTCATTTGATTTTAATAACTTTTAGTGACTAAACAATATTCTTTTCTTTTTTCTAATTTAATATTTTCTTAAATTGTATTCTTTAAATATTTTATTATGTAATCATTTTCATTATATTGTTTAATAAAGTTATACATATCTGACCAATTATTTTAAGTCGCAGTTGTATTATATAATGTATTTCATATGTGAGTTTTTGCTTCCTAGCAAAAAAAAGTTTTTCAATATACCCACTCTTTGACATGCGAATTCGTTTAAATTTAGGAATTAAAGTATCAAATACAATTCTCTTTGCAATCTTTAAGATATGATTCTAGAACTTTTACTAAAGTGCATACATAAACTATTTGAATTATGTGGCAGAATTTTCGGTAATGAAATAGAATTCGATGCTAACTAAAATTATACATTAAACCTTCTCATTTGACATTTCAGATTAATGATGTGAAATACCAGAGTCATAAAAATAAAAAACCGCGAATGACATTTCTGTTATTAAATTATCAATGTCATATAAATAGGGACTTTTCAATATTTCCAAAGTTTAGATAATTTTGAAATAATCAAAAAAAAGATTTATTTATCATAAAATGTATAGTTAATAGTATGTAGTAAAAAAATTATTATACAAAGAAATGATCAAAAAAAAAAAGTATTGACAAAATGAATAATGAATAATTAATTGAGTTCATTGTTAATAATTCGATGTATAACTTTTTTTTATTTATTTCAGTATAAATTTAAAATTTATATATACTTCAGGCAATATACGCATTTGAAGTAGGGTCCCAAATCATTGAATTAAAAACTATTATTTAAGCGTAGCATTAAATTGCTGTTTTATGTATATTTCATTCCATTTTTAATAAGTAATAATTAGGACATTAGGACAAGATAGATATAATCAATGGCTTAAAGGGGAGAAACACCTCCATCAAATACATCGTAAACTAAAATATTTCTACATCCATATCACGTAAGCATGCAAAAAATTTCCTGTTGAACTTCAGTTCGTGTATTTTTTGATATATTCGACCACATAGTTCACCTTTGGGATTTCAAAGTAAATGACAGAGTTTTGTAACATTCTAAATTTTCAATTGGGTTCGTTCTATTATTGATAAATTATAAATGTCAGAAAAATCTCAAAGAAAAATATTATAAATTTGTGATAACGATCTATTACTAGCAAAAATTGGTTAAAGGATCCTGACTTTTGATTTCAATTATATTGCAAATTTTGTGATGAAATTATTTTCATATATTTCCGTTGAGTATGTTTAACCAATATCGTAAAATGAAAAAGAGCATCAAAAATAAGAGCTTTAATATTAAGGAAAAGTTCAACTTACCATTAGTTTGAGTAAAGTTATTTTTCCAACGTAACAAGACATATTTTTAATTAAAATAAATATTTTGCTTTCTCCCAAAAAATTATTAGAAATTAGGAAAATAAGTCATACTATGAAATTAAGTGAAATTAACTGTTAAAGTATCGGTATTATTTAAATAGTTACGGTATCATCGATTGACTCTGTTACGGTATGGTCATTTTTTTACCGGTATGAAGATCCATTTGTGCATCATACTGTACTTACACCTTTGGTTGTATAATATTCATACAACCAAAGTTACAGGTACGGTACAAACTGCCATACAAATATCGTACCTGTATTGTAAATATTGTAAACCGCAGTAATACAATAAATCTTGCCAAAAATAAACATGTTGAAAAGTCTAAAAGGAAAAATGAAATTAAAATCTATGTAAAAATTAATAAAAAAGATTTCGATTTGTATAAACAGTTGCTAATTTATGTATTAATTATTTTATTTACATTTATTTTACAATATATTGTTACATTAATTATTTTGATTTTAACAATTATTATTCTTCAACTGTAGCATATTGAAATTTGAAATATTTTTTTTTAAAAAAAAGCTCTACATATTATATTATACATATTAAATCTTATACAAATTTTTAGCAAAGTAATAATAGCATATTTCATTGATTATTATTTAATTCCATTTCCAACTTTTTAATCTGCAACTCTTTTAATTTTAGATCAATTTCATTCTGTTTGAATTGCATTTTCCTCTCTTCTAATGCGATCTTGCGCTCTTCAATTTCCATTTCAGTGTCATCATCATCATAATCAATCTTTGCCTTTTTTTGAAGCGCGTTGCTTTTCTTTACTGGTTGTTCTTTTGGATAGTTTTCTAACTATTTTTTTTTATAACATTAAAACATGATAATACCCATCATAAATAGCAATCAAATCATAAAGTTTATTACTTTATCTGATCTTTTATTAGCTTGCATTTTTTTACCAAAGTCACTTCTATCTTTACTAGACATATAAATGCCTGTTTGTTGATGTATTTTTATTTTTTTATAGATGCACTCATTATGCTTCCATCCCCTAAATATAAAAAATAAAATAGGTATTAAATTATTTATTATATAATTATGCAGATAGTAAAAAATTACCTTAGAATTGCAATTTTTAATTTCAATGATTTGCCTGTTCAATTAATCATTGCATGAGCACTTTCAGCAATATTAGTATCAAATGGTGTTGTCTGCCAATCTTCATATGACATTAAGGAATAATGATATGTTAACGAACCCAGAACCCATGGTTTCTGATAATATTCTAGCCAATCTAAAAAAATTAAATTGATATAAATTAATATAATTAATACGATTGATAATCTAATAAAGCAAAACAATATATACCTACTTTGTATATCATTTTCATTACGCATTTTAATTTGTCCAAATATTTGATTAATTTCTTCAGAAGAATTTGCTTTAAGAATTTCAAGCATATCATGTTTTGTATCTGCACAATAAGGGTAATGGTCAACATTTCTATAAAATTATAAAATTATTAGCAAAAGTTATATTATTAATTTATAAAATATAAAAATCTTACCTTTTATAATAGATACAACATGATTTAAATACATATTGTAAATGTTCTTTAGCTTTTCGTGTAGGATCCATTTTTTTCATAGTTTTTCCTAATCCAAGGGCTTGGGCTTGATCTAAATCAGCTAAAACACAAACCCAACCATCACCATGTATATGCCAAAAATAGGCAGGCTTATTAGATAATTTTTCAACCATTTCAAAAAAGGCTTCAAACATTCTTTGATATTCCTCTTTAGTTGCAATATTAGTAAAAATTATATAAAATGCTAAAACTATAAAGAATGCATTTAAATTAATTAATAAATCAAATTGAAAAATTAAAATTGTTAACTTACTAATCCTAGATTTTTCTTCATATGCATTAAACTCGAATTCATTAATGTCACCATAAACACATTTAAATGAAAGATCAACTTCGAAATATTTAAATTCAATGCATTTTGCTACTTGTTCATTAGTCATACATAAAATCATTATATAATCATTATTAAAAAAACCTAAAATATATATTAAATTATTTTATATTATGTGTAAAGTAAATAATAAATATATTAATAACATTTTTACTTACTAATTTTTTTGATATAATTCTTTATTTCTTGAGTATTTTGATAAAAATCATATACCACTCCAAGAATCCTTATATACGCAACTCCTTCTTCTGATGTTTCAGATATTCAATTGAACTAAAGAGTGTCCAATATCTTTGATTTTAGTATCTCTTGTAAATACTGCTATTTCAGATTCTGTATCATCTTCTGCATCTAAGTTGGTTTCTGCTGTCTAAATAAAAATGTATTTATTATTTACATCTATTACAATTTTTTTATATAATGATAATTTAATATTAATTAAACTACAAATAGATCAAAGTTCAATGGCTCATCAAATTCATCTAAATTTATATATTCATATGGTGTAGACATTTTATTAAAAATGATAAAAAATAATAAAGTTAATAAGTTGAGAAAAAATTAGGGACGAAGAAGAAAAAGTTTAAATCAGCAAAATCATTAGGGAAGTGACACATATGACGTAATTATTAGAGGGGGGTGGGAGATAATTAAAATCTGATGTTACACTTATTCTATTTATATAAATTGTATAATTAAATTTAATTGGTTATTAAATCTGACAAGGGAGGGAGGGGTAGAATTTATAGTAAAATGAATATGATGTAATATGTGTCACTCCCCTTATCAAGATTTAATAAATCTAATCATTTTTGGTACTACATCTGCAGAAATGTTTCACAAATCAAATAAGAGCTAAGAGTACAGGTATTATTTGATAAATATGATTAAAAATACCTAGAGGTTTGAAATTTTCCATTGTATATCAGTATGATAAGTATAATTAGCATAATTTTATATCATACCTATATCTTATCAATCGTACCTTACCTATCATATAATATAGTACCGTAACTAAATACTATATACTCCAATTAATTGTACCAATTGTACTGATGTACCAATAATTAATCTACTAATCATAGTGCATAAAATTTTTACTAATATTGTTTTATTTTTTTAAATTGTCAAAAAAAAAAATTATTTAAAAAAAACAGTAAATATAATTCCAACTCCAGCCTTGATAAAAAAAGCGGAATTATTGAAGCTGTTGTTGTGAATAAACTAATTTTTGCTGACAAAATGGACAAATTTATTTCTAGGCTTACTCGCCCTAAAATTTCACACGAAAAAAATTTAAATAACATCATCTATCACATGAGAAATAATAAAAACTCTCAAGTAAAAAATTAAAAAAAATTTCTTTTACTGTAAAAAACCCTTTGGCCACAAACAAAAAAAAAGAAAATTTATAAAAATAATTTTTAATTATAAAAAAAAAAGATTTATATTTTTGGTCTTTATATTTATATAGATTGTTAACATTTAGATTGGGCATTTTTTTTTTTAGTTTAGTCCTTTTTAGGACCAATTTTTCTGTCTTAAAAGGGCTAATTCCTTTTTCTTTTCCCCTGTTATCTTTCATTATTTCCTTAGTAACCTTGTCTTTAACATAAATATAAAAAATAAAAAATCCTGTATTTATTCCATATGAAATATATTTTGTCACACCTAAGGTTGCTTGTCTAAACCTCTTCAAAATCCTACGATTAGTTTCGTCAAAATTTTACTATAGATTTATTATAGTTTCGGCAGAGTTTCGGCAGTTTCGGCATTTATAATAAGTTTTGGCAGTTTCGCCATTCTCCAAAGTTTCGCCAGTTTTTTAATATAACTTTAATATAGTTTTGGCAGAATTTCGCTTTTCGGCGAAACGCCATCTTGCCTAAACCCCTAGGTTTCGGCAAGCAACCTTAGTCACACCTTTAAATTTTAAAAATTTTATAATGCTTAATTTATTTATGACTGGTAAAAAAAAGATAGTTTTCTCTAACAATGGTTCTGGAACTTGTTCCTTAGTTTAAAAGTTTAAATTACAATTAAGGGTTGACATATAATTTATAACTTATTATCAAAAATAATTGGTTAAATATCGGAAAATTTTTTGGGGTGCAGAACTGCGGAGATCTGTAAAATTAGCAGATCTCCACTTTTTTTTTGTCATTTTTTGTGTATTTCTGCGAAGTTCTGTAAACTTTGCAACTTCGCAGATAATTGAATATTTTTATCTATAAAATCAGCAAAATTCTGCAATTTTGCAGAATTTCATTTAACAGAAAATTTAAAACATGCCAGTTTTACGAAGTTCTGCGAAATAGCAAATCTTCGCTTTTTGTCCTTTTTTTTTTGCGAAACTCTGCGAAATTCTTTAACTTAAAATTGCGGGTTTATAATTGCATTTAAACTTTGAGTAACTAACTAATTAAACTTTTCGATTTCAATTAATAATTAAGCTTAATTAAGCTTTTCAATCATTTCTGTTGATAATTTATTTTCGCTAAAGTTTTTTAATAGTTTTTTTTTAATACTTTCATTAAAGTTTTTCAACAAATTTACAAATTTTATTTTTTAAACTTTCTGACTTTACTTTTGTTAAAGTTTTCCAGTAATTTTTAAAACATGTATTTATTTAACAAATAACGATTTACTTTGCCAAACCTTGGAACTATATGAACTTCTTAGTTAATTGAACCGATTGGTATTGTGTTGTATTCTTTGGTGTAATACAACTGCGGACACCCATACAGTTCGGGTTCCTCTGTAATAATATCAAACTAACGAACCAGAGCAAGTTCATATGGCTCTTTGAAAGAACCCCAGAAGAATTTAAATAATAACAACACCTTATAAAGAAAATTGATTAATGACATACAACACTTTATCAATCTTAATTATTCACTTACTTTTCCATACCAAGCTTTCTCATCCGAATTGTATTGCTCTTGATTTTTCACAGGAGTTACTGCAATATTACCGAACCATTCTTTACCTTGGAATTCTCCTGTCGTTCTTAAAATATGTCTATCTTCCAGGTGTACTGAATCATAAATTTTAATGTAAAATTCGTCACTTTCAGACTTCTGCGAAGATGTGTCCAGAAAGGTATCTAAAGTTGAAATTAATTGCGATAACCCTTCAATGAAGTTTGAATGTGATGGATTTTCAGATTTTTTCAATGATTTTATTTTTTAGTCGATATTATCTAATGTTAGTTCCCAAAGTACTTTTCCAAATCCTTTGGCTTTACGATGAATAACTTTTTTAGCAGAAGATGTCAATTTTTTGTGTTTTACCTATAAAAAATATTATTAAATGTATGTATATTTCAAAGAAATTGATTTCAGTCATGTCAGATTTAACTAACAGTATTCACCAATTGTCTCATTATGTCTTTTCTGTTTGATAACCGATATGGGGTTTTGACATATGATTTGTGGAGGGTTTCGTACGTTTCCGTTGACAACCCATTCAATGCACCATATTTTCTAATAGCAGGCACTGAAAACAATCAAAATAAATTAGGATAAAATCATATACCTGCGTGATACCGCCAACTGTGTAACTTTGGAAAATTGCAGTCAGTAGTGGACAATGGAGAGAAGATCTTTTTGAAATCAATACACCAATCAATAATTGCTGACTATAATTGATAATCTTTAGTGTGTTGATGATTTCCAACGTGACTTTATGAACTTTGACTTACTTCAAAAATTTTCAGATCTTTTTCAGTATACATTTCTTTCTTACTCATTATGTACATCTTACTAAACTTTGCGTAAAGTTCGCAAAGTTCTTTACAGGTTATTTCATTCCCTTCAAAAATTTCATCTAAGGCAAAAAGGGCAATTTTCATTATATTACGATAGTCTGACGTAGTAAGTACGTTTAAATGTCCTAATTTATGTAAAAGTTTAAGACCCGGGAAGCGAGGAATCTGATGAAGTTGATCATCAAATTTTTTTTGTAGTTCTGTTTCTCTGACTGCCTTCAAAATATCTTGTGTAAATTCCAATTGGTATTTGAAGAGTCCAAGATCAATATAGTGCATACGGTCAGGAATGCAGACTTTGTATATATTCAAATTTCTGAAACAAATTATACGTGCGTAAAAATTTACATCTTTGAAATTCATTACAGAAATATAAAGATATTTACGGAAATTTCCAGAAGGAATTTTCAACGGAATGCACAAAATACTTCTTTCCTTGGCCATCGTTGATTACTTGCTTTATATTTTCATGAGTTCTATGAGATACGTTCTCTAGTTTAAGACTCATATTGTTCAGATCACTTTGCAAAACCATGCAAGTATGGCATGGCATTTTGCACCACGCTCCTTTATATATCGCAGTTATATCATCAGCTTCAAGCATATCTGCGAGAAAAAAGATATCCGTGTAGCGAAAGTAATCACTTGTCCATTAATTCCAAAATATAGCGCTTCGGATTTTTCTAATAAAGGTTGGAGCATAATTTTAAAGCATTTATGATATACATCGTGCTGTAAGCTTCGAAAACTTTCTGTTGTTTTGATTCCTGTATCTTGGACTTTAGGGAGAAATCCTAAAAGAATTTTAGTCTCTGGCAAATTTCGAACACGATTTGGAATGTTACTAAGAGTTAAAAAAACTGGATGGCCTGATGATTTCCCAAGTCTATCGAAAATTGTTGCGTTTGAGTATAAGATGATGGACAATAGTCGATTTAATGATGGAAGATTCTTTTCAGTTTTTAACCACCAGTTACCTTTGAAAGGTTCACCAAATATTCTTGTTTCACCTCTATCATCCTGAGAATATAAACAACTAAATAAGCATAAATAATGTAATTTATCATTGCAGACGGAAATCAAATTATTATACAGACCTTCATTTTATTTTGGATTCCTTTATGGACAAAGTTATTGGCTACTTCTAGTCGTTGCAGAAGAGCTTGAATAGCACGAAAAAGTGGGCGATAGTAGAGGGTAAAATTAATTTCATTATAGGTCGCAACAACCTTTTCTTTAAAGTTTATCAAAGGTGAATTTATTTGATTAAGATAATTCTTGCCATTTTTCGTTGAACTTGGTAATGGTGATTTGTCTAAATTACTATGTTTGTTGAAAAACTTTATTATTTTATCATCTATCTTATTAGAGATATTACCTTCTACTATCAACTCCAAAAAGTCGTGATATGCATCATTCGGCCATTTTACTACGTGCTCTGGTGTGGGTTTTCCATCAACTACATCTATGGCATCATCTAATGACGCACCCTGAAGGTCTTCAGGATTAATGAATTCAGTATTTTCAAAGTTTACTAATTCTGATTCTGCTTCTGATTCTTCAAAATTTGCTTCAACCCTCTCTTCTAACTGTAACCTTTTTCGCAAATGATAACGTGGTTCATCTTCTAACTCATCTGCAATATTTACTAAGTCTTCATCTTGAGATAAAGATTCAAATTGCTTCATCTCATTATTATCATCCTGTGATGTAAGCTTTTCTTGCAAAGTATTCATTGGCATAATAATTGACGTGCTCCAAAGTTCTGCATCATGTTCTGATCTTATCATTTCTCTTAATGGCTGCAACAAAGATCTTTGCTGTACTGGTGACTCATTTAGTTGGGAGGATCTCATTTTCCCGTGATGTTTAGCATTGGCATGTTGTTTTAAACTGCCGTAAGTTGAAAATTCTCTTTTACAAATTTGGCATTGATATCTAACCATTTTTATTTGAAGAACAATTTATGAGGATTTATTTGCGGTATAGTAAATATTTGTTTTTATTTGTTCTTTGCTAATTTTAAGCGAATTTTAGTGATTTTATTAATGATTATTTTAATTAATGCGAAATTATGAATTTTGTGAATTTGCGAATTTTAATGAAGAATTTGATATTTCTTTCGTTTGTGTGAATTCTCAATTTTTTTTGATTTTTTTTGATTTTTTTACATTTTTGGCGCAGAGGTTCAATTATTTTAATTTACAGATTTTTAATCATTCTATTTTTAAATTTTAATCATTTTAATTTGCAGATTTCTTAATTATTTTATTTAATTTTAATCATTTTAATTTACAGATTTTTAATTATTTCTATTTTTAAATTTTAATTATTTTAATTTACAGATTTTTAACTATTTCTATTTTTAAATTTTAATCATTTTAATTTACAGATTTTAATCATTTTAATTAATATTTTTACTGATAATTAAATTATTTAATTTATAGATTTTGGATTTTTTTATCAATTTCGGTAATCAATTTTTTATTTAAATTGTTTCGTAAATTTCAAGTATATTTTTTCCTATACAATTTTCTAAATTAGTTGTTAATAATGTCAACAAAAAATACTAAGAAAAAAACTGGAAAAAATGCAAAGAAAAAAACGAAAGTTTTCCATAATAGTTCAGAAAAAAAAGATGAAGCTTATCAAAAAACTGGAAATATATTATTTCAAATTTTATCAGGTACAGTCCGTCAAGGAATTGCATTTCTTACATTAATTTAATATTATAATTAATCTTCGCTAGTTCAATCGACACCAATAGCTGATGATGTATCATCACAAGATACAGGAAATGTTGATGATAATGCTTCAGCTTCAACATCTTATACTGAAACTCATACTGGCCCTGATTACAATAATATTTTAACTTCAACACCCCATACCGAAGGACCATTCGTGTTGGTTGTTCCAGATGAAATTCTCAAGTCTTCAACATCCAATAATCCTACAAAAAGTATTAAAAGTGGCAAGCCAAAAAAAAATTGGGGTAGATCATTAATGCCCATTATTGGTAATAATTTAACAAGAAATCTTGAAAATTCTCCAACTAAACCTGATGATGATTTAAACCAAAAAACTTTCACACCTATCAGAGCACCCACACCTATCAGAGCTTCTACACCTATCACACTTATGCAAATTGATGACGAATATTGTAACTTCGAAGAACGTAACGAACGTTACCTTACAATCGAGAAATTCAACTATACTATGAAATTATTAGACGAAAAAATCACTTCAATATATCGATTGTGCTGATGTATTAGTGAGCAACAACGATTAGATTCTCAAACGATACAGAGACTTATGGTGATCAACAAGCTTTCAGATGAATTTTGGAACGTAAGTTACTTTAATATATTTAGCAACTTTATTTGATCTCAAAATATTTAAAAATAACTGATTGTCTTTACAGTGCGCATATAAAAAGGTGTCCAAAGAACTTATTCTGAAGATCCTATTTCCCTCAGATACAGAGTACCATAAAGCTTTAGAGAAATACCTCGCTGAACATGCCAGTCATTATATTGAAAATCTCGGAAGAAATATGTGGGTTTCCCTATTTGAATCAAAGTTATTACCAGAAGTACGTGAAATCATTAATAATAATCAATAATAATAATAATAATAATATAATAATCCGAAATTATTTGATTATTAAGATAAAAAACAAATGCCAAAGCAAGCAAAATGATTTAGCAGCAAATATTCGAAATACTATATTTTCTAACTTCGGTGAGCAAAAGTTAGAATGTGTGGATAGCAGTGCGTCCTCTAAAAAAGTTGCCGAATGGAAAAAAAGTGCAAAAACGCGAGAAGCATATTGAGAACTTTTCGAAAATCAAGGTATTCTCACGAAAATAACCTCTTTTGTTTTCAAATCATACGAAGGCAGTGAGCTTCCTCCAGAACACTGGGTTTATGTACTCGCCATCTGCGATATTATCTTAAATTCCAGTAGCCCTGGGATTAAATGCAACGATAAGTTAGTTTTAAAGAGAGTTGATTTTCTTATGGTAATAATAACGTTCATCAGTACTTTGAAGTTAAAAATTTTAAAATAATTCGCAAATATTAATGTATAATCAATTATCAGCAATCGATCAAAAATAAAGTTACTGTAACTCTGCGTTTGTTGCAGGAGTTAGCGGTGAAAGAAGATTCAGAACAAAGTTTAGAGATTTCGTCTATGATCAAAGAATCGAGCGATGCTGATGATGGTAATAGTAGTAGTTACGAAAAATTAGTAAGTCAAAGTTATTATCTGGTATATAATGATTTTTACACTGCGTTAATTTATTTTACTAATCTAAATCAAAAAAATTTACAGCTCAAGAGTTTAGATTCGAAATTCTCTTAACATTCGTCGAATTTCTTCATATTACATTAATTTTCAGAATTCAGAAATTTGTATTTGAAATTCTTCAATTTTTTTTGAATATATTTTATTAAATAAATTACATATTAAATAAATTACTATATATAAAATTGGTTGTAATAATTGTGATGATCAGTAAAATTAAATATATTTGAATTATTTCAAATATTTATTTTTTAAAAATCTTTGCAGAATTTCGTTATTTGTTTTTTTATAATCTTCACAGAATTTCATTATTTATTTTTTAAAAATTTTCGCAGAATTTTGTTTCTTGAAATTTTGCACAGTTTTTGATGAATTTTTTTTCCAAAAACTGCCGACAGGATCACAGATCTGCGCAAAAATGTCACCTGCAGATCTGTGCAGATCTGCACCCCAAAAAATTTTCCGATGCAAAGGAATTAATCTCTGGAATTTCACTATGGGTTACTGCAGTGAATGAGATCTTCTTCTCTTCGAAAAAATCATGTACAACTGCCCACTTCGGCTCGTCAAGATATCTGCCAACTAAAAGTACTGCATCACATAATATGTATCGATTGCCATTCTCCTTTGCTTTCTTGTCACCCATTAACAAGTTAATGATCATAGTTGTCTTATCTGAATCAGAACCACTGGTAAAAAAATGATTTATCCTACACATATCTTACACATATTGGATACTCAAAATGTAGAAAATCATACACAAATAATACACATATCATACACATATCGGGTACTAATATATATATCATATATATATCAGGTACCTGATAGGTATACTATATATATAACAATTGAGCATGCGATATATGCGTATTATTTGGCAGATGATTTTCTACATTTTGATGCGATATATATAAGATATGTGTAAGTTATGGTGTAGGATAGACCATTTTTTTACCAGTAAACTTCTGCTACGACTAATCAAAAGAGCCATGATGAAGCAAACTCATTGCCTCGTCTTTCGAATCGCCACGTACTCGTCCAAATTGTATACATAGAGATCCAATTGAATTTCATTCTAACTTAGTTTAAATACGATGTCGACATCAACACCAATTCCAGTTTATACTCCTTCAGAACCTACTGGACTGCCTCCTGCACACTTGGCCAATAAAGAAGATGATAAAAAGTTAGTTGGAATACTTAAGCTCATGCAAATTTATTGACTACCAGAGGTCGTTTAACTGTTGATTTAGAAATACAGGAGGCAAATAATCAAATCAAACATATTATTAATATATTAATGCAACGCTGTGAAGCAAAACATGAAGAACTTGGTATTACAAAAGATTTGTTAGCTTTCACACAGTATAAGATAAATGCATTTGATGAAACGTTTACTAATTTAGAATGACAATTAGTTATTATACGTGCTGCCAATGATAATTTCATAGAAGAAAACCATAACCTGCAAAGAGATTATGATACTATAGTAGAACTTCGTCGACGGGCTATAGGTGAACGTAATCAGGCACGATATGAACGTAATGTATTACAAGCAGATTATACTCAAGCAGTAAGAGATCGTAATGAGGCTCAAAATGCTGTGAATCGTGGTAATATCCTTCTAAATCATTGGCGGCT
Source organism: Rhizophagus irregularis (assembly GCF_026210795.1). Taxonomy (NCBI): domain Eukaryota; kingdom Fungi; phylum Glomeromycota; class Glomeromycetes; order Glomerales; family Glomeraceae; genus Rhizophagus; species Rhizophagus irregularis. Next base: position 2,828,038 of record NC_089455.1, read on the forward strand.
GAGGGCTACTCAGACTGGAGGACAACTTGTATTGGCTAATGCGCAACTTGGACAGGTTAATGCACAGTTAGCACATGCTAATAATAGGGTATGTTTTGGGATTCAGACATTAGGACGGCTTAAAAATAGACTTTTCCAACAGATAGCTACTCTTAGAATTCAGGTACAATGATTTCGGATTAGACAATTGAATCCTCCTCCAATTCCTCCTAACAATCCACAAAATACGATATGACTGCCGTTGGTATAGCTGCTCCCATATTTCATGGTCGAGAGGATGAAGACCTTAAGGTATTAATACTGTTGGTATTGATCTATTGGATGATGCCGGTGCGCCTCCTGGTCAAGTGAGAGCAATGGAGGTTCTTCGTAGCTGTATGAAAGATGAAGCGGCAAGGTAGTTTGATGCTAAACTTACTGGAAAAAATTGGAAACTTTCGAGTATTCGGTTAGTAGCTGCTGTAAATGGTGGAGCTGGTGCTACTCGTCGAGCATTTAGAGCTTTGGCTATTCCTGAAGTTGCTAATGGAATATATATTGGTACTTACTTACCTGGATCTGATGCTGCTACATATGCAGGGATTGCAGGTAATGCAGCAATAACTGTTGGAGATGCATTTTTCCCTTCACATGCTAATGTTGTTAGAACTAACTTTAAAGTTAAAAAGCAGTAGAGACGTGCAGGTGGACGTCCTACTAATCGTCCTGTTAATGGGTTGGAAAATCATGGAGGTCCATTTAATGCTGCTGTCCAGAATCAGCCTATAGTCTTACAGGGAATTCTCCTGGATCAAGCATTTATGCATATGCGCACAAATTTTCCAACCGTCGTGAAAGAAAGATTTCAGATACGATTTAGTAATCTTTATCAGGAACAAGGTGAACTTATTCGATCTTTCTATAAACGAGTTGAGAAGGCTGGGGGTATTGTAGGATATGATCAAATCATGGTTTCTTACCAGTTTTATAGAGCACTTTTACCAGAAAACGTCATTGAAGCTTCTAGAGTTGAGGTGTGTCTCTTGATGTTTTACTTGATAAATTAAGTGATCTTAAAAGATGAAAGGGTGAAATGTTCTATGGATTACAAAGATGTCAAGGCATTGAAAAGGCCAAAAATGATGAATTGGCTGGCTATATTCATCCTATGACTCCACATGAAGGTGCTGTAGTACAAAGGTCAACAGATGTTATTACTCAAGAATGATTATAAGAAATGCTTAAGGCTCAGGCTGAGGAACTTACTAAGAATTTCCAGGCACAGTTTAAACAATTACAAGCATCTAAGCCAGTTCGTAAGCCACTAGTCTATAGACAACAGATTAAACCTGTTCGACCAAAGCTACGGCTACACGTTGTCCAACAAGAAGATGATGATTATCCTGATCCCGATTGGGATAACTCATTACCTGATGTTGGTGATGATCCTGATGCTTCTGCTTGGACTTTGGATGATCATCAAAATGCTATTGATCTTATTATAGGATATAAACGTGAGATGTCTAAAATACTTACAAATTAACTTCAGAAGGCTAAAGATAGACGTGATGATTGGGAATTAGCCTGAGCAATGAGAAACCTTGATCTTAATGATGATGCTATAGACATTGATACTGCGAGTTTTGGTGAAAAAGTAGAATTGAGAGAAAAAGATGGTGATGTCTATATGGTTCGTGTTGGGTCAAAAAAAAAGTAGGTTCGAGTATCTCAAAACTTCTTAAGTCATCCCCAAATAAGACAGCAGTTAGCTCTCCTAGTGTGCCCTTAAGGGGCAAAGCAACCCCTGTTAAGATTCCTGTGAAAGTTACTGATAGTAAGTTTACACCTACAAAAGCTGTTACTAAGAATGACTTATTAAGCCTGTTAAGGTCTGCAGACTTTAGGAAATTACTCTGTGAAATTCTTCAGGAGGAGATGATATCTGCTAGAAAAGTTACAGAGATTCCAGAAGTTCAGGATTTGGCTGAAGAGGAACAAGAAGAGGATATCAGGGAAGATGATCCTATGAATATTGACATAGCTCATTTGGAGAATACTAAAGATCTTTTAGCACTGGATGGAGAGGTTAATGGGATAGCAATTCAGTGTTTAGCAGACACTTGTGCTAATGCATCTTTTATTCAGAAAGAAGCTGCTAAGGAATTAGGGTTGAATATCGACAAGAATATTACACACAACATATCTGGTGCTCCAGAAACAGGTAAAACATTCGGCATGGTAAAAGAAGTTTCAATCAAACTCACTCCTGAATGTATTATCACTGAGGACCTTGCAGTCTTAAGTGATTACAAGCATAGGGAAATTGGATTGAGCCAGATGTGTTTGAAATATTACAACTATAATGTCCATGAATCATGTAAACATGTTGCCCTTACCTGTGATGGGAAGAATGTTTTTATTTTGATAGTTCCTGATGCTAATCGAAAGGATAAAAAATAAGAACCTTTAATTCCTCTATTTTTTTTATTCCCAAAATTTGCGAATTAAGTCAGGGACATCCTTCTCCAACCGGTCAGCAGGTTCCCAAATGGCTTCTGTATCTGGGTATCACTCCCACTTAACTAGGTACTGGTCTTGACCTTTTTTAATGTGATGCCAAAGTATCTGCTCAGGAACAAATCTTTCAGGTTGTTCTCTTATCACAGAGTCGGGTGGAGGACGTTCATTTTCTGGAACAATTTGCAGCTCTTTTCAAGTGTATGCACATCTGGTTACATCTAATCATCCATGTGGTCCATCAAGAAGGTATGTAGGAGGCTGTTCGGGTGAGAGTATCATTTTTTTGATTACACGAATGTTTGGGTTCCATCTTATGTCTCCTGTACAGAATTTTCTGTGAAGTTTGTTACCAAGTACAGAAATAGGTTCATCTAACTTAATTCTGACATATGTTTCTTCAGAGAGGAGGTCTGTCTTTTTTGACACTTTGGGTGACCCTGTTGGAATGTCTGGAGGATTTCTTTGCCAGAGTTTATCTACTTTACTAACTACATCATGGAAATCTTCTGACCATTCCACAGATGTCACCCCAGTTTTCAACTCCTGTGCCACCATTCGTTTGAGAAGGGATTCTTGAATAGCTTGAATAGCTCTTTTAGCATATGATTGCTGTTTGTGTCTTCCTGACTCTCCAAACCTCATCATCACCCCTAGGCTGTTCAGGAAAAAATCATGTACCTGGTTGTTAGTGAATTTTGATCCAAAGTCTGTTTCTAGTCGATGTGTAGAAGGCTTGATACAATTTTTTCTGTAGATTTTAACAAATCCATTGAGAACTCTATTTGCATTCTTATCCTTTAGGGGTTCTGCATCGACTCTCTTTCCTGCAACTTCTACTACTACAAGAAAATAATGGAATCCTTTGGGGTCAACTAGCATCTCTGCGAGATCTGCCTGATACGTCACATTTGGTTTCCATACAACTACTCGTGGACGCTCTGATGACTTCTCCTTTAGGGGCTTTTTGTATAAGTTGTAATGCTCTTCACCTTTTAGAATTCGTGCTGATACTCCGGAGAGATTGTAGTACTTATAGTAATTCTTTAAGTGTGACATATTACAACAAATTAAAGGAAAGATTTCAGACTTCAAATCTCAAGATGACACGATTTTACTGTCTAAAGTGTAAAAAGGAAACTGAGACTGCTAGTTAAATACAAGATATGACCACAAATAGGCGTTATCGACTACATGGTGATTGTATAGTTTGTGGAATGCATAAGAATACTTTTACTATGGTAGACTGGGTGATTAAAAAGAAGTCTAAGGAGAAGAAGAAAGAAACTGCTGCCAAAAGGCAGCAGACAGCTTACAATCGACAATGCAAACTTAGACAGAAAATTTTAGATGCTGATGACATGTGCAAGCAGTGTATTGATAAATGTCTTAAGGAGGCAAAAAAAAGGAAGACGAATTAGTACTGTCTTCTAAATTTATCTGAATATGCTCTATTCCTAATACTTATTGTTCAATTACTTATTTTTTCTGACAGGGGCTGGACGGGATTAGTCTTACTGGCTTTATAGACCTTCTAAGAGCTTACCTGTTAATCTACCTGGTTTGCTATCTCATCAGCTTATACAGATGATCGGACGGAATCCTGTACATGTGGAAGATGTTCCGGATGTGGAGAATCTGGGGGGTAAAATCAAAACTTTTTCTGGGGAAATGTCCTTTCCTGATATTTTTAAAATATCTTCCACATCCTCCACATCTTCCACACTCTTCTGATTCCCTCTTATTTTCCTTTCTTTTCCCTTATTTTATCCTTTTTTAGCATATATTTTTGTGGAGGATCTATGTGGAGAATTGTGAAGGATATATGGGGGATGCCTGAGCCCCATAGAGGCCATATAGATACTGCAAGGCCGTGAGGCTGAGATGGGTGGAACCTGCAATATACACATTCAGCCTGACAACACATGAGATAAATCGTATGGCAAGAAAAATTATTTTATTTTTTGTATTGATTAACGGTGAGGGTTTTTTTTTAGTTATTTACTTTTAACAAGACAATGAAACGGCTACTAATGTTTCATTTTCTTCCTTTTTTTAGATGGTTTGCTCTTCAGGTTCTGATACATTATTGGAAAAAGGTAAGCTATTTTTTTTTTCATTATTTGTTTAACGAAATGAGCAAAACGATCACTAATGTTTTCTTTACTGTATTCTTTAGACAGCCAATTCTTTGGAGTATTCAGACATATGGAAAACTTGTTAAGGGGGTGAGAATAAGGTTGCTTGTTTAAACCTCTTCAAAATCCTACGATTAGTTTCGTCAAAATTTTACTATAGATTTATTATAGTTTTGGCAGACCCTATAAAAAATATGTATACGGTTTTTATACTGTATGTATATACGTATTTTTGATACAGTTTGCATTTTTACATACGGCATATCAGTATAATGTATACTGTTCGCAAAATGTACTTAGTAAAAAATACAATAAAGTATACGGTAAACATACTGTGTGATACGGTATATTAAATTCATACGTCTATAACGTATATCATTTTTACTGTATATCAGTATTTTATATACAGTTCACAAAAATATTGTAAATAAAGGATACGGTATATGTATTATTCTACAGTACAGTCAACTCTCTTTATAGTCACGCATTTGGAACAGTCCATATTTGGTGATTATAAAGAGATGTAACTATATAAAAAATTTCTTATATTTGTATATCATAATTCCAGCCAAAAATTAACATAATTTTAGCCAGAATTATACTTAAAACTTTATTGTATCGTAACTTCACCAATATTAATCGTAGAGAGATGATCTTACCGCCATTCGATTCGTCTTGATGAGACGGTTCTAATGGTATAAAATACGTCGAAATCCAATCACTAGATTAATTTCCGAAATTAAAAAATATTAATGGTTTTTGTGTAATAACTCTGCCAATATTGATCCTAGAAAGACGATCTTACTACCATTCGATTCGTCTTGATGAGACGAATCTAATCGTATAAGATACATCGAAATCCAATTACTAGATCAATTTCCGAAATTAAAAAATATTGAATGGTTTTTAAGTAATAACTCCGTCAATATTGATCACAGAGATATGAGCTTACCACTATTCGATTCGTCTCGATGAGGCGATTCCAACGAGCTATAAATCGTCTTTTTACAATCACTAGGTACCGAGAAATCTAGCAAAATGTTAAATGGTGCAGTAAACGTAAATCAAGAAATATTATAATGACGATGTTTAACATTTTGTTGAATAACTCGTCAGCCAGTAATCGGAAAAGGACAAAACTACCACCATTCGATTCGCCTCAGTGAGATGATTCTAACAAGCTATGATACATCTTTATACGATTATTAGATGCCAAGTTAGTATTTAATATATTTTTTATATAACTGTGATTATAAACGGTTCTTTTTAATATAAGATTTTTGAGGATAGGTGTGATAGTGACTATAGATAGATTGTGACTATATAGGATAGATTTTAATAATAAAGTGTTTTGAACATTCAACTGGTGTGACTATATAGTAGAATGTGACTATAATGGGAGTGACTATAGAGGGAGTTGACTGTATATTAAAATTCATACGTTTATAACGTATTTTCTACAGATATACACAGGTCAAATAAATAAAAATCAGATTTTTGCCCTTTTTAATATGGCTGTCTGATTTTTTGGCAATTTTAATATAATATTTCCGATTTTAATAAATATTTTTGATTTTAATATAATATTTCTGATTTTTAACATGAAATTGCCGATTTTTGGTTATTTGTAATAAGATTTTTCGATTTTAATATATAACATGTGATTATGTATTACAGTTTAATATTTATTTATTAACTTGGATTTTTTTTTATTTCAGTTATAATTATTTTTTTGCCTTAAAAACTTTACTAAAATACTTTTTAAATACTTTATAAAATAGAATTAAAATATTTTTTTTCTTAAATATAAATACATTTAAATTAAATAACTCATAATTTAAAATATAAACAAATATTATATTTTTTTACATATATTTCAAAGTATGGTTTGAGCATTTTGGCTGAAATAAAGCTTATTCTTTTAATTAAAAGTAGTTTAGTAAGTTTAAAACTGTTAAGATCATAAAAGTACAGTTAATATTTTTGGAATTATTTACATTTTTTATATTATACAGTAGTATTAAGTTACAAATTTTTTTACCTTCAGAGCGTATTTTGAGATCTTTAACCAAAGTAAATCAACTTCTTATATTAATTGTAAGTTGTTCGGCAGGTTAAAATCTACTTGGATATTAATTTTCACGAAGGTACAGTTAATACTTGATGAGTTATTTACAATTATCACAACAGTACTCATTCACGACTTTTATTTTTTTATTTTGTCACTTCAGAGCGTATTTTGAGCACTTTATCCAAAGTAAACCAACTTCTTATATTAATTGAAAGTTATTTAGCATGTCAAAATCTACTTGAATATTAATTTTTACGAAGGTACAGTTAATACTTGATGAGTTATTTACGATTTTCACAATGGTACTCATTTACGAATTTTATTTTTTTCCGTTTTGTCACTTCAGAGCGTATTTTGAGCACTTTAGTCAAAGTAAATCGACTTCTTTTATTAATTGAAAGCTGTTTAGCATGTCAAAATCTACTTGGATATTAATTTTTACGAAGGTACAGTTAATACTTGATGAGTTATTCACGATTTTCACAACAGTACTCATTTACAAATTTTATTTTTTTCCGTTTTGTCACTTCAGAGCGTATTTTGAGCACTTTAGTCAAAGTAAATTGACTTCTTTTATTAATTGAAAGTTGTTCAGCAGGTCAAAAACTACTTGGATATTAATTTTTACGAAGGTACAGTTAATACTTGATGAGTTATTCACGATTTTCACAATGGTACTCATTTACGAATTTTATTTTTTCCATTTTGTTACTTCAGAGCGTATTTTAAGCACTTTAGCCAAAGTAAATCGACTTCTTTTATTAATTAAAAATTGTTCAGCAGCTTAGAATCTACTTGAATATTTATTTTAATGAAGGCACAGTTAATATTTGTGAAGTTATTAATTTTTTATAATTGTGCGTATTACATTAAATTACAAGTAAATTTATATTCTTAATGTATTTTGTTTAAAATTTAATTATTTAAGATTAGTTTTTTATTTAATATTGCTTAATAAAATATTTTTTAAATTTTAATTCAATATTACAATATAATTTTTTATAAAAATATATATTTCATAATGTATATACAATTTTTTTGTATAGTGAAAAAACTGAAAAATGTGGTTAAGAATTGGTAATACAGCTGTAAAAAGTCACAAATTGGACAAATATAGCTAAAATCAGCCAATTTTTATTTATTTGACGTGTGGTAGAGTAAGTTTTTCTACACTTTAAAGCATCAAACAATACTAGTATCTGCTAATATGTACTACCCAAAAACTCACTGATGTAAAATCACAATTATTAAAAAATTCACAAGAATTTTTGTTAATACTGTTTAATTTTTAAGTTCAAAGTCCGATTGATAATACTAAATTCAAAACTCAATTATAAATCATTTTTATAAATTATAATTTAAAAATTAAGCAGTATTAAGGAAAATTCTCATGAATTTTTCTTAATACTACTTAATTTTAATTTAACTAATTTAGTATTAAGGTTTTAATTTAAAAATTAAGCAGTATCAAGGAAAATTCTTGCAAATTTTTCTTAATACTGCTTATTGTGCTTAATTCTAATTTAACTAATTTAGTATTAAGGCTTTAATTTTAAAATTAAGCAGTATCAAGGAAAATTCTTGCGAATTTTTCTTAATACTGCTTATATCTGCTAATTCGTGAAATTAGCCAAACATAAAGATTTGCATATTTTAACAAGAATTATGTTTCACAAGTTTAAATTGTATGTGTTACATAATCAGATGATCTAAATCTATCAAAAAATAAAAAAAAATTTTTTAACGTTTATTCAAAAATAACAATGGCAACTACTTTTTTTTCAATCACTTTTCAATCACTTTTCAATCAGATTTTTGTTAGGTGACTTAGAAAAGTTTATAGGCATATACAGCAGGTTTTTTTTAATCAGTAAGTAAGAAAACAAATATTAATAATTTTTATTAATAAGAAAAATCTTTTTTCATTTATTTTTAACCTTATTTCCTTCTTTTTTTTAGTAAAAATATATACAAAATAAAAATGAGAGTTATGATTTAGAGTTTTTGAGATATTTGTTTTTGTTTTTTACTATACTAATTTTATTCTACTTGTTAATTACTTTTTAAAATTGATTTTATTAATTTATTCAATTTAAAACAGAAATGGCAAATAAAAACTTGTTAAGTAAAGTAAAAAGAGCCCAATAATACCTGTAAAGATCATCTTTTGGTAAGAATTATAATTTTAAAAATTTTTGTGTCAGAGTTTTATTCAATTAACAAAATCGTTAATATCTTGGCGTACATGTATGCTAAACACATATATTTATATTCATATGAAAGCCCAGAATCTACTCTACCTGAACGAAAAAAGATTATTCAAATCGAATTACTAGATGTGAAGATATTAACGATCAAAGTCAAAGGTTAAAAATAAATATATTGAACGTAATTATTCAGCAACTTGTGATCCAATTCATGTGATATTTGGTTTATGGATAGCTCTTGATTACCTCTTTCTAATGAATATAAATTCATTCGTCTAGCACACATATACGTTAAGTTATTCAATATTTTGTCATAACAATTATATTTAAATTTTTTAATTTTAATGATATTATTAAAAAAATCAAAAAATAATATAATCAAATCAATTTTATTTATATCAGCGGTGTGAATCTATCATTTTCATGTAAATTGTATTAGCATTTTCTTAATAAAGTTAGTTTTTTGAATATAAAAACTTAATTCCATAAATCAGTCCATATGTTAATTCTAATTTAACTAATTTAGTAGTATTAAGGCTTTAATTTAAAAATTAAGCAGTATCAAGGAAAATTCTTGCGAATTTTTCTTAATACTGCTTAATTCTAATTTAACTAATTTAATATTAAAGCTTTAATTTAAAAATTAAGCAGTATCAAAGAAAATTCTCACAAATTTTTCTTAATTCTAATTTAGCTAATTTAGTATTAAGACTTTAATTTAAAAATTAAGCAGTATTAAGAAAAATTTTTACAAATTTTCTTATTAAAAAAAAGAACTTTTAAATTACTAATTAAACTTTAAAAACAATCTGTATGATTTAAATTTTAAAAAAAATACTTCTGCTTTTTAATTTTCGCATTTCTACATTTAACCAATTAAAATTCAGCTGATCGCTGATCACATGCATTAATAACACGTTATTGTTTATTTTTTGTTTATTTTTTCAAAAATATTCTTTTCTCTTCTTTTTTTTAGAAAAAAAAAGACAATAAAAATGAATACCAAAATTATTTTAACATATAATAATAAAAATTAAATAAAAAACTTATTTTGATAATATATAATATATATATTTGTACCAAACTACTAGTTATACAAAAAGTGATATGCACGTATATCAATTAACAATTACTTTCACTAATATCTCTCTGGAATTGTAATGGTGAATTTTAACTAAACAACTATATGTACACCGTTTTATGTTTTTATTTTTATATTAATATTATATGTTAACATATATTAATTATATTTTTTTTTTTACTTTTATGTATTTTATTTAATTTTTTTAATATATTACTAACATTACTACTATCGTTTTATTACTTTTTTATATCTAACTAATATATTAATATTATTACTAACTTTTTATTATTTCTTTTTTATATTTAAAATAATGATAATATTACTAATTAAATTTCTTTTTTTTACGAACCTTTTATTATTCCTTTTTTATATTTAAAATAATGATAATATTACTAATTAAATTTCTTTTTTTTTACGAACCTTTTATTATTCCTTTTTTATATTTAAAATAATGATAATATTACTAATTAAATTTCTTTTTTTTTGTTTATATTTTGCTAATATTATTTTTTTTACAAATAGTATATTATTTTATACTAGTTTTTTATTTATATTATTTATAAAAAAATATTTGTATATTTAATATTATTTAATAAAAATTTTATTGATTATAAATGCATTTTAAATTCTGTTTGCAAATATAAAATATACGATTTAATTGAATAATATATACTATTTATCAGTACAAAATATGCAGTTTAAACTGGAAAAAAGTACTGTTTATCAGTATAAAATATACGGTTTATCCTGGAAAAGTATACTGTTTGCAATATAAAATATAAAACAATATACTGTTTATTGGTAAAAAACATACGGGTTTTTTACTGTTTACAAGTATAAAACATACGGGTGAAACTGGAAAAATATACTGTATGCAAACCGTATATATGATACGGTGTGCAGAATACTGAATATATACAGTATGTGAAAATACTGTAATTATACGGTAATAATACTATAAATATACTGTTCGCAAAATACGAAAATACAGTATACTAACCGTATATATATTTTTTATAGGGAGAGTTTTGGCAGTTTTGGCATTTATAATAAGTTTTGGCAGTTTCGCCTTTCTCCAAAGTTTTGCCAGTTTTTTAATATAACTTTAATATAGTTTTGGCAGAATTTCGCTTTTCGGCAAAACGCCATCTTGCCTAAACCCCTAGGTTTCGGCAAGCAACCTTAGGTGAGAAGGTTACTTTTTTAATTCTTTAACAAAATGGTTACTAACATTTCGTTCTGTTTTTTTTTTATTATTTTTTATAAAAAAAATTATTCATTAATTTTTTTTATTCTGTAGGAATTCAGGTCTGATTTTGAAGCATAGCTCCCTTCAATTCGAAGATTTTAAAAAAATTAAATCCCAAGTAAGTATTCGGAATGTTTTGAAAACTACTTAAATATATTAAGTTTTTTTTTTTATAAAATAACATTACCTAACATTTTCTTTATTTTGCAGGAAACACACTGGTCGAAATCATTTATTTCGTCAATAAGACTTTTCGGCAACAATTCGGCAAATCGATCACATGATTCATCACACATTCAGCATCAGAAAAAATTCGGCATAAATCAACTGGTCGATTTTAGGTCAATTTTTGGTTGAGTTGTAACATAAAAAAATCCATAAATCGACCAATATTTTTTTTTATTGATTTTTATTAATAACAAACAATCAACTTAAAAACTTTTTTGACGATTTTTAAACGATTTTTTAATTAATTAATATCAATAATGGCAAAAGTTTAGCAGATCAGTGACATATAATGTACTAAGCCGCAGCCACAGTAATTAGTTGATCTATTACCAAATTTAGACTATTAATAATAGTTTAAACTATTTCGAAAAAAAAATCTTTTTTTCTCGAAATGGTTTTTTTGTTTAATCGGCTCTGGCGTGAATACCGATATTCCAGGTAAAGTTTCAAAAAAAAATTCTGAAACTTTCTTTAATAAAACGTTTTTAATACTAAAAAATGTTTTTTTTTTAATATTTTTTATATAGGAAATCGGTTCCGGCGTGGATACTGATATTCCAGGTAAAGTTTCGAAAAATTTTCAAAACTATCTTAAAAAAAAAATGTTTTTTACTAAAAAACGCCTTTTTTAAAATATTTTTTGTTTAGGAAATTGGTTTCGGCATGGATACCATTTCCCAGGTGAAGTACTATTTTAAAAAAAAATCATTTTTTACTAAAAAACGTCTTTTTTATAATATTTTTTGTTTAGGGAATTAGTTCCGGCATGGATACCATTTCTCTAGGTAAATTTTTGAAAAGTTTCAAAACTTTCTTAAAAAAATAAACGTTTTATAACTAAAAAACGTTTTTTTAAATATTTTTTGTTTAGGGAATTGGTTCCGGCGTGAATACCGTTTTTCTAGGTAAAGTTTTGAAAAATTTCGAAACTTACTTAAAAAAAAACGTTTTAACGTAAAAAAACGTTTTTTTTTGTTTTTTTTTGCAGAAAATCGGCTCTAGCATGAATACCGATATTCCAGATAAGTTTTGAAAAAAAAATTCAAAACTTTATAAAAAAAAATGTTTTTTAATATTAAAAACATTTTTTTTTTTCATTTTTGTATAGGAAATCGGCTCCAACGTGGACGCTGATATTCCAGATAAGTTTCAAAATATTTTAAAACTTTTAAAAATGTTTTTTAATATTAAGAAAATGTTTTTTTTTTACTTTTTTATATAGGAATTCAGCCCCAACGTGAATACCGATATTCCAGGTAAGTTTCGAAATAAATGTTTCGAAACTTCTTTAAAAATGAAACATTTTTTAATAAAAAACGTTTTTTTATTATTTTTATTTAGGAAATCGGTTCTGGCATGGATACCGTTTCCTAGGTAAAGTTTCGAAACTAAGTTTCGAAACTTCTTTAATAAAACGTTTTTAATAAAAAAAATGTTTTTTTTATCATTTTTATTTAGGAATTCAGCTCCAACGTGAACGCCAATATTCCAGGTAAGTTTCGAAATATTTTGAAACTTTTTTAATAATAAAAAAACATTTTTTATTTTTTGTTTTTTTATATAGGAATTTGGCGACGTCGATATTCCAGGTAAGTTTTGAAACAAAATGTTTCAAAACTTTAAAAACGTTTTTTAATAAAAAAAACATTTTTTTTTCAATATTTTTTATATAGGAATTCAGTTCTGGCGTGGATACCAAATCCCAAGATAAGTTTTGAGATTTTTGAAACTTTAATAAAAAAAACGTTAATTTCTAACATTTTTTTTTTATATTATTGTAGGGATATCAGTTCTGGCGTGAATACTGAATCCCAAAGGTAAGTTTCAAAGAATCTCTTCGAAACTATCTTTTTTTTAAAGAACGATTTACTAATCGTTTCTTTTTTTTTGTAGGTACAGAAAAAACCAAGATTCGTAAGTATATACGAATCTTGGTTTTATTTTTTTTATTTTAATATTACGAACGGTTACTAATAACCATTCCTCTTTTTTTTTTTATAGGTCGGGTGGGATTTCTGATAAATAGATGAACCAAGATTCGTAAGTACAGTTCTTGGGCTTTGGATATACAGGTAAGTTTCGAAGTGAAGGAATCGAAACTCTTTAAAATAAATTATTTTTTTTAAATTTTTTTTTATTTTTTTCTTTTATTTTGTAGGTTTCGGCTTTCGGTTCTTTATTTGTTGGATATATGGGTAAGTTTTGAAGTAAAACTTCGAAACTTTTTTTGAGAAAAATTATTTTAATTTTTTTTCTTCCATTTTGTAGGTTTGGCCTTCAGTTCTTGGATGTTGAATATATGGGTGAGTTTCGGAGTAAAATCTTCAAACCTTTTTTTAAAAAAAATTATTTTTTTTAATTTTTTTTAAAAATTTTTTTTCTTCTATTTTGTAGGTTCGGCCTTTGGTTCTTGAGCATTGGATATGGGTAAGTTTCGAAGTAAAACTTCAAAACTTATTCTAAAAGAAATATTTTTTTTTAACTTAATTTTTTTTTTTTGTAGATTTCTTTCGGTTCTTGGGCGTTTGGATATTTAGGTGAGTTTCGAAGTGAAAGAATCGAAACTCTTTAAAAAGAATAATAATTTTACTTTTTATTTTGTAGGTTTCAGCTTTCAGTTCTTGGGCTTTGGATGTATGAGTGAGTTTCAAAGTAAAAACTTCGCAACTTTTTTTTTAAAAGAATTATTTTTTAAAAATTTTTTTTTATTTTTTTTGTAGGTTTTGGCCTTTGGTTCTTGGGTATTGGATATACGGGTGAGTTTCAAAGCTTTGTTTCTTTTCGAAACTTAAAAAAAAAAATTTTAATTTTATTTATTTATTTTTTTACTTTGTAGGTGTCGGTTGTGATATCCTTGGACTTTGGATGGATGAGTTTCAAAATTTCACTTTCTTTTTGAAACTTTTTTAATAAAAAACTAATCATTTCTTTCTTTTTTTTTTTGTAGGTTTTCACTTCGAACTTATATTGAATGGATCGGGTAAGTTTCATATTTTGAAGCATATTTTTTTTTTTTATCGAAGAAACTTTAACTAATTGTTTCTTCTTTTTTTTTGCAGGTTTCCACTTCAGATTTTTGGTTGGGTAAGTTTCGAAATATATTTTGAAACTTAATTTTTTTTATTGAAATAATAACAGTTTACTAACTGTTTCTTTATTTTTTTTTGTAGATTTCTCTTTCGGATTTTTGTCAGATTGCTGAATAAGTTGTTGGATGGTGGATGATGGGTAGTAGATGAGATGTAGACGATGGTTGATGGTGGTTGACGATGGTTGACAATGGATGGTGGATGGTTAATGGTGAATGGTGAATGGTGAATGGTAGATGGTGGATGGTGGATAGTAGGTGTAAATAGACAGATACTGTAGATATTAGTTATTTAATATGATAATTTTTAATGTGTAATTTTATTAATAAAGCAAAATATAATTAATTGATTGTTATTACAAAATTAAAAATAAGCTAAATACATAAAAATCATTAACAATTAGACAAAATTAAACTTAATTTCGTCTAACATTTGGCAATTTGAAATTTGGATGAATGTTTAGTAAAAGGTTGACGAATAGTTTATTTCCAATTTTTTAATGAATTTTTGCCGATTTGTGATTGCCAAGTGGCAGGCGAACTGTGCAAATCGTCCATAATAATTTTGATGATTTTTTTGGCAATGATCGGCCAAAATTAGATCAACTTTCGTCCAACATTTGTCAATTTGAAATTTGGACGAAATGGACTATTCTGACCAGTGACAAGTTCCAAAAGTAATCTGACGATTATTTCATTTTATTCTCTTTAGCGGGTCTTCGGCACTTTAAATACGTGAATGGTGCTCTCTTAGGTAGGTATTGAATTTTTTTGGACATGTGGGAAAGGATTTAATTAATATATTTCTTTCAATAAAATATTTTTTAACATTTTATTCATTCTTTTTAGACGTTCAAAACCTGGATTTTTTGTTTAATTTTCTGGAGCATATTCCTTGGTGAGTTTCTTTTTTATCTTTTATTTTGATGAAACTTACTAATGTTTCGTTATATTTTTTTATTTTATAGGTGACCAGTTTTTTGGATACTAGGATACGTACAATCATGGAATTTTAGTGGGTATTTCAGCAATCTTTCTTGAATTTTTTATTTTAACATTTACCGAAAGTTACATTTCATTTTTTATTCTTTTTTTTAGACAGCCAATTTTTCTGGATGCGTGAATTTTGGTAGAAAGCTGAAATTTTTTAATCTATTTTAACGAAACATTCACTAATATTTCATTTATTCTTTTTTGTAAACAGTCAGTTCTTCTTGGAATATTTGGACATGTGAAACTCGGTAAGAAAGAGGAGGTTGTTTTTTAGTCCTTTTAATGAAATGATTACTAACGTTGCATTTATTTTTTTGTAGACAGCTTGGCTTTTTGACTATTTGAATGCGTGGAAATATGGTAGGATATTAACAGTTTTTAATTATTCTTTAATGAACCATTTATTTGCTTAAACTTTTTAATTACACTAACAATTTCATTTTTTATTTTTTTTAGATAGATTTTTGGTTCTTTAGATGTTTAGATGAAAGTTATTTTTTTATTTAAATTATTTACTTTAACGAATGAGCAAAGGGCAAATGAAAATGCCGTTAGACTAAAATTTTACTTTTTGTATAAGAACTTTAGTATAGATATATAGTAATGCGTTTAATATAATATTTGATTTTATTGTTATATTGTGACAATTATGTTTATAAATTATTGCTTAATTGTAATGTGGTTTCTGCGTAATCTCTACCTAATTATAACTTTAATTTGCTATGCATATGCGCTAATCTATACCCTAACCCTAAATTTTTGAGATAACCCCAAATTTTGTAAACCAATCATAATGATAGTCAAATCACCTGACATTATGGTAACACCAATGACGCATAATTTTTTATATATTGTTTTGATTTTTCTCTTATAGCAGTAAAGAAATATGATATTGAGACTCGTACTGAATTTTAATTACCGTACTTATCACATTTTTGTAGATCTGTTGTACAATTTTTTATATCATGTTAATTTTTTTTAACGCGTCAAAAAAACTGTTACTTTCTAAATGTCAAATTCTAATCAGCAAAGACCTTATGAAGAAGAAAATTACCCTATTTCACCTGAAATAATATACTATGGTGACCGAAAATTTGTTTATATTGTCATTCAAGAAGGTATCTACCCACCGGCTGTGAATTATACTGAAGCGCCTAATTATTTTCCTATACCTGATAATTATACTATTAAAACTACCTGGGGTCGGGCTAATAACAGCTGTACTATTCAATGTTCTATTTACTATGTAGAAGAAAAACCTCATTACTTAATTTGTTTTGGAGATAATTTACAATATCAAGTTTTTTCAGCTCAATCACCATTTGATGCTTCTGTTGAACTACACAAAGTAAGTTATTATATGTTTATTATTTAGAAAATTTTAAAAAAAATCATAAAAGAAGGTATTCTAATATATACATACTTTATTAGATTATAACACCAGATAGGAGAACTGCTGTTTCTGAAGTTCATCTTTTTGGACTTCAATTAAAATGCATTAATAGAAATCGCAAAGGTAGACCACGTGAATTGAAACTTCATAAAGAATCAAGCAAAACTACACAAATTAAGCGTGCAAAAGGTCTTGCAAAAAAAGAACAGGTGCACTTTGAAAATACAATTAAAGATTTTTACAATCCCAAAGATCGTGTAGTTTTAAAGGCTATAGATTTTACTGTAGAAAATAAAGAATACCATGTAACATTTGGTGATGAGAATTATGTTAAAAAAAAACAAAAATTGCAATCAATTGCATATGTACAAGACGTAGAAAATATACCTCGTGATGCATATCGTCATCTTGCAGCTGTAGAATCAATATTACCACGAGAATATGCTATTTCTCAAACCCGTCAAGAGATTAATGCATATATGGAAGAATTAATACCCATTAATTTCATTGATTTAAATTCTACCATTATGCAAGAAGGATTTTCGGAAGAACCTGATATAACTGATCCATTAATTATTGAACAAGTTATTAATGCAACTGGAAAAGGTGCTTACCGAAGTGTTAAAAAAATTCTTGAGTATATAATACCATTATATGTTGAAAAGGGAATATTAGATCCTGCAATACCAACTATTCATCTTCGAATATCTGGTGATGGGCGGAACGTAGGACGAAAGGTGAAGCATGTGATGATTACCGTAGCACTATTGGATGATTCAATAAACATTTGTAAGCCCAATTACCATTATACAACTATCTTATTTCCGGGAAGTGAAAATTATCCAACTTTAAAAATTGCAGCAAATGCTCTTACTCAGGAATTGCAAGAACTGAGTAATGTAGGAATAGTTATCAATAATACTCTTTGGAATTTTGAGTTTTTTTTTAACTCAGATTGGAAATTTCTCGCTACCTGTTTAGGTTTTAATGCTGCAAATTCCAATAATTTTTGCCCATAGTGTGAAATAACAAAAAATCAACGCGGAAATGGGCAAAATGACTGGACAATTAGTAAATCAATGAGTAGTTTAAATGAAAATCCAACAGCATACCCTGGTCATAAATTACCTCCACTTTTCAATATGATTTCACTTAAAAATCATGTTCCAGATAAACTTCATATAATGTTACGTATTACTGACCGTTTATGGGAGTTAGTTTTACAAGAAATCAAAAATGAGGGATTATTTAATGGACATAACTCGGAATATTATAATTAAGGAGATGGAAAATTTAAAAATCAGGTTTGAGTTTTGGAATATTCATGGTACTAATAATTGGAATTACACTTCCTTAATGGGTGATGATAAGCTTTGTGTTCTTCGAAACTTTAATTTGACAAAACTTTTTGATCCAGAACGAGCCGCATTAATTAAAAGTTTGTGGGATGGATTTGCTGAATTATATGATCTTTTAGGAGAAAAAACAACAGATCCACAATATTTTTGTTTAAAAGCAAAAGTATGGTGTGAATTATTTTTGAAAAAAACGGTAATAGATTCTAAAACTAATACTATTTTAGAACAAGGACTTTATCGATCATCAGATATAACCCCTTATATACATGTTTTAGTATCACATGTTTGGGAATTTATGCTTATCCATAAAAGGTGGGGATTAAACGCATTTTCGTGTAGTGCTGTTGAAAAAAAAAATCACGATCATGTCTGTTATTTTTTTAAGAAAACTCTCAAGAATGGCGGAAAATTTCAAAATAAAACATCAGCAATTTGTGAAATTTTGGAACATGAAAACTGACTTTTATTTTATACTCAAAATAACATCTCTCTTTCCTATCCAAAACCTCAATATATTCACATTTTATAATTTCTTTTAATACATTTTATATACATTGAAAAAATTGTCTTTAATTAAAAGAAAAAATTCTAAACATATGTATATAATTTTTTTTTCTATTACAATAAAATTTTAGATTTAATATATACCCAAAAATGTATGTATATAAATCCTGCTTCACAATAATTCTCTTTTGCATCTTTTTCACCTTTAATTTTCCATTCAATAATAACTTCTCCAGGATTATATCTAGATTTGCGTCTATGAGTGGCTATACTTTCAGTAGCACAACGAGTTGCAATAGCCAGTGGATTATTTTTCAAATGCTCAGGTGGATCATTAAATAAAACAACATAAGTTTGTTGTTCTTCATCATAAAATTTTCGACCCCACAATGGATTATTCAAGATTTCACTTAATATTTGATATCCAGCAGATCCTCAGAAAATACACTTGTAGACATTTCTATTGCTATGATGATGGATATACCCTTTGAAAATATCAAAAAACTGATGTTCAGTACATGCAAGCGACACTAATTGACGACCTCCCTTTTTAAATCCATGTGAAAGTTTGCGGTGAATTAAATAAACCAGAATACTTTTGAATTTTTCATTATTTGTTTCTGGTAATTTATCCAAATCACTATGTGAAATATTATATCTTTTCACAATACTCAAATGCCGTGAAAGTCCACCTTGTTTCTTATATCTTTTTTGACAAGTAGGACAGATAAATTCTGATGCAGAAGTAGTAAAAGACGTTGTAAGTGTTGACATATTAGTAATTGAATCTGAAAAAAATATAAAATATTTTAATAAAAATAAAAAATAGTTTTGCAAAAACTAATTTTATTTACAACTAATAACTGGTAACATTCGAAATTGCGAGATGCCAATTGCCTTCTACTGGTCTTCCACTACTCAAACTCATCGGTTTTAGACTGCGCTCATCGGTTAGACGCGTTTTTTAATATGTTATTTTTTTTTTAAGGGTGCGTTCGCTAAATTTGATCATGAAAATTTTTTTTTTACTAATTGTAACTGTGTAACGTTGATCAAAATTACTATATAAAATTAGGCCCAATTTTGATAGTTAGCCGATATGGACTACTTAATGTATACTCTACCAGTACTCTACCTAACCGTTTGATACGAACTGCTGCAGTTACGTTAAGTAAAAAGTAATGTAATTGTTGTGATTTTACCGCCACAAATAGGTGGCGAAATTGTAGCACATTTGTGGCTTAGTCGTTTCAAATTTATTAGTTTCTGTAAAGTATATCAACTACAAAGTTAGGACACCTGAACCGAGAAACTTGGAATGATTACCAAGACTTGTCAAATTCAGTAAATTCCCTAAGTTAAGTTCCAATTAACTTTAGGGATTACCCTAACTTTGCAAAATAAAAAAAACACACCTTATTTTTTAAATCAGAAAAATGTTTTCCTTTTCTCAAAAAACAAATAATAATTTTATTATCCTATTAGGGAGCTTACAGATATTATATAATTATTAATAGGGGGAGGGGGTAACCAAAATCTTACATTACACTTAATAAAATATATAATTTATAAATATTATAATTTGATTGGTTATTAAATCTGACAAGAGGGGGAAGTAAGTTTATATTAAACTGAATATTACGTAATACAGTTAACTCCCTCTATAGTCACTTCCATTATAGTCACATTCTACTATATAGTCACACCAGTTAAATGTTCAAAATACTTTATTATTAAAATCTATCCTATATAGTCACAATCTATCTATAATCACTATCACATCTATCCTCAAAAATCTTATATTAAAAAGAACCGTTTATAATCACAGTTATATAAAAAATATATTAAATAACTTGGCATCTAATAATCGTACAAAGATGTATCATAGCTTGTTAGAATCGTCTCACTGAGACGAATCGAATGGTGGTATTTTATACTTTTCCGATCACTGGCATGGCTGACGAGTTATTCAACAAAATGTTAAACATCAGCATTATAATATTTCCTGATTTACGTTTACTGTGCCATTTAACATTTTGCTAGATTTCTCGGTACCTAGTAATTATAAAAAGATGATTTATAGCTCGTTGGAATCGCCTCATCAAGACGAATCGAATGGTAGTAAGCTCATCTCTCTGTGATCAATATTGACGGAGTTATTACTTAAAAACCATTTAATATTTTTTAATTTCGGAAATTGATCTAGTAATTGGATTTCGATGTATCTTATACCATTAGATTCGTCTCATAAAGACGAATCGAATGGTAGTAAGATCGTCTTTCTAGGATCAATATTGACAGAGTTATTACACAAAAACCATTAATATTTTTTAATTTCAGAAATTAATCTAGTGATTGGATTTCAACGTATTTTATACCATTAGAACCGTCTCATCAAGACGAATCGAATGGCAGTAAGATCATCTCTCTACGATTAATATTGGCGAAGTTACGATACAATAAAGTTTTAAGTATAATTCTGGCTAAAATTATGTTAATTTTTGGCCAGAATTATGATATACAAATATAAGAAATTTTTTATATAGTCACATCTCTTTATAATCATCAAATATATAGGGTTGGTCACCCTATCTCAGTGGTTAGTCACTGAGACCTTCATTAAGCCTGAGTATGGTGAGGTCGCAGGTTCGATTCCCATGACCACAGAAATAAAAAGAATTTTACTGCAGACGCTACAACCAATAGCGTGAAGGTACGGGGATTAGTGTAGTTGGACTGCATCATGGTGAATTAGTGTGTACGGTTAGGCCGCACATTTCAACTAATTCGGTCATTGCTGTCTTAACAACGTTCCCTATGCAGCCATTGGCATGTGCGCAGTCTTGTTGGGCGGAGTCACTACTATACTTGTCTTGGGGAATGCCTTATACCAGGTGGTCACTCTACGATACCACTTGGGGTCAGTAATGGCTAGATGGTCGTCCTAGATGGTAAAGCTGAGGGTGCAATGTCTTAGTGGTAGTTTGACCTTCTGTTAGGTCATAGACCAACCAAGGTGTTCGTGCACAGACAGATAGCTTGGTGATTGGGTTCGATTCCCTTCTCTGATGGGCCCTGGTTGGTGATTCCTGGTGGTTGATACCCACCATAAGGGATGATCCTGGTAACACCTACAAGCTTACTGTCCAGGTGGTCACTACAAAGTATACCACTTGGGGATTACAACTGTACTATCGGTGGTGAGTAATCGTGGGCTGTAGTGGCCTTTGAGTGAGACCTGTTACCTAATATGATGGTATGGAAGGGGTCTAGATGTTTGAAGGTTATCTGACGAAAGTCCTCTGTGACAGTAGTAGTGGTGAGGGGCGGAGACAGTAGTCATTCACGAGTATCGTACGACGGATTAAAGGACGAGTAGGGTGGTGTTTTTCGTCCGAGGCCTTCGGGCCACCTTGGGGTATGCCTGATTAATGGACGTGCTGGATAAGTTGTCTTGGTTAAAAGGTGGCCTTGATGACAACTGGTGGTTCAAGGATGGCGAGGATACGAACGACCTACCTCCATAACCTTCAATAAAGGGTGCAGAAAGTAGTGGCCACTGAACGTACAATACACTTGTAAAATAATCATCAAATATGGACTGTCCTAAATGTGTGACTATAAGGAGAGTTGACTGTATATGTAACTTCCCTTATTATCTGATAAATAGGAAATAAGAGCTAGAAAGATTGAAAGAATTGGATTAATTATTAATATTATAATTTACAAATTAAAATACAGTTCACAAGATTACTATTTTAATCAATAAAATCTTCAAATGTGCTCATATTTGAAATTGGTAAAAAAATATTGATAATTAAAAATTTAAAAATTAAAAAGTTTATAATTAATTAAATTAATTGATAAAAATCAAGGAGTTTATAATTGATTAAATTGATTGATAAAAAAAAAGAGAAATTGATGAGAGTTTAATATTTAAATAAAAAAAGAATCCTTTGTAAATAATATGATTCAGACTGATATATTGATATATTAAGGTAAAAAAAATTAACACTACATTTATAATAGTTAATAGTTAAATCTATTATTTATCATATAAGTAATATAACCATAATATAATTCAATTTTAGATATTTTACTGATTATAAACTTATAGTATTGAATAAACTTATATACTGTATACTATTTATTATCACTATATATACAACTTAGTCATAACAACTAAGATTAATAAAATTCAAATCACTACTACCTACTCAAAAAAAATGATAAATATAAAGTATAACCATACAATGATAAAATAAAACAAGCTTAATAAAGCTATAGTTTTAAATTTCTATAAAATATTTTTTAATAAAATATTTTACTATTAAATTAATTATTTGGCCACTTTATTCTGACTAAAATTATGTGTAACTTCTTTTATCTATATAAATCTAGCTAAAATTATATATAAGTATGTCCAGAATTAAAGAATTATAATTTAAACTATATAAATCTAGCCAATAAAATTGCAAGTTTAACGTATCACGTGATATAAATTGATATTTTAAATTTCGAATAATAATTATTACAAGAATTTATATCGAAGCACGTTGAATTTGAAATTCTCATGGTTAAATAACTTTAATATTTCATTCATAAATTATCTAAATTGTTACAAAAAGGTTTCAATATTTATTCCTATTTATTTAAAGTCGAATGAATATAAATCCAAGTTCCGGGTCCACATCTAACCAGTAATGGTACAGGTATTTAGAAAAGACCATGCATGTGATTATATAAAGAAAGTTTATACATTATATATCTTACCCAACATCAAGAACGCAAGGATGATTTTCTTTTTGTGATAATTTTTCACGCACAGGAGCAGAAAAATTATTTCTCCAAATATGACGAAAAAGATAATGTTGTTTTTCTAAACGATCCATTTCAGGTAAATCATTCGGTAGAAAATATTTTGAACTGGAGACATTATGATATCTTCTACCACCAACAAAACGAAAAGTATCGAGAATGAATTCATCGAAACCATCACCATCTTGATTCTCGCCGAAATTAATTAAAAGTGGATGTTGTACATTTTTTTTATGAACAGATTTATTACAAATATTATTATTATTATTATTCATAATTCACAATTTACGCTAATATTATGTTTTTATAAGAAGCGAAGATTGATGACATGAAATAAAATAAATAAACTAAAATAAAAATTATGAGATTGTGGAAATTTTCTTTCGGATATTTAATTTTTTTTAGACTTATCTCCTTATTAGAAAGGATTTTTTTGTTACGGATAATTAAATATATAGTTCTTTTAAATTAAATAATATTTTATTTAAATAATGTAAGAAATAAGATAAAATGATTATACAGTTTATTTTCACTAAATATTTCTACTGTAACAACTACTAATTATGTCAGAATATAAAGAAATAAAGAATAAATAAAGAATAGAATATTACATGGTTATACAAAATTTTACCGTTGAAATCCTGAAGAAGAATTATTCAAACAAGCAAGTACTTGCTGAATCATATCCGAACTAGGTATAATAATAAAATTTGTCTGAGGAGAATTAATGGTAATGTTAAGCGACAAAGGAGGTATATCAGCAGACGAAGATTGCTGATTATTGTTGTGATTAGTATTGTTTGAATCGGGATTATTATTATTGCTGGGTTGTTGATGGTGATTATGACCAGGAATGATAGAATCAGTGTTGTTAGAGATGGCGGTTTGATAAATGTATTGTTGGTAGCTAGCATCATATTGCTGCTGATGATTAGGTGAAGCAACACTATGTTGATGATATTGCTGATTATGACTAGGTGAAGAAACATTGGGTTGCTTATCAGGAGAGTTAGTTATGTTATCGCTATAGTTAGAAATGGCATTATCATATTGCTGCTGGTGATTAGGTGAAGGGACATTGGGCTGCTGATATTGCTGATTATGATTAGGTGATGCAGCATTGAGTTGCTGATCGGGGGAGATAATGTCGTTATTGCTATAGTAGTTAGAAATGGAGGATTTTTGATTATTACATTGTTGATAGTTAGCATAGTTAGCATAGTTTGCATAGTTGGCATCATATTGCTGCTGGCGAATAGATGTGGGCTGCTGGTATTGCTGATCATGATTAAGCGAAGAGACATTGGGTTGCTGATTGGAGATAGTGTTTGACATCATGAGTTGCTGATCAGAAATTGCGTTATTAACGTTATTGCAATATGTACGAAATTTTAATATTTTAAAGTGAATTTTTTTCGAGTTCGATTTTAGTCGGTTTTTATATTGTTTGAACATAACAAAGATTTTTACCGAATATATAGAATATATACATCAGATTTATGTAAGTATAAGTTTCTTTATTGCATATAGCAATAAAGGTATTACAATAAAAAAAAAATCAAACTCACATAAATAACTGACATATATATTCGGTAAAATTGTAAAAACCTACATATTGTCAAAGTATATAAGTATAGGGCGGAGTATAAATATCTGTTGTGTATAAAATTTTACAAGTTACACCCCAAATCAATCTTCATTGACATTGATAAGAGATCTAGAACCCCTAAAAAAAGGGTAAAATGTTTAACCGAATTTATCTTAAACCTTTTAATTCAAAAACACTTTCGACTAAGTTCTTAATCATAGGTAACAACTCCGGATTCTCTATACTAAGAAGGTTCTTTTACTTGGATCTCTTGTAAATTGTAATAATTTTGATTCATAACAGGAAAATTTTTTGGTTGGGTAAAATAAATTATTTTTATCTCAATAAAGTAACAAAACAGAGTTATAGTCAAAAGTTATTCAAATTTGTTTTTTATTTTTTTTTTTATTTTTTCTTTTTTTACCGTCATATTTTAAACCAATTTTGGTCATAATCCATTGTCTTTATTTCTTACTTATTCATGCTTCAATATATCGTTATCGGTTATTATCCATGTTTTATTATTTTTTTTGAAATGAAATTAATTTATTCGTGCTCATTTTCGATGGTACCATACAGAAGATCTTTTAAACTTTAAATTACATAATCGTATAAAAAAAATAAATTTGCATTTAAAGGAGAAAAAAAAAATAATTTCTTACAGTTTGTTTTGATAAATCATTCATACAGATTGCAGAGTTGATATTACATAATTTCAATATGAAATATAATAATATGGATAATATATACTTTTTTAAACACGAATTATAATTAATACACCTTTTTCGTTAGTTATTCCTTTAATAAGCAATAGTAAAAAGGTAATTAAAAAAAAAATATTTTTTTTTTCAAATAATAATGAGCTAATTTTCTGTGTATATGCATAAAGAAAAAATGTGTTTTTTAACAAATTTTTACCGTAATTGTAATATAATTTTACCATATATTGTAATCGAAGTTTGGAATAAAATAGCAGAATTATTAAAAAAGTAAAATTGTAATTTATTTAAAAACGAATTAAAATTCTTTAAAAAAAAAAACTTGTATTTTAAGAAAAAGTTGTATTTCTTATTTGGTTTGGTTCGAAAATGAATTTTTTTATATAATGTTTACTTTAATCACATGACTTTAATATTTTTCCACATTGGTCATTTACCGTAAACATGTCGGGTTGTCGGGTATTAGACTTTTAATAAAATTTTTTATTTCTTATTTATTTACATAAAAATATTTTTAATATTTAAATTACCTTGTAAAATATATGTGGCTTATATATCCTAATTAATTAAAATAATTATATTATTTGTATGTTATTGTACGGGCGTGCTTAAAAATCAAGGTGCGTGTATGCCAGAAGTTATGCTTTCGTGCGAATGAGTGAATTAATTTCTCACTGCCCGCGGTGGTTCTCGTTTCAGGAAATCAAAAAATGGCTATTATCACTTTCACATACCTTACTGGGCGCTTTATTGGAACTCCGCGCAGCGTTGCAGAAGGAACTATTACAATCTCCAACGAAGATTCGGTCGATAATCTTCACTCTCAGATTCAGCAACTGTTACCACACTCATACGGAAATATTTCATTTTTTCTTCGCGCACTTCGTTTTACGCTCACAGAATACAGAGTTATGCGACAAGGGATCCGATTTCCCAATATTTCGGCGACAGTCCTAACGCGGAACCTTACCACGTTATTATAGAGGAGGATGCATATAATTTATATACCTTGTAACGCGATATGCTCGCATTTTTTATGTACTGTAAGCCGACTTCCGGCAATGATATATTATATTAAATAAAGCATTGACACTGTTCTTGCGATACGTGTCACGTGTGATTACGTATTAGTGAAAATCACCGCCTTCTCTGTATCTTCTTCTACCATATGCATGTCGATCTTCACCGCATAATATATTTTTACAGTAAGGTGGTAGAAGAAAATAGCACAAGAACGATACATTTGCTTCTCTGTGCGACATAAAATCAGCCCGCCGTACATTTTTATTCCATCTTACCCAGTATCACCGACACTTTTTCCACCCCCACGTGATTTTGTAATATTCATCACCGGCATCACACCCCACCGCGTTTTCACTGTTTATATTTATCTGAGGGACTTAGTTTTTTTTTGCCTCGCAAAATTATTTTTTTCACATCCCATTAAATGTCACCGGTCACGTGGGGGTGGAATTTTAATTATAAAAGTGTCGGTGATACTGGGGTAAATTTTTTATTCCACATCGGTCAAACACTCCGAACGTAACGCATTTTTTTATCCGAGCCAAATATCCCTATAAAGCATTATGTCCGAAGCTAATACACTTCTACTTCCGCTACTGCCACTGGAAAAGACGCGCTTACGTTGGCGGACGAAATTAAAAAGTATAAAACGACTGAACTTATCTCGTTCTTGCAGGGACAGGACTTGGAGGTGGAGAGGGCGTGTTACTCTATATGAGAAAGAAATTCTTGACCTTAAAAACGAGAACCAGAAGAACTTGGAGCAGAATCGAGGAGTTGGAGAAAGGTAAAGTAGATACCGATGTCGAGAACGTCAAGCGTGATGCTGTGAATATTGAGCTTAAAGCTGAGATAGCAAAATTAAGGCATGATATCGATGAGCTTAAGGAAAATCACAAGTTCCAGACTAGGTGCATCAAAATAGCTAAGGAAATTCTTAATGAGAAACTTACCACCCTCCTTTCTTGAATGGATTAGGGCTTGATACCTTCTCCAAAAATATCGAATTGCATTGGAGGTGCAAGGGGCTCAGCATCGACAGCACTAGCTGGTATAAGGATGTTAAAAAACTCGAAGATATCGTTAATCGTGATCGGCAAAAACGATGCATATGTCAAGATAATGAAGATAATGGAATTTCCCTTCTTGAAGTATGGTACGACGAAAAACCGGAAATCGTTATTCCTAAAAGGATCCAAAAAATTAAGGAGTTCGTTTGTCTAGCATCCAAAAGGTTTGATCAATAACTTATAACCTGATCGACATCTTAACATTAAGATCTGAAGAAATTTTTAATGCAAAAATAGCTCTATTTTTATTTATTCTTAAAATTTAATACAATTCAGAATTTTGAGAAATAATGAGGTTATATTAAACGAATTCTTTGAATATAACTTCTGGATAAGTAATTTCTTGAATAATGCACATTACTTTTGTTGCATAGTTGTTGGAGAAATATTTTCCCGTTTACTTATTTATCCTAAGGTCTAAGTACTCTGTCTTGGATTTCCCACAAATCAAATCGAAATTAATAGTAGGGAGGATAAATGGAGTACGATTAAAGATCTCAGCTGCAGGGATTTGTAACTGATATGTTGGAATGTTAGGGGTATTACAAGGGGGTGCACCAAGTATCCCAACACCAGTGACATTAACGCCAATACCAAGAAAGTAATTTACTACTCTGTTATCAAGTGGTGCATTCCCAAATGAAATCATTCTAGTCGGGATGTTAGGAGTTTGACCTGACCTTTGATATAGCATTGCGACCATCGGCTTACGACCGGGATAGTGAGTGCGAACAGGATATATCTTTATAGCTAGATAAATCATGATTGTTGTACGCGGAGACAGGTAAAATGGCGCCAGTCCATGTAAGCTTCGGGGCGACTCACGATAACCTACTTCAATTACCATATTTGGATATGGAAGCCCATCTGAATTACACGACAGACCAGCTCGAGGTGGAGGGAGATTTCTTGGTCGAATAGAGAAGTCGGCGGTAAAGTAGCTATTTGGAGCCACAATAAGATCTTCTTTATTTGTACCGGTCATTTGGTCGCTCCATACACGCATCAGTCCAAAGACCTCACCTGCTGCCGTTCCATGAGATGATAGAGCTGACTCGTAGGCTACAACATTTCCATTAATTAAGCGTGTTTTAATAGGAAGATTATTTTCAGCTTCGCAAAACTTCACGTAACTTTCAAAAGAGACATTTTTGACAAGAACCACTCCTTTTTCAGGAGGGTTTTGTCCAAGTAAACGCTTCTTTGCTGATTCAAGAAGTCCTTGGGACAATTTGAGTTCTGAATTTCGTGGTGTTGTTGAAAACTGGTAAAAAGAATTTGTAGCAGTTGAAAAGTATACATTTTTGGAATTTCTTGAGGAAGAACAAAAAAATATGGACTTCAAATACCTCAATCATTTCAATCATTGATATAATAGCGTAATAATAGAAGTTAGTGATTCATTGAATCATCAGCATCAGTGTATCAGTATGCGAAGTTTAATATATTAAAAGAATTACGCAATTTTTCGGTCGTACTTGATCCATTTGGTAACACAGGTTGATAATCCGGAAAATTTTTCTAGAAAATTATCAGATGTAGCAATTGTACCTCAGACATACTTAACTCCCTATTTCACTTGTGATCGGTTTCCTATCTATCCTTGAGACACAGTCCAGTAAGGATAAATTTCTCAGTACCTTGCCCCCAACAGGGCGGACATCCTTATATCACCTTGCCGATCATTTGCCGATCTTATAGTAAATTGGGTGATATCAGACTTTAAAGCTTCGGCCGAAGTCACAGAAGTTTGGCCGAAACTTGAAACTTTTATGGGTCATAGTTTAACTGATTTAAAATCAATGGCCGAAGTAATCATTCCTAATTTTAGGTAATCAAGAAGTTATGGCTAAATTTATACTTGCAATTATATTTGTTATAATCTATATAATAAATAGAAATTTTCAAAATGCAATTTCTCAATCAATTTAGTGTAAAAATTTTATGAAATTACTATCAAAATGTTTGTCTTGACGAGATGAATCTAAAAAACTAACAAAAATTAAATTTTAATCACTGGTTGTCACAATATCATTAAAATAATTTAATTTTCTAATTATTATTAAAATTCAGCCCATTTTTGGGTTTTAGTTAATTTTTGGATTTGAAAACATTAATTTTCGGACTTTGGATGAATTTTGATAACAAATAAAATTTATATAGTTAAATTTGCAAAAAAATGGTATTTTTTATGTGATAATATTAAAATAGATGATCGGCAAAATGATCGGCAATAATGTGATAATATGAGGATGTCCGCCCTGTTCTTGCCCCCTATATAACAGGGTGGACATCCTTATATCACCTTGCCGATCATTTGCCGATCATATAGTAATTTGGTGATATCAGACTTTAAGGCTTCGGGCGAAGCCACAGAAGTTCAGGCGAAACTTGAAACTTTTATGGGTTATAGATTAACAGCTTTAGAATTAATGGCCAAAGTAACACAGTAAAATTTTAGGTAACACAAAAGTTATGGCCGAAATTATACTGGCAATCATATTGTTATAATTTATATAATAAATAGAAGTTTTTAAAATATCATTTCTCAATCAATTTTGTGTAAATATTTATGAACTTATAATCAAAATGTTCGTCTTGATTTGACGAATTCAACAAGCCATAAAACATTAAATTCTGATCACTGGCTGCTGCAGTATCATCAAATTACTTTTAATTTTTCTAATTATATGATGTAATTTTGGCTAATTTTGACCATTTTGACCCTCAAGATGATCAATTCAAATTATTTTAGTTTTATGTATAACAGAATTTGCAAAAAAACCCATAATAGTGATAATATCGAATAGATAATTAACAAATGATCGGCAAAATGATCTGCAAAAATGTGATAATATGAGGATGTCCGCCCTGTTCCCCTATATAATGAAGCGAAAATATAAGATGGTCGATGGGTGTGGTAATCATTATGGAGAACAGATTTATCGTTTGAATGTTGGAAGACATTCCTCGGTCAGTCATGTGAAACCATCACCTGAAATGCGCAGTATAATACTCGGAAAAACTTTTGCAGAAAAATATGGAAATTTACTCCGTTCTCTTACGATGACCATCTAAGAAAAAACTGTTTATCCGCGAAATGCAGTACGTAATTTCTGACGGAGATCTAGGGCACCTGCGGATTTCAAAGTGCTATATTAACAGTCTTTTTTTCGTATAGCTTCCGTCTCTGATTAGCATTCGAAACCTCGCTTACAGCATCCTAAAGAAATTAGGAGACGATATCGTTAAGGACATCGAATTTACTGAACTTGAGAAATGTCCGCAATGTGATAAAGACATCCTTTCTGTGTTATCTTGTGCTCATGTGTTTCACAGGGGTGTAATGAAAAAGTATTGCTTCATCAAAACAATTGTCCCGTCAGACAACCTTGCCACGCAAGCGCAAGATGCCGCGCCTCCAGCCGGCTCCGTAACATCATTGCAATCAACCATGGATGTGGATGAAGTAGATGTGGACCCAGCTTCTATAGAGCACCCTAAAAGGACAAAGGAACCAGGTACCACTTGTCCAGCCAGATAGTAATAGTAAGAAGCGCTCTAACTAAGCTACGAATCCTCCCTCTAACAAGAAAGCTAAGCAGGCAAAGAATGAAGACTCTCCTGTGTTGAAAAAAACTTATACAGGAGCTGTGTGTTGGCTCGCCTAAAGTTTCGGAGGTTAGAGAAAAGGAAAACCTCTTTAAGAGGTCACAACAGGAAGGGAGTGAAGACAACGCCAGGACTTTTTTAACTTTATACGTCAAAATCGTCAATGCCGAAGATAAACATGAAGTCTCAAATCAGGAAGTTATACGCGCATATTACTTCTTTAATGAAGCATTATCATGACGCCTTGATCATCACAAAAAGACTATGGAAGAGCACGAGGCTCAGAGACAGGTTAACGATGAAGTTAGGGATCAGCTTAGAAAGAATAATAAGAAAACTACGCTCTGAAAGAAAATAGAGCAGGCGCGAAAAATTTATGATCTGTTTCGTCGTATAAGTTCTGATAAGATTCAACGAGTAAGATCTTATTCTGTTTCGAGCTTAGCGAAATTAAGCTGGGATAAAATTGAGTATGTAATTAGCCAGATTTCAAAAAATACAGCGTAACATGTCAAATTAGGGTGAGACGTTGCCTAATTAATCAAAACTATGCAGCAACATTGATTATTTTACTATAATCAGATTTTATACTATGCAAAACTATAAAATTTATTAAACTTTTTTATAATAATTTATTATGAAATAAAACTCAAGACTAAAAGTTTCTTGCAAATATTGTGTACATTTTTCAACTTTCTTTTGGTTGAAAACTGTTCTTAAGAACCATTTCAAAGTAATTATGTTTTTTTTTACAAAGGTTTTAAAAATGATTTTATATATTTGCTTAAAAGAAAATTTGAACCAATAAAGCACCAAATCTCTAAAGTTTTATATGATAAAGAGAAATATTTGAATGTAACTTTGTTCTTAAACCATTTATAGACTTATCATAAAAATTTGAAGGTAAACCTATATTTTCATCATATGGTGAAACATTTTAAAATGTGTCAATTGTAACATGATACTATTATAATATTCAAAATGCCAAAGATTTCCAAAAGAAAAATTCAATCATATAAAGCAAACCAAGTTTCCATAAATATATAACAGCAAAAAAAGACAATTAGTAATATTAATCTAATTTATCAAAATATCACAACCAAATAACAATAAGAAGGATATTAATGATGATAAAGTGGAAACTAATAACAAAAAGGTGGCAACCAATACATATTGTCAAAAATTAACTAAAATAATTAAAGATTTATCAGATGACCTGCAGTTCATTTATTTGATATTATGCAATATTTAAAAGGACCAAATAAGAGTAATTTACTTTACCTTTTTTGTAAATTTTTCTCTTTATAAAGTAGGTCAAGATTCAGGCTTATTAATTCAAAATAATTAAGAATTTTAAAAGCAAATAATGTGATTAGAACATTCCAATTTTAAAAAAAATCACAAAGTCAAAAAATAATAGAAATAATGTTACAATACAAATGTAAACAATGTCAATGTATATTAAAAGTACATGTTGCAGCATAAAAATAAATCTTTATCAACTAAATCTTAAAGTTTAAAAGTATACAAGCAATTACTATAAAAAATAAACATCAATTATACAAGTATTACAAATTTGTAAAATGTCATTTTAAAATACTATTAAGATGTATAAATAATCTTAGGTTTTTTAACTGGAAAAAGTTCAATTTTACAGTATATAAATCTATTATTCGAGAAAACAAAGAAATTAGTGAAATTCATATTAATTAGATTTTTGATCAAAATAATCTTTTAAAATTTTTTACTTTTAGAATAATGTTAGATAAATAATAGATTAACATGAGATGAGTATAAGATATTTCACTATATATTATATTCTAAAACTCAAAAAATAATAAACCAAATTTTCAAGTATTAGAACTGAAAGATTTACTAACTTGTATAGAAAAATCAGTTGCTTAAGCAATATATAATATTTTTGATCATTTTAAAGTAAATCCATAACAATGTTTTGTATATATCTCTAATAATACAAATTATATAAATGGAAAAACTGAGATGCAATTTTATATTTAATAAGTTGAATGGTACTAACTTATTCTGAATTTTTTGTAAACTTTATGTTACATATATTATAATAAATAATTTTGAAGAAGTTGCTTTTGATAAATTATTTAATATTAGTAAATTTTCATAAAAAAAATTTGCAGCAAATTTTTTACATTTAATTTGAAAAATTTATAATGATTATAATAAAACAGATAAAGACAAATTCAATCAGATTATATTTGCAGACTTTATGATAAACAATTTGGATATAAATTAACAAAATATTACAAAATATTAATAGTCTATTTGATTAAAATGACTTTATAAATTAATATGTGCTAAATAATATTTAGAATAAAAGAATATTCATAAATAATTTACAGAATAGTTTTTATCTTATCTTAAATTCTAAAAAAAACACCAAAAGTATATATTAAAAAGTGGAAATTATTTCAGGATTGGCTTCAGCTAGTAATTTCTCAATTCTCAGTTCTCATCCGTAAAGTTTTTTAGTCATATTTCTAGCAAATCTTGTTGTTTAAGTAGACTACAATTTAAATTAAATTACTAGTTTATTTTAAAAATGTCTTTTATTATTTAATAACTAAGTTTTTTATAGAATATAATTCTGAATTACAAATAGTTCAAAATTTTAAATCAATAAATCTTCTTTCTGATCAATAATGTATATTAAATATCTGATATTGTATTATATATAATAATAAAACTTTGAAATATTGCTAATAAAGATATCTACTCTTTTTTCAAAACTGAACTATTAGAAAATACTAATTTGTTAAATAATTTTTTTTTTTTTAATGATTTATATATGCTTTATTGATATTAAGTTTATATACCATACAAACAAATTATCATGAGCTATATCCACCCAGCAGGATGCAATCATCAAAATATAGATAATAAAAGAAAAATGATAGTTGATACTATACCAATTAATTTGAACTACAAGATTTGAGGTTTTTTTTTTTTTTCCTTTCAAAATTAATGAATTTAAATTCAGAGTAAAATTAATTATGTTGTTATTAGATCTATTATAACATTGTTAATAATATTTTTTGTTTTCTTATATGCCCAGCTATACCACCAGTTATTACTAATTAGTAAACTCATCTGATCTTGAGCTTTTTTTCCCACTCTATAACACTTTGATATAATGTGATTTTCATTTAATGAATTTTCAGACTGCACTGAATCCAACTCAATTGAAATATCATCAAGTACTGCAATTTGATCTTCCTGTAAATCTGAATAATTGTTCTTCTTTAAAGTTTGTTTATCCTGTTTTAAGTGTTTAACCTGTTAATTTGTTAAATAATTACTAAATAAATAAACTAATTTAGGATATTGAGTGTGCTGCTTAAAAAGTGTTAAAACTTTACCAAAAATGGTTAAATTGTTAATTGCATTTTTATCATCTAGGTGAAAAATATGAACAAGAGTTTATACAAAGCTTTGCATATATTGTTTTAGGAATGCCTTTGCTATTAATACCTTCATTGTGAGAATTATGTTATATAAAATTTATAAATATAGTGACTTTGATCTATCAGTTGCATTATTTAAGAATTCAGCATTTAATTATATATTTTACCAATTTATCCAAGAGTAAAAACTTTTAAACTAGCTTTTCAAACTATTTGAATTTGTAAAAAATAGAATTTGGCATATTGTTGTTTACTAATAATAATAAGTAGAAGATCTCTTTAATAAATGGAATCTTAAAACTTATTTAAATATGACAAGTAACCTACTATAGCAATTAAAATTAAAATTATCAAGTATGACACTTACTAAAATTGGTTGTAATTTTTCAAATTTGATAAAGCTTAATTGCCGATCCACGAATGAATCGGACCTAGTGATCGGCAAAATCAAATCTCCACTTCCAAAAAAAGTAAAGTCGGTCAATTTTTAGCCAAACCAATTAAATTTTTTTTTAAAAAAAACTTAGAGATTAAATCTATTTTGTAAAAATATAAATTTAAGTATTTCAAAACTCAAAATTTTGCGAATTGCTTTTAAATATCATCAATTAGCGAAATTTTAGTAAAAATTATTTATCATTTTTTTTTCTAATAAAAGTACTAGCAAGAAGTCTCAAAATTCACACATATATACTTTGGACATATATTAATAGAATATTTAAAAAAAAATGATATAATAAATGTAAAAATATTTCCTACTTTAAGGTTAACTAACAATAATCCATTTTCCCATTTTTAATGCTTATATGAAACTTTTATAAATCAATCTTTAGGAATTTAAAAATGGTAATTTTATCTTAAAATATAAGTTCTGAACATATTTAAAGTATTTATTTTCAAATTATTAAGTGAAAAAATTTTTCGGTTTTGTGTCGATGGTTACGCAAATTACGAATTGAAGAAATTTAAAGTTTATTGGTGAAAGTTTGACTTTTTTAAGAGCTATTTTTGATACTTTAATAAAATAAAGCAAATGTCAAAGTTTTTTCATTAAAAATTTCAATCTATTCGATTAAAAATTGGTGGATATTCCTATATTGGAAATGCAGATTTAAGGGGTGGTCCGATTGGTACATGGATTACTAATTAAAGCCAAAAAATGTTAAAAACAAATAAATTTTGAAAGTTTAATTTAGAAAAATCTTGAAGATAATAATTATGAAAAAAAGCAAATATATTATTTGATAATTTATTTGGTTAAAAATAATTTAATTTTATATATGCTGTCCAAATTATTTTTGGATACCATAATTTATTCAGTTTATATATAATTTACTATATAAAGTACCAAAATAATAAAATAATGAAATAAGAAATAGTGGATATATAAGAAATAGAAAGAATGAGCTAAAATTTGAAATTATAGAAAATAAGAAAAAAAAGATTTGGTACAAATCTTTATTTTTATTTTTTATTTATTAATTATTATTATGAATGGTTTGTTAACTATTCTTTCTTTTTTTTTATAAGTTCAGGTGGACTTTATGATACAAAATTAAATATTTTTATTAATTAGTATTATATATATAATAATTAAAGAGATGTTTAAAGTTAGGTTCAATCATATAACTTTTAAAAATTTATTTTTATAAATAAAATTTTTTGCCAATATATAAATTTTTAAATTACCATATTTTACTATAAACATCCAAAAATAAGTATCTTTAACCAGAATTATAGTTATTTTAGCCAAAATCATAAGAATCTTAACTAGTATTAAATGCAAAAAAAAGTGTTTATATACTGCAAAATACAATATATATAATAATATATGTATTTTAGCTATTTTTAACTTATTCGACTTTTTTCATTTTTGTTATTCATTTTTAAATATGATCAAAAAAGATTATTTATTCATATGTAAAATCAAAAACAGTATTTAAAAATCAACTTTTTTCACTAAATAAAACTTGTAGAACAAATCAAAATACATTTATTTTATGATTTTTATATTTACATTAATCTTAATAGTTTATAAAAGATTCTCTGAAGTGAAAAGTAAAACTTCTTATAAAACTAATATTAGCTAATATATATCATTACCTTATTATTAATAGTTTATATAACTTATAAGTTGGTCTTCCATTTATTTATTTAATCCTATAAAGTTTTAAATTATATAATTATCAAATATAAATTTCTTGAATTTATGACATGCTGCAGAAACTATATCCATTTACTTCTAACAAAAGGTTCTTCACAAATATGGAAAATATAGTTGCAGTATAGTAGGTCCCATAATCACCCTTGCATTGACTACAGGGCCCTTGGCTAAGAAAACATATTTTCATATTTTACATATGTTTACCTGTAAAGCATAATAGATCATTCAACAGTGCACGCGTGAGGTATTTTAATAATATGATGAGCAGTTTATAAATTAATAATATTAGTTTAATTAAGTAGTTTAGTAATTTTATTATGTATTACTTTAATTATTTTAATAAATTTAATAATGTGCCGCGATTAAAAAAAATATATATATATATAAATTTCTGTATATTGCAAATTTCAATTTTAATAACAAATGTAAAAAAAATATAAAACTGTATATTAGTAAAATATTTTCACTTGTATTACACAAAATTAGCAATTAATTTTACAAATAATAAAAATCTCTCATTTTTCCAAAATGCCAATCATTAATAAGCAAAATCTTTGTAACCCAGATGATTTTGAATAAACTTTTATTTCTATGTAATACAAGTGAGAATACTTTTACTATTATGCAATTTATATGCTAATATTATATATTTTATATATTATTGGACAGTTATTTAAGATTATTTTTAAGATTTTATTATTTAAATTATTTATTAAAATTTTTTTATTATGCAAAAAAAATCATTTTACATCTTTTTTACTAATGCAAGATGCCGATCACTTGTTAACGGATGAACTGATCTGTGATATATACATATAAAAAAAAAACTTCAAATTTACAATCATTTGAAAAAATGCCAAAGTGGTCATTAAATTCTGACTTTTCTCTTATACATAATCCTTCTTCAGTATGGTCTTACGGCTCAAAGCCCGCCGGCTATCACGTAACCGGTATGTTCAGTTTATTTACACACTTAGATCCGGAACCAAAATGCTGTAGTGAAATTGTCGCCTGGTTTGGGAGTGATAACGTATGGTATACTCACGGGCTGGGTGTTTATT
Source organism: Rhizophagus irregularis (assembly GCF_026210795.1). Lineage (NCBI taxonomy): Eukaryota > Fungi > Glomeromycota > Glomeromycetes > Glomerales > Glomeraceae > Rhizophagus > Rhizophagus irregularis. Next base: position 2,866,339 of record NC_089455.1, read on the forward strand.
ATAACACAAAGCCAACGAATATTCTCATGGGCTCCGTAATGTTTCCTGCTAACGGTATAGCCACGCATCCAAGCGACGATGGTAGATTCTCTGTCATAAGATTCACTGCACCGAAGGCTGGAAATTATGTCATAGACGCAACGTTTACACATATTGATACAAGTGCATCACATACAGGAGTTTACATAATATATAATAACCTAATAACGCTTTGGGAAACAGGCCTAGCCGGTCCAGAAGATTCAAAATCGTTCAAAACAACCGATAAAGGGATTTCTGTAAAAGCAGATGAGCCTATCGACTTCATTGTAGGCGTTGGTCTAGATAATGTCTACTATTTTGATATGACTTTTACTCGTGTGGATATTCATTTATTGGATTTATTGGAAAATCAACCAGGATTTCCCATAATTACTGGATCAATTGGATTTGTACTGGGTATTATTATTAGCGCTATTCTGTTTCATATTTATTACCGATATCGTGAGAATAGACGAAATGCTAATGTCGGTTATCAAGTTATAAACTAAGTGCGAATTGTGAATTTAAGATGATTTCTTTTCATTTATTTATTTTTAAAAAATTATGAAAATCGAGTCAAAATTATACACATATTTTATTGAAATTGTTTAATAGTATAATGTAAATTTCCAAATGTATGCATACGATTAAAAAATAAAGTATTTATTATAAATATATTATAAAAATAAACTATTTAATACAATAATAAAGAAACTATATACCACAATAATCTCTAGTTTGGTACATCTTAACTAAAGTTATCTCTTGAAGAAATGTTAATTGACCCCATCATCAAATATTTGAATATTCCTGATTGCTTTTTCCAATTGTACCATACATCCCTGTCTCTAAATTATCATTAATATCGCTAATCTTTTAGTTGATCAGGTTGGATTTTAATTGTGGATATGTAATCATTTTCTGCTAATACCAGACGAATCGTATTATCTTTGCAACAAACCTATTATTAGAAACCAATCAGTCTCAGAATGTGACCACATGTTATATATTTGACTACATCATTGAATTTTTCTAAAATCCTGTCCTATTAATAATTGCCGAAGCAAAATTAAAATTATTGAAGTACGAGAAATGATCCTGCAGAAACTTAAAAAGCATAGGAACACCCATAAAGCTAAATCATCTCTTCGAGAGGCGCATCTTACTTAGAAATATTACCTAGGTGAGAGGAATAATCCCAACTTAACTATCAGTTTGAGAAGGAGAATACGGAAAATACCATCGATTCCTCTACATTACCACATACCAGATAATGAAATAGGAACTTTAACATCTACTTGTCGATCATTATGCACACTATATGTTTCACGTGAAAAGTTACCCGATAATATTTTGTCGCACAAACAGTAATAGATTTACGGTTTATTATTTATTACATCATACATACTTTAAGAGAATCGGACATGCATTATAAGATACATGAATACGTAACATACTATGGGAGTCTCTCGGATAGTACTATTAAGATAATCAGGATTCTGTACCCATTTTGTCATATCAACCCATCCTGAAGGATTTTTAAGTCTATAACCTTAAATGTTACATTAAACAACCACAATGATAACTGACTATTCTTCTTTTCTGCCAAATCGTGAAATCGATCAGCCACATTATTAAAATTCTATTATTTTTCCATTAATGAAATAATAACCTTTATGAATAGCCTTCTTCTCGCTAGGGGTACCATAATGATTAGACCTCTTCTTGCAATTTTTCCAAGCGCTGTTGCATAGAAATTTTTAAACCGATCTTGATAGTATCTCATTAGTGGTAAAAGTACCTTTGATCGAAACATTATATTTAATGAAGAGTTGCCTTCGATAACTCTTCTTCCTTTTTCGTATTCTTTTATTAATGCATTTCTTCAGGTGATCAATTGCCACATTCCTCAGTATATCACTGATAAATATTAAGGAGTCGCATACAGTGCAATAAATATTAAATTCCCCATCTTTATATACAATCTTTTAGATATGTGAATACCCGCATAAGAATAAGAAAAAGTCTAAAAAACCGAGTTCCCGATAACAGAGTTTGGAAAGTCAACTGTTGAAGACCACAATAACTGAACTTATAGGTATAGGCTCAACGGTTTTGAAACAAAACCTCTTCACGGAATATACATATTCAGAGCTCTTTTAACGCACAAGAACATCCCGTTCCTAAATTCATTCTTGAAAAAGTACACATTCATCTGCGGATTATAAGTCAAGAAAATACGTTACTTTTTGATGCATATACTGTATATCGGATTTAAACCAGATTCTGCTGATTGGATTTTCATCGCGCAAAAAAAAAACCAATAAGATCGAACAGATAGTAGTTATAGATAATTTTATTTAATAAAAGTCTTTGGCAATGTTCCATTAATATATTAAAATGGATTTATTTAATAAATATATATATAATAAATACAAATAAATTGTTATAAATAGTAAAGTCATAAAGCATTGCTTTAGGAGGAAAATTTTGTTCCGTCATAAGTTCTATGTCCAATTGTTAATTTTATCTCTCAATTTCTGACCGCCTATTTCCATTACCACCAATAAAATAGTAATGACGCCAATACTACCAACACAAATCCATCCAAGAGTTTCACCAAACACCGAATAAACAGTTTTAACTCTATACTTTAACATCGAAATAGGAACCTGAAATGAAGTTTTAGGTGTATTTACAGGAGCATAAGTAACGGTTGTCCGAATTGATTCCATACTCCTGAAATTCCGTACGAACAACAACGAAATGTTGCAAATCCATTTTCTATTATGTTTATACGTGCTTTTGGTACTGCAACTATGCCTATATACCAAAAAGGAGAATTTAAATTAGGAGATTTCAATTTGATTTAACAAATTTCAAGATTGAATTGAGACTACTTACCCCAAGTATTACCAGAATCCAACATTAAATTAACATTTTTTGAAGAAGCTTGACCGATTAATATAGGAAAATTAAAATCATAACAAATAGCAGCACCAATATTTCCAAATACTTCACTCTGAAAAGTTTGTAATTTATTGTCACCTTTAACAAAATCATTTTCCAAGACTGGGACTAGATGAGTTTTATTATAATTTACAACCATAGCTCCTTTGTTATCAAACACTACTTGTTTATTATATGAATTTTGAGTGGTGTAATCAATGTAAGTAAATCCAATAATTGCACCATAGCTTGTCAAGATATTTTGAATCGAATTATATAATAAGGTGAGATTTTCTGCAGAACTAATATCGGATAACCCTTCTGACCAAAGAATAATTTTATTTCCTGCTGAAGCTGCTAATTCTCGCGTTAATTCGACATAGTAATTGACTTCAAGTATGTTTTCTTGTCTTAAAACACAACCGACATTTATTAATTCTTGGGGAAAGTACTTCAATTTTTTGCTGATAAAATGGTACATAATTAGTACTTAATCTAATACTACCATAACTGAGCACTAAAAATAGAACAAACAAATAAATGCTAAATGAATTAACAAATGTTGGTAGGGTTGAGAGCTTTCTTGTAGGGTGAGTAGGTGGCATTTTTAATATGATATCTGAGTTATTATCTTCAGTTGACGATCGATTGTCAATAGTGCTTGATTTAATATCGCATCGAAATTCAAAACCACATCCTACCGTACCCCACCATGCCAACATAAAATTTATTCCTCCTAATCCTGCAAATGATGTAAATTGCATAATCTCATCGTAATTTAAGAAAGTGAACCTACAAATACCAAGACGTAAAATTAATTTAATTAAAGACAGTAAATATTAATTTTTGTATTAAAATCATTACCATTATATTACTTACGCGTAATCTACAATATCTCCCAATGGATTTGCAAATAACAAAATTGTCGACATTCCGGTCCAAATACAAGGAAATACCATAACTCTAGCCCATCCATCACTTGAAAGTCTATATTGAGCAATTCTATCAAAAATATACGGTATAAGCAATGCAAAACCTATCAGTAATCCCATACCATAAATTACCCCTGCATAAACTTTTGCCATTTTAGCTCCCAAATTAAATGATTCCAAATACGCCAACAAAAAGCCTATACTATTCATCATATAAAATAAAAATATCCACCACCATCGTTTACAATTTCTTACATAATATACGGAAAGAGGATAATAAAGAATAGCAAAGACGGTAATTGTTTGATAACCTGCTCCGAATGCTGATAAAACTATAAATAGTTGAAGCAGTGCGTGTATAAATAGTGGTGATGATGGATGATAACTTCATTGTTGATCGGTCAGTTAAAAAAAAAGATTGATTTTGATCTCAAAGAATAATAATAATGATGATTTTTGATGATGCTTTTTGATCCCAAGGAAACGATCCTTTTAAATAAAAAATCAAATAATTAATTAAGTTACAAACTACTAACTATTGTCAAAATGATTAAAATTGTCAAATGATTATCAAAATGATTGTCAAAATGAAAGTTGTCGCAAAATTCCTTTTTTGATTTAGTCAATGATTGGCCGCGCTGCATTATGTATTATGTACACTTATTTGGAAAATTTGAATTGATCTGTTTTAGTGTCTTGGTAGTCAAGGGTGGGGTGCTAAGAAAAATTTCTAGAATTCTAGAAACGATACTGTCATATTCGGTTAATTGAAACGATAAAAGTTTATTTTTTAAAAAAAAATTTACTATTACAGTATTAGCTGTATGTGGGGCATTGATCCAGCAAAGTTTCATTTTTAATATAGCTTATTTAATTTATAGTTTATTTTTATTATTAGTTTATTATTAGCTTATTTTAGTTTATTTTTAGTTTATTTTTATATCTGAATATTAAATTATATCTTATAGATGAAATTGAAAACCCATATAACCTGTAATGAATGTTATAATTCGGAACTTAGAGAAAAATTTTACGACATTTCCATATAAATCGTATCGGATTATTGATACGCACTTTAGGACAGCAGAAAACTTTTTAGTATATTATGTCAGCCTTGATATTTCAAAAATGTACAAAAAAAAATATATATATATACAGTATATTTTTTTATTTTTATTTCTATTATGCGATTCATATTGTAAAGAAAGTAAATTTACAATACTGGCTGTAGGTACGATTAACGGATACTAACCTATCTAAGCATGGCCTAAGTTTGAAAGGATGCCTAAAAACCTCTCGGTAAAAAAAAGGACAAGCCTTTTTACGATAAAGAAGTCCTTAAAAGGACTCTAAGAACGAAAAATATTATCATAGTTAACCAAAATCCAGTAAAACCCAACAGCACAGCGGTCAGATGACTGTACCTTTTAGCGCTGAGCCTCCCTGAAAATGTGGCGTAGTAATTACATTTGTTCCAAAATATCAGTATATTCGATCTAATTCTAAAAATAAAATTTCTATTATTAATTTTCCTATAAGGATTTGTTTGGTGTTTTTTTAATAAATTTTTAATATTTTTTATTCTCGCGAAAAAAAACGGGGATACAAAAGAAGTTGATTATCAGTAAAAAAAGTGATACATGATCAAAAAAGGAAAGAGCAGAGGTAATTAGTGAGGAAATTCCACGGGTTACCACAAATCCTTGCACCTTTAACTAGGTTAATAAACGTAAACTGAATATAATAAATCCCATACGTCCATTTCATATTCTGGTTGATTATTTAAAAATAATTTAAATAATTTAATCTTATTACAAGTCCATAGATGATCGAACGTTTCATCATCCTGTTCACATAAAGGACATTTTCATGTTCTATAAATTTCAAAAAAATTATATTTGCGTTTTTCGACCGTAGAAATTTCTTCAATTAATAAACGAAGGTATCGAACGGTTATAATTTCCTGTAATTATATTTTGTGAATTAGTAAAAAACTGCGAATAATTCTTCCTTTGTATCGAACATTGTTCCAGAATGTTAAAATGATCAATAACTATATTATTACATTCGTCAATTATTCCTTCTCACTGATTAAACATTCCTATTTCTATTCGATCTTCTTTTTTATTCCAGCAACTCATATTTAACTTAATTTGTGATATTCTATCTACAAGTGCCTCCCGTTATAACGACACTCTTCAGGACATTAGTAAATTTTTTCTAATTGTCTTCATAATGAAATTAATTATATTTATATAACGACATCAAAGGATTCTAAAAAATGGTATGTTGGGAAGCACTTGTATATTATTTCCTTTCATATGAGAATCATCTTTTTCCCCAAATTCCTGTTTTATATTAATACAATCTTCAGTAATAATATTTTTCAATTCATCGTACCATGGTTGAGTACTATATAATTTATCTTTAACAAAGTTTTCCTAATGACTGTTGACCATATAAAGTTTTTGCTAAAATATACAAAAAATTTTTTATAAAACTGTCATTTCCTATAATATTTCGAATCGATACATAGTATTATTAATTTTATATAAATATTTACTAATAACTTATTATTTAATGCAGTTACTATGTATATTTTACAACAAAATGATTATGTTATTATATACATAATAACATATCTTCAAATTTTTTTTTTTATTACCGCAATCACATACAAGACATCTTTTTTTTATTAACTTTCATTTTGTTTTTTTTAATAAAATGTTACTGAATAAATAAACGCGACGGACTTTAACAAGTAGTTTATCGAATTTAAAGCTTAATTTCTCTAAAACAGAAGTTCTTTCTAAAAGTTTGTAATTACCTGATTACAGTTTTAGATGATAAATTTATGGAATTAAATGCGCCAATGAATTTTAAATAATAAATTTCACCGTAAACATAAATTTGATTGGTTAAAACAATTTTACATGTAAAACGTGTCAAAGGGAAATTTTGCTGCAGTCTGTTAATCGAATTTACAGTAAGCTAGTTAAAAAAATAACCAATTCACGTAAAATATATTTTTGACAAACCCTCATTATCACTGTAATTTTAATTGTAAGTGTAAATATTCATTTTAAAGAGATTCAAAATTACGCGTTTTTTTGGTAATAAAATGATGTAATTTGTTTTGAAATTAAGGGGAACGTATATTAAATAAATTTATCATCTTGAAATAAAAAATATTTTATTAAACTAGGACATAGATGATAGCAATATTAAGGTTTACATAATAAATAACATAATAACTAAATATCTTCCTAATAAAGTTTAAATCATTAAAATATATTTAATACAAATAAATAAATAAATAAAAAATGAAATGTAGACTTGGGATCAGTTAAATTCTATATATTTTATATTGTAAAATTCTATATATTGTTATAATTTTTTGGATTTAATTGCAAAAACTATTAGGGAGGGCCAGTGCACAAACTATTAGGGTTGGCAAATCTACAGCCAAAAATGACAAAGAGCTAAGATGACAAAAGGGCTCGTCAGCGAAAACCATATAACGATGACCTATAAGATCGCAGTCAAGTTCACTACCATAGGAGATACGTACAGTATCAAAACCTGTAGCATCACAGCCTCCGATGTTTGTTGCATTACAATCACAACCATTTCGTGATATGCACCTACTAACAGCAGAGCTACCGGAGATGAGAAAAACCAAGAGACTCAAAAAACAAAAAATAAGGTCTTCTTTATTTTTTGTTATAATTATTTTTCTTGAGAAAATAATGTCTGTAATTAAATATTTATCGTGAATATTCATCATCTTCCATAAAAATTGCGCGTATGCGTGTAATACAGACTTTTTAGTGCAACTAATGAAAAAAATTTAAGACGTGCATTTATTTAGCCGAAAAAGGAGGCTTTGAGAATATTTGGGTAGGGAATAGAGATTGATTCAGTCCCTGCAAAATCAGTTTGTCATTTACAGACTAAATGCATTTTTTTTATTGCGTTGCATATTAAAATATGTAGCCTGATTCAAGGATTGATGATTTCATAGATGAAATATTGGTTTATCAAAGATAGTTGTACTTCAAAGAAAAATATGATGAAGACGAAAATGGGAAAGGATTTATTATCTATTAATTAATATTAATAAAACATTACTATTACAAACTTGCGTTAAAGAAATTTGTGGAACATTACAAACTGAAATCTCCTCAGATCTAATTAGATGATGAAACACAAAGTATACTGACAGTCGTTTCATCAAAAATCATTTCACTGACCATTAAAATTGAAAAAGTTGGCTATCGATATAATCGATACCCAGGTTGCATGACGAGGACGTAGCATACAAAAAAGAAATCGTCCTACAAAAAGCAAAACCTAAATCATTCCGCAGTCATCCTACAAAAAAAAAGCAAAAGTAGTTAAAAAAAAATATCTAACATAACATAAGCAAATAAACGAAAAAAAGAAATACGAAACTTATTGTATGCATTATATTATTTGTCAACATATATGTCAAATTCGTTGCAGAATTTGATTTCAATACATGATGAGTTACTAATAACATAATAATTTAGATTTTTTGAACCTGTGGTATGTATAAATCTATTGCATTGTGTCCGATCTTGGTTACAATCTCAATGGCCTCTTTTGTAAACATCAATTAACTGTTTTTCGAATTTTCTTTCTTTCCTGTGAAAATTAGATCGAAGAATAGGAAATTTTTTTTTGATCATCAAGTCATCAACATTTCTTAAATATGCATATATTTTACTTACCGATATATCTTTTTTTTTTCACGGAAAATTCCGACGTTTCAAAACATTGTTTTTATTATCGCGTGAAACGTTTTGTATCTAATTGATTTATTTGTACTTAAAATAAACTAATTATTATGAAATATATAAATTTCAAAGCCCCTATTGCTTTGCCCCCGGATCATGATTGTAATACCTGGCTGATGGCTTGTGAGAATAAATTTTTAATTTGTAATCTGACACTAATTAATTTTCGATTTTTCGAAGTTTCTCTCTTGCCTTTAAAAGTTCGGTAAAAACTTTTTTGATCAACAAAGCCATATTAAATGTGACATAAATAACACATTAACAAATTGATTATTATTAAAAAGTGATATCTTTATAAATTTGCATTATCAATATTTTTTATTGTTAATCATATGATATTTCACGCGAAACCTTACTAATTAGTGTATGTGGCTTACAAAAAAAAAAAAATTAGAAATAAATCTTTTGAAGATATCAAAACAACTTCATGAATCATTAAAAGTTGTTAACTCCGTTCTTTAAAGACATATTGCGCCTTTTATTACATTCTATATTTAGTTTCTTAGTTTTTAAATGTTTTCTATAATTTCTTGTAATCCTTTTTACACCCGGTGCTAATTAAATATCAAAATAACTCATGAAATTTTGATATTTTACATATTTTACAACGAATTTGTGTCGTACCGACCGGCTGTAGGATCTTGGATGTTTTGATTTTAAGCCCTGAAATAAATCAGTTTGGGCTGTGTGGGCCGTGGGCTATGGTTATAGGCTGTGTATGTTTTTTTGATTCCATATGTATTTACATTAAATTGTTAATTATATAAATAGACTGACTGCTATTAAAGTTCTTTTTTAAATACACGCATCACTTCTCTAAAAGATTATTTTCAAGGAATAATTCTTTAATAAGTAACTCACACCTTCAATTATTAGTATTCTAAATGCAAGAATTAATAAATATAAATGGAGATTAATGAATTTGATAGATCAGATATAAAATGGAAATCTATAAAGCATTGTTATACTTAAGAAAACCATACTGATGACTTTGCAAAACCATTCTTAATTCAAATAAAAATCTTTTATATAATATATCAAATAAAAGATTTTTAATCAAGCAAAAAAGTCCATATCATATTTACAACATGTTAATAATTCCCAAAATTGAATAATATAGAACTCAAGTTACAATCTTTACAAAAAAAGTTAGTGTATATATGTTGAAAATACCTCACAGATACTTCTTAAAAAATAAATTAAATTAATATTGCAGCACAAAATATTGGAGGGATCATCATTCATTCTAATTTTAAGAATAATCTCAATACAATATATTTGTATTGTTCGTTACAAATTTAATCGCTAATAAAAGAATAATCTCAACACAAACAAGATTTTATATTTTAATAATAAATAAAATTCATTGATACAATTAAAATAATAGATAGATATTAGAAAACATTTTTTTGAAATTTTTATTTTTTGCCTAATGCCTATACTATATATTTTATAAGCAAAACTAATTTTTTCACAAGATAAAACAATAAATAAAGCCTTAGATAAAGTCTATAAGAAGAGTTATTAATATAAGTTTTCAATACTATTAAATTTGATATATTATTAAAGCATTATTCTAAAATGAATTAATCTAAAAAAGTTTAATTTTATCAACAAGAAATTAACATTATTTTTCATCTTATTTAAAATCATTAATAACTAATATTAGTAGAATTTTCCAAAGATTGCAATTGGAAATGAAAAGTTTTTATATACAAATATATTAGATAACATTGATTGATAGAAAAATTTTAAATTATATTTTTTTATGATTTAATACTTATTAATTACTATCAATAATCAATTGATTCATATCATTAAAAGTACTGTTATAATAGAACCCCGAACATTATATACATAACTCAGATCTAAGGTCAAAAATTTTAATATAACTTTATACACTTAATTTTATTAAAAGCTTTATACAAAATTATCATATAAGTTCAAATTTTACTACAAATTATACAATTTCAAATCTGAGTTTATATAAAACAAAAATTATTTTATTTATTAATTTTATGTAATTATTTCAATAATGATTTATCAATTCAAAAATTCATAATTTAAAAAAAATTTTAAAAAAACTTACTTGTCATAATTCAAAAATTAGTACTGTTGTGAAAAATACAAATGTTTCCACAAGTATTATACTAATGATTACAAAAATTTAAATCTAGGTAGTTTCGAACCTGCTGAACAACTTTCAATTAATAAAGATAGTTGATTTCATTTGATAAAGGTGCCGAAATTATGCTCTGAAGTTACTGATCAGGTGATTAAAAAAAAATTAAGAGTGCAAAAATGGCTCGTATTCTATAAGCATTACTCCGATTACTATAAAAATTTAGGTGTAGGTAGTTCTGACCTCTGTGAACAATTTTCTCTAATAAAGAAAGTCGATTTCATTTGACTAAAATGCCGTAATTATGCTCCAAAATTAATAAACAAAAAAAAGCAAATTTAAAATTAATATAATTATAAAAATATGTGCGTATTCTATAAGTATTACTCCAATTGCTATGAAAATTTAGATTCAAGTAGTTTTGATATTGCTAAACAACTTTCTCTTAATAAAGAAAGTCAATTTCATTTTTCTAAAATAGTAAAATTACACTCCAAAGTTTGATGAAAGTAAAAAAAAAAAATTTAGGAATAAATGTATTATGAATTATATAAAATACCCATATCTTCACAAAATACAGATAATAAAAACTGAGACAAAAGTATTTAATATGTGCTAATTTGTAAATTTACAAAGTTTTTAAAATTTTTTATATATGTATATATAATATATAATTTATTTACACAAGTATCATTGTACAAAATAAAAATCTCACTTGATTTAAAGATTATCACTGTTATACAAATACATATCTGACTTACCGAAAAATTACCAACAGGCTATACAAAATCAAACATATGATTTATTGGAAAATTATATAATAAGTTTATACAAAACTGGATTCCAGTGTTATATGTATTGTTCGAGATCCTGTTATAACCACATTTTACAAGAAGAAGAAAGTCTATTATACTTAATTACTGAAAAATATCCTATTAATTATAGGATAAATTTAATTTATCTAACTAAATGATAATTGAAAAAACATATATAGTACTCTTATCTATTTGAGTATTTGTGCATCTTTTATATGAGAAAGGATAAATAGTTAGTGAACATTTTACTATAATCAATGCAGAACAGCAAAAGAAGGATTTAACAAGTAAAACTGAAAGTAACTGCTAAAATTCACAAAGCTATTAATAAATTAAAATCATAAATAATAATCCCACTATCTGTAATTGAAATATAAAAATAAAGCTTTTCTATTACTAAAATAATAAAATCATCTTAAACTTATGATTGTCACCAAAATTTAATATCTAGTAATAAGAAAATCAGTTTGATACATAATAATGAAAACCTTTAAATGCTTCCATTTGGTATTTTAAAAATACATATAAAAACCTAGATATGAAAAATTGATCATTATAAATAATAATTGAAATTATATTAACAATAATATTGATTGAAAAATTAGATAAGATTCACAAACCTTTATAGGCGAAAATGTTTATATGTTCTAATATTTATTTAAAAAAAATAATTTTATTAATATATTATATTGGAATTAGAACAGTATAGATTATCTATCTATATTAAATTCTTAATTATTAATTTATTATAACAAAAAATAGTCTTATTCTTATTACTAATATAATCTGATTTTGCAGTAGAAATATTTTTTCTATCTGTAAAATTAAATAAAAGCTGTTTAAAGTATTTTTTCAATTATTTTTATTTCAATCAAGTGGATTATTATATTTTATTACTTTTTTGATAAAAAAGAATTTAGTTTTTAATAGTATCTTACAGCAAATAAAATCCATGCAAAATTCTTCAATATATATATAAAGTTAATGATAAAAGTTATTTTGTAAATGTATAAAACTATTATAAAAGTCAGATTAATAATTTTTTACCAAAGGTTTTTAATTAGCATAAAAATTAAAAAAAATTATACTAATCAAAATATAGCATACCTTTCTTTAACAACAAGAATTATAAACTTCTTATATATATTTAAAGGACAATAGAAGCTTATATATCTTATATTAAATACCATTAACACTAAAACAATATGATATATATATTATATATTACTAGAATGGTATTGATCTTACAATTATTTTTGGATAAAGTTCTTCAGTTTTTATTATACCTTCTTTCAATCACCTTTTGTTTAATTTAGCCAAAAAAGAAGAAACAAAATTACATAAATGTTGAAACTATAATGATTAATGAGAGAGAAAAAAGATCCTATTAGCAAATTGTATATAATCCAAAGAATTAGATATGTTTTCCATATCAAATATTACTATTACTTCAACTTCAAACATTAGTGGTTCAATCCAGATATCTGTTTATCTGTAAACAGTTAATCTGTGAGTCACATTACGGATACGGATGACTATCCATAAAAAATTAAATAAATCTGAATAAATCTATAATAGATAACGGATAATATAAATAAAAAAATTTTTCAAAAAATTTAATAAAAATCTTATTTACTCGCTTTAAATTTCTTTAATGTCATTTTATTTATTTATAGCTTTGTATATTATACTTTAATTACATATTAATTATTATTTATTAACTATTCTGAAGTAGAGTTCCGAATGGGTCAGGTCAGGTCAGGTTAATTGATAAACCTGACCTGAAATTTTTTTTCAGGTCAGGTCAGGTCAGGTTATCTGTTTGACCAGGACCGGGAAAACCTATAATGGAGGTCACTGTAGTACCCGGCACACTAGTAAAATCCATTGAATTTTTTATATATACAATTTTTAATGAAGCCAAAATGTGTGGATTAAACTTATCTGTTTAAGTTTAGAGTTAAATGCATGATTTATACACTCAATTTAGATTTTTATATATTCTGTATAACACAAAAAGGTGGTTCGCATAATTAGTAAATTTTTTAAAAAGTGGTTCGCGTTATTATAAAATTTTTTTCGGAAAATTTAATGATCTCAGTTAATATTGATATTAAAAGAATAATTTATGATTCATTTTATTTTTCAGACATTTCTGTATGATTTGTTAGATTTTTAGTTTAATTACTTAAGAAAAATTTTTATTAATTTGGGCAAAACCATCATTTTACTATTGTCCGGTGACCTTTATTATAAGTTTTCCCGGTCCTGTTTGACCTGACCTGAACTGAAACCTGAAAATTTTCAGGATTTATATTAAAATATCAAAAAAAAATGGTGCAAAACATTTTTTTTGAAATATTGCGATTCAGTTTTTTATATTAAAATCGCATAAAAAGGTGAATCACAATACCACAACTAACTTTTTAAATATAAAATCAATATAAAAAAATGAATTCCGATACCGAAATTCACTTTTTATATATAAAAATGATATAAAAAAGTGAATTCCGATACCGAAATTCACTTTTTATATATAAAAATGATATAAAAAAGTGAATTCCGATACCGAAATTCACTTTTTATATATAAAAATGATATAAAAAAGTGAATTCCGATACCGAAATTCACTTTTTATATATAAAAATGATATAAAAAAGTGAATTCCGATACCGAAATTCACTTTTTATATATAAAAATGATATAAAAAAGTGAATTCCGATACCGAAATTCACTTTTTATATATAAAAATGATATAAAAAAGTGAATTCCGATACCGAAATTCACTTTTTATATATAAAATCGATATAAAAAAGTGAATTCCGATACCGCAATTCACTTTTTATATATAAAATCGATATAAAAAAGTGAATCCTAATATCGCAATTCACTTTTATTATATAAAATCAATATAAAAAGTGAATTATAATACCATAACTCACTTATTATACACTGGCCTACAAAAAGTATTCGGATTTTCATCACGTGATTTTGCGCATCTGTGTTACAATCGGCGATTTCTCCCTATCGCACATATAAATAAAGGAGATAACAAAATATTTATTTTTCACTCCTCTTCTAGTTTTAAATGCGTGGAAAAGAAGTTTCAAAGACCCACTGGGAACGAATTATTGGCGCATATCTTAGTGGTATCAGGCAAAGAGTTATTTCTACTCAGTTTGGTATTCCGACCAGTACTGTAAATGATATTATAAAAAAGTATAAAGAAACAGGTTCTACAGAACCTAAGAAATGTTCTGGAAGACCAAAAGTTCTCACTGAACGTGATACCCGAGCTTTAAAATGTATCATCTGAACTGACCGGTTTTCTCCTCTAGGTGATGTGACAAACAGGCTAAATACCAGTCTTGACGCAACTTTACACCATAATACAGTCAGAAGTTACCTTCATAGTGAAGGTCTTGGAAGTTATACTGTCCAAAAAAAACTTCATTTGACTGCAAAACATCGAACTGACCGTTTGAGATGGTGTAAAGAAAAAAAAATTGGATAGAGGAGTGGAAACAAGTGGTATGGTCAGATGAGTCAAGATTTGCTCTTTTTCAATCAGATGGTCGAGCAAGAGTATGGAGAAGTCCTGGAGAAACATACAATAAAGATTGTATTCAACTACAGTTAAGTTTGGGGGAGGATCGGTAATGTTTTGGAGGTGTTTTGGTTGGCGTGGAGTTGGTCCTTTGGTTGTAGTGGAGGGAAATATGGATTCTGATGAATACGTTAATATTCTGGCTAACCATTTTATCCCATGGGTTGACAATTACCTAACTCCATTTTTCAACAAGATGGAGCATTTTGTCATACTTCAACTTACAGTGTTTGGTGGATGAGAACGCATAGTATTCCGATTTTAGACTGGGTGGCACAGAGCCCGATCTAAACCCGATCGAAAACCTGTGGAACTATTTGGATTATCAGGTTCGTAAAAGAAAGCCTTTGTTTAAGTCTAAACAGAAGTTAATTGGGCAGTACAAGAGGAATGGCGAAAAATCACTATTGAAACATGCCAATAACCTAATTTTAAGTATGCCTAATCGGGTTAAAGCAGTAATTAAGGCCAAAGGTGGCCATATTAAATATTAATTTTTTAGCTATAATATTTTTCGTATAATAACTTTATATTTTATATTTTAATATAATAAAATTTATTTGTCAATTAATAAGTACGAAAAAATTTTTTATATGTACATAAAATTATAAATTTTACATATAAATTTTATAAATAAAAAAAAAATCTGAATACTTTTTGTAGGCCAGTGTATAAAATCATAGTTTCAGGTTAACAGGTCATTCAGGTTATACTGATGTTACAACCTGAACTGATGCTGAATTGCAATTGCTAAACCTGACCTATACTTGCCGCTCATATTCAAAAAAGGAAATTATAACAATAAATGATCGGCAAGTATAGTATATGTTACAATTTCCTTTTTTGGTAAATGGGCGGCAAGTATAACCTGACCTGATAAATTCAGGTCAACCTGTCAGGTTACCTGAATTTGGTCAACCTGTTCAGAACTCTAAGTTAAACATAGTGAATTAATTAGAGAATTAGATTTTTCCATTTCTATAATAAATTTGTTATAGCAAATGACATGTGATGAAACAAATCCGCTGATATTTGACTGCGAAAGTAACATATACGTGTTTAAAAGTGAAATAATTTGAAATGAGTTGAAATATATTATGCACAATACATATACAGTAGATGTTACAAATAATATGTATATTTTGACACTATTTTATATTCAAGAATTTCTTGACTGTAAAAGTATTTGACATAAAAAATGATCAATGATCAGATTCTGCTGTAGTATTCAGTTAACCATAAACTATACTTATTAGTTATAAGACGCGTTTAATTTAATAATATTTGCTAAATTAAATATTTTCATTTTTTTTAAAAAAAAATAAATACTTAATTATATTTTAATTAATATATTTTACTGTAAAGAAATTCCAAAAAATCATTATATAGAATCACAGGAAGTTGTCATGAATTGCAAGAGTACCATTTTGCTGAAGCATATTGGATCAACGAATAAATGTATAAATTGTGCCATGAAGTCTTAATATTTCAGGTAGCAAGGGAGAAATTAATGATTCCAGTAATTATGTAATTATTACTATAGTATATACATAATAACATAACATATCTTCAAATTTTATTACATATTAAATATAAGACATATTTTTTTTTTTTAATTTAGATGAGTTTTCAATATTAACTGTATTGAAATATAGTTAGTTATATAAAATAAAAACTAAATACATATCCACATATTCACATTGTGTAAGTGCCATTAGAATTGCACGAATTGAAATTACAGTATTACAAAATATAGATTTTACCATTTAAATATCTTCAAAGATCAGCATTATAGGTTTACAAATTACAATTTTCTTTGTGTAATTTTTGTATATTTGGCATTAAATAATTAAGAATTATGGCAATTTAATATAAATTTTATATGTTATAGTTAATTTTGATAGTAAGTATATCATATATATAATATATATAAAAAAAGAAAGACATACTGTAATATATAATAAATGTCAATAAATAATTTTTATCTCAGTTAAATATAAATTTATATATGATACCAAATTATTTTGAACTGGCATAATTATAAATAAAATTCCAAATTCAATTATGGCATTTTAAATTATTTTAGTACTTTACATAGTAGATTATATATAAATTGAATGAATTACGATATTCTAAATTATAATTATGACATCCCAAAATAATTTGAGCAGCATGTATAAATATAATAGTATTTTTTAAAAAATTACTAGAGTAAATATTAATTATAATATTACTTATTTTAGTAAAACAAAAAAAATATTGGAACTAGTAAATAAAAAAAATGATTTATTAATATATATTAAAGTAACTTTTTTTACCTTAACCTTAAATTACTTCAGATCAACATTACTTTAAAGATAATGCATTTAATTTAAACTAATCTTTTTACTCTAATCTTAAACTACTTCAAATTGATTACTTTAAAAATAACGTATCTAATCTAAACCAACTTTTTTTACTTTAATTCTAAATCATTCAAACTAGCACTACTTTAAAGATAATACAACTAACTTAAACTAACTCTTTTTATCCTAATATTAAACTACTCCAAACTTATATATAATTAATATAATTTAAAATTTTTGCCAATCCTTTATAAAAAATTATATAATAAATATATAATAATATGCAAATTTAATTATTTAAAAATTGAAAACTCTTTTCACTGATCGCATGGACCATTTTTTTACATAGGAATTTTGAAGGAAAATTTTCTGAAACTATGGCTTTCTCGTCGATCCCAAACATTTCCAAAGTCTTTTCTGCAGGTGATGACCTTAACACAGCTATAGATAGAGCTCTTTACTTTGAACCAGTTAGCCACACCTTGAGAAAATATAGCGCCTTCGGTTTAACTGAAGATGATATTGCTTGAACTGTTGAAAAATCTTCAGGTGATGGAGAATACCTTACAAACTTATTAATGGAACATCATAAAGCGCTCTCAACCTTCGATATCGGTGACATACAATCTTTATATCACTTATTCTTTCTTTTTTATGAATCTTTTGATTTTATCTAAACCAGCGTTAGTAAAGGGATGGAAAGCGCTTGCAAAGAGTTTGTGCAATAACAGATGATATCACCAAAATAAATGCCAGACGCGTTCGAATCTGTAGAGGATCAATTAATAGAAATAGAAATTTTAGAAGCGCCAAAAATGCTCAAATACCAATTAAAAGTTGCAGCACAATAAGAGGAATCAATAAGCGGTCTCTCAATAAAAGCCACTCCTTTTACGTCTAAAGGTAAACAAAAGCGAGTTTCATATGCTAATATGGTTAAACAGGACCTGAAAGATGATGTCAGCAGACTGAACTCGCCTTCACCTTCTATGGAAAAAAAGAGAAAAATTGCGTCTGTTTTAAAAGCTAATAATAACTGAACTAAAGTCCTTCTAAGATTACCAAGAAACAACCCGCTGCTACTTCACCTAAAACAATTAGTACCGTTATGACTGAATATGTGCCTGCAAACAAGGACCTTATTCGGAAAATTACAGTTTATGATATCCCCTCCACCTAGTCTCAACTTGATATGCTTAATCATCTTAAAGCCTGGAGTCAAGTAGTTGCGATTAAATTTAAATCTCAACAGAAATACATTACAGTTACTGTTTCGATTGAACTCAATCAAGAGGCATCAAGACTATCACTGGTCGAATGAAGGGCTACCGGGTAAATTTCATATACCCGATAGCCCTATTATATGTTTTCGATTTTAACCTGAATGGCAGCTGATCGATCCACCCGATTTGTGACCGGTTCTCGGCGCAGATCAGGTATAAGTCATGTGACTTTCAGGTTAGAACATAACGGTAAAGTGCTATATGAATATCGGGAGAATTTCAGCAATCCGATATTTCTCCGAACTATTTATAATATTAGATGTATATTTGCTACATCGAAACCCGAAACTTATTATTTATTCATTTATATATACTATATATTATTCATTTATTTATTTATTTAACATAATAACATATATATATATTTATTTTATTATTATATTTTTAAAAATTATATTCGTTAATTTATCCTATTCTATCTATCTACATTATGTTGTTAATGGTTTGGAATATTATTCCAGTTGGTTCGATTCCAACAAACAACTATTTTTCCCAAAGTTTTTATGCCAACTCTTCCGAACTATTGCCTACTAATACCAAACGAATTAAGCAGAAGATGGATATTAGATTGTGGTGGATTAGGTTGATTTTGACTTGGTAAAATTGTGAGTGAAATATTATTTCGTTCTCTATAAAAAAAAAGAACGTTTAGTAAACGTTCTTAACGAAAAATATTAAAAAAAATAAGTTCTGGTACCTTGTGTCAATTTCATCTTGAGCGAATTACCTACAAGAAAACGAAAAAAGTAACGTTAAAAATGTTACAAAAAAAAATAGAAAAACCCTTCTATTTACCTTTCGTCCAAAGTCCAGTTCGTAATCTTGTCTGGCGTTCCTACTAAAAAAGAAAGAAACGTTAGTACGTTTCTTTAAAACAATTAAACACCATACACCGCATTATCCCATATACCTAAGTCCAGGTTCTCCCAAATTCCTAGGAGTCCGGTAATCTAAAAAAACAAAAAAAGAAACGTTAATACGTTTCTTTAACATAATTAAACACCAACGCTATACACTTCCCCATATACTTTACCGGGTTCTTCCAAATTCCTAGGAGTCCGGTAACCTAAAAAAATGAAAAAAGAAACGTTAATACGTTTCTTTAATACAATTAACGCCATACACTCCTCCCATATATTTTACCGGATTCTTCCAAGTCCGGTAACCTAAGAAAATGAAAAAGAAACGTTAGTACGTTTCTTTAACACAATCAAACGTCATACGCCACCCATATATTATACCGAGACTTCCAAGTTCCTAGGAGTCCGGTAACCTAAAAAAATTGAAAAAAGAACGTTGATACGTTTCTTTAACAGCCCCCATATATCTAAATCCGATTTATTGAAAAAAAATATTTAGTTTCGACAAAAAAACTTACCGAATTTAAATACCGAGCTCAACAAATCCTACAAAAAAAAGAAAAAGAAACGTTAAAACGTTTCTTAATAAAAAAATAAAGTTTCGTAACGATTTTCATTACGAAACTTACCATTTCGACCTTAGAGTACCGGAGCGGCGGAGCCTACAGATTCTACAAAAAAAAAATAATAAGAACGTTAGAAACGTTCTTTGAAAAATAAAAAAATATTGAAAGTTTGAAACTTACCCTCTCTTAGGCCTTAGCATCCCAGTCCGGTATAAAAGTCGAAGGGAGCCTACAAAAATAAATAAAGAAACATTAGTAACGTTTCTTTAAAAAAAAAATAAAAAAAAAGAATCGAAGTTTCAAAACGAAACTTCGAAACCTAACCGAAATCCAATATCCAGAGAGTATCTACAAAAAAAAGAAGAAACGTTAATATAACGTTTCTTACAAAAAAAAGAATAAAAAAAAAAAGATTGTTTCGCAACGTTTAAACTTACCGTTTCGAAACACTGAGCCGAACACTTGAACCTACAAAAAAAAGAGAGAAACGTTAATATAACGTTTCTCAAAGAAAAAAAATTTTTTTAAGTTTCGTAACGTAACTAAATGTCGCGAAACTCACCGTCATTTCGAATTTCACAAGGCCGAAATACTTGAACCTACAAAAAAAAAAGAGAAACGTTAATATAACGTTTGCTTTACAAAAAAAAATAAATAAAAATAAGTTTCGCGTTGTGAAACTTACCATTGAGTTGCCATTTCGAAGCTCCCCACTTGAACCTACAAAAAAAGAGAAACGTCAGAATAACGTTTCTCAAACTCTCAAAGAAAAAAAAATTGTAAGTTTCGCAACGCATTGCGAAACTTACCGTTCGTTTCGTTGAAAAATGAAAAAAGATATTTCGAAGTATACTTGAAGTATATCTTCGAAATGTCGAATTTAATTTCGTCCGTCTAAGGAGCCGCCCAAAAGAAACCGAACCTAAAAGAAAAAAAAATGAAACGTTAATAAACGTTTCGTTGAAAAAAAACAAAAAAAAAAATATATTTCGAAGTATACTTCAAGTATACCTTCGAAATGTCGAGAAGGAGCCGCCCAAAGAAGTCGAACCTAAAAAAGCAAAAAAAACGAAGCGTTAATAAACGTTTCGTTGAAAAAAAAAACCCAAAAAAGAAAGACATTTTGAAGTATATATACCTTCAAAATGTCTTATTGATTTCCGTCCGTCCAAGAAGCCAAGAAGCCGCCCAAAGAAGCCGAACCTAAAAGAAAAAGAAACGAAACGTTAATAAACGTTTCGTTAGTCGAAAAAAACAAAAAAATAATTATTTCGAAGTATACTCGAAGTATACCTTCGAAATATCGAGTTCCGAATCTCCAAGGAGCTGCCCAGCCGAACCTAAAAAAGCAAAAAAAACGAAGCGTTAATAAACGTTTCGCTAGTCGAAAAAATAAAAAAATAAATTATTTCGAAGAAGTATACCTTCGAAATGTCGAATTCCGAACCTATACCTTCGGCGTTCTGGACCTAAAAAATAAAAAAGAATATTAGTGCTAACGTTCATTAAAACAAATAAAAAAAAATTTTTTGCTTACTCCGGAAGACTGGAACTAATTTAGATACCGGTATATGTCTTCGGCTTCCTTAAAGTCTCCAAGAGTCCGGCGTTTCCTTCAAAAGAAAAGAAGTCCGGAGACTACTAAAGTGAAACTTTTTAATCCGTTTCTGCATGTTGCAGATTATATTCCGAACGTTGGACGAGCTTGCCAGAAGTTAGAAATTTGATTTCGAGTTAAATATTTGGTTCTTCAAAAGGTGTGATAAAAATTTATTTATTTAAAGTATTGTAAGAAAAAAGTTAAAAAAAAATTAACTTTAAAGTGTAAAAAAAAAAAGTTTATCAATTAAAAAAAAGATCGAAGATTTTTGTGGGAATAGAAATAATTACATGCCGTAAATTATTCCAATGACCTATCAGACTACTGATAGGTATAATAAAATTTTCTGATATTTTAATGATATGTCTTTAAAAAATCAGATTTTTTTCATAAAATATTATTAAACATTTCGGATTACCGATACTTGTAAATGTTTAATATTGCCTATCATGCCATATCGGGTTTCTGATTATTTCCTGATATTTGACCAATACGTTATTACCCGATATTTCATCATTTGACCAGTGTATGAAATGATGGAGCATGGACGGCTCCACTTAAAGGTCTACCTGTACGATAGTTTCTGGCTAATTGGGATCTCAAACAAAGAAAAAAACGAAAATGATTTCAAGCTGTGGTTAAAGGAATTCCTACTTCAGTGATCATAGTTAGATTATACCTGGATAATCCTGCTCACTCTATTTTTGCACCTTTAAGGTGTAAAGCATTTAAATTAATTCAAGATCAGGGCACCTGCAAGTTAATAACTTACTTCAAATCGTAGGCTGACTTGGATAAGGTTATTGGTAAGCCATTTAACTTGGACGAATTTACTGGTGATTGGATGAGGTACTTTACCCCTAACTTGAAGCAAAGAAGGAGAAATCTTCAGAAGATGAATCAAGAAGGTGACTCTAAAGTTCAAACAAATAACACTAACACTCAGTCGAGTAAGAAGCAAAAGGTGACCAAGGAAATCAAGAATATAGATAAGGCCTTGAGCGGTATTGACAAGCTTACTATTTTAGCAGAAATAAGGTCGATGCTTAAAAAACTGGAAGCATCATGATATAAGTTTGAAAGAATGGTCAGATAGTCTTAGTTTTAGAAGTGTAATAGTAGTAGGGTGGTTTCGTTACTTACTGTTTTTTGTTTTCGTTTTATATGTGGAATTCTTTTTTTTTGTTTTATTTTTTCCTGCATTTTTCTTTAGTTCAAAGGTGCATTTGCACCAGGTTTATTAATGCATCCTCATTGCAATCCGGGGGTAGTTGACTTATTTTCTGTATCTTTTGTGATGTACAGTTAAACCTTTATATAACGATATGTCGGGACTCATAAGAAAAAATTTAAAAAATATCGTTATATCAAATTATACCAATATTTATATGTCCTCACATATAGTGGGAATGTAAAATTTTATCGGTATATCAAGTTTTTAATAATGTATCGGTATATCAAATATCGGTATATCGAGTTCTGACTGTAGTTACATCTATATTGTATAGACTCTTGTGTCATTTTTAATAAACTTGAAATATAAAAAAAAAAAAAAAATAATTATTTAAAAATTTTATAATTTAAATTATAAATTAATTTATTAATTTTACTATATTATATAAATTTAAATTATAAAATATTTAAATTTTTTCATATGAATAATTAGATGTTATTTCTTCAACAGATTTCCATAAAATACGGCAAAAACCAATTACTAATATAACAAATCCTTTTAATTTATTAGGATTTGATTTAGTTATTTTAATTCTTTTATCAAATATTCCTGAATAATAATCATTTGTATTTCCTTTTGAAATAATATTCATATATGATTTCAATTATTTAATTCCATTATTTAATATTTCTTCTATAGTTATTTTTTTAGTTTCATTATATTCTTTTGACCAATATTCATATGATCTTTTTAATAGAATTTTTTCATCTTCTTTTTCAATAATTTTATCTAAATTTTCTAAATCATTTGTATTAAACTTCTTTTTTTAATTTTTAATTAATCCAATTAATGGAATATATTTTAATTCTAAACTAATATTATTATTTCCTATTCCTTTTAAAATAAAAATATCTGAATATCCAAACACTGGTCGAAATAGGACAATTCGACCTAAATTTGACCAGGTCGAATATAGGTCGAATGACGATCTAACCTGTGTCAAATTAAGGTCGAATTTTCGGGCGCATTTAGGGTGCCAATCGTCTCAAATTCGGAAAGGATATTCGGCTAAAATTAGACCTATATTAGGACGTTATTACATATTTGTTCGACCCTAAAAAAAAACCATATTCGACTACTATATGTAACCCGAATATTATTGATAAATAGAGTTT
The DNA here is from genome assembly GCF_026210795.1 of Rhizophagus irregularis. Classification (NCBI taxonomy): domain Eukaryota; kingdom Fungi; phylum Glomeromycota; class Glomeromycetes; order Glomerales; family Glomeraceae; genus Rhizophagus; species Rhizophagus irregularis. Next base: position 2,890,608 of record NC_089455.1, read on the forward strand.
TCAAGGACGAATAATAAAGCATAGTATAAGCAAATAAAACCCGTTTATTTTATATTTTATATATATTGACGTATAGTAATTATATAAATCAACCCATGTACATAATAATATATAAACCCCAATAAACCAACCATATTAAGCCAAAAAAAGAAATATAAAATATACTAATAATACCATATAATAAAAAATAAACCCAATAAACCAACCAAAAAAAAGAAATATAAAATATACTAATAATACCATATAATAAAAAATAAACCCAATAAACCAACCAAAAAAAAGAAATATAAAATATACTAATAATATTCGTCGGCTTCAAAGATTTCATAAATTTTCTCGTCTTCTTTTGCTTCTTTTGTGGCTTTTTCTTTGCCTTTTCGACTCCTTTCGGCTCTTTGTTGCTAATATGATATAAACAAAATTAATTAGCGATATTTGCGATGTAAAAATATTAAAAACAATTCAACTTACTGTCGTCGAACTTTCACCAATCTCATCCAAATCTTCGGGTCTAATCGAATTCATTTCCGCTGAATTTAACAAGAAATCCGAATATGGCTCCGTTAAATTCGGCTCCATTGGCTCACAATCTTCGTAAGATTGAATCAAATCATCAATCACATCATCAGCCACGTCATATTCGCTAACGTCGTTTGTTTCGTTGGTTTCATCAGTTTCGTACATTTTCGCTTTATCGAGCGCCCATTCGGGCGCATTCTTGAAGGTTCACTAGACGTAAAATACATGTCATCATCATAAATTCTCTCTCTTTGCTTTTTTGCGTGTTGAATATATTCTGCTTCGGGGTCCAATACGTTTCGTAATAGGTGTTTTAACTATTTAAAACAAAGATAAACTTTATATATCGAATAAATATTAAAATAGGTTAATAGCAATAATCACTTTAATACCTTGTTCGAACGCCATTCCCGATCGTATACATGCAGGAACCGCTTGTTATTAGGCAATTTCTGTCTTGATTCGTCTTCGGAATCCGATTGCTCAATCGAATGACAATCATTCTGTAGGAGCATTGGTAATAATTCATCTTTATCGAATTCCTGTATGTTGGCATTATTTCTTTCGTATAATTTTATTGCGGCCTTTACTCGTCTATTTTTTTTCTGTCGAATATATAAAGATTAATTTCAAATGACTAAAAAAAAAGAAGTGTATTAAAATAAAATACTCCTCACTTCGGACAATCGCGCATTTACGTGCATTCTTCGATCTACTTTGTCTAATTGGCCTGATTGTCATTTCCGTTGTCTATCTCTTTTATGCTTGTGCATCAATCGTAACCAGTCTGACAATTGGGTTACCGACGGATTATAATGTCCACTCATCAACTTCTTTAATTCAGGTATCAATTTTTCGTATATCTTTGCTGTCTGTTCACTGAAAGTCTTACCATAATCCAACCGATATTCTTCGGGTATTTGACCTTTCAAGAGGTTCTTCATTTCAGCCTAAACAATAAGAGGAAATAATAAAATAATAAAAGCTGTATATATACATTAACACAATTCGGCTGCAAATAGTCTTGTAAAATTCTTACTCTTGCATCTGTAGCGGCAACTTCATCAGGAGATTCCTCTCTCGATTTTAATCTTTTATTGGGACGTTTTGGTGAATATTGCTGCGGAGGATTAATAATCTTTCGAGGTATGTGAAGTTGTTTGGATTGTTGAAGTTCTTCTCGGAGAGCTTTATTTTCTTCACATAATTCATTCGATTCGTTACTAAAAATTTCATTAAAATCCCGTAACATGGAGTTCTCCTCCTCGATCCTACGAACATGGTCTTCTAAATTATCTATTTTTCGTTTCATTCTGGCTACTTTGGACTTTTCTTGTTTTAATTCGTTCTGTAGTCGAAGGGTTTCTTTTTTTAAATTTCCTAACTCAAAATTACCTATTTTAAATTATAAGGATATGTAACAAACAGATGTAATATAATAAATATCAAAATATAAAAATAACAAATTCGATTTACCCGCTTCTTCATTACTTGGTCGATCACTTCTTGGTGCTCCTTCTTCGTGATGTGAACGATAACTTTTTGGTACATTAATATTAGGATATTTTTTAATAATATCCGAAGCCGTTAAATTTCGTTGAGATTGAGATTGAGTTCGACCTATTGAGGCTGAAATATCTGGCAGAATAACGAGTTTAAAGGGAGATGAAGAAACTGTAGTATTAGTATTTTGTGGTGTTAGTGTTGACGAAGTGGTAATATTACGTGTTGATAGTGTTGACGAAGTGGTAATATTACGTGTTGAAGAAGCAATATTTCGTGATGCTGATGCTGACGATCGTGATGCCGGTGTTGAAGTGGCAATATTTGGAGGTGTTGGTGTTGACGAAGTGGCAATATTTGGAGCTGTTGCTGTTGAAGAAGCAATATTTTGTGGTGTTAGTGTTGACGAAGTGGTAATATTTCGTGATGCTGATGTTGACGATCGTGATGCCGGTGTTGAAGAAGCAATATTTCGTGATGCTGATGCTGACGATCGTGATGCCAGTGTTGAAGTGGCAATATTTGGAGGTGTTGGTGTTGACGAAGTGGCAATATTTTGTGGTGCTGGTGTTGACGACTCAGCAATATTTGGTGGAGGAGTATTTGGTTTCGATGGTTTCTTACGAGTCATTATTGGTTTTTTTTTTCAAAAAAAAAAGAAAGAGATTTTTTGTACGGACGAGGAAATTGGTCCACCTTTTATATCTATTTTTTACTATCAAATTAGACTCTCAACAATCAACGATCAATTACACTTAAACATTTGTATCAAATTAGACTCTCAACAATCAACGATCAATTACACTTAAACTTTCGCATCAAATTAGACTTTCAATTAATTAAACAGATCAAATCAGACTTAAACTTTTTCATCAATCAGACTTAAACTTTCGCATCAAATTAGACTTTCAATTAATGAAACTGTTAAATCAAATTAAATAGTATGGTGATACGTATGTTTTATTTTTAAATTCCTATACTTATTCAATTTTCGTTCAATTTTTTCGTCTATTTCGTCCAATTTTCGTATGGTTTTTTTAATTATACCATCAATATCACTTTAAAAACGGAATATAAAAAATCACAATATTACTAAAAATTCGACATCACTAAAAATTTGATATTAATAATTACAATTTTATTCAACGTAAAAACATATTACAACTTTATCATATCTGACTTTTATCAAAAAATGAATAAAGGGAGAAGAAAACGCATTGCTGCTAATATCTTGGACGAATATAATAATTCGAGTTCTTCAACCTCTGAACGAACTTATGCCGAATTTACGACCAGAAAACCAAGATCGAAGGTTCCGTGCTATTGCAGCAATTGTAATGGGAAAATGATTGATCCGCGCACAAAGGAGACACGAGCAAACGAATTCTTTAGAACCATTAAATTCCGATAAGGCTCCAACATCTCAAGAGTTAGTAGAACTGATTGATTCGACAATATCGTTAGAAGAACCACAAGATACGACAATATCGTTAGTAGAACCACAAGATACGACAATACCGTTAGTAGAACCACAAAATACGACAATACCGTTAGTAGAACTACAAGATACGACAATATCTATTGATACATATTCTGATAATGATACGTATGAGGAACAACAATATGTATTTCTTCCACGTAAAAAAAGGTCAAAAACAGGCACACTTCGTCATATTACTGAAGTTGAGCAAGTCGCTGAATCAACTGAATATGACACGGATGATATCTACACTAGTGAATCTTCGGCACAAGAAGATTCTCCTAATAATGATGATAACGAATTTTCAAGTAATTTTGAGAATTATTCTCATCCTATGTTCGACATACCAGATATTTCAGACACACCGAATATTTCAGAATTACCAACAGATGAACTAATTAAGGGGATTTTGATATGGATTATGAAGTTCAGGTCGAGTCATAACATACCAAATACCGCAATTGAAGAATTAATACAATTTATTAAAATAATATTGAAAGTGTGTAAAAATATCAATTCCGAATCATTTCCAAATTCATTATATATGTTAAGAAAAGCGTTAGGACTTATCGATCGATTTACGCAATTTGCAGCTTGCCAAAAATGCCACAAATTATACAAAAAAGAGGATATAATATCAAATGATGATAATACTATTATGAAATGCAGCCATGTCGAATTTCCAAATTCGGCCACAAAGAGATTAAAGCAATGTCAAACTCCTTTAGGAAAGAAAATTTCTTTAAATAATAGTATATCAATTGTTCCTGAATTAATTTATCCGGTCTCGAGTATACAACAGCAGCTTTCTAGTATGTTCAAGCGACCAGGATTTGAAGAATTATTGCGGCATTGAACTCGTCGTTCAGTAATTGATAATGTTTTATCAGACATATATGACGGGCAAATTTGGCAAAATCTTAAGGAATCAAACGAACAAGAGTCAAATAACTTTTTCCGACCGGACAAGGCTGATACTCATCTAGGATTAATGATAAATTTGGATTGGTTCCAGCCGTACGAAGGAACGATTTACAGTACAGGTGTAATATACGCAATAATATGTAATCTACCTCGGGATGTTCGATTTAAGCCTGAAAATATGCTTATACTCGGCATATTACCGGGGCCCAATGAGGTTAAATTACATAGAGTAAATCATTACCTTTCACCAATAATCACGGAATTAGAATCACTTTGGGAAGGCGTGATTCTTAATCGCACTTATGAATGTCCAAATGGCAAAAATATTCGAGCTGCATTAATAATTGCTTCGTGCGATATTCCTGGAGCTCGAAAATTATGCGGGCACATCTCTGCCCTTGCATCATGCCATCGATGCGAAAAAAGGGCCAATAATCGCAATTTTGGTGGTATGGCGGATATGAGCGACTGGTTTATCATGAAAGATCCAGTCGAGCATCGTCAAAAGGCTTTAGAATGGCGACGATGCAAATCTAACGCAGAAAGAGAGATTCGTCAAGGAGAATGGCGTAAGGTGGTCTGAAATATTAAGACTGCCGTATTTTGATCCGATTCGTTTTGTTGTTGTAGATCCGATGCATTGCCTTTTTCTAGGAATCGCTAAATGGATAACAAAACGAATATGGATTGATGAAGGTGTATTAACAGAAAAAGATCTTCAATCAATTCAAAAGAAAATGGACGAATTTAAAGTACCATCAGATTTGGGATGAATTCCTGGTAAAATCCATTGTGGTGAAGGGTTTTCTAACTTTACCGCTGACCAATGGCGCAACTTTTTCCTAATATATGCCACTGTTGCTTTATGGAATCATCTTCCGGGTAAAGATCGCAAAATTCTTACGTATTTCGTAAGAGTTTGTACGATTTTGGTTAGACGAATTGTGGAGATTAACGATATGAAAGAAGCCCATGAACTTTTGATAAAGATAATTAAATTGATCGAAGAATGCTATGGCGAAGAAAAAATAACGCCAAACCTCCACCTCACTGGTCGAATGAAGGGCTACCGGGTAAATTTCATATACCCGATAGCCCTATTATATGTTTTCGATTTTAACCTGAATGGCAGCTGATCGATCCACCCGATTTGTGACCGGTTCTCGGCGCAGATCAGGTATAAGTCATGTGACTTTCAGGTTAGAACATAACGGTAAAGTGCTATATGAATATCGGGAGAATTTCAGCAATCCGATATTTCTCCGAACTATTTATAATATTAGATGTATATTTGCTACATCGAAACCCGAAACTTATTATTTATTCATTTATATATACTATATATTATTCATTTATTTATTTATTTAACATAATAACATATATATATATTTATTTTATTATTATATTTTTAAAAATTATATTCGTTAATTTATCCTATTCTATCTATCTACATTATGTTGTTAATGGTTTGGAATATTATTCCAGTTGGTTCGATTCCAACAAACAACTATTTTTCCCAAAGTTTTTATGCCAACTCTTCCGAACTATTGCCTACTAATACCAAACGAATTAAGCAGAAGATGGATATTAGATTGTGGTGGATTAGGTTGATTTTGACTTGGTAAAATTGTGAGTGAAATATTATTTCGTTCTCTATAAAAAAAAAGAACGTTTAGTAAACGTTCTTAACGAAAAATATTAAAAAAAATAAGTTCTGGTACCTTGTGTCAATTTCATCTTGAGCGAATTACCTACAAGAAAACGAAAAAAAGTAACGTTAAAAATGTTACAAAAAAAAATAGAAAAACCCTTCTATTTACCTTTCGTCCAAAGTCCAGTTCGTAATCTTGTCTGGCGTTCCTACTAAAAAGAAAGAAACGTTAGTACGTTTCTTTAAAACAATTAAACACCATACACCGCATTATCCCATATACCTAAGTCCAGGTTCTCCCAAATTCCTAGGAGTCCGGTAATCTAAAAAAACAAAAAAAGAAACGTTAATACGTTTCTTTAACATAATTAAACACCAACGCTATACACTTCCCCATATACTTTACCGGGTTCTTCCAAATTCCTAGGAGTCCGGTAACCTAAAAAAATGAAAAAAAGAAACGTTAATACGTTTCTTTAATACAATTAACGCCATACACTCCTCCCATATATTTTACCGGATTCTTCCAAGTCCGGTAACCTAAGAAAATGAAAAAGAAACGTTAGTACGTTTCTTTAACACAATCAAACGTCATACGCCACCCATATATTATACCGAGACTTCCAAGTTCCTAGGAGTCCGGTAACCTAAAAAAATTGAAAAAAGAACGTTGATACGTTTCTTTAACAGCCCCCATATATCTAAATCCGATTTATTGAAAAAAAATATTTAGTTTCGACAAAAAAACTTACCGAATTTAAATACCGAGCTCAACAAATCCTACAAAAAAAAAAGAAAAAGAAACGTTAAAACGTTTCTTAATAAAAAAAATAAAGTTTCGTAACGATTTTCATTACGAAACTTACCATTTCGACCTTAGAGTACCGGAGCGGCGGAGCCTACAGATTCTACAAAAAAAAAATAATAAGAACGTTAGAAACGTTCTTTGAAAAATAAAAAAAATATTGAAAGTTTGAAACTTACCCTCTCTTAGGCCTTAGCATCCCAGTCCGGTATAAAAGTCGAAGGGAGCCTACAAAAATAAATAAAGAAACATTAGTAACGTTTCTTTAAAAAAAAAATAAAAAAAAAGAATCGAAGTTTCAAAACGAAACTTCGAAACCTAACCGAAATCCAATATCCAGAGAGTATCTACAAAAAAAGAAGAAACGTTAATATAACGTTTCTTACAAAAAAAAGAATAAAAAAAAAGATTGTTTCGCAACGTTTAAACTTACCGTTTCGAAACACTGAGCCGAACACTTGAACCTACAAAAAAAGAGAGAAACGTTAATATAACGTTTCTCAAAGAAAAAAATTTTTTTAAGTTTCGTAACGTAACTAAATGTCGCGAAACTCACCGTCATTTCGAATTTCACAAGGCCGAAATACTTGAACCTACAAAAAAAAAGAGAGAAACGTTAATATAACGTTTCTTACAAAAAAAAATAAATAAAAATAAGTTTCGCGTTGTGAAACTTACCATTCGAGGTTTGCCATTTCGAAGCTCCCCACTTGAACCTACAAAAAAAGCAAAAAAAAAAAAAAAAAAAAAAAAAAAAAAAAAAAAAAAAAAAAAAAAAGAAACGTCAGAATAACGTTTCTCAAACTCTCAAAGAAAAAAAATTGTAAGTTTCGCAACGCATTGCGAAACTTACCGTTCGTTTCGTTGAAAAATGAAAAAAGATATTTCGAAGTATACTTGAAGTATATCTTCGAAATGTCGAATTTAATTTCGTCCGTCTAAGGAGCCGCCCAAAAGAAACCGAACCTAAAAGAAAAAAAAATGAAACGTTAATAAACGTTTCGTTGAAAAAAAACAAAAAAAAAATATATTTCGAAGTATACTTCAAGTATACCTTCGAAATGTCGAAAGTAAGGAGCCGCCCAAAGAAGTCGAACCTAAAAAAGCAAAAAAAACGAAGCGTTAATAAACGTTTCGTTGAAAAAAAAAACCCAAAAAAGAAAGACATTTTGAAGTATATATACCTTCAAAATGTCTTATTGATTTCCGTCCGTCCAAGAAGCCAAGAAGCCGCCCAAAGAAGCCGAACCTAAAAAGAAAAAGAAACGAAACGTTAATAAACGTTTCGTTAGTCGAAAAAAACAAAAAAATAATTATTTCGAAGTATCTCGAAGTATACCTTCGAAATATCGAGTTCCGTCTCCAAGGAGCTGCCCAGCCGAACCTAAAAAAGCAAAAAAAACGAAGCGTTAATAAACGTTTCGCTAGTCGAAAAAATAAAAAAATAAATTATTTCGAAGAAGTATACCTTCGAAATGTCGAATTCCGAACCTATACCTTCGGCGTTCTGGACCTAAAAAATAAAAAAGAATATTAGTGCTAACGTTCATTAAAACAAATAAAAAAAAATTTTTTGCTTACTCCGGAAGACTGGAACTAATTTAGATACCGGTATATGTCTTCGGCTTCCTTAAAGTCTCCAAGAGTCCGGCGTTTCCTTCAAAAGAAAAGAAGTCCGGAGACTACTAAAGTGAAACTTTTTAATCCGTTTCTGCATGTTGCAGATTATATTCCGAACGTTGGACGAGCTTGCCAGAAGTTAGAAATTTGATTTCGAGTTAAATATTTGGTTCTTCAAAAGGTGTGATAAAAATTTATTTATTTAAAGTATTGTAAGAAAAAAGTTAAAAAAAAATTAACTTTAAAGTGTAAAAAAAAAAAAGTTTATCGATTAAAAAAAAGATCGAAGATTTTTGTGGGAATAGAAATAATTACATGCCGTAAATTATTCCAATGACCTATCAGACTACTGATAGGTATAATAAAATTTTCTGATATTTTAATGATATGTCTTTAAAAAATCAGATTTTTTTCATAAAATATTATTAAACATTTCGGATTACCGATACTTGTAAATGTTTAATATTGCCTATCATGCCATATCGGGTTTCTGATTATTTCCTGATATTTGACCAATACGTTATTACCCGATATTTCATCATTTGACCAGTGCCTATCATTACATCTATGCGAGTGCTCTTACGATTACGGACCTCTGTATTCGTTCTGGTGCTTTAGCTTTGAACGAATAAATGGCTTATTAGGTAATTCAAATTTAATTGTGTCGATTTTTCGAATTATATTATTTCATTTAGCAAAGATTAATAATAAATTATTTATTAGGATCTTTGCCTAATAGCCACCGCCAAATCGAACCTGAACTAATGCGTCGATTGATGACCGAAGCGCAAATAAATGATATTATTAATAGTTCAAGTTCAGAAGTAATAGGACTCGAATTACTCGATAAACGACCTTCTGTCAGTTCTCTTTCCGAATTTCCAACAGATGAAATGTATCGATTTTTGATGAATTCCAGAAATATATCGGAGTCACCAATTACTGGTTGCGAGGAATTTCCAGGTAAATTTTTAGCACCGCAATCCAAAGATATTCATCTTGAGGAACAAATCTACGATTTACTTATCGAATATTACGAGGATACATATGTAGATTCTATATTCAGAAAACCGTTCACAGAAAATTTACCCAATTCAACGATCATTATCAACAGAGCGAATCGATATGGAAGATGTCAAATCTGTGCAGAAACTTTTGGATCTGCTGCTGCAACCCGACATATTAAGAGCTCATTCGTCTTAGCTAAATTTATTAATCGTGATGGGAATAGCGTTGATACTTACCCAGGTCAAATCCAATTTTTTTTCGAACATAGCGTTCATTTATCTTCCCGTAATTTGACACACAAATTGGCTTACATCAAATGGTACAAACCGGCAAATTTGACATCTCGATTCCATTTCAGTATTGACGATGATGTCGAAACTTGCAACGTCGAATTATGGGAAGATAATTTCTACCCAAGCAGTAGAGACAATATAATCCCGATACACAACATTTTAGGTCGGTTTATACCTGTAAAATACAAAAAATCGGATCGATGTAATGCCAGGGAATATTTAGCCGTTATTCCTATAAATAGAAAGTTCCATTTGCGTTGATTTAATATAACATTCGAACTGGTATTTACACCAATTCGAATTTCAAAACATTTTTTAACAAATTATTTTTTTATTATATTTAGTATTATTAATATAGTATAACCACTATTTTATCTAGAAAAGTGAATAAAAAAAGCATGCAATTCGGCCATTATTTTTTATATTTTTTGTAAAAAAAAAGTTATAGTTCGACCATTATTCTGTTAGGTTGAATATAGTTTAATTTTATTATACGCATTTCGACCATCATTCTGCAGGATCGAATCAGAGTCGAATATAGATTGAATTGTATATCATTACTAATTTAGGTCGATTTTTTTTAAAATTGGCCGAATTTAGGCTGAATTTTTTAGAGGTCGAATATTCCTATTTCGACTAGTGAAATCAACCAAATCCTTTTAATTTTGTACCATCCATTACTAATGATAATTCAGGAATACAATATTTTAATGGTAAAAGATTTTCAACAATTGCTTGAAGAACAGGTTCATTTGCAGAAAATAATGATATTTGTGATCTTATTAATAAAAATGTTTTTAAAAGTTCAATAAAAGGTAAAATATTATTTGCAACAAGATTTTTATATGCTGAAGTAATAAAAAGAACATCATTTACAACTTGTCTATATACTAACTTATCTTTATTTTATTCTAAAATTCAAATTTGTTTTGTTACAAGTTCTAAATAATAATTATAAATAGTTAATAAATAATATAAAAATAATAAAAATAATAAAAATATTATAATTTACCAGATGAAGAATCAGTATAATTATTTCGTGTTCTTTTTAAATTTTCTTTTTGTTTAACTTGAAAATCAATTTTTTCAGTCCAAATCTTATTAAAGGTTGATTCCAATTCTTCTCCTGAAATATGCATTTCACTTTTTATATCATTATATATATAACAATTACGAAATATAAGACAAATATCTTTTTCAAATTCTTCAATACTTGCATATTGATTATTTTCTAATTTTGAAATTATTGTAAATAAATCCATTGAATTTTTTAGTCTCATTTAAAATTTCATAAAATGGATGAATATTAGATTTAATATCAAGTTCTTGAAGAATATCATAACAAAAGTTAATAAGTTGAAAATTTTTAAAATTATTTTCAGCAGTAGAAATAAAATGATTATTAGGAATTTCAATATTTTTTTTTGAATGAGATGAATTAGAAATAGATTGATTTTTAATAGAAATAAAGTAATTATTATCAGAATTTTCAACAAATACTATATTTTTTTTTTCATTATATTTTTCAATATTCTTTTTTGAATTAGAAATGGATTGGTTTTTAATAGGAATAAAATGATTATTATCAGAATTTTCAATAATTTTTTGTGAATAAGAAGAATCAGCAAGCACTATATTTTCTTTTTCATTATTTTCTTCAGTAAATACATAATTTTCTTTATATTCTTTAATAATTTCTTGCCAAAATGTTTTTAATATTTTTGTATACCGAAATCGTTCTGCAATTACCTATTATAAAAAACAGTTTATTAGTAGTGTGTTTAAAATTTTATTTAGTAATATAAGAAGGTACATAGCCAATTCCTCCTCCAGAATTAGCAGACTTATATCAACTACAAAGTTAGGACACCTGAACCGAGAAACTTGGAGTGGTTACCAAGACTTGTCAAATCCAGTAAATTCCCTAAGTTAAGTTCCAATTAACTCTAGGGATTACCCTAACATTGCAAAATAAAAAAAAACACACCTTATTTTTTAAATTAGGAAAATGTTTTCCTTTTTTCAAGAAACGAATAGTCCAAAAATTATCAAGATTTTTCCAATTGTCTAGTAAAGTTAAAGTAGTATCAATTGAAGCAATAATAATATCACGATGATTTTTTAAGAACCTCCAATATGACTTTGTTGTCCTATTATTATCTGATAAATAAGAGATAAGAGCTAGAAAGATAGAAAAAAATATTAATATTATAATCTATAAGTTAAAATACAATTCACAAGATTTACCATTTTGACCAATAAAATGTTCAGATATGTTAAAATACAGTTTACAAGATTTATTATTTTGACCAATGAAATCTTCAGATGTATTCATATTAAGAAGTTTATAATTGATTAAATTGATTGATAAAAAAAAAAAAGAAATTGATGAGAGTTTAATGTTTTAAATATAAAAAGAATTTTTTGTAGATAGTATAACTCAAACTGACATATTGATATATCAAAATGAAAAAAATTAACACTACAATTATAATAATTAAATCTATTATTTATCATATTAATAAGAACTTAATCATTTTGCCAAATATAGTATAATATAATTCTTGATTAAAATCATGTCATTTAGAATTTAGATATATATAGCTTAAGAAATTAAAGGTAATTTCATTTTAATTTCAGTTATTTTTGTTTAGCAAATGACTCAACTTTCATCATTTTGACGCATTTTGATATATACGTATTTAAAAGATGAAATATTGAAATATGTTGATATTGTAAGCGATATATGTACAGTAGGTGTTACAAAATAACATAAATACATACTGATTGTAAAAGTAATATATACTGTATATATTTAAATTAAAATAATTTGAACAATTTGAAATATATTGTGCAGCATAGTTTAACAAAACTATATCTGGTTATATAATACTTTACTGTAACCCTTAATTTTTTTTACAATATTTTTACAATATTTTTATGATATTGCAATTATACAATAGCAATCATAAAACTATAAATAATTGAGACTCATAAGAATATAATTTAGATCTTTATACAATATTGTATTAATATAGTATATATATAGTTTTATAATCATGTAATATTATACAAATATTGCAAATATTGTAAATATATTTTGGAAATAACTTTACTATATTGTACATTTATTGTAAATGTATTTTAAAGACTTGTAGAAATAACTTTATTATATTGTAAAAGTATTTTAAAGACTTGTGGAAATAACTTTATTATACTGTAAAAATATTTTAAAGACTTGCGGAAATAACTTACTACATCGTAAAAGTATCATAAAAGTATTGTGGAAATAAATTTATTATATTGTTAAAGACTTGTGGAAATAACTTTATTATATTGTAAAAGTATTTTAAAGACTTGCGGAAATAACTTACTACATCGTAAAAGTATCATAAAAGTATTGTGGAAATAACTTTATTATATTGTTAAAGACTTGTGAAAATAACTTTATTATATTGTAAAAGTATTTTAAAGACTTGTGGAAATAACTTTATTATACTGTAAAAATATTTTAAAGACTTGCGGAAATAACTTACTACATCGTAAAAGTATCATAAAAGTATTGTGGAAATAACTTTATTATATTGTAAAGTAAATTATAATATATTACACAAAATTCGTAAATTTAAAATCATATTTAGATAAATAATATTTAGTTGGACCAGAAATATACAGTACGTCATGCATAAATCTAGTATCCTAATAGATCCTTACGCAGTAAGCCTTCTGATCACGCTTTCGTCGATAGCATGCTAACGTCTAAAGAGTGAGGACCGTTCCAATAAGACTTATTAGATATTGTATGTAAGAAAAAAAAGCATCATTTAATGTCAGTTACCTACTGATTGATTTTTCTAGCTTTGGTTCAGGAAGGTTCTCTCTTGAATTTTACGACTTCGTTGCTTTTCTCTCTTTTTTTGGAAACTTTATTTTCTGTTTCCTTTTTAATATAAAATTTTTATTTCTGAAAAAACAAAATCAAAACTCTATATCGTTTTACCACAAATCCCTTCTGCCTTCCATACTCTCTTATATGGTGTTCGGCAATTTCCCAAAAACTAAATTGTGCACCAACGGACAATTCCAAAGGTTGACTTAGCATAGGGTATTGTGTTGAGTCAAGACCTTCCAGCTTCGTCCAGAGAATAGACCCCGTAAGAATATTTGTGTTACTTTCACCTTCTTTATCAAGTTCTATTTGTTCTATATGTATTAAATATTGAGTTAACTTTTGTTTCTTTATTTTACTAGGTAGGAATACACATTAACTTCAAAGTTGTCTCCACCTAACAAATAAGCAGGTTCAGCCAGTGTATCAGTCTTCATAATTAATTGTTTCCTATAACAATATTATAGCTTTAATAGCGTAAAAGTGTATTACTTGATCCAAGGTGGAAGAGTTCCCCTGTAGTATAAAACAAAAAATAAAAGCTTACCATTTCTAAGAAAGAAAGCCTACATATTTAAACGTGATAACTGTCTTTTTAAACTTTCGTTAATATTTTTTTTTTCCAAATAAAGGAACGAAACCTACTTAAAAAGAAAAACAAAAAAGAACGTTTGAAACTACATTTTTAAATATCAAAAGAGAGCCTATCGAGAAAAATAAATATGTTTCTCATATTTATTTATTCGAAAAGGAATAAAACCAGAAAACCTACCGAGAAAAAAAGTAATGTACTAAGTAATATTAGTAATAATGTTTACTTTGTTTATATTACAAATTACACGTGATTGAAATCACGAAATTCCACATGACTAAAAATTTTCGATAAAAAAAACTTAAAAGTACCGCTAAATTGGTTTAACATCCTGTTAATGTAACAGACAACGTTTAGAAATAAAATAAAAATGAATAATTTATTTACAAGAATTTTTCATTGTCTAAAACTAAATTTAGTTTTTCTTTCAATTACATAATATATATTGGATAATTTTATTGTTTGATTAATCATATCGCATTATAGAAAAACTCATTTAGCAAATAAGGTTGCGATAAATCATGACTTTCTATTAAACAATTATCTACACATTGATGAACAAAATGAATTTTTGGCATAGAAGTTACAAGAGATATAGGGAAAATATTAAGATATTTTTCTCTTTCTGTACATATTTTGTACTTTTGACACGTCATTAAAGTATCAAACCCATTTCTTCCTTTAACCTTTTCAAACCAATTCACAAAATAGAAAGGATATGTTTTATCATTATTATAAGTATGCAAAAAAATTGCCTTTACTATTGCGTATGAAGTTCCTTCGTTTTCTTCTTCAATTTCTACTATATCTCCAACACGTATTCGTATTATTGATGATTCATCATTATCGTTTAACACTTTGTAAGTGATATAATTAAAATAAACAATTTTCTTATTATGAATATATTCTAAGAAATTGAAATAATCTTTGTAAGCCATTTTTAGTCCATTATAAATATCTCCATCAATTGACATATTTGGTTCAAAATTATTTTGTGAAATTTCATAATATTTCCATTTAATTCGACAACGAATTTCACAAATAAAATCAACTGGAGAATTAATTTCTTCTTCGTCTATATTTAATAAAATAATTGATTTATTGTTAGTAAAAAAGAAAATAAAATAAAATTATAAAATAATAATACCTATTTCTCTAGTGTCATAATTAGTTACTGATGTGGCATACCAAGAAGAAAGTAATGATCTAAAAATGTTGTTTTGATAATATCCGTTTCCCAAAGTGTTGTAACGAGAATCTAACGTGCCATCTATAATATTACGCAATGCTTGTAAAGTATTATATCTCTTTATCAAATCTCTTTCTATCATTTTGCCATTTGTATGTGGAACAGCACCTTTGAATGTCCTATGAACCATTTCCTTTATTCCAACGGCACTATTTACTAGTGTAGCAAATGTCTTAGCGTGACATTGTAAATGAGCGTTAATATGTAGGTTAGGAAGATGAGTAAAATTTTGAGGGAACATCTATAAGATAAATTAACAATTAATAAAAGAATTATATGAAAAATGTTAAGTTCGTTTTATAATATTGTGAAATTATCAAATAAATCAATGATCATTACCTTAGTAAGTAAAATAATTTCTTGCTTTAATAAACTATTTAAAGTTTCATATGACTCATCATTAAAAGATAGATTAAAACAAAATCTAGCACACTTTGCTACGATTGCCCAACATTGAATTAATCTGTTGATTACTAATCCAGAATTAACAGATAGATTTTCTTGTAATTCATCAATCGAACGTTGCTTTAAATGTTTAAGTTTTAAGAATCGTCTAAGAATATGTGGTAAAATCATAGCCAAACGTAACCGATCTGACATCATAAAACTTTGTCGATGTGTTACTGGATTTGGTAGTTTATGCCATTGTATGGGCATTTCAAATATTTTCCAAGTTTTGATAAAATCATTATTTCCAGTTGAACTAAACATATTAAAAGTACAATCCATTAATCTTAATATTTTACCAGCAATAGCGTGGTAAATATCATGAGGAGTTTGAAGTAAGCGATCAAACATTAAATCATCTAACACAGGTTTTTGATTTTTCAATCCAAGTTCTGAACATAAAACTTTCTGTTCTGTTAATGAATTTGAACTTAGTATCTTTTCAAATTCACGATCCATCAATTGGTGATAACGTAGTTCTTTAGATAAATCATCAAAGGATTTTAAAGATTCATGTTCTTCAATCATACAAAATCTACAACCTTTTTGGCATTATGTCTCATAACTCCCGCTAAGTCATTTTCCTGCGGAAGGTCTGCAGTTACAAGACCAAGTCCCGCTACAACCAATGTATCTTCACCTTGAATATTAATAATTTTCCCTTTTTCTAGTTCCTTTAATTCTTTTAAGAAAGGGCGAATAAAATCTTTAAATTTTCCACCAAAAGGGACAAAACCTATAACAAAATAGTTTTTCAAAAGTTTTCGCATTGAAAATGGCATATTGCCAATTTGTATATATACACCACCAAGGGAGTGATAAACATTTCTATAAGTACCAAAATCATCATAATAGAGATCTATAAATAATTTCCAAATCGGTAAATTACTTGAATTTTGAGGAAAAGAACAGTATTCGGATGGGTGCCTAATCCTGTAACATATGTTTCTAATTTTCCATGTATTTTCATAACGGTATAAAATTTCGTCAACTTCATATGAATAATAAGATGGTTTTTGTTGGTCACGCAACCATACTGACGTTTTATTAACTAGAACTCTGGGATCAACTATTATTGGTTTGTCTTCTAATAACCACCTTGTATTGATATTAGAAGCACGTTCAGATGTTTTGAATCGATCTGGAAGTTCTTCGAATCTTAAAAACCTTTGCAATTTTAATTTTACATTTTCATTATGAAAAATTATGGATGTTATTCTCATGCAATTTAAACGATTTGATGTTATTATATGAACAAATTCTCCTGTAAAATATTTGACTAAAAAGTATTATTAAAAAAAAACACACTATTAATATAATTTAATATATAGTTAATTAATTAAAATACCCAAGAATTATAATTACCTGAATTTATTATGATGCTATGTGCACCAAATAATGGAGATTGTTGCCAAAGTTCGCCATGCCAAAATTCACTTTTGTTTTCTATTTCAATTCCTGGACCATTGTACATTTTGGAAACTAGAGACGGATTAGACAAAATTTTTGTTAAAGTATCAATCAATGATACTGGATATGCTTCTCTAGTAGGTTGTGAAGTAGATTGCGTTTTCATATCAGATATCGGTATTGTATGTTTTTTGATGGTTAATAATGGCAATTGATTTCGGCTTGTTTCCTTAAAATTTCTAATATTCGTAGGAACATCTTTGATATCAAAATTCGGATGATTCAAAATTTTGATTAAGTCTTCATATGCATTTGTTGCTAAAGAAAAAAGTCAACTAAATTAAAAAAAAATTATATTAAAAATAATAGTTAAATTTACTAAATTTGCTTACATATCATATGTTTAGTAATCCAAGCAAATATTGAGGCAGAAGAAAGATTTCTGAACGAAAAAAATAGCGGACCAAATTCGCCATCAAATGAAGAATTAAGTAATGAACTATTTTCAAATATATTTTCAGAATCAGAATCGGAAATGTTTTCAAAACTCTCATATTCATCAATATTTTCAGGTAATTCATTTTCATTCTGTTCAAAAATTTCTATAGGCTCCCCATCAATATTATCAGGAAAATCATTTTCTTCTCGTTCAAAAGGAATCTCTATAGGTCCATTAAATTCAACATCATCGTTGTTATAGTTTTTATCGCTATCACCTGAATATTAATAAAAAATTATTATTAGAGGGATGAGACGGATGGTCAACCAACATGATGCATTTTCAAATTCCTCAACCTTATAGTAAGTTGTTTACACAATATAATTACCTACCCTCATTCATTATTAATTCAGTACTATTTAAAGAATTATCATCTCGTTGTCGTAAATTTAAACTTCTACTTTTACTCTTAATACTTCTTTTTAAAGACATGTTAAAAATTTTGTCTTAACAATAGTGAGGAGAGGCTGTATTAGCTACAATCACGTACGTTAAAAATTTAATAATTAAATAATATAATATCGGTTTCTATTAAAAAAAAAATGTTTTTTCCTATATGCTGAAAAAGAATCATAAAAAATTTTTTTCTTTTTATCTAGATCTTGATTTTGTGACTACTCATCGACATTCATTTAAATTAGTTCAACACAATTTGGTACATATTTGGAAATTGAATGTGAGGCTTTTACATCAATCGATAATTATTCGGATAAAATGAAACATTCAAATACAGACATTGTTATTATAATAATAATAATAAAAATCATGAAAATTCTTAATGCACTATACTTAAAACTTTAATTAATAAGCAAAATAAATGGTAAGTCAAAGTGCGTATTATCAAGATATATTTATTTTTGGTCTAATAATTTAATAAATTAATAATATTCTTTATTTCAGATACAGTAGCTACCAGAAGTCTTTATTTAATAAGTTAGAAGAGACCTGCTTCACGCAATTTGTAAACGTATTTACTGAAATTTATATCTAGCCTGCTTAATTGTACACGTTAATTAATGTCATTAATGAAAATTCATAAAAATAAAAATATTAACTAAAACTTAATTTGGTTTTCCTTATTTTTAAAGGGAATATATTAAAAAGCACAGTTGGTCAGGAAACCTAATGTGGTCTAGTCTGTACTATTACACAGATCAAGAAGAATACATTTGCGTTTAAAGACTGTTTTAGGTAAGAACTTTGACTTTAATTGAAAATAAAAAAAAATGCGGTTGAACTGCACAATATTTATTTTATTAATTCTGCGATAGTTAAAAAAATTCGCTATCGGTACTGCTTTATAAATTCAAGTGCGATTTTAAGAAATTAAAGTTCAAAATTTGGATACTGCTTGTTTTATATAATTTAAAATACTTATTTTTTATTTTTTAAAAAAATAAACTATTATTCTTTATTATTCTATTGATAATCTTCTTTTTTTATACCCTTCTCCTTTGTAAATGTTATTTTAAATAAACTGATAGCATCTACTTTTTCAATTTTCACTTTTTTTGTTGGATCGATTCTATTATATCAATTAAAATTAGAATAACTATAGTATATAATTAAATAAAATAATTACAACTACTTACTACCTTGATGGTAATGGAATCTTAGTTTCAAATCTGCCGGTTGGAATTAACTTTTTAATATAATGATTACCTTCCACTATATTGATGTTCTTATATTCGCCACTGATGATAACAACTTTATCATCATCATCTACATAAAGACTTATTTCATCTTTATTATTGATGGTTGGTATATTGATATATAAAGAAAATATCGTTCTATATTAAATTAAAAATTAACTAAACATCAGATAAATATTATATTTAGTAAAATTTCATGTTAAACAAACAAACATAATTACCCGTCATCATATAAATTATATAAATTATGAGAAGGACCATAGTTTGAATCTACGGTCTTCTATATAAAAATAAACATAAACATTAGTAATAATAATAAATTAATTGCTTACATTTTTTTTAAAAAAAATAAATTAAAATTACATGTTCAGCTTGCTTTTTTCTTACTAAGGGAAAAAAATGGATTGTTAATTCCTCCTCACTTTCTTGACCAATTTTAAATTTTTTTCCATCTACTTCTTCAAAGAAATTAATTTTAGTTTCCTCGTCAACGAAATGAATAAATCCATAACTAAAAGTTAAATCTTCATTTAATTTCATTTAATATTAAAATTAAAAAATATAATTAATAAGTATATACATACTTCTCCTTTCTTTTTTTGAAAATATGCGCAAAATTTTGTGGAATGGTTTCATTTTTTTTGATCCAATTTTCAATAGTTAATGACGTCATACCGGCAAGATTATCACCACCAATAAATAATGAGCAATTATCTGGGTGGCATGGTTCTATTTTATCAAAAAAAAAATAACACCTTCATCAAAGAAGGTAAAAAAAACAACACCTTCATCAAAAGAAGGTAAAAAAAATAACACCTTCATCAAAAGAAGGTAAAAAAATAACACCTTCATCAAAAGAAGGTAAAAAATAACACCTTCATCAAAAGAAGGTAAAAAATAACACCTTCATCAAAAGAAGGTAAAAAAATAACACCTTCATCAAAAGAAGGTAAAAAATAACACCTTCATCAAAAGAAGGTAAAAAAATAACACCTTCATCAAAAGAAGGTAAAAAATAACACCTTCATCAAAAGAAGGTAAAAAATAACACCTTCATCAAAAGAAGGTAAAAAAATAACACCTTCATCAAAAGAAGGTAAAAAATAACACCTTCATCAAAAGAAGGTAAAAAAAATAACACCTTCATCAAAAGAAGGTAAAAAAATAACACCTTCATCAAAAAGAAGGTAAAAAATAACACCTTCATCAAAAGAAGGTAAAAAAAATAACACCTTCATCAAAAGAAGGTAAAAAATAACACCTTCATCAAAAGAAGGTAAACACCTCAAAAAATACCTTTATCAAAAGTAAACCCACCTCCAAATTCCATTTTATTAAAGAAATTAAAGAAAAATACTGTTTATTTATTTCAAAAACTAGAAACAGCGAAAACAAGTGGGAAGATTTTTTTTTGTCAGTTATGACGCGCTATTTAAGGTACAGTATATTACGTCATTATTTATATGATTATAACCACTTACACGTGACAACAAATAATTGTAATAAAACTGCTATTGGTTTTGTATCGACTGATTCGACTCATGTGCCAAAAGAGAACTATTTTATAATTTTATAAAGAATTTTCATCTATAGATTGATGAAAAATCTAGATATCTATTTGTGACTCGTCGACATTTATTTAAATTAGTTCAACACATTTTTGGAAATTGAATATATGGGCTTTAATTGATGTTTAGTATATATTTTCTTAAAATGTATTTTTCATTTTATCCGATTGATGTAAAAATTTAATATTTTCATATAATGTACTAAATAAATAAAATAAATAGATTTGTCATCTGATTGTCAACTATTTCTAAATTTGTTATAACAATATAAATATTTCGTTGTTCTAGTAACAATATTGAAGATATCAATATGAGACGATATCAACGATATATCATCATGTAATCAATTATACGAATTTGTTATATTAATATAATATCGATTATCTATTTTTGCAAATCCTTACATAATGATCACAATGATCAGATCATAATATCTACTGTCTTCATGTGTTCTTAACTCTATTATATGCGATTATTCGTGACGAATAAATACCCCTGAATGTAACAAAATTGTAATTGTGTCCACTTAAATTTAGGTATTGAAATACGTGAAAATTCTAAAATACAAAATTTTAAATCTAGTAAGAAAAACCAAATTTAATTTTTGTAGAAAATCTAAGGTAGCGCAATTTATCACAAAATAAAATTTTTTCCTATGTTTTTCAATTTCTCAAAAATATTTTCTGTGTTTATTTACTAATTAATTTCATAAGATTCAATCAAATAACACTTCCTTATAGTGGTGCTACTTAATTAAATCTTCGATATTTAAATTGTTTACAATATCATGACCCGAAGATGAAGGAACTTTTATATTGATCGTAATATGGTTTAAAGTATCTTTTATAACGTTTTTAGGACTTATTGTGGATTTTTTTTGTTCATAATCTACTACAGCTTTAAACGATTCCAGCACAAAATTGCGGAGCCTTTTATGATCTTCCTTCATTGCTTCGAACTTCGTTTTATTAATGGCTTTAAGATGCAAGCCCAAAATATTTCTCCACGAATCTCCAATAAAATCTTCTACCCTATTAATAAACAAAATCAATAGACAAAATCAATAAATTTAATTAATTAAATGATAATGCTAAAACCTTCCAAATACTTACTTTTCACCACTATCAATAAAAGTGCGAGCCATTTCAGTCAAAGTTGCTATAAATTTGAACCGAAAGTCTGACATTTTTAGGCCACATTCACGACGAAGTTCTTTAGCTTTATCTCTGTAAAGTTCGGTTCGTAAATGTGGATGGGTTGCAGAAATGATTGAATTAAAAATGTGAGAATTTGCTATCCTACATCTAAGGAACAACAGCTTCAATTCTTGAATCAAAAGCTTTTTATTTTTGTCCATGGTTTTCTAAAAAAAATAAATTTTATTTATTTAAGATCACACTAGCTGTTTGGTATTAGAGAACTACATATTCATTATAGTCTAATAAAATATTAATATTACCTTCTCATTTTGAATATTTAATGACTCATTTACTGAATTCCCTGCTGGCGTTTCTTTTGAATCACGAAGTACGTTTGCTAATTTTAAAATTGACAGATGATCTGCAACGAAATTTGCGATTTGGAATTCGCTATATGATTCTAAATTAATACTAAAAAAAAAAAATATAATTTAAATTCATTTCTTGTAAGCTATCATTAATTGAATTATAATATTCTTACTTGTTTTTTTTAATCTCACTTTTTTCTTCCAGATTAATAATGTTATCCGGGTTAAGTGGAATAAGTTTATCCTCCTCTAAACCAACATCACTTTCTTCGCTCACTACAAAAAAAAAAATTGTTGTTTAACTCTGAGATTATTAAAATCATAATTAAATTAAGTCGTACCACTATAGTCAAGATCTTCGGGAACTGTAATTTTTACGGTACTATTTTCAGCAGCATTAGGTCGTGGTTTTTTTGAACCTCTTTTTTTAACAGTTTCCTCGTCTTCGACATTTGAAGTTCTTTTCGAGTTACTTTCACATTCTATAATAACGAATATAATGAATTCTCTTTATATTTAAAAGAGATTATTTATCGTAATATTATTTACCTTTTGACGTGTTTTGTGCGTTAGGTAGTATTTTTTGATTAGATTTTTTGGGTGGCATTTTTTTTTCTGAGAGAAAAATTGAACGAGAAAAAATTGAAAAAATCAAATATTAGACGCGTACATTAAATATTTAAATGTGATGTAATGCGCGTAACGATCATGTGCATCCAGGTAAATAGAGTAGTACAACTGATTCATCGTGGCTTAATTTGTTTGAACATTATATTATTACAATATAAGAGTGTAAGAACTATTTAAGGATTTGATCTTACAGCTTTATATATCATCCAGTCAATGTCATATAATGATAATTTTACTAAACAAACTTTATTTACAAAATTGTCGTTACATAGTAAAATTCTGATCATATGGTAAGCTCAATCTGTAACTTATAATTTCAGTTTATTTTAATCCATGTTATATACAATATTAGTATGATACCTTGATTGTAGTCTAACTGAACTAGTACAATAGTCTAATTTTTTAAGTTCCTCTTTTACATTAAAGTTTGGTATGTAAAAAGATTTTATACCAATTAACATACTTTTTGTAACAAAATTAGTAAGCTCATTTAAAGATACTTCATTACCCTCAAAAGATTCTTTATATACACAAGAAAGATGTGAAGCAAGAATCTGTCTGCAATCATTTTCAGTAATAATATCATTTAACAAACTTTCGAATTCTTCTAACTTAATATTTCTAATAAAAAAAAAAATTAAAATTAAAAATATAATATACTTTCAGTTATTAATTTTAATTTCGCATTACCTAAAATAACCCTCAAGATTTCGCGCTTTATTTAAAATTTCTTTTTTGTAATTATACCTAAAATCTGAAAATTTTCCCTTGCAAATTTTGATGTATTCTTCAATTTGACTATAGTTCATTGCAGGATTTATTGATTTTAATAATATTTCTAAGAAATCGTCTGAAGGGCTTCTTGTTTTTAAGAAAAGTAATTTTAATTCATCAATCAGAATTTTGTTAAATTCTTCCTTAATATATTATTAATCAAATAATCAAAATTAGTAATTTTTTTTAAAGAAAAAATATGAAATTTTGTTTAATTTGCTTTTTTACCTTATCCATTTTGTTTTAAACCTGGTAGAGAATACTCTGTCGCGTTTATATTTTTAAAATATTATGATAACGTAAGTATCTGCACTAATACAAAATTGTACACCATCGTGATTATAATTAAATGACAAGCACTGCATAAAATATCACCCTTTAGGCGTACCCACTTTAGGTATTTTACTCGATATAAAAAATTTCCCCTGGCTTAAGACCCGAATATAATTCACTGAAGTTTTGTATTAGAACCCGGGTAGTATTTATATAAATTATATAAAAAATAAAAACTAACGAAATTCAATAAATAAACTGAATGCTGATTTTAAAATAATCCTATGACTTGTGCAAATATATATGTGGCTTTGATTTTATCGTGACATATACGTAATTAAATTTTTTACTAAATCATTTTGTTCGAATTTAAATTTCACGAATTCCCCGAATTTATTATATCTTACTGATTTGGTAATTTTATTGTGTTACTCTTCCACTTCATGTAACATTTTTTATTATATTATTTGTAGATTTTTTTTTTCTTCTCTCAAAGCCCCTGAATACACAGATAGAACCCAAATTTTCGGGTAGTTCTGTCACATGTTTCTATGGTTTCTGACATAATGTTTAACCATTTTGATACTATAAAAACCGGTTTATACTAATTTGATTCTCTAAACAGGTAATTATGTTCTGACAACATAATAGCATTACTAATCTCTATTATACCTTGAATGCTTGTTTGAAGGCGTTACTTTCGCGTACAGATTTAGTTCAGAATTAAGGGGTTCGACGTACAAAAATCCATATCAGGAATGTTCGATGTACTTTTTATTATTTATTATTTATCATTTATCTCTTTTTTCTTTGTCAATAAATTTAATCATAAAGAATGAAAGTAGTAAGTAATTCAAGTTCATCCAAAAAAAGTTTACAACAAAAAAAAACTTGATTATTTTGGAATAACAAATAACTTTATTCAAGGAAAAGGAAAAAGCACTGCATCTAATACTGGTGAAAATGTCGCTCTTATGTATTAATTTAAACGTGTAAAATAATTAAGTAATTTATATTAAATTTTAGTAGTTCAAAGTGAAAATTTATCAGCCAAAAGAACTCGAGATGAAAATACAGAACAAAAGATAGTAGAAATTTTTCAAAATCTTGTTCTATCGGGAAAATTTTTATTTAAAAAGATTTTAGAGGATAAATCCTACGATTTATTAGTGATAATAAGCATGTTTATTGTCAAAGTTGTCAAAAATTAATAACTCTGCACCGTTTAGTGATGGAACCAGATTAAAGGAACATATTATTACACCAACACATATCGAAAATTCCAAAATAACACAAGAAATTGAATCAAAAAGAATGCGCACCACCTTTTTGACATCATTTTTTAATGATAATTATAATACGCCAACAATGAATACTGGTATCATTGATTTGACTGGGGATCAACCAACTAAAATTCTTTTAACGAATCAAATCAAATACCCTTAAAGATGACACAGATTTTTTGGATTAAAGTATGCTATTTTTGCAAAATATGACACTTTGAAAAGTCAAAAGTTCAATATACAATTCTCCGAAATGATGATTTATATGATGGGTCAGATCAAGCAGAAGGTTATTTCAAAAGCATGAATGAAATGTCTTGGGTATTGTTCCAAAAAATGGTGTTACAAATATTACTTGTTCAAATTGATTGTGCCATAATATTAAATGCAAATGGAGAATTCACGTGGTAATCGTATACTTGTGCTTTCCTCATATAATCACGATTAAGAAAAGTTCGAACGAACTTTTCTTCCTTATCGTTGAAGATCTTTAATCACAAGACTTTGAAGAAAAGTTCGAATGAACTTTTCTTCCTTATCCAGTAATATTAGTCAAAATCATTTAGACCAATCAAAAAACTCCGGCACATTTAATAATCACGATTAAGAAAAGTTCGAACGAACTTTTCTTCCTTATCATATTTTAGGATCTCCCTATTGATAGCCATAATATCGAAGACTGTGCAGCCGATAACAGATTCAATTCGTCATGAATATAATCAGGTGCCTAATTTCAATAAATGGATCAATTTTTCTTTTGATGAACGCTCATATTAAAAACAAGAAAGTCGTCAAACAAAGTAATTACTCAAGTACTACAAAAAGAAGGTTCTTGATTCCAAATATCATCAACTAGTAAAACTTATCTGGCATTAGAACCCTTTTGGAAGAAGTGGAAGAACATGGAATTACAGTTGGATGTTGGACTGTAATCGATATATGGTGAATAAAACTATGGATGAAAAACAACTTATATTTATTGGGATGGTCCAATCAGTTACAAAAGTTCTAGATAAAATATAACGTAATGTCGCTACAATGGGGACTTTCGTTGATTTACTTGTAATACTTATCTCAATTAGCACCCTTGCTGTAAGGTGGATCACATTTAACCTTGCGGGTTCAACAATAAGATTTCTTCAGAAAGTGCGAAATTACAGTGAAAATTCTTGTGACCTCTTAGGAATTAATACCTCAAATTTTATGAATCAATTAGTAAATGGCGATGTGCATATGACTATATGGAACCAACTATATGTGCGAAAGATCAAACTAAGATTGCTGAAATGATTGAAGTAGAACACCGTCGTACTCGGTTCTCATAAATATACCTAAAAACGTGACTTACTGTATTTAATGTAATAACATCGTTCAAGTTGTTCTGAAGGTAGCGAGATTCGCAATGATAAAGAGATTGAATGATGAAATTAAATTCATATAAATTTTAATTTAACGATCTTAAAAATCTTGTTAAAAAAAATACATTAATCAAATGTAATTACTGTAAGTCACATGACTGGTTGCAAATAAAAAATGTATAATCATTCTAATTGTAATTAGTGTAATAATTAGGTGTGTACTTTCTGTAATTAGTTAGTTCTAAATGTGATTAATCATTCCCGAGATAATTGACTTGCATGTGATTATGTGAAAATTTTACATTATTTAAGAACGAATTCTAATCTGAATTTCTCTTTCAAAAAATTTGTTTCATTACCTTACTTTGTTTCATTTAATACTTACTTTCCTTAACTCATATTACCTTCATTCCATCTAATCCACAACAAGGTTTCTCGAAATGATTTCTTCAACAAGTATGTTTAATATATTTGTATGACTGATATTGATTGGTATTTTTATTAATTTGATTTTTTTTTTTTAAGCTGCCATAGACAACAACAACAATAAAAAGAAAAAATGATAATGATATTAAAAATACAAAAAAAACCAAGAAAGGTATATATAATATTACGAAAGATTTTGATATATTTGTATGACTGATATTGATTAGTATCTTACTAATTTGGATTTTTTTTTTAAGGTACAAGCGACAACAATAATATTAAAAAAAATAAGAAAGGTATAATATTAGTATGAAAGATTTTACTCGGTTGGGTCATTAATAATTTGTTAAACTTTAGATAATGCCAAACTTGCGGAAACAGTCACTGATAAGTTGAATACAAATGTATTCAACGTCTCGTTCGCGCTCTGGAGCATACTAAAAGAAACCAATATTAAGACATTTACAATGAACGTTGAAACCAGGTTGATGCAATATACGAAATCAGATGGAATTTTGCACGTTCGATCAGTTAGTGATCTTAGGATTGTAGAGGCGAAAGTTAACGAGATCTCAATTCCATACAATTTTAGTCAGATAGGTTCGGAAAGACAAAAAGCCAGAGATCTCGGGATTAGAGTTGAATATTTTGACAAATCTGTTAAACTGCTGAATACTACGGCTGAATTGGTTGCCAAAGACATATATCGGCTTCTTCAATATATCGAAAAGCTACCCGAAAATCCTCCGACGAGAGATAATTTAATATTTAAACATTCCGGGGATTACAGGAATTGACTTATTGATTACTTAAACTTTATTAATCATAAGGACGAATTTTCTATTTTTAAGGGTGCTCTTGCGGTAGAATTGCATAAAAATGAAAAGACTCCTTCTGGTACACCAACATCCATTGTGACTAATAATGATTTTGGAGACAGACAAGCGTCTGTAGAAGCTATATTAAATACGCCAAGCTATTCATTACAATCATTTTTATCTGTCAATGAAGGCGAAAGAATTTCTATGTTGAAAGCAGCTATTAATAGTTTATCAGCTCACGTTTGGCATTCAATCAATAGTTTGATAAAGGACTCAATTTCTCAAGAAGTTGCTCGAAGATATCAGCTCAGGTTCCTTGTTTCCATGGTGCAATCTTACAGAACATTGGAATTACTTTGTGCATTAAAACCTCGTAAACAAGGTTAAACCATTAAATCACAAGTTACAAAAAAAATTTTAAAGAGGAGTGATGGACGATTAAATGAAAAGGATTTGACATTAAATTTACAACGAGGATTTCGCATCGAAAGAGTTCTAAACGCCATTGGAACTAAGTGGAACGTGCTAGATGCTATTGACACCCTTACACCTTGTTTTTTTACCAGTACGATCAACGGATGTACTAATTTCGAAATCTGGCTCGAAATTATAGTAAGTAATGAAATAATCTCATATAATGAGGCGGACAACAGATACAAGCAATTTAAAATGTCTTCAGCATACGATCGGGTTCAAAGTATCAAACAAGCATGTGAGAACAATGGCGTTGAAATTCAACAGCCAAATGAGATGGATTTTAGTTTTGATTATTAGACTGTTTCCCCCCTCACAGCTTCATTATTAAGATATCAAACGTTGTATTTCTTTTTAAAAAACATATTTTGGGTTGAATGTGGCATATTTTTACATTACAGTGATAATAAGTGAATATTATTATTCGGGTTTTCGAATATTTTGTTATAGATCAATTCTATTAACTCTATATTATGTTGTTTTATTGCTGATTCTTCCCATAATACGCTAGAAAGTATTTTTGGTTTATTTTTAATACAGTAAATAGGAAATGTTTTTATATTTTAATGTAAAATTTAATGTAAATAATAATGTAATATATTTTAGAGTAGAATAGTAAAAATAATATTTTTATTGCTAGTTGCGACATTTTATTGTAAAAATGCAAATCCAATTTTAGTTTTTCTTAAGTATTAATAAATAAATAAAAAATTTTAGTATTACAGAAAAATAAAATGAAAAACAAATGAATCGAATTTCTACTTTAATCAAATTAATTAGTCTTCGGAATCTTCAAGACGAGCCACCTTATTCTTTCACTTCCAAATGCTTTTCAATATAGAACGCTCAATTACAGTATTAGAATCTTATTTATGTAATAAAAATTTTTTATGAAGGGAAATTTATATTTTTTACACATTCTCATAATATTAAAAAATAAAAAAAAACCCAAAAGATTCGTACTCATACTTACGAAACTTTAGATTTTTCCATTCTTCGGAAGCCTTTCTGAGACACCGAATCTATAAAAAAAGAAAGGAACGGTTAGTAAACCGTTCCATAATAATAAAAAAAATAAATAAAACCAAGATTCATATGAATCTTGGTTCTCCATTCGTTAGAAGCCCATAGTTCATTTCTCATTTTAATCAAATTTTTTGTGCAAATAAAAAAATATTTACCCATTGAATAACTTGAATAACTTGACTTCTCAATTTAAGATCATTCTTTGGTAATTTTTCTTCAGAATTATAATTTTCACAAAGATAAATCGCAATTGCGGTCACCACTCTATAAAAAATTTTTAATGAAAATGATACATTCACGGAAAAAAATATGGAAATAAACAAATTCATTCATTACGTACCTTGGAATTTAAAACACAGAACAACAACATTTTTACAGGATACTCCATAAAATAAATTTTTTTTCGCACTTTGTGTATCAAAGATCGTTTGTAATAAAGAAAAGTTCATTAATATAAATTTGTAAATTTATTAATAACTTTAATGACTTTTAACTTATTGGTTCAAATTAATAAAGTTTTTATTCCGTTTTTTTTTGTCCAAGTAATAATGTTTTGCCTCCAAGATTAATTATACCGAATTTGCCACAATTTACAAAGTTAAAAAAAAATATGGAAGCGGTTGATTTTTTTAAAAAAAAGATCGCATAATGCCCATAGCCCCATACAATAATTATTTTTATAATACTATTCGTGACTGATCTGTGATCTGTGTGATCTTGAGAAAAAATTGGACGGACAAAAAAAAATATCATAAAATAATATTATAAAGATATTGTAAAAAGAAATAATTTATTTATCGCACGTGCGATGCAAATTTTTATGTTTATCATTGCCATTTTAAGGGGGGTGGCGATGTATAAGCAGGTTGATCAACATAAATAATTTACAAAAAAGGAAAGTGGCGATGCATCGCACGTGCGATGAATAAATTTACTCTTGTAAAAAATATATATATATTTTTACAATATTTTATAAATAACGTATTTACAAAAGTATTGTATTAGTATTATATTAGTATTGTATTAGTATTGCAATTCACATAAAATAATAATTTTTTTTCATTATTCTTTTTATCATGTTGTTTTTATGTTGTTTAAGCATTTTATTTTGACACCGTTTTTTAGATTATCTTTATTTTTATTGTTTTAATATTGTTATTATATCATACTATTACATATGGGCCGATCCTTGGAATCTAATTTTTTTACACAAAAATAATTTTATTAAAGCAAATATAAATTATCATTTATATAAGAATAATAAATTTATACTAGATAATGCAAAAAAAACTAATTAATTATATAATTTTTAATTTTTTTTTAATATAAGATATCATTAAAATTTAAAAGATCAAATATAACTCTCATGACAAAATCATTGATAATTCTTCGTAGAAATAAGCTATACAAATAAATTTACATTCATTTGAAAGAGAAAATCGAGATCTATCTAATGAATCTAAAATCAAGTGAATTGAATCACTAGTTGTTCAGTAATCACGTTCAGTATATTTATTGAATTTTATCTGAATTTGATCATTAATTACTTCACATGTAGTGATTCAATTTGAATGATCTTTGCTCCCTAAGGTGATGCCAACTTTTATCTTTAAAATAAATTTAAAATAATTCGTTTAATATATGTAGATGTTTAGAAATCATCAATTATATTATTAATATAAAATTTTATAAGTTTGATAAAATCTGATATAAAAAAATTTATTAAATACCTGTAGATGCAAGCTACACGAATGAAATTATATTCATTTGAAAGAGAAAATTGAGGTCTATCTAATAAGCCTAAAATCGAATGAATTGAATCACTGGATTGTGAATAATTACGTCTAATATATTTATTTTTAATTTTTAAATTTGATTTGACTTTGATCGTTAATTACGCCTCATCCAGTGATCCAATTTTCCTGATCTTTGATTCTTACGATAGAGCAAATTCTCAGCTTTCAAATGAATGTAAAATGATGACGTTAGCATATCTCCAGGAATAATAATGCACGATTTTGTCACCTGCATAAAGTCCGATCTGAAAATTTTATTTCTTACCAAAAAATGCTTTCATAAGAGAATCCCAAATTCTTTTACTTTATTTAAAAGAGTTTATTTGCCATTTAAGGATTTTAATAGAATAAATCTAATAAAATAATTTTAAAATATAAAAAACAAATATATAATTAGTTATTTTGAAAAAAAAGAATATCTTATTATTCATTTTACAACTATTTTACATCATAATTATTTTTTATTTGCATGTATTTTTTACAAAGAAAAAACAATAAATTAAAGCTAAAAATTATGAAAAAATATATCTTATCTATGTATATAAAATATTAAGTTTTTTCTTTTACTTACCACTTAAAAATAACTGCTATATTTGCTTATAAACTTTTTTGTCATATTTAATAAAAGTGAATAGAAAAATAATGGAAAAGTGATGGGCAGTGATGGGGAAAAAGAAGTGGTTATTACCGTTATTTTTGAATATTGATTAAAAAAATTTTTTTTATTTTTTATTAAATCTGAGTTACGTAAATATGTAACACATTTAATTTAGATTTGTGTAATGTTAATCTTACTAAAATATTAAATTTTTATAAAAATCTTAATTTAGACTAATTCCAAAAATCGGCACATATGATATAACTATATTGTAAAAATATTTTAAAAAAATTAGAGGTTTCAGCAAAGTAAAATTTACTATTGAATATTTTTTTCTCATAATTGTTATATTAACTATTAAATGAATTTTTCTAAGAAGTTTTCTCATAACTCTGAATTCTTTTCACTATTTTTTTTTTTGAAATTTAGCAAAAGTATCTCAAACAATTACATCTTTCATGTAATAGAAAGCTTTTCAAATAAAGAATTATTTAAGTTTTGACAATAATAAATATTTATTCTTAAATACATTTCCATAAGATAAAATTTTTTCTTTAGTATTTTTTTAAAAAAGCGAGATATTATGTTATTCTTTAAGTTATTGAATATTCTTTAAATTTTTAATATTTATTAAATCCTAATTAAATGCAAAAGTTATCAAATTTTAAAACTTGGAGATTTTTCTAGTAAAAAACAAAAAAAATTCCTGAATTTAATATCATATTAATTGATGATCAATAAAAATCTTTATTAATAAAATTTTATATAAGACCATATATAGTTTTGATTTAATTAATTGATAGTACACTTTAATAATACATGTACAATAGGTGTTACAAATAACATATATATTTTATTTTGTTTAAAAGTAAAACAATTTGAAATATGTTAAAGTATATTGTACATAATATATGTATAGTAGGTGTTATAAATAATATGTATATTTTGACAAGTTTGATTTTATTTTATATTTAAGAATTTCTTGATTGACATCAAAAATGATTAATAATCAGATTCTGCAGATTCTGCCATAGTATTAACTAAAACTATGCTTATTAACTATAAGATGCATTTAATTTAGTGAATTTGCTAAATTAAATATTTTCATTTTTTTTTTTAAAAAAAAAAATAAATATCTAATTATATTTTAATAATTTAATTATTACTCTAATATATACATAATAATAT
The DNA here is from genome assembly GCF_026210795.1 of Rhizophagus irregularis. Lineage (NCBI taxonomy): Eukaryota > Fungi > Glomeromycota > Glomeromycetes > Glomerales > Glomeraceae > Rhizophagus > Rhizophagus irregularis. The sequence goes on from NC_089455.1 coordinate 2,923,871, forward strand.
AACATATTTTAAAATTTTCTTATATTATTACATATCACTATATAGACATTTTTTTTTTTAATTTAAATCAATTTTCAATTTTATTAATTTTATATCAAAATATAGTTAGTTATATAAAATAAAAACTACATTATATAAGTGTTAAAATTATTAAATTAAAATTACAGCATTATAAAATATGGATTTTACTATTTATTTTATATTATTTAAATATTTAATAAAATATTAAGATTAGCATTGTAGATTTATGAATTACAATTTTTTTGTGTAATTTTTGTATATTTGGCATTAAAAATAATTAAGAATTACAGCAATTTAATATAAATTTTATATGTTATAGTTAATTTTGATGGTAAGTATATCATATTATTATACTGTATATAATATATACAAAAAAAAAAGACATACTGTAATATATAATAAATGTTAATAAATAATTTTTATCTCAGTTAAATATAAATTTATACATGGCACCAAATTATTTTGAACTGCCATAATTATAAAGTAAAATCCCAAATTCAATTATAGAATTCCAAATTATTTTGGTACTTTATATAGTAAATTATATATAAATTTGATTGAATTACGACATTCTAAATTATAATTAAGCAGCAATAATAGTATTTTTTAAAAAATTAGAGCAAATATTAATTATAATAGTCATAATAATAATAATTTTTTGCTAATACAATTTTACATTTATAATTATATATATAAACTTATTTTAGTAAAACAAAAATAATATTGGAAGTTTGGAATTAGTAAATAAAAAAAATGATTTATTAATATAAGATTCTGGACATTACATATATAACTTCTTTTCACAAATTAACTCTAAATTTCAAAAAACAAATCTGATTATTTCAATATCCAGTAATTTGATTTATGCGAACTTTTTTCTATCTGTTTTGTAGTTCTTGTTAAGCTCTATAAAATAAAAAAAATTGTATGAATCGATTACTGGAGATAAAAAAGCAAATTGGACTTTTCTTTTAAAAAGTTTCATTGTAACTTATATGCTAAATGCTTCTGTAATCCTATTAATATATATTAAAGTAACTCCTTTTACCCTAACCTTAAGTTACTTCAGATCAACATCACTCTAAAGATAATGCACCTAATCTAAAAGGACACCGCCTACTACTAAGATATGTTACCGGTAGAAATTTCACTTTCATATGAAATACCCAGATTATTAAATTCTATCGTTAATTGATTAAAAAAAAAATCATAACAATGTAACATAAAATTTCCTTTTATAGTAGGATCTTTAAAGAGTTTTATATGTAAACTTTATTTTAGGCCACAGGATGACCTATCTTAATAGTAGGCGGGGTCCCAATCTAAACCAATTTTTTTACCCTAATTTTAAGCCACTTCAGATTAATTACTTTAGAAATAACACATTCAATCTAAACTAACTCCTTTTACTTTAATAGGACCCTGGATAATTAGTATAATAGGGATCATATGTAAAATAAGTATAAAATTTTGTATTTTTAATGAGCAGGTTATATAAAAAAAACGTATATTTTAAGAAAATGTTATATGCAAAAATAGTATATTATAAAAATAGGTTATAGTAAAAAAAAGTATAAAATTTCAGATAAAAATTCAATGTCATATATAGATTTATTATAAAAATGTATATTTTAACAGTTAGTATTTTGCTTTTTATCGTACTTGTGATAATATCACTTATTACATTACAGGTTTTCATTGGTAGAGATCTTGATTTTGTGACGCATAAAGAAAAAAATTTATTTTAAAATTTTTTTTTTCTCCTCTCCTCTCTTTAGAACAGTATTAATAGTATAAAAATAAATAGGAATAGTGGAAGTTTCATTATTTTTACATTTCATACTTGAAATATATAATATTCTTTCTTTTTTTTTTTTATGACAAAACATTCTGGATATTGGTATAGATTTTTGAAATTATAAGTATGGAGAATATATAAAGGTATTATTTCTCAATTTTTTTTTACTATTTTTGCATTTTTTTATCTATAAACCTTACTAATGTTCTTTTTTTTTAGAATGAACTTGAACTTCAAGAAACCTTAAAGTTACAAGTGGATTTGAGTTCTTTTCTCTTTTTTGTTTTGGCATTATTCTTTATTTAAGGACATTATTAATGGATTTTCTTTCTTTTATTTAGGGATATTTTAACTTGAACTTTAGTATTGATTTTAAAATTGCAATAAATGTTTCTCATTTTAGTATTTTTTGATTTTAAAACATTATTAATTGACTTTGGTAATTAGCTTTTTTTTTGTTTTATTTTTTTTTTGATTTTGAATAATTATTAATATTCTTTCTTTCTTTTTTTTAGGAAAATCTAAATTTCAGCTTGGAAAGTACTTAGATTTCATATCTTGGTAATAATTTGTACTTCTTTGATGGTATAACTTTCATTCTTAATCTTTAGCAAACTTATTTTTGATCTTTGATGGCAATTTTTGCTTTTGATTTCTAATAATAGATTTGGTAATTTTTATTTTAATCTTTGGAAATTTTGGGATTTTTACACATGGTTTTTTTGTTGTAAAATTGATATTTATTTTGATCTTGTAAATAACATAGTTATCATAAAATTTTATCATACAGCATAAATTTTACCTGATAAAACTGTGTGTATTTTATTGATTTGCTAGATTTTAAACATTATATAGAGGTGATATCTAAATTTACCCTATTTTAAAGATGATTAACATATATAATCTTGATATATCATAAATAAAAAAATAAAATTTTAACATAAATATATATTAATGTCATATGATAAAAAAGTATATTTTAGTATTATATAAAGGTTATAGGATAAAAATATATAATAAAATGACTAAATTTATGTATATTTTTTTCAAATTTTTATTAGTATCACAGATATAACCTCTATTATAAATTTATAATTGTCCGGGGTTCTACTTTAATTCTAAACCACTCAAACTAATACCACTCTAAAAATAATACAACTAACCTAAACTAACTCTTTTTATCTTAATCTTAAACTACTTTAAACTTATATATAATTGATATAATTTAAAATTTTTGCCAATCCTTTATTTTTTAAAAAATTATATAATAAATATATAATAATATGCAAATTTAATTATTTAAAAATTTTATAATTTAAATTATAAATTAATTTATTAATTTTACTATATTATATAAATTTAAATTATAAAAATATTTAAATTTTTTCATATGAATAATTAGATGTTATTTCTTCAACAGATTTCCATAAAATACGTCGAAAACCAATTACTAATATAACAAATCCTTTTAATTTATTAGGATTTGATTTAGTTATTTTAATTCTTTTATCAAATATTCCTGAACTATAATAATCATTTGTATTTCCTTTTGAAATAATATTCATATATGATTTCAATTGTTTAATTCCATTATTTAATATTTCTTCTATAGTTATTTTTTTAGTTTCATTATGTTCTTTTGACCAATATTCATATGATCTTTTTAATAGAATTTTTTCATCTTCTTTTTCAATAATTTTATCTAAATTTTCTAAATTATTTGTATTAAACTTCTTTTTTTGATTTTTAATTAATCCAACTAATGGAATATATTTTAATTCTAAACTAATATTATTATTTCCTATTCCTTTTAAAATAAAAATATCTGAATATCCAAATCGACCAAATCCTTTTAATTTTGTACCATCCATTACTAATGATAATTCAGGAATACAATATTTTAATGGTAAAAGATTTTCAACAATTGCTTGAAGAACAGGTTCATTTGCAGAAGATAATGATATTTGTGATCTTGTTGATAAAAATGTTTTTAAAAGTTCAATAAAAGGTAAAATATTATTTGCAACAAGATTTTCATATGCTGAAACAATAAGAAAAGCATCATTCACAACTTGTCTATATACTAACTTATCTTTATTTTGTTCTAAAATTCGAATTTGTTTTGTTACAAGTTCTAAATAATAATTAAAAAAAGTTAATAAATAATATAAAAATAATAAAAAATAATAAAAATATTATAATTTACCAGATGAAGAATCAGTATCATTATTTCGTGTTCTTTTTAAATTTTCTTTTTGTTTAACTTGAAAATCAATTTTTTCAGTCCAAATTTTATTAAAAGTTGATTCCAATTCTTCTCCTAAAATATGCATTTCACTTCCTATATCATTATATATATAACAATTGCGAAATATAAGACAAATATCTTTTTCAAATTCTTCAATACTTGCATATTGATTATTTTCTAATTTTGAAATTATTGTAAATAAATCCATTGAATTTTTTATATTTTCATTTGAAATTTCATAAAATGGATGAATATTAGATTTAATATCAAGTTCTTGAAGAATATTATAACAAAAGTTAATAAGTTGAAAATTTTTAGAATTATTTTCAGTAGAAATAGAATGATTTTTAATAGGAATTTCAATATTCTTTCTTAAATGAGATGAATTAGAAATGGATTGATTTTTAATAGAAATAAAGTGATCATTATCAGAAGAATTAGCAGGCATTACATTTTCTTTTTCATTATATTCTTCAGTAGATATTAAATTTTCTTTATATTCTTTGATAATTTCTTGCCAAAATATTTTTAATATTTTTGCATATCGAAATCGTTCTGCAATTACCTGTTATAAGAAACAGTTTATTAGTAGTGTGTTAAAATTTTATTTAGTAATACAAGAAGGTACATAGCCAATTCCTCCTCCAGAATTAGCAGACTTATATTAACTACAAAAGTTAGGACACCTGAACCGAGAAACTTGGAGTGGTTACCAAACATTTGTCAAATCCAGTAAATTCCGTAAGTTAAGCATGCTTTAACTTAGGGGTTACCCTAACTAATGCAAAATAAAAAAAAACACACCTTGTTTTTTAAATTAGAGAAATCTTTTCCTTCATCCATAAAACGAACAGCCCAAAGATTATCAAGATTTTTCCAGTTGTCTAAGAAAGTTGAAGTAAAAGTAATATCAATTGAAGCAATAATAGTATCACGGTGCTTTTTTAAGAACCTCCAATATGATTTTGTTGTCCTATTTTTATTTGATAAATAATAGATAAGGGCTAGAAAAATTGAAAATTTTGATTAGTTGTTAATATTACAAGTTAAAAAATACAGTTCACAAAAAAGATTTACCATTTTGACCAATATAGTTTTCAGATGTGCTCATGTTTGAAATTGGTAAAAAAATATTGATAATTGAATTTAAAAGTTGATTGATTGATTAAGATATAAAAAAAATTTGATTGATATAAAAAAAAAGAGAAATTGATAAGAGTTTAATGTCTTAAATAAAAAAAGAATCCTTTGTAGATAGTATGACTCAGACTGACATATTGATATATCAAAATGAAAAAAATTAACACTACAATTATAATAATTAAATCTATTATTTATCATATTAACAAGAACTTAATCATTTTGCCAAATATGGTATAATATAATTCTTGATTAAAATCATGTCATTAGAATTTAGACATATATAGCTTAAAAGATTAAAGGTAATTTCATTTTAATTTCAGTTATTTTATTTAGCAAATGACTCAACTTTCATCATTTTGACACATTTTGACATATATGCGTTTAAAAGATGAAATAATTTAAAACACGTTGATATTGTGAACGATACATGTACAGTAGATGTTACAGATAATATATATATTTTGACAAATACATACTGACTGCGAAAGTAACATATTACGCGTTTAAAAGTTAAACAATTTGAAATGAGTTGAAATATATTGTGCACGATACATGTACAGTAGGTGTTACAAATAATAGATATATTTTGACAAATACATAATGACTGCGAAAGTAACATATCACACGTTTAAAAAGTGAAACAATTTGAAACGAGTTGAAATATATTGTGCATGATACATGTATAGTAGTTGTTACAAATAACATATATATTTTGACAAATACATACTACTGCAAAAGTAACATATCCCACGTTTAAAAGTGAAACAATTTAAAATATATTGAAGTATATTGTACACGATACACATACAGTAGGTGTTACAAATAATATGTATATTTTACCGCATTTTACTCTATTTTATATTCAAGAATTTATTGACTGCGAAAGTATTTGACATTAAAAATGATCGATGATCAGATTCTGTAGATTTTGCCGTAGTATTAACTAAAACTATGCTTATTAGCTATAGGACACGTTTAATTTAGCGACATTTGCTAAATTAAATATTTTCATTTTTTTTTAAAAAAAAATAAATACCTAATTATATTTTAATTGATATGATATCTTACTTCCCAAAAAATCATTGTATAGAATCACAGGAAGTTGTCATTAATTGCAAAAGTTCCATTTTGCTGAAGCACATTAGATTAACGAATAAATGTATAAGTTGCACTATGAAGTCTTAATATTTCAGATTGCAAGGGAGAAATCAATGATTCCAGTAATTATGTAATTATTACTATAGTATATATGTAATAACATAAGATATTTTCAAATTTTATTACATATCATATATATCATATAAGACATATTTTTTTTTTTTAACTTAAATGAGTTTTCAATATTAACTGTATCAAAATATAGTTAGTTATATAAAATAAAAATTAAATACATATCCACATTGTATAAGTGCTGTCAAAATTGCACGAATTAAAATTACAGTATTATAAAATATAGATTTTACCATTTAAATATCTTTAAAGATCAGCATTATAAATTTACGGATTACAATTTTCTTTGTGTAATTTTTGTATATTTGGCATTCACACGTCAAATGACTAAAAACAGGCAAAAAAAATGGCTAGAATTGCATAAACTGTTCGCAAATTTATATAAACTATTTACAAATAGTATAGGTTAATTCACAAATAGCCAAAAACAGCTAAGAATAGCCAAGAATAGCCAAGAATAGCCACTGCTTTTCACGCCATTTTTTTTGCTGATTTTTAGCATTTCAACCTGTGATTAAATAATTAAGAATTATGGTAATTTAATATAAAATTTATATATTATAGTTAATTTGATGATAAGTATATCATATTATTATATATAAGGGTTTAAAATTTGTACGCACATACGCGTACTGCATGCTATGGATATATTATATATAAAAGTCAAAAATGACATTCTAAACCCTTCATGGCTTATTAAGTAAAGTTGTAAAATAGGCAAAAATACGCATAGTAAATAAATTATCAAGGCTCTATAATATGTACATAAGAGTTGCGGCATGAATATTTAAAAAAATTGGGATTTTACTAAAGTCACGTGATAAATAATGATTGACAAATTTACTATATAAAAATTACCAAAAATGGCACATGCGCGGGTGCGCACAAATTTTATTTCCTATATATAATATATACAAAAAAAGAAAAACATACTGTAATATATAATAAACGTCAATAAATAATTTTTATCTCAGTTAAATATAAATTTATACATAACACCAAATTATTTTGAACTGCCATAATTATAAGTAAAATTCCAAATTCAATTATGGCATTTCAAATTATTTTAACACTTTACATAGTAGATTATATATAAACTGAATGAATTATGATATCTCAAAATAATTTGAGCAGTATGTATAAATATAATAGTATTTTTTAAAAAATTACTAGAGTAAATATTAATTCTGAAAAATTTATTAATTTAGTCAAAGATAAAGGTAATGAAAAATTGCTAAAATAAAAAAACTGTAATTTTAATATTTATAATAATAATAATTTTTGCTAATACAATTTTACATTTATAATTATATATGGGGACGCCCGTAGCAAAAAGGGGGATAGGCCAAAAAATTCAAAGTTGAGATTTTATTATAATTATATGTCTATTAGTCTAATTATTAAGAAAATATGGGTTTTTATTAATAATATATTAGTAAAAAAGTTTAATTTTGAAATTTTCTTATTATTTGCATTTTACTTTTATAGAATTAACAAGCAATATAAACCTATTAAAAGAAAATCAATACTCTTAGTAAATTGCCTGTCAAATTTAGTTTTAGATAAAAAAAAAAAGGTCTGAAAGTCAATTTATTTCACAATTAAGTGATGATTTGCCAAATTTATCACGTGATTTAAATTGCGATTTTTTTAAAATTACGGAATTATCCCATTCCTCCTTTTGCTACGGACGTCCCCATATATAAACTTATTTTAGTAAAATAAAAAAGATATTGGAACTAGTAAATAAAAAAAAATGATTTATTAATATATATTAAAGTAACTTTTTTTACCTTAACTTTAAGTTATTTCAGATCAACATCACTCTAAAAATAATACACCTAATTTAAACTAATCTTTTTACTCTAATTTTAAGCCACTCCAGACTAATTACTTTAGAAATAACGCATCTAATCTAAATTAATTTTTTTTATTTTAATTTTAAACCACTCAAACTAACACCACTCTAAAGATAATATAACTAATTTAAACTAACTCTTTTTATTCTAATATTAAACTACTCCAAACTTATACATAATTAATATAATTTAAAATTTTTGCCAATCCTTTATCTTTTAAAAAATTATATAATAAATATATAATAATATGCAAATTTAATTATTTAAAAATTGTATAAATTAAATTATAAATTAATTTATTAATTTTGCTATATTATATAAATTTAAATTATAAAAATATTTAAATTTTTTCATATAAATAATTAGATGTTATTTCTTCAACAGATTTCCATAAAATACGTCGAAAACCAATTACTAATATAACAAATCCTTTTAATTTATTAGGATTTGATTTAGTTATTTTAATTCTTTTATCAAATATTCCTGAACTATAATAATCATTTGAATTTCCTTTTGAAATAATATTCATATATGATTTCAATTGTTTAATTCCATTATTTAATATTTCTTCTATAGTTATTTTTTTAGTTTCATTATGTTCTTTTGACCAATATTCATATGATCTTTTTAATAGAATTTTTTCATCTTCTTTTTCAATAATTTTATCTAAATTTTCTAAATCATTTGTATTAAACTTCTTTTTTTGATTTTTAATTAATCCAACTAATGGAATATATTTTAATTCTAAACTAATATTATTATTTCCTATTCCTTTTAAGATAAAAATATCTGAATATCCAAATCGACCAAATCCTTTTAATTTTGTACCATCCATTACTAATGATAATTCAGGAATACAATATTTTAATGGTAAAAGATTTACAATTGCTTGAAGAACAGGTTCATTTGCAGAAGATAATGATATTTGTGATCTTGTTGATAAAAATGTTTTTAAAAGTTCAATAAAAGGTAAAATATTATTTGCAACAAGATTTTCATATGCTGAAGCAATAAGAAGAGCATCATTCACAACTTGTCTATATACTAACTTATCTTTATTTTGTTCTAAAATTCGAATTTGTTTTGTTACAAGTTCTAAATAATAATTATAAATAGTTAATAAATAATATAAAAATAATAAAAATAATAAAAATATTATAATTTACCAGATGAAGAATCAGTGTCATTATTTCGTGTTCTTTTTAAATTTTCTTTTTGTTTAACTTGAAAATCAATTTTTTCAGTCCAAATCTTATTAAAGGTTGATTCCAATTCTTCTCCTAAAATATGCATTTCACTTCCTATATCATTATATATATAACAATTGCGAAATATAAGACGAATATCTTTTTCAAATTCTTCAATACTTGCATATTGATTATTTTCTAATTTTGAAATTATTGTAAATAAATCCATTGAATTTTTTATATTTTCATTTGAAATTTCATAAAATGGATGAATATTAGATTTAATATCAAGTTCTTGAAGAATATCATAACAAAAGTTAATAAGTTGAGAATTTTTAGAATTATTTTCAGTAGAAATAGAATGATTTTTAATAGGAATTTCAATATTCTTTCTTGAATGAGATGAATTAGAAATGGATTGATTTTTAATAGAAATAAAGTGATCATTATCAGAAGAATTAGCAGGCACTACATTTTCTTTTTCATTATATTCTTCAGTAGATATTAAATTTTCTCTATATTCTTTAATAATTTCTTGCCAAAATATTTTTAATATTTTTGCATATCAAAATCGTTCTGCAATTATTTGTTATAAGAAACAGTTTATTAGTAGTGTGTTAAAATTTTATTTAGTAATACAAGAAGGTACATAGCCAATTCCTCCTCCAGAATTAGCAGACTTATATTAACTACAAAAGTTAGGACACCTGAACCGAGAAACTTGGAGTGGTTACCAAACATTTGTCAAATCCAGTAAATTCCCTAAGTTAAGTTCCAATTAACTCTAGGGGTTACCCTAACTTTGCAAAATAAAAAAAAACACACCTTATTTTTTAAATCAGGAAAATGTTTTCCTTTTCTCAAAAAACGAATAGTCCAAAGATTATCAAGATTTTTCCAGTTGTCTAAGAAAGTTGAAGTAAAAGTAATATCAATTGAAGCAATAATAATATCACGGTGCTTTTTTAAGAACCTCCAATATGACTTTGTTGTCCTATTATTATTATCTGATAAATAAGAGATAAGAGCTAAAAAAATTGAAAGAATTGGTTAATTATTAATATTATAAATTTACAAGTTAAAATACAGTTCATAAGATTACCATTTTGACCAATGAAATCTTCAGATGTGTTCATGTTTAAAATTGGTAAAAGAATATTGATAATTGAAAAATTAAGGAGTTGATTGATAAGTTGATTGATATAAAAAAAAAAAGAGAAATTGATGTCTTAAATATAAAAAGAATCCTTTGTAGATAGTATGACTCAGACTGACATATTGATATATCAAAATGAAAAAAATTAACACTACAATTATAATAATTAAATCTATTATTTATCATATTAACAAGAACTTAATCATTTTGCCAAATATGGTATAATATAATTCTTGATTAAAATCATGTCATTAGAATTTAGACATATATAGCTTAAGAGATTAAAGGTAATTTCATTTTAATTTCAGTTATTTTGTTTAGCAAATGACTCAACTTTCATCATTTTTACGCATTTTGACATATACGCGTTTAAAAGATGAAATAATTTAAAACACGTTGATATTGTGAACGATACATGTACAGTAGGTGTTACAGTTAACATATATATTTTGCGAAAGTAACATATTACGCGTTTAAAAGTTAAACAATTTGAAACGAGTTGAAATATATTGTGCACGATACATGTACAGTAGGTGTTACAAATAACATATATATTTTGACAAATACATACTAATGCGAAAGTAAAATATCACGCGTTTAAAAGTGAAACAATTTGAAACATGTTGAAGTATATTGTGCACGATACACATACAGTAGGTGTTACAAATAATATGTATATTTTGACGCGTTTTACTCTATTTTATATTCAAGAATTTCTTGACTGCGAAAGTATTTGACATCAAAAATGATCGATGATCAGATTCTGCAGATTTCGCCGTAGTATTAACCAAAACTATGCTTATTAGCTATAGGACGCGTTTAATTTAGCGACATTTGCTAAATTAAATATTTTCGTTTTTTTTTAAAAAAAAAATAAATACCTAATTATATTTTAATTGATATATCTTACTGTAAAGAAATTCCCAAAAAATCATTGTATAGAATCACAGGAAGTTGTCATGAATTGCAAGAGTTCCATTTTGCCGAAGCACATTGGATCAACGAATAAATGTATAAGTTGCGCCATGAAGTCTTAATATTTCAGGTAGTAATTATTACTATAGTATATACGTAATAACATAACATATCTTCAAATTTTATTACATATTACATACATATCTTTATTTTTTTGTTAACTTAGATCAACTAAATACATATCCACATTATGTAAGTGCCGCGAATTGAAATTACGGCATTACGAAATATGGATTTTACCATTTAAAATATCTAACAAACCATCAAAGATCAGCATTATAGATTTACGGATTACAATTTTCTTTGTGTAATTTTTGTATATTTGGCATTAAATAATTACGGAATTACTGGAATTTAATATAAGCTTCATATGCCGTAATTAATTCCGACGACAAGTATATCACATTATTATATATAATACGAGATAATGTATACAACAAAGACATACTGTAATATGAATTATCTAATTGAATATTTGCGAAATTTTCCTTTTAATTGCCGATCCGCCTAAAAACGGCACTGCGTTACTAATAAAATTCGGGGATAATAGCGATAATAAAAAAAAGCATTTTTTGCATCTCGCGCGCGAAATAAGTTTCACCCATTTTACAAACAGAAATATCATAAAAACAATATTTTCTTTCATTTTATGACAAGTCATATTTGCCAAAAAATTTTATAATTATATTTCTGTAACTGGTTTTCTTCAACTTTCACTTGTTTTTAATAATAAAAATATTTTAAAAAAGCTTTTAAAACCAACTTTAGAAGCTAAAAATTATAGGTTTTTATTGTAAATAATGCAATATAGTAAAATGAAATATTGAAATTTCGTATATTTTAAGGTGTAAATCTGACGCGCGCGCATAGTAAACTCATTATTTTGCATACGAATGTATAACTTTTTTTTGCAAATTCGTTTTTTTCAAATATTTTTTCAGTATATCATATGATTTTTTTTTTATAGTCAATATGTCATCTATGAGATATCCTTTTTTGAAGTTTGTGTTCTTAGCACAAAATCGGCAAATTTAACCCCGAATTTTATTAGTAACGCAGTGCCGATTTTAGGCGGATCGGCAATTAAATATAATAAATATAATAAATGTTAATGGATAATTTTTACCTCAGCTAAATACAATAGTATTTTTTAAAAAAATTAGAGCAAATATTAATAATTTTTGCTGATGTGTTGTGTTTACATAAAATAAAATAAATAATTTTTGTTGATACAGTTTTACATCCACAGTTACATATATAACATATATAAACTTGCTTTGATATTGGAGTTAGTAAATAGAGAAAGATGATTCGTTAATATATATTAAAGTTTGCAGGTAGTTTATCGAATTTTAAAGCTTAATTTCTCTAAAACAAAAATCCAATGAAAAAATCAAATAAAGATCGGAATTACATGATTACAGTTTCAGATGAAATTAACGCGCCAATGAAATTGTAAATCAATAAATTTTGTGTCAATAACATTTATAAAACGTGGGTCAGTACATTTCTTTACAGTTGATGACGGTGGGACTATCATTTTTTTTTGTATCACTTATCAGTTATCACTTAATAACTTAATATTTTTATGACAATGATATGATGATTCACCGTAAACATAAATTTTGATTGGGTGGAACAATTTATTTCCAACATAATAAATGTAATAATAATTCACATGTAAGACGCGTCAAAGGGAAATTTTGCTGCGGTCTTTGATTGCGGTCTATTTGATCACTTATGATCGAATCAACGGGTAAGCTAGTTAAAAAAGGCAACCAATTCCACGTAAAATATATTTTTAGCAAACAATTCATTATTTACTATAATTGAACAATTTGATCTTTTAATTCAATTGTAAGTATAAATAAACTAATGAATGTAAATATTAAATCACATTCATTTTTTTTTTAAAAAATTACGCGTTTTTTTTTATTTTTAATCTGGTAAATAAAAATGATGTAATTTGTTTTGTGAAATAGTTTGGGGCTTTTTTTTTTATTGCTTTTTATTTACTCTATAAATTTTTTTAAGCCCGATCTAAAAAGATTAATTTTCGTTCAATTTTCTTTTAAAAAAAAAAAACCAAAGAATAATATAAAATCGGTTTAGGTAATAAATTTTCCAAATTGATACATATAAAAAGTTTCGATCAACTTTTTTAAGGGATATTCTTTGTAATAATTACATTAAAAAGGAATTTATTTTGTGAAAATGATCTCATTATTTTCTGATGATTTCAAATAGTTTGACTCTTTTTGGAATGGTAAAAATGGTAAAGTAAAAAAGCTGATCAAAGTTGATCGATCACAAGGACAACTTTTTTTTAAAAAAAAGGAATATTTTTTACATTAATGTTTTTATAAAAAAAAAAAGGAATATTCTAAAATTTTATTTAAATAATAAAAAGGAAAATTAAAAGGGTAACATAATAATATATTAAGATCAAGGTAGCATGAATATTCATGATCTTTGTTAAACGGGGGAATGGAATACTGAAGATCTAATAAAATAATTCCCCGGATCCTGAGAATAATTTAACCAAATAGAGGTTTTATTGATACATTGATACATTATTATTATCCAAAGAAATAAAATATTCTCCCACGATAATTTACTCCCAAATTATTTATTCAATCATTAACCAATAATGTAACCAATAATTTAACCAATTGTTTGTCCAATTATTTTTTTTTAAAAAAAAAAGAAACAAAAAAAAATGGAAATGGAAAAAACTGAAACGGATAAAAAATTAATTTGTAAAATAAAATAAGAAAAGTTTATTATGCAGTATTTAAACCTTAGAGGAATGATAATTCACGAATAAAATCAATGAAATAGAAATAGGAAATTATTCATGTGAAACTTGGGAAAAAATCTCTTTTAAAATGAGAAAAAAGCTTGGTGCCACGCTGCCACAATTTTTTAAAGTGGCAATGAAAGACCAAAATTAGGATTTAAACTCCGATTATGAATGGGTAATAAACTAATTAAAGTAAATAATAGTAATAATATAATAAAAATATTTTGAATATTTTAATAAAAATAAAAAGTTTATTATAAAACGTTTAGCGAAATGATTTGTAATTTTATGACGCTGTGTTATAAATAATGAGTCATTTGATCAAATTTTTTCTGTATAACCCAAAATTGATTAAGTTGATTCACACAACGAATTACCAATTTTAATTACCCGAAATTTTTTGTTTCCTATAATTGTCGGTTTGAGAAATATCAAACTCCCTGACAAAAAAAAGTTATTATATATATAATTATATATATTCTAATTCTAAATGATATTTTCTCTTGATAAACAAAAAAAATTTACATTGTTTAAAATTTTTTTTTTTTTGATCGACGAATAAAATATTTATCATTAAAACCAAGCCACGAATAAAAACGCCACCTTTTTTAAAACAAAGTTTTTTTGAGTTTTTCTGTAGTTTATTCGTCATTTTCCTTCCTTTTTTCTTTTAATTTAAGTTAAATAATATAAAATAAATTATTGTGATCGTTGTTTTGTTACAATTGCATGAATGAAACTTTACTCAATATTCCTTTTTTGATTTCATTATGCGTGTAACTATATAAAAAAAATAACTTTCAAAAAAAAAAAATAAAAATAAAAAAAATAATTTTTTGTCTTTTTTTAAAAACAAAATAACAAAAATAACAACCAAAATAAAAAAATAAAAAATAAAAAAAATAAAAAAAAATTAGTCGAACTTTTTTTTTCCTCTTTCTTTCTATTTTATTTCTATAATTATAACTTTTTTTTCTTTTTCTTCCCTTTTAAAAGAATATTTCTTTCCCCTCTTGAAAAAAGTATAATATATTTGACGTCATTTTTAGCGAAAAAGAAAAGAGTTAACACTTACTGGGTTAAGTTGTTAAAACTCTTTTTTTAATAATAATAAAAATTTATATAAACAAACAAAAATAAAATGATAAATAGTTTTTTTATAATAAAAAAATCACACAAATCGTTGAAAAAAAAATCATATATATAAATCATATATAAAAAATCATATATAAAAATCATATATAAAAATCATATATAAATCCAAAAAATATGTCTACATCACTTTCTAGATCAAGTTCAATTTATTCTACTCCTCCTCAAACTCCTTCTTCTGGAACTCCCCCTCCTTTCATAATGTGTACCGATTTTTTACCAAACCTTTCAAAAGATTTATCTTTATTACTCTCAGAAAATGAAGATTATAACATGATAATTAACGTTGGAGAACAACCAAACGTTAAACAATTTAAAGTACATTCTATAATACTTCGTGTACGTTCTTCTTATTTTAGAGCTGCTTTATCATCTGAATGGGCCAAAGTTGAAAATAATTATATCACTTTTAATAAACCAAATATTAATCCTAAAATATTTGAAATAATATTAACTTATATTTATACTGGTACTATAATATTGGATGAAAGTATTAGTTCTGATACTATGTCTATCTTAGAAGTTATGATGGCTGCTGATGAATTATGTTTACAAGAAATGATTGATTACGCTCAAGATTATCTTTTACTTTATAAACCTGGTTGGATACAACGTAATTTTTCTACTACTCATAAGATCGCTTTGGAACATTCAAATACTTTTACAAAATTATTGGATTATTGTAATGAAATAATAGTAAATGATCCTGAATTGGTTTTTTGTTCTGAAGATTTTAATTCTATTGATGAAAATACTTTTATATCTTTATTAAAGAGAGATGATTTATTAAAAGATGAAGTTGTACTTTGGAATCATTTAATTAAATGGGGTACTTCTCGTGCTTCTATATCTAAAGATTTATCTAATTGGTCTAGTAAAGAATTTGAAATATTATCTGAAAAAATTGAAAAATCTATTTCTCATATTAGATTTTTACATATATCAAGTGGTGATTTTTATAAAAGGGTTAAACCTTTTGCTCAATGTTTACCTCCTGATTTATTTGAAGATATATTACAATATCATCTTGTACCTGGTCATCAACCTTCCTCTGATTTGATTCAACCTAAAAGGGCTACTATTGATTCCGTTATTATTGAAAGAAAACATGCTGCTTTATTAGCAAGTTGGATTGATGGTAAAGATGAATTGGTTCAAAATAAGAGAGATTGTTTAGATAATCCTTATGAATTTAAATTATTACTTAGAGGTACTAGGGATGGTTTCACTGGTACTGATTTTCATCAAAGATGTGATTCAAAATCTTCTACAATTACTATAATGAAAGTTTCTAATACTGGTGAATTAATTGGTGGATTTACTCCTATTAATTGGTCTTCAAGAAATGATTGGGGTTTTACTCATGAATCTTTTATTTTTCATCTTGGTGAGAAAAATGTTGTTAGTAGAGTTACTGATCCTGCTAAAGCAATTAATTATTATGAAAATTATGGTCCTTCTTTTGGTAGAAATGATTTAAAAATGTCTGGTAATTTTAAAGCTGAATTAAAATGTTGTTGTAAACAAGGTGATTATGAATTCCCAATTAGAAATGATACAAATAGTTTTAGTATTGATGAATATGAAGTATTTCAAGTTATTCCGAGGAGACCAAATTTAATGAATTTGATCGTATGAAAAAAAAAAAAAAAGTATTATTTTTAGTAGTAGTTATTTTAGTAATTTTGTAGACAAAAAAATTATTTTTAGAATAGTAATAATAAAATATAGAACATTTTATAATTTTTTTTTTCTCTCTCATTTTATTCATTTTTTAATATAATATTAATTAGCAATTTCATTATTATTTTTTTTTGAGATTCGAATAATTAGTTTAGTTTTTCAAAAAAAAAAATTTTGACATGTATTAAAGCAATAATAAAAAGTCATTTTTTTTTTGATTCAACGAAAAAAAAATGTGCGCAACGAAGTAAAAAACAATGTGCGCAACGAAAGTAAAAAATGTCAGGTGATCTTAATAATTATATAAAATTGGTTGTATTTCGTTAGTTGTATTGATCGTAATATTTCATCATTATTTAACCTATTTCGGGTAAAAATATTTAATTAAATGATAGAATTTTTACACAATTAATGATATATATATAAGATAGGCTCGAGACGGATCTGGTTTTTCCACTGCGGATTGATGTTTGAAATACCCGATTTTTTATGGCATAAAGGCGTATTATGCGCATATTAGAAAATTATGACGATTGATTTGTTTTTTTTTTCTCGATTTTTTTTTTTAAAAAAAATGACATAATTGATTGAAAAATCGGAAATCAAATTATGCATAATGAATGACAATTAAAAGAATTACGTGATTTTTAGTGTATATTAATTATTATGTACACTGATCTAGTGATCTTGGCAACGGGTAATTTGCCCATTTTGGTATTTTAATGATAATATTATCCCGATATTTTTTTTTTGTGTGAGACCAAGATTATGTAATGTTGAGGAGTGTGACAAACTACTAGAGAATTATCGGGTATTCAAATTTGATGAGATCATTAAATATATTATTATGCCTCATGCAAATTTATCCGTTGTTTATAATATCTGCATTATACATACGGTAGTATTATGATTGTTCCTTATTATTTGTCTTAGTAAAATTAGTAAAATCAGAATAGATCAAAAACTAATTTTTTTTAAGTTAAAATATTTGAAATAACAAGAATTACAAGTATTTTGTATTTTGGCTAAAATTAAATCTTTTCAATTTAGTAAATTATGGGCTAAAATTACTTAAAATAGTATGATTACAGTATTTTAGGGATGGTCATCAAGAAAGATAATTAATAAAAATGGTATAAATTAAAAAAAGGTAAATTGCGTGGATATTCTGAAATTTAGTAATTATATATAAAAAAAATTAACTGGTCCAAATGATTGTATAAATTATGATTGATAGCCCAATAATAAGATTGATAATGCCGAAATTAAAAATGAAGATGCATTCTCAAAAGGTCTTATTTTACAATTATTTTGATTTTGGGGAGGCTTTGTATTTTAAACAATTACAAAGGAATTAAAAATCTGACTATTATAAGGATTGATCTCAAGCATTAGAGAATTAGTTAAAAAGTGAGGTTAAAAAAAGCGATCCCTGAGTCAGAATGTTCTGATGAAGCTTTGCGGAAGATCCGAAAAGATTTATAAGCTTTTTAAAAAATAGTTTAGATAAAGAAAAAAAATAGCGTGGATAAAATCCATTCCTACAGGTTTCATCTTAAATCTAACTAAGGATGAAAAAGATTATGTAATGTTTGTACTGCGGAAAAGGATGGAGAGAGATCCGAAAAAATTTATATGCTTTTTATCATATAGACAAAGAAAAAATAGCGTGAAATCCATCCATCCAGGTTTCATCTTAAATCTAATCTTAAAAGGTTTGATACAACCGTTTCTTCTACGCAATTTTGACGAGCCCTGGACACGGTGCCCAGACCTCTGCCATGAGCAATAGCGGGTATTTCTTGCACGTGTATTTTCAAACATGCTGTATATTAATTAATAAAGCATTTCCCATATCGGGTTTTATTTTAAAGTGTGTTCTGCATGCGTCAATGATTGCTAAATATTATAAAGTACTTTTTGCCAAACATCACGGAAAATAATTTGTCAAAACGGTTAGATTATCCCGAAAGTACTGCGCTGTTTCTTCCAGACTCTACCATCAGAAAAAAGAGTATTGCTTGCACGTGAATTTCAAAGCATATATTATCCCATACATATTTCGATTCTGATTTTACGCATTAATATAATTAATATTGGATCATGCATTACAAAAATATATCAACTTATTTTTTTACGCAAATTGATCAGTATAAGTCACATTGCGACTGTACATTGCCAAAGAAACAAAGAAAGGCTCGAATTTTTTATTGATACATAAAAAATAAAATACATTATCCGGTCTCATTTGACCAATAATCTATAAAAAATGGTCGTCAGTTGTCAGTCGTCAGTTATACTTGTACGAGACATATACTTGAGTACTACGTTATTTTTTGTGTAATGTGTCACGAAATTTGATTAAGTATTTGAGATGATCATGCGAAATTTATTCCTTGTTTCGTAGGATTCGAATATAACGTAAAAAAATAAGGTTAATCTACACTTTGAACTCTGGTAAGGTTTACAGTCACGCGTATCCCTACTGTCGTTAGGCTGCGTTCAGATGTTTGGAGGCAGTCTCCTGGGCAATCCTTAAGCATACGTGTTTAAGGCACCGTAGGCACGTTCCAGCATGCTGTTTTCCAGGATGCGTTTATTACACCTACTGTCGTTAGGCAACACAATCCTGCGTTCAGATGTTTGGAGGCAGTCTCCTGTACAATCCTTAAGCATACGTGTTTAAGGCACGTTTCAGCATGCTGTTTTCCAGTATACAGTTGACTGTAAACATTACCACGTTGCTTTATTAAAATGGATAAACAGCAATTGAATGCATTAATTTCTTTTTCAGATGTTTGAATCTGGGAATATCTTGATGAAAGTAAAGGTAAAGACTGGTTAATTCTTGGAATTTTAGAATTTGCGCGATCGAACTCGAACCCTAAATTATCCGTGGCCACAATCGATGATTTTAAGGACGATCTATATGCAATATTACGAAGTTATGCAAAAAAAAATGTAACAATTCACATATATACCACTGCCAAATTGAAGCAATTCATCAAAGATCTTGAATATCGCGAAGAAGCGCGACTTAATGTTACATCCAAATATACATACAGTTTTAAAGGTAAGATTTACAAAGTTCGAAACTAATATTTATGATTGATATCGAACTTATCAAAAATCTTTAGGATCAGTAAGAAAACTAGAAGCTTATTGATCAATTACGAGAAACATGCAATAAACAAAAGCATGAGATTATTAGACGTGGAAGGAGATCAAGAAGATCGTTTGCACAAACGTCAATGCAGTTCATCTGGACAATTGGAAATCACAGGCAATAAAGCCGACTACCACCATTAAATTTTAAATTTTAGGAACGGAAACCTGACGAAGATATTTTCCAACCCACCCACTGTATCTAAGTGACGCCTCTTGCAAGTATATATATATTCATGTAGGAAGAAAGGTGATTTGCTATCTCCAGTCATACCATAGAATATATTCATATATACCTTGAAAGCATATTGTTTCGTATCCAAACAAGAGTAGTCAAAACAAATAGAATCATATTCTGCTATAAATACATACTTTTTTTTATTAATAAAATGATACAAATTTTTGCTAAAGTTGCGCGTTTTTTTTTTTCTTTCATATTTGCTAAAATCTGCTTGATAGCTCCTGATAATAATAAACCTTTACCCATTAAACCTATTATTAGATTCATGTTTTTCTTTTTGTCTTTCAAAGGAGTTAAACGTTTTTTCATCTCATTCCATTTACCAGATACAATAGCATAAAGTTCCTTTTCTTCTGAAATACTATTATGTTGAACAGATCAGGCACATGATGAGTTATTATTAAATAGAAATTCAATTGCACAAAGTTTCTTTCCACTACTTTCTATATATAGTTAGAGCTTACTCGTGAGATAAGGTCATTTTATCAGATAAGAGATATACTTATATGTCATAATAATATTCAAATACAATAATGCAAAATCCAAACTAGATACAGGATGCTTATTTTAGTCTTTACTGATGTAAAGACATATGCTCCAGAAAATGACTCAGATTCTACTTATAGTACTGGTTAAGATCCCTTTTTACCATACACTAGCATCTAAAAGATTACATATCCTCATTTCTCCTGCAAAATAATATGCACCAAATAATGGTCAAAATGCTACAGTTACTACCTTTTTAAATTTATTAATTGAATTATTATACTTAACTATTAATTACTAACAACTAAGAGCATTAATAATGCCATTTATAAACTATTAATTTTTTATTAAAAAAAATTTTGTAATTTTAATTAACATTTATTAAATTTTTTTTTATTTAATAAATTATTAATTAAATTAAATAATTAAGTTTTATTAAATTACAGTTATTATATCAATAATTATATTATTATATATATTATTTTTATATATAACTAAATATTTTATTCCATTTTTTCTATTGGTAAAATAACAATTTATTAAATTAATATAATTCTAATGATTATTATTATATATATAATACTAATTATTTATTTTACTAGTTTAATTATTAATTAATAAATTTTATTTTGTTATTTTTAATATATAATTTATAATTAATTTATATATATTATAATTAAATACTTTTTTACTCTTAGTTTTTTGTAATTATTTTATGAATTTAATAATCAAAATATATTTGGATATAATTCTAAATATTTAATATATAACCCATAACTGGTTTACATTAAAATTAATGCTTTTATTTTTTTTTATTTTTTTACTATTATTTTAAATTTAATAATCAGATTTGAATAAATATTTTTTTGTTTTACAAAGATTATTAAATAGTTGTTACAAATATTTGGGTTTTTTAGAAGTAAAAAAAAATAAACAAGTATAAAAAAAAGAAAAAATAAGAATCTTAACAGATCTTAAAAAAATCTATTAATTTATACATTATATATATAATAAGATTGAATCTATTCAGTTAATAATTTAATATTGACTAATTAATGTTTTCAATAAATTTATTTATTATGGATCTAAAATTTATGTTAACTATAAATAGCAGTAATGGAAATATGGAATACGTGACTTTACTGCGGATCGGTGCATCTTTAAAAAAAAAATGTTTTTTCAGTCGAGCGATTTACTAATATGGCTTGTAAATTAGATTCTGCGAAAAATTTGTTTAAATATCCGGTAATTAAATGGCATAAAATGAGCCGCAAAATCATTTTATATTTGAAAATTTCCCAACTAATTTAGATCAGGTGTGTTTTTTAAATTAAATTTCTTTTTAGAGATACGCTATTCCCGCTCCTAGCGAAGGAAAGGAAGTAAACGAAGAAGACCCATATGAAGTTGTTTATATTGACGACTTAGACAAACGAAAAGCTGCGTTTGGAATATGCTTCCAGTGTAATGAACCTGGTACAGGAAACAATTGGTGTAGACCTTGCAACGCTAAAAGATTTAGGGAAGAATTTAAAAATTGGACAAGCGGAAATAAGATTATTGATGAATTTATACAAGAATCACAACTTAATGCAGTATATTACACACAATTTCTTGAATGGGTCCCTTTTGATAAATTTAAAGATGTTACTTATGTTGCCAGAGGAGGTTTTGGTAAAATTTATAGGGCCATTTGGCATGAAGGACACATATCATTTTGGAAGCATAAAGAACAAAAATGGATGAGACAAAGTAACATTGTTGCATTAAAAAGTTTGGATGGTTCTTCTGATATAAGCATTGATTTTATTAATGAGGTAATGATATTGTTAAACACATGAATGTATATATATATCTCTTAACAATTAATAATTTTAATTATTTTTTTTAGATCAGATCTCATCTACAGATTAGTGTTGTTCATGATATTATTGAATGCTATGGAATAACACAAGATCCAGCTAGTAAAGATTATATGATGATATTAGAATTTTGTGGTGACGGAAATTTACGTAATTACGTAGCTAATTCTAAAGAGTATATACCTTACGATGAAAAAACTTATGATTTATACCAAATTGTAAAAGGTCTTAAAAGTATTCACGATGCGGGGAAGGTTCATAAAGATTTTCATTCAGGCAATATATTATGTGAAAATGTAGGTACATGTATAGCTATGTATATTAGTGATTTGGGACTTTGTCGACCAGTAGCGGAACAATTAGAAAGTGGAAAGATTTATGGAGTATTGCCGTATGTAGCTCCTGAAGTATTACATGGAAAGCAATATAGTCCAGCTGCGGATATTTATTCGTTTGGCATTGTGATGAACGAATTTTTATCTGAGGAGTATCCTTTTGGCAATATTCCTCATAATTACGCTCTTATAAAGAATATTCTTAATGGAACTAGACCGGAAATATCCGAACATGTTCCGAAATTCCTTGTAGATGTTATTATGAAATGTTGGAACGCTAAGGCTGAAGATAGACCAACTGCCAAAGAATTGGTTCATGTATTTGGAAAATGGATAGATGAAAAAGATGATGAAAACAGTGAAATTTATTTTCAAATTAAAAAAGGCGACGAAAAGTATGAAGAATGCAAATCGAAAAATATATCTAAAAATACATCATCAATAAATGCATTAATAAATAAATCAGATGACAATAGTTTTAAATTCACTCAAACGCATCCACAAGCTATATATACTAGTAGAAATCTTGATTTCGAGATATCATCTGATATAGAGTTAAAATTAGGTAATTTTTAATATAACATTTGATTTTCATCATAAACTGTAAATAATTTATTATTTTTTTTTTACAGATTGATTGAATAATGTTGATAATTAAAATAATTTTTTATACTCTATTTTTGACGACGAATAATAAGAATAATACAATGCCGAAGTTTTTTTTTATATCATTATTATTTCATTTTTACCGCTTTTTTTACAATATTATTTATATTGGTTGGGTATAACTGTATGGAGATCTGACTATAACAATGAAACTTATAATGTCGTAATTTTTTGTAAATAAATTACCATATTTATATTTCTGTAATTTCATATGATATTAATAATCAAGAATTATGAGCCACAATTTTATCATAATAGTAATAATAATACATTTATGATGTTTCAAATAAAGATCATGGTGCAAACGAAAGATGATTGAACTTAAAAAAGAAAGTTTTAAAAATATTTAGAACTATAAAATAAAATTAAATAGAATGAATGTGTTTACATATGATAACACTGTAGTGCGGTCACATCAATTGGAGCAAAGCCCATATTCTAAATTAAGAACTTCCCATATTTGTATCGAGACTATTGACATTTGGTAATAAATGCTGTATTTTCAACTTAAGGAAATTGATCACATATGATCCGCAGAAGAAACAATAGAAAAAATCTTTTTAAGATGAATAGAATCAGGCCACCGGGACATTCGATACATATTTAATCTTAAATTTCTAGTTTTCTAAGAATCTAAGTTTCGAAATTAATTAAAGTAATTAAAGTGAAACGTACACCTTTGTAATAATAACCTGCAGAACTTAAATTTTGGGGAGTATTTTTGTAATGCCTTACCAAGAACATCGATGTTTTAATAAAGTCACGTGATTTTGGAAACGGCTGATTTACATATTATATTAAAAAAAGCAAAGTATCATTATTAAGGCGCTGTAACTCAGTTCACCTTGTGACGTAAAAATAAAAAATAAAAATTAAAAAAGCAAAGTAGCATTATTAAATATACTGAAAAAATATGTTAATTGTAATTTGTAAATATACGGCATTATATCTAGACAAATCTAGACAAATTTTGATGATATTTATGGATTAAAAAATATATTATATATTATATAACATAAATTTAATAAGTAATAAGATTTTTTTAACCTTTAGTACTTTACATATAGATAAATTTATATAAATTTAATAAAATTTCTTTCATTTTATTAGATTTTATTAATATCAATTATTAAATAAACCAATTTTTCAGATATTTAAATATAAAATAAAAATATTTTTTATAATTTTATTAATTTAATTCTTGATTTTTTTTTTGTATGTTATAATAATTTAAAATTAAAAATAATTTTTTTTTCATGTTTTCATGTTAATTTTAATAATTTTAAATATTAATAAAAAAATTTTTTTTTATTATAATTACTTATGCAAACTAATACTTTAATATACAATAAAAATAAATATATATGTGTACATATATATAATAATATTTAAAATAAAAATATTAAATTGTAATATAATATATATAATGATATATAATAAAAGCTTTTATAATAAATCCTTTATAATAAATCCTTTATAATAAAAACAAGGTAGACAAATTGTTATTCATGTTAGTACCTTAATCTTTTTGTTTTTTTTTTTACAGCCCCCTCTTTCCCCTTTTTTTAATTTGTACTTTTTTTTATAAAAATTATTATATTTTATATATTATTTATATAATGTAAAATCAATTATAAAAAAAAAATTAATTATTATTAAAGGTAAGGTTCATACTAAATAGTAAGTTTTTATTATGTACAAAGCCACATATTGCAAAAATTTTGTTACTGTAATACAAGTCCTGATTAATTCATGCAAAGATTCATCAGTGGCTTTTTTGAACTTTAATACCTGTTTTTTATAACGTAAAAAATTAAGGTTTTCAGAATGGGCCAGGCCTCTATACTTTTTAAAAAAGTTGATGACATCTTTAGTATTACAGTACTCGGGTTACTGCGCTACCTGATACATTTAATATTAATATTATTACATAATATATATGTTGCCAAATTTCTAAATAAACACGGATAATAAATGGTAAATTAACTAATTAACTAAATATTGTCTTTTTTTTTGGTAAAAAAAACCCTTGAATTATAATTCATCGGAAAATAAATTTTTTTTTTTTAAGTTAAAAAAAAATTTTTTTTTCTAAAAAAAAAAAATTAGATGTAAATAATTATAAGCCATATTATTGTAAAAATAATTTCTAATATTCTTACAATAGCGGTTAAACGGTAACTTAATCAAGTCACAATTACACATTATTTGTTGTTGAATGCAGAATGTGCATATTCTAAGAGTCGGGTACCTAATAGTCCTGGGCGCAGCATATATACCCTATTAGAGATCAGATAGGAAAATCATCTTTCCGGAGAAATTAAGAAAGAATGATTATTGGATTAATTTCTAACAATCAATCTAAGACACGAGGTTGATCAAAATAACGAATTATAATTGTTTCTTAGACTCTCTATTCTCTCCCTTTTTTGATCGTAATACTCTTTGACTGGACGTCTTGCAAATGTGATACAATATACAGTATATAGATTAGTTTTGATTGAAAAAAATGACTTACTTAAGAATAATAATTTTTTTTTTTTAATAAACGTTCATACATTAATATTTCATAAATAGTTTCTTTCTTTTGTTTATTTATATCAACAAGAACACCAAATATCAAACATAAATATTTTAATTTAAACAAAAATATTTATTAATTACTATACTTGACATTTTATTATCCCTAGATTAAAAAAAGATCATGTTAAAAAATTTATATATAGTTTATGAATAAAATTATATCTTTAGAACTGGATTAAATACCTGTTTTACATATTATCTTTCGTTCCTTGTAGGACGCAATCCGTCATTTTCTTTATGTTGCAAAAGATAATAATTAATGTTAATCAGGAATTTGTTTTGTAATCTTGTAACATTTAACAAATACAAAAAATCAAAAAGGATAAATGATTTAATTGTTAAAGAAAACAATCGAATTAGTGTAAATCCTTTTATTATTAATCTTGTCCTTTAATTTTTTTTTTCCCTTAATTAATCTGTACATAGTATCGATCAACGCAAAATGAAACCTACTTTATCATAGTATACTCGGCAAAAGATGTCTTGACAATCTATGTAAAATTCATATTAAGTAATGGTAATAACATATCAGAGTCCATATCTGCACAAAGATCCAAATTTTAAAAAATGATACAGTACATAAAAACGCGATAATTGTAAATAATTTTTTTTTGAAATAATCGCGTAATACATACTTACATCATACGTATATCTCTCCATATTTGTTAATATTGTCTGTCGTACAATATTTTTCAAAAAATTTCTCTAGATATCTAATATGATGACGAATATTTTAGAAAGAAATTAATCGACAGCCCAATCAAAAAAAGAAAGAATTTTTTTTTTTTTTTTTTTTTGAATAAATTACTGACACGGGGAATTAATACATTGTTAATATGTCAACTTAATCCCTTTTCTGGTCAAACACTCGACACAAAAAGAACACATAAAATTGGCTTCCATAATTCTTCTTTCGCACGCTGCTTTAAACAAGGTGTCATTGTGCAGTAGTGTTTTATAAATGCTAATCCATTTTCATAGAATTTTGTACATTTCCTCGGTTTTTCAACATAATTAAAGTTTAAGTTTGGGGATTAAACGGAAAGATGATTTTCTTGTTGAACAAATATGCATTAACTTGGTTTTTTTTAAAAAAAAAGAACTTACCTCACCAATATTGTAAAGTTATATGCAAATGTAGATTGATGCTTAAGTAAAATTGTTTAGCTCCCCAAAAAATGGTAAAAAAAAAGATACTCTTTTTTCATCAGTTATCCCAAATTATTAATAATAAGGGTTTTAATCTATAATTTGTGTATTTAACCGTTTTTTCTTTGTGTAAAATTTTAAATAAAATGGCATTTTGAAACATGCTGGTTTATTTAGAACTCCCAATTTTTTAAACAACTTTAGTTAGTAATATTACGTATACTATAGTGTTAAATATCAGTAAGGGATTGTTGTTTTACAAAAAAAAAAATAATAATAATAATAAAAAAATAATTTTTTTTTTCATTTTCTTGTTTCCATAAAAATAAACCATTAACTTACCGCAGCTAAAATTTATAAGTTGTGTAAATTTAAAATCCCACGGTATTCTCGTATAACGCGATACAAAAAATGTCGCCGCCTTTAACTGTGCCACGACTTCTGTGTAAAGAAATGAACATTTTTTTTTCCCTATTTTTTTTTCTTTGGCGTCCTTTATGCTATACTATAACAGTAAATTATATGTGGGAAACAACAAAAGCACATAATCAATCATATTGCATACTTGTACACAATCCCCATTTTTCGCTAACACTAACCCATCTTTATCATTATCGATGAAGTCGATAAAAAAAAATTTCGGTATGCAAAGGAATGCTGAATCTTGTATAGAGTTAATTTTTTACGGGAAAATTTTAAGTTGTCGTACACGTGGAACAATGCAATATGTGAGCCTATATATAGCTTAATGTAATGATCATATACAGAGAATAAGTAACTTTGGACCCGGTACTGACTCAGTATTAAAATAAATATAATAATATATATATATATATTAAATCATGTTACAGTATAACATGTTATTATACTAAATTGAGTTAAACTTAACCATATATAAAGTATAATAATTTTTATAATCAACCTATTTCTTCAAAGTTGATTTTTTCGTATACATTTTTTGTTTTTCAGTTGTGTAAGTGTGATTTACACTTTATTGCAGTATATGCTGTGCATCAAGAGTATTATAAAAGAATTTTTTTATATATATAATAAATATATAAATCTTTCAAATATAGAGAGATTTTTAATAATAATTGTTAAAGGAAACGGTTTATTACTTAGTTGATAAATTAAATTTAATATTGGGTTTAATATCATGTTGTAAATATCCCCACAAAAGGTTACGATCCATTCCTGACGATTTTTTATTTATACATCTCTATTTTAAATGTCAAATACACAAACTCCACATATTTACCATGTTACACGACTTAGTCATAATCTTCAAATGTGCAAATGTGACTCATAATAAATTAATTAAAATACTAATGTATTTTTATATATTTTATAAAAATATAAAAAAAAAAAACTCCCGCCCGTTCTTTTGCATAATATTTTAGTATTTTGTTGTGATTTCAGGATTTTCTCCTCGCTTATCCGAATTTGTATTTGTTGTCATACAGGTTTCTATCAAATAGAACTTTAAAATAAAATAAAAATAATATAAATTAAAAAAATATAAATATCCAATTTTTTTTTATTAATTATCTTCTTGCAAGTTTTCTTCTCTCTTTTTTTTTTTACGTTTTTTGATAGGGATAAAACTTGCTATTAATCTTTTTTTTTAAAAAAAAAAAATTTTTTTTTTTATTATTGTAATATTTTAAAAAAATTTTTTCTTTTACTCTCTTTTTTGAGAAAAAACTTAATTATCCTGAAAAATTCTTTCTCTTATTTCTTTTTTCAGTATATTTATCAATATCATTATTCTCTTTTAACTTCCATTATTATTTTACAATCATTTTCATTTATTAACTTTATCTTTTTCCTTGTTACTGTTTAGTGTATCAATTTTTCTTTTGTCATGACAACATCTGAACAACAACAACCAGTTGAAAATAACAGTGATTTTGCTCCACCATCAACTTTAGAAAGTCGAGCTAGAGCTTTCAGAGAATTCCGCACTCGTGTGGCTCTCTTTAATGGTTTATTAACTACTGACCCAAAAGAACGTGCAAATGCATCTGATAGAATAACTCAATTATTAAAGAATTTGGCAAAAGAATCTTATCCATCTGAAACAGCTGGAACTGTAATATCAGCATCTGGTGACAGGGAAAATGTATCTGGTGTGTCTTCTCCACTCAATAATGTGTTGGTCACTCCACTTTCATCATTATCTCCTTTTAATTCTCCGTTGTTCACTGATGGATCGGGTTCGGCATCTGCTTCTTCTTATGCTCCTTCTCCGAATATTCATCATTCACATGCAAATGAAGGTGTTGACAGTGAAAATTTTGGTTATGTAAATCAAATGGAATTTCAACGGAACGGGTTTCCGGATGGAGCCAGTGATCATTCTCGAAGAAATTCCGCTGATGAAAATTCTCCTGATGATATAGAAAAATCTGAGGAAGAAAGGAAGGAATATCTTAGATTGCTTATTTTGGCAATGTTACGTATGTCTATCGATTGTCCCTTCTCCGATGTTAGAAATTCTTTTAATAGATGTTTAAAGAGACTTAGGGTAAGATTTTCATTCTTTTCATTCTAGAAATTTATTTATTTGCCTATCAAAAGTTTGGAACTTCGTTAAAAACGTTAGAAAAAAAAAAAAATAATAATAATTGATATTACTGCGCCACGATTCGTTGATTTATTATTAATAAAATGTTAATAAAAAAAAAAAGTAAGTTATCTAAAAAAATATTTATTTTCACATTTTCTTCTATCTTAAATTGAATTTGGTTTGTTTTGCTTTATTGTCAACTAGCAATTTACCTTTTTATCTTTAATATACCAAAAAAAAGTGAAACCTTATATCATTCAGTGTATACTACGGAAAAAAAAATTGAAATGGTTCTTATATATATATATTATATATATTTTTTTTTTAAAAAAAAAAAAGGCCCCAAAAAAAAGAAAAAAAAATTGAAAAATGATAGAGGAAACAAATAAAAAAAAATTTGAGAACAAGCAAGATTATCTCTAAAAGAAAGAAAGAAAAAGAAATTATAGGCAATCCTATATTAACTTGCAAATGTGAAATTGAAAATTTTCATACAAAATCATTTAGTAATAGAATGTAAATATTGTACACGTAATTTCATTTTTAAAGAAATTATTATATAATAATTACGGTACAAGTAAATAATAATGTTTTCAAAAGATTTATTTTAATTATAATTATTCAAAAAAATATAATAAAATTTTCGAAATAATACCTTTGTTAACTATTTTCTTTTCTCTTCTTTTCTTTTTTTGAAATCTTGTTCTTATTTTTTAATAGCAAATGAACGTTCCGGTACCATCACCAATCAATCCATCTCCATCTTTCTTTATCGCACCTCAAGACATAATAACACTTGAATGGCCAATAGAATATACGAATAGTACTCTTACAGAAAGTACTCCTCGTTCTATAACCCCTTCTGGATATTCTACATCTAGTTCATCCTCATCATCTAATTCATCATCATTTTCCGAAGAAATACCACGAGTAATTCAACAACCATTAACTCCAGCTACTCCTTTATATCCAACAAGTCCTCCTAGTTTACCAATAGGCAGACAGCCTGATGATTTAGTTAGAAAGTTGATGATTGATACTTTTATTAAATCAGCAAGATTAAGCCATTTTTATCGAATTTTGGCTTATTTTCCTAGTTTTATGGAAAGATATCAAGAATCTTATGATGTTATTATAAGAGATCCTAATAATGGGCCTGTACCTCTAAGTTGGAGATTTTATATTGGAATAATGGTAAGTTATATAATAAAATTATAAGGGAAAGTTTGTTTTTTTCATAAAAATTTATAATCCTTAAATTTATAATCCTTCACGATTTTCAGGCTGCGTCACAGTTTAAATGTCAATATATCGTTTCAATACTCACAAATGACTTTCTAATGTATGGAGGGAATATTGATTGGTTACAAGGTCTTCATCGTGTACCAGCAAAAATCCGTAATTTGGCTACACTAAATACTATATTAGCAAATCAACCATGGCGTCTTGGACCATCACATATTGGCGCATTGGTTAAACGTTCACAAAACCCACAGGAACAATGGTCGATTGCTGAGATTGTTCATGTTATTTTGATAATGAGCACTTTTCATAGTTTAAGCAGTTATGTATTGGGATGTGGAATTGTCCCAGAATATGATAGTGCCGGAGGTAATTGTCCTTTTACTCCTAATTCCCCTATTGAAGAATCTGGGAGTTCTATTGGAGTTTTGAATTCGGAAAATATTCCTGCGGAAGTTTTATCTGGATTAGGCGTTACATTAGAAGAACAGCCTGAAGAATCTGATACTGTAAGCACTACTACGGAATCAGTTATAGCTTCAGACCCTATTCCCATTCCAAGCCATACAATTCGGGAACGCAATGATTTAGAAATTAATCATACAAGTCAATTAATTAGACGATTAAATTTACGTAATAGAGAGGAAAGAGAGGAAAGAGAACAAATTAATTATGGATCAGTATCTAGTGATGGTTCTTATTCTTTTCCAAGAGTTCCTGGATTTGACAATGTTGATGAGGAGAGTGAGTATCTTACTTAGGGGGGGGGTTTTTTAAGTCATATTATTAGAGATTTCCTTAATAATTTTATTAACAATTAACTAATTTATAAACGATTATTCAAAAATAATTTTTAGCATTTACGGACGAAACAGATGTAGCAACATACTCATTTCCTCAAGAATTTTTCTCAAACGCGAGTACTCCTCGTACTTTATCATTTAATCCACCGCCCGCAGAAGATTTTTCAAAGTTTCTTGATCCAGATGTAGAGATGCATTATACAGACTTTTCTGTTAATAGTTCTGAATATAGCGTATTTAAATTACAAGATTATTGTTGGGAAGATCAGGGAGTAATAATGGTAAACAACTATTTGCCGGATATAGGCGAAGTATTAGATCGAGAATTTTCAGAAATTCGAGATTTTACTGATTACAGGTATTATATAATATATTATCATTTTTGTTGAGATTCTTTCATGCATGATTTAGATATTAACTTCTTTATATCAAATAATAGTTTATTCCATTCATACCGATCTGATTTGGATACAACTCCACTTCGACAAGCAATTTGGTACTATGTCCAGCGATTATTCGGATTATACAAGGATGATTATGAATATCGCGACATTAATACATTTCTTAATAAAAAGATTAAAGCTTTTCTCAAGAAGGTTGGTCAAAGGTTATCTTAAAAACTAAAATTTTATTCAGCATTTTATTTACTCTCTTATTCTCTATTAGGTTTGCTGCACACCTGAAGAGATTAGATATAACGATTGGAGGGGTGTAGGATTTCGTTTACGCGAAGAAGAAAAATGTCATGTAAATTTGATTGCTGTCGAAGCACGTAAACAAGCAGAACTAGTTTATGGATTATCATGTGTTATGAAATGGGAAAAAGGGAAAGAATGATATGGATGGGGTCATTGATTCATCCCATCTGTTAATGAATGGATAAAATTCAGAAATAGAAAAAAAAACGTAACATTTTTTTAGATCTGTGGATATTTTTTTAGATAGAAAAAAAAAACTATTGAAATTTTAAATCAAAAAAAAAAAAACTTTTTCAAAAAAAATCGCAATCGAATGAATTTTTTTTTTTGCAAGCAAAAAAAAAGTTTCACCGTTATTTTATTTTATTTATAAAATTTTCATTTTTCTTTACAAAAAAAAAAGTGGATCGGTTAGGTTTATTTTTATAACGAACTTTCTGTTATATATTATATTATATTATATATATATATATTATTACAAATTTTTTTTCCCATAAAGAAAAAAAAAAATTATCGAAATCACAAACAAAAAAAAAAAGAAAAAAAGAAAAAAAAGATCTACCTTCACAAGATATCCAAAGTATTATAAAAAAAACCCAAAAAATGTAGAAAATTAGTTAGACTTTTTATATATATATATTTTTCTTTTTTTGTATCAATTACCTTTTTTTTTATTTTACCTTCCTAAAAATTAAAAATTTCATCTATGATAAATTCTTATGATTTTATTTTAACAAAACCTAAGCATAAAAAAAAAAAATTTATGTACAAAAAAAAACAAAAAAAAAAAATAAAATCAATTTATAAGTTTTTTTCGTGTTTTTTTTTGATATATTGTGTTTTTGATTTGAAAAAATCATTCACGGTATATCAAATTTAAATAAATTAAGTAAGTTTCATTTGATTTTAATTAAAATGAAAAAAAATTTACTAATTTTAAAAAAGTTCATTTTTCTTCTCTTTTTGCATTTTTTTTAAAAAAAGTCAAGTATGCTTTTAGTTTGCCTGGAGATAAAGGAATAGGAAGGGCCCTTGCGTTTTGGAAATTAAAATGACCTTTTTTTTGAAGGTTATTTTTTTGTCACTTATAATTTTGGCCGCCCGGCTTTATGTTGATCCAAAATTTTTGAACTTTTATTTAGCGGTTGTTTTTGTTGTGAGTAAGTAATTAAATATTCTTTTTCAAATTTCGACTCAATGGTTTATTATCATTAATATTTGTGTATGTTTTTATATCATTTTTCTTGATGTACTTTAGTGTGATACTTTCTTGTTTTTCGATGTAAGTATAATTATTTTTTATTATAGGAATACCTTGCGCTCAAGAAGTCAAAAGCTTTTTTTATAAGAAGCTTCCTTCCAAGTGTTTTATTATTCGATTATTCATAATTTGTTTTTAATTATAATGCATATAAACAAGCCAAGAAATCTCAAGAAAATAAAGGGAACTACAAAAAGGGGAAGGCCTGGTTTTTGTCATTTTTGACCCATGAAATCTTGGTAAACAAAATATTATTAACAACGAATGGTTCAGCTTACTGTAAATAGGATCAAAATTCAATCAATAAAGATATAAAAGATGATGCGAAATGGGGTTCTTCTTTTACCAATTTATTTGATAATAACTCTCTTCTACGTGATTAAGATCTTGAATAGTTTCTTTAAGCGATGCTACCGCAAGAACATAATACATAATATACTGTATTTATCTATTAAATATATATTACATGCATATATTTTTGAAAATGATATCTTGGACATATCAAATCGGATGAACAAAAAGGATTCAATGTATGGTAAAAAATCAAATAATAATTTAAAACGTGTTTAATAGGTAGGTGTAAACCATCAACTTTGGGAAAAAAAAGACTTGATTAATCAATAGGTCTTGATAATGTTACCTTGATTGTGACAGTCTTTCAAAAAATAATTTGATTTGATTTATATTTTATGGTAGAAAACGCTAAATTCGTCCATACTAAGAATAGTTCGCCACCTAACCAGGAAATAGCGTAAAATTCTCTCAAATTATTTAAAAGTAGAATAAGTAAAATGAAATTCCCAATTAAATTAAGTATATTTGAATCCTATTCAATGATGTCGGTAAAATAATAAAATGACTTGACTTTAAAGTTCTGAATCGAATCTCGTAAATCACTATGAAAGATCCCATCAAGTGGACTGCCTACGCTACTGTTAAAAGAAATTATCACAACCCGCTCACAGATTACAGTAACTCTACAATTCAGCCTTCATTTCCTGTGAACCAGCTCCAGCTTTATATATAATTTCGCCGACTTTTTCACTATAAGTACCTCCATCTTCAAGAGTCCACCAACTCTTGGTATGATTCCTCTATTAGCACTTTATGATCCATATATATGTTGAAACGTGTAAAATGATGATGAGCAAATACTAGTAACAACTTTAGAACTTTAGAGCAGTGATAAAAAATTTAGATAAAAAATCTATTGCTAATAAAAATTCTCTTAATTGAGTTTTTTTAGATACAGTATTCACAACACAATTTTTAAATTAAACTTCTGAATTAGGGATTACTGGAAAAGCGCTAAATATCTAAAATTATTTATTTTATTTGTATAAAAAGGCATCTTTATCTTATGAAACAACATACTTTACAAAAAAAAACACTTTTTAACCATACTATTGTTTTATTCGTATGAATAGAATTTTTTTTTAACAAAATGATATTTTATCTGTAACTTTTAGTTTTTATAATATTGAGTGTTACGGGGTTTTCAAGTCTGTTTAAAATTTTGAAATTATTATATTTTGATGTTGTTGTTTCTTTAGATAAAATACTTTGTTGTTCTAGAGAGCGAAAAAATCCATTTTTTACTGGTTGCAATGATATACTGAATACCATTTTCTTCAAATAATATCTAAATTTTGAATTTTGAATTTCAAAGCTACTGATTAAGTACTAAATCATGTATCTATTAATCATATTGGTTACTTGTCTAGTTGTGGTGCGTTTTTTTTTTGTGCACTTGCTCAGAGATAGGAGGATCTAAGGAGCTCAGGAGTCAGGACTACCCGCAAGGATGCGCCCCATGCTCTTACACCAAACCTACTATAACCCAGGAGGGTAACATTATACCAACCACAGACCCGAGGAAGTCCCCTTTTGAGTGACCACACAAGGTTAAATTAGGCTTTTATATTTGAAAACCCCACCTAGCTGTAATGAGGTTGTGGTGCATTTTTTCGTTTCGTACGTCTTTTGTCAATTTAAATTCTAAATGCCGGCCCAATGCAATAATGACGGCAAATTTTGTGACCTTGATAAGTTCTCCTTAACGTACAGTGGGGTGTACGATATTAAGGTACGAACTGGCCCAAGTTTAGGAGTTATGCACTTGCACGTGATAACGTTAATGTTAACTCCGGCCAGTTCGTACGTTAATATCGTATATATACTGAACATGGGTCCAAGCCATTACGACACATTACACCAGTTCGGCATTACACCTCTTTTCACGAAGCATCATCTATAAAATTTACCCGTTATTGAAATTTGATTCCATAATCATTACACATGATTTTTCGCTTGCATTTTATTATTATTATTATTATTATTATTATTATTATTATTATTATTATTATTTAAAGAAATACATTACTTTTCATAACGCAAACTAGTTAATACTATCTATATTATGTTTTTTGATACATTATCTATAGCTGTGATATACAATAATATAAAAATAAATTTATTTTTTTCCAAATATTATATTTCAGTAGAATACTCATAAATAACCATTTTGTTGTTACGATTACTCCACCATCCTGCGATTAAATTAATTTTTGTAAATAAATGATCGTGATAAAAATGTGCAACATTAAGATTAGTTTGTAATTGAGAACGGGATGGCCAGTGAGGTTGTTCCACATAATTATCTTCACATGTGAAATGAACTATCCAAGTTTCAGTCGCAGAGAATAGTCTTGCATAATCAAGAGCCCGTTGAAAAGGTTCATCAAGATCGTTAGTATCTGCTGTCGCCAAAAGCTCGAGAACGATTTTTTCGTCAAAAGGCGTATCAATTACTATATCACTATATCTATGTTTTTTGTCGCCATTAGATATAAGGTGCCATTGGCCAGTGACTTCAAAGTTTGCTACGCCAAGCCAATTTCGTAAGATTCGATATAGCTCTGCGTCGTAAACGCTTTCTCTAGGAACGTGTTGGTTTCGCTTACCATTGACCCGCACTTTAGCAGTCTTGAATGAACGGAAGCTCGCAAGACTAATGATATCCTTGTCAAATGATTTGACAGCAAACTTTAAGGTAAATAAAGTGTCCAGATATTGAGAATCTTTATAGAAAGGGATCTCTTCCCTTGGACGAGATGGAAATACATTAGGGATTACACGCTGAACGATTAGCCAGCGCACCAAGGGGAGAAGAAAGTTTGAAAAATCCAGCATGTTCTCCGGGTACCAGAACACCTTCATAAGCTAGGTATTCTGCACTATTTATGTCAGTAGTGACGTTAATTTCATGTCCGAAATCTACTAAAAAATGATTCCGAAAAAAATTCACTGCATTCTTAGCTTCGGGATTCAGGAGAGTTCGGACCAAATTTCGGAATGTTACGTAATCAACAATCGCATTCATTAAAAAACTGACTTTGTAACGTTCCCACGTTTTATAGTTTAAGATTTGTTCATTTAGTTCTCTGAGCAGGTTGTCTTCAATTGCACGCCCACAAATACAAACAAGGCCTGCATGCCTATAATATAATCAGTTATTAGTTGGTAAAAAAGATATTTTATCTGGCCATTTTCACATACCCATTAGTCTGTTCAAAGATGTCCTCGATGATCCCCGATTCAAATTTCATTTTATTTTCCTCTTCGAACTCTCTGAACAACACTCGTACTTGCTCCAGATCAAAATTTGGATTACGTACCGAGTCCCTAATATTGAAGGGTGAAGTTGGCTGTGTGCTTGAATCGAGATGCAGGATGCTGAATGTACCAATTACGACGATAGCTTGAATAACATAGGAATCAATATTATTCCTGATAGCGCGAAGAATTCCCGGGAAATCGGTGCGAAGACGTTCATCCATTTTGTATATTCTATCGAATTCATCAAAAAAAAGAATAATACGAGCATCAGGATTCTTTTCTTTTTCTTTCCAGCCTGTTATGCTAAAATAACGAAGGAAATCTTCAGCAGTTTTTATATCTGTGCAGGATTCCAAGTATTCACTAGAGCGTTTATAAATAGAGATATTTGTGCCGAGTGAATTCCAGAAGCCTCCGGCATAATCGATAATTTGCTCGAAAGATAAGCTAAGAGAGGACGGCAAGTTAGAAAGTGTACAGAGCAGTTATCCAGCAACAAGAACTGAACTTACTAGTTGCACACATAACTTGACTCTTCCAATACTGATATTGCTCTCATCACGCGCGTGGACTTTCCAGACGCCCGTGTTCCATATAACATTATGAAAGAATATTCCTCGATTTTCCTAAATAGTAAATCCTGTTGTTCTTGTCCTGCTGGATCCACAAAATAATGGGAAGACCAGTCAGTTTCTCGTAATGTGCTGTTGACTTTCCATGTCTTCTTCAATGCTTCCGAAGTTTTCAGTCTTTTTCTATTGGGCTCTAATGGTTGGTGAGCTGAAACGACACGATAACGCGAATGTGTTTTTTTTGGGCGGGTAAGAAGCAGGAGAGAAAAGCACAAGAATAAGTAAGTATTCGGTATTATTGGCGAATATGACACGGTGTGAGTGAGAATGAAGTTCGCTCACCTCCTTGAATCTCTTTAATCAACCTTTCGATTTTTTTTGCTGGCCCACCTGGTACACCCCACCTTTCAAAATCCACAGCAGCTAACTCAAGAAAAGAATCACCATCAACTTTTTGAGTATCAGTGATAGTATCTATGTGAACATCAATATCCTTTAGCCTCGCTTTCAAAAATTCGTTAAGTCGTCCAGTACTCCATCCTTTCACCACTTCAATAGTTAGATCAGATACAGCACCAGTTGAGGAACCTGCAACGTTAGACATGCTTGATGTGAAAAAGAGTAGCACGAATAGATGAAATTAGAAAAAAAGAATTTTTTCGAGAAATTGTACTCATCAGTTGATCACTGGTGAATAGAATATAAACACTGAGATAAATATAATCTTGTCATACTTTCACATGATCATAACTAACTGTGATTTCCACAGCGTACCCTACAAAAATGTCACAATATAAAAACACGTGACTGTTTTTTGTCACATTCGTCACACCCTTCCTTGTTTCCATTTGGTAATCACAGTTACTCTGTTAACTGCGCCCGGGGTGCAAAAAATTTTCAGGCAAAATTATAATTTTTTCAGATTAATTTTTAATTTTTAATTCAGGCTAAAGTAAAATTATATTACACTAAAATTTTATTTCAATTAAACAAAGTTTTATTGTTTTTTAATTAATAATAAAAAAGATTACAAAAAAAATATATAACAATTATTTTAGCTATACTATAAATAATTAGAATTATATGTATCTATTATCTATAAATAATGTGTTTGCATTAAAAAGAATGCTTAGATTACCTTGATGTGTATTACTTCCAAATTCTTTTGATTTAGAGTTTTAGGATAATTGGAAAATTCTTTTTCATTCATATTTATCAAGTTAAACGTATTGTGTAGTGGCAATCAGATGACAAATAATAAGGGGTGACAAATATGATTAAAAAACGCGTTTTTTCTGTCATGTGATCATGTGACAATTAAACATCACGTATCTAAATTTGAAAAGTATGTAATACTATTTTCATTGAACAGAAATTTGGCAAAATAAATATTGTCACGCATTATGCATCATTTGAACATTTATTATATCGCACTTTACCGCCCAGCTGCGCTAATTTGAATTCAAGGATTTAAATAAAAATTGCCACGTTTGTTACAAATTACCAAAAAGAAAAGCAAGTTGGTCACTTGGATACTGATCTGTTAATGTATTTTCTTTTAATATCTCTAAGTTTTTTTACATATATAGTTAACGATATTTAAATTAGTTTATCTACTTAAAAACGCTCTAAAAAAACAACGTTTTAATGTGTGATTCAAAATTACAATTAATTATTGATGATAACATTTTATTATGGATAAAAAATAAATGATTTAGACAATAATTCAATAATTTTACTCCGTATCCCATTCATCATCGTCGTCAGCATCTGTGGATCAATAGAAAATTAGCAATTAATCAATATTTATCAAAAAAAAAAAATTCATTGTATCTCGTATAACTTACCGGATTCATCACTTCCCATATCTTTATTGAGTTTCTTTAACGCATCAGCTAAAGTTTTTGCCAAATTAGTGTCATTTCCGCTTGGACTTGAAGGTTCTTCTGTGAAAGTTGATTGACGAACAGGTTCACCAACCTAATAGGAAATATATTAGTCATAATGGGTTATTTTTTAAAAATTACCTAACAAAATAAGTGTCACATTTTACTTACAGTTTTCAAACCACCACCACTAAATCCACCCCTACTACGAATAGCTTCCATTAAGTTAACCCTAGAATCTGGTTGAGGAGCTTCACGTGAAAGAGTTGTTGTTGGTGGCTGTGGTGGTGGTGGTGGTGGTCCTCCTGCCGGAGGAGGAGGAGGAGGCGGTGGTGGTCCTCCTGTTGGAGGAGGAGGTGGTGGAGGCGGTGGTGGAGGTCCTCCTGTTGGAGGAGGAGGTGGGGGAGGCGGTACCCCCCCGGTTGAAGGTGGTGCAGGTTGAGGAGCTACACGAGTTGGTGGAAGCGGTGGAGGCACCGGACTTGAATTAGTTACTCTCGCAGGTGGAATTGGTGGGGGAGTATTGTTAAAAGTAGGCGGACGAACAGGAGGTGGAGGTGGAGGTACAGTTACAGGTTGTTGAGGAGTGGAACGTGAGGGAATAGTAGGTGGAATAGGTGGAGGTGAAGGAGCACTAGTTGGAGGAGGTGGAGGTGGAGGTGGATGTGGAGTAGGAGTAGGAGATATTTTAGGCGAAAAAGATGGTGAAGCTGGTGGAGAAACATAATTAACTTTCGCAGGAGATGGGGGCTGAAGTGAATCACGAATTGGAGTAGTAGGCCCTGTAACTGGTCTACGAGCAGGCGGTGGTGGTGGCGATTTCTTTTTAGGAGGTGGTGGTGCAGCACGTCTTGTTGGTTGCGGCGGGGGTCCTTTCTTAGCTTGTTTACGAGTTTCTTTCTTATTATTTGTATTATTTGTTTCAAGAAATTTATTAATGAAATCAAAGTTTTGTGCTATGTCTTCCTGTAAGTAATAATGAATCAAATCAAATTAATTTAAATCTAAGTATTATAATAACCAAAACTATTACCATAAAATAACATTAACCTTGCTAACACCATATTCTCCTAATTGATCAATCACGTTTTTCCATTCAGGATTGATGTTTTGAACCTATATAATAATAATAATAATATACAAAAAGAATTAAACTCTTATTATTTAATTTTACCAAAAAACTTACATATACTTACATCAAACCCTTTCTGTTCATCCCATCCAATGTGTCCGAGATGTCTAATTATGTAAAAATTTTAAAGGTTAATATTTTTATTTCCAAATATGCGTATACATGTTTACGTATATATATATAATGTTATTATAGATCAAAGTTCTTGCCTAAATTCTGTAGGTGCCCCGATATCTGATTTATCGATTTTAGGTTTCTTTTTCTTCTTTTTTCCACCAAAGAATCCACCACCATTTTTATTTTCTTTTTGAGATTTCTTGGCTGTATATAAAATAATCGAAATAAATTTTTATGAATAATTGGTTAATAAAGATAAAATTATATAATAACATACATTTTGAAGGAAGTTTTTCTCTATTAATAACTCTTTTGTAAAAGCTTTTGGCTTCTTGTTCATTAGCGAAAGAAAAAGCGGCAAGAGATTCCTATATTAAAAAAAGAATGGAATTAATACAATTAATTTTATCACTGAAAGACCAAAAATTATTGCACCTACATCGAGAGCAAAAGTATGAAAAAATGGAGTTTCCTCAGTATATTGGAAATCTTTATAGAGTTCTTGTTCCCATATTATACCACGTTCTCCCTAAATCAAATAGAATGACAAAATGTTAAAATAACGATTGAGAACGAGAAACTCTGAATAATAAAAACAAACTTACAAGTAAGTCAACGACTTTGAAAAAAAACGAATTCTTTGAATTATCCCTAACAAAACCAACTGCTCCCATAATTTTAGTATATGTCCAAGCATTTGGATCAGGATACGCAACATAAAGTCGGGCAACTGTCGCGGTCAAAATTTTCTATAAATGACGAAAATATGTTTGAATTGATAGTAACAAACTTCAAAAAAAGAAGAAAAAAAGTCTTACATCTCCGGACAGGGCCTTCTTTATCATTGCCTTATCCTCAGGTTTCTGGAGGGTAACTGAAGGCATAATGGTTTTCGTCGGTAAAATATTTTTTTAGTTGATATTATCGGTTGTAAAATGAATCAAACAACTATAAATACTTTTGGTGATGTAACACTGTTACGTTACATAGCTGCAAACCGGGTCTTGGCTGCGGCAAAGCCAATTTGCTTGGCTACTGCGATACACCTATTTTAGACCATGTATTACACAAGTTTGAAAATTACGGCAACTTCTACGAATTACGGCACAACACTAGCTACAATTTATAAGTCAATTTATTAATATTAATGGTAGGGCATCAAATTACATTTTCAGAATATTTGGCGGGAAATTGGTTGACATATAATGAAAATTTCGGAATACTTCGGAAGTTATAGAAGCCTTATTTTACAAAATAAAGTTCTTATATTTTTTTGACAATAAAAAAAAATAGGATTAGCTAAGATTGTACAATTTTCACTATGTTTATAAGGCATTTACAGAAAATTAACTATTCAAGAAAATAAAAGGAAATTTCCCAATACAACAACATTATTCAAGATATTGACGCGGAATTTTGGTTCTCTCGTTACAATCTCCTATATTAGAAAATTTGCATTTTTTTCGTTCTTCCATGATAGTAGTAATAGCGCGTTTTTCTGCAATTTGCTCAATCCCAGCATACCAAGTGTAGAGATGCAATCGTAAAAAAAAGACTTTTTATTCATCCCATCATCAGATTTATCTATTGCCACTTGAAGACCATCCAGAACAATAATTACGTTCAGATCAGAGAACTTTTGATCGCAATGTTTGGCAATTCTACGTAATACCTCTGCTGCGTTACACTATATCGATCCTTAAAATCGTTCCGGCTGCTTCAAGCATCCGATTACTAATTGCACTAGAGCTATTAGTTTCTACCATTCGAAGTAGTTTAGTCTCATTTTCAAACGATAGATTAAATACAAGAGCAGACTCTAAACGATCTTGTAAGTCAGTATCATTTGTACATTTAATTAGCAATTTCGGCAATTCTTGTGCGAATGAAGTATTGCGGTATTTTTGTTTGTCAAGTCGCTTAGCCCCCACTGTTCGAAACGAATATGATTTCAACCTTAAGTATTTCTTTCAAAGCACCCGAGGCTTGAAGTCCCAAGAGTAACCACTACCCTCGAGGTCTAATTTTTCAGGCAGAATATGTGACTAAATAATAAGATAGATGCGTAATTTTTCGGTCGTACGATTGACCTAATTTGACTAATGTGGCTTTTTGTGAAAAAAATTCCAGACTTGTCATCACGAGAATGGCACTTATTATTACACATCTTCCGTAGTAATAAATAACAGGAATAAGGGTCAATTTTATTTTACCAATATAAAAGTACTAGCTTTATAGTAGATGAAGCACAAATTTTTATTTTTTGAATCTAAAGGTAAATTTATTGATAAAATTAATTAATACTTAAAATCTCAAAAATTCCTATTAAAATTATTTCAACACCAAAATGAAACAAAATATTCCAAACAATTTGATATAAATACTTAGGTGAAAA
Source organism: Rhizophagus irregularis (assembly GCF_026210795.1). Lineage (NCBI taxonomy): Eukaryota > Fungi > Glomeromycota > Glomeromycetes > Glomerales > Glomeraceae > Rhizophagus > Rhizophagus irregularis. The sequence continues at coordinate 2,967,906 of NC_089455.1, forward strand.
CACTGTCCAAATAAATAAGTGATTTCTTAAAATCATAACTCCAACAGATAATATAAATAATACGATAGAATGAAATAGTGATGTATATATAAAATAATCTAAAAATAATATTGTATTTAAAGATGATAAATCCTTAGCATTATTTTCTTGCATTGTTTTATCACTACCTTTATCGTCGACTTTTCTGATGTTATCATCATTATTTGTTTTTTTTGTTAATTTCCATCTCATTAGAATCTCTTTTCTTAAAATGACACTAGCAAAACACCACCAAATAGGTCCACTCCAATTCCCCCAAAAAGTTGTTAATCCAACTAATACTACGTTATAGTCATTAATACCGGTATATGAATGACTTATATCGATAGATGATAACGAATTAGAATTACCCAAAGAAAAGAATGATAAAAACTCAAATGATATAAGAAAAAAATTACATGATAAAGGTGTTAATAAAAAATTATCATCATTATAATATATAAATAAATAAAATTGTATAAAATATAATCCATATAATGGTACGTTATGTGGTCTTGATAATAATATAAATAAATATGTTATTAAACATAATATTATTTTTGGAAACTTTCTTATCTCTGAACCTATTAGAATAATATAACAACAAACTAAATTATTGCCAAACAAAAAAAAAAGAAATTTCAAAATTAAAAAAAGTATTTACCCTTTTCCAATTGGTTTTTTACAATTATACCAAGCTGACATAGTACAAGACTTACAATAAGTAGCACATAAATAAGTCTTGCAAGTGTTATAATTTGAGTTGTCCTAACAATAAAAGAAATCAATTCGAATAATTTAGGAAACAATTCTACGCCTCCATCTATTTCCAACTTATATTTAGTTACCGATATTGAGATAATTATTACTATCAGCTGTGTAAATCGTTGTAAAATAAATGACAACACAGAATTTCTACGTGAATTATTATTAATGTATAATTTGCGAATTTCTCTTAATGTAATTATAGTTAATGCAGAACTCGTTACAAAATATAATATCCACATTAATTTGATGTAAGATGTATTAAGATAAAATTTCAAATCGATTGTTCCAGCAAATTTTTGTCCTAAAGTGTACAATGAATTAATATAATTAATAATAAATAAGAGAAGAATTTTATAACTTACCAGTCTGATTCCATGCTCTAATTAATCGAACTAACACCATTTGGCACATAAAAGTACATGCCTGTTTTATAAACAATGTCCGATTTTTCAATCTAAAACTGGGTTTACAATAATTACAGTTATTAATAATTCGACAATAACTACCTATTCGGCTTTAAATTTACCTTAAAATGACAGAATAAATAAACATAGTCTGTATCCAATAATACCAGAATTGATGCTCTTCTTCAATATAACTACTTGCGAACAATGTGATGCAAAATGCGATAATTCCAATTATACTAAGAAACTCTAAATGACTTCGTTGACTTTTACTTCCATCTTGGTTATCAAATCGTTTATTCCACTGAATATACGTAACCAACATAATTTTAATATAATTAAATACAGAAAGTATCATAAAGAACAATCCTATGAACATTGAAGTAGTATCATAATCACTAAAGCTTGATGCTAGACCCGAACCAGAATCTGTAACAAACTAAAATCAAGAATATTGTCATTAAAAATATTCTAAAATTCTAAATGAAAATTAACGTAATACCTTATCATAAAATAACAAAGCATTATTGATATGGTTAATGTCATTGACTTCATTGAGTGATTTGTCGTGATAGTAATATGCCATAGAATATAAGCATTGTAATCGTGCTTGATCATCATTAAAATCGCAATCCATTACGCTTGTAACGCTTGTAACATTAGGACTACGGTCAAACGATGGCCATGATGTTTTTAATATCCCAGATAATTGATAAGCATTTAATTGCAATGCACGCAATTTATCCAAAGCTAGAGTAATATTTAAAAAATGCTAAATAAAAACGAATTAAAATGATTGAAAAGCCCCCAAAAAATTGAAGTAATTTACCATCAATATCGACCATCAGATCCAATAATAAGAGTCCCAAATTATTTTTTGGGATAGGAATTCCAAACAAGTAACTAATAGTTGGTACAAAGTCCACCTGATTTATAACTTTATAAAAACTCATTGAATGCTCGTCAAATGGCACACTAAAAGTTTCAGGAACTTGTTTCACGGAGTCGAATATAGAACTCATGAAGACAAATGCCTAGAAAACGATAAAAAAAACAATGAATTTATGATATACAAATTGGAGCCTCGTTTAGAGTAAAATTAAAGATGGTCAGTCGGTCTTTCGGTCCTGGACAGTCCTGCCGGTCTTTGGGGGAATGCACCCTTGAATTTTTGGGACGCAGCAAGTATGGCTAAAGACCAATAAATGTCAAAATTTGGCCTTTATACTTTTTTTTAAGACCAGCAACAAATATAGGTATTGGTAAAATAAAAACCTGCTTAGTTCTGAATTGGGTGATTAGATTGAGACCAAAATTTACCACTTTAAGGTCTTTAACCAGTTCTGTTGTGCCACTAAAAATTGGAAGCACACTTTTCCGAAAATTCTATAGACCATCAGGACCGACAAATAAAATACATATGGTAACCTTACAGTAGATATTTCGCCAATAGATGAGCCACCATGATTTCCTGCCTTTACAAGAAATTCATTTGCTGCTTCAATATTGAGAATGTGATAAAATTTCGAAATTGATATATCGCGCACACCTCATTCATTCCATGATCTCCACATAACACAAACAGTGTAGGCTTTACGTTAGGGTCTTCTCTAATTCTTTTCTTATCCTGTTCTAATATGATCTCGTATATTATTTTTACAACTTCATCCATCTCACGTTGTTTTGGTACCATCAAATTACTATATGGCCCAGTTGAGTGTCCGACATGGTCTAATCCAAGGTAATGAAATATCAGAACATCCCACCCAGGTTTTGATAATTGTGGAATTACGTTTCGAGTTACATTAAGATCAACTTCAACCGTGTCCTGATTAATTATAAATTAAGATGCATATATGTGACATATAAAAGATAAAATATCGAAGAAATACATACCGTAGCAAAGAATGAAGTAGTTCCATCCGTTTCATGAAATAATCCAGGAAAAAGTTTTATCCAAGTATCGTCACCAAAAAATGATATTGACTTATTATTAACATTTTTTAATTGTACTAGCCAATTATCTTGGTCCGCTAAAGAAGAAGAAGTATCAGACTCCGCTATATTAAGAATTGCATCCAAAAAATTCGGTACAGTTCCTAGGAATTAAATCGAAAATTAATATTTTATGCGGATCAAAAAAATATATAAATAATTATGTGTACCAGTTGTCAAAGCTTTAATTCGTGGTAAGGTAACAGTCGGAGCAGTCGCTATCGCTGTATAAGGAATTGCGCGTCGTTCTGCGACGAGACTAACGAATGATTAGAATTCATTATTATATCGCATATATTTAAATCACGAATTTCATTTATTTACCTTTGGACAAATTCCATTCCAGAATTTTTTCCAAACACGAAATCACTATTAATAATATTTCAATTATGAATATGAACTTGAATATATTTATATATTTAGCAAAAATTAAATGTGAGCAAACCTTCTTAACGCATCAATCAGCATGAAAACTAATCGATCAAATTTTGGCTCCAGAGGAGTTTTTTCTCCATTAGGTAATGGAGGTAATTCGTTTACTGTTGATAAACCTGATAAACTGGTTTTATACGGAAAAAATCCTTTTGCAAAGAAAAAAATGCCCAATAGTTGAAGTATTGAAATATTGAATAGAATTTGACACTTTTTTCGTGGAGAATACATCGTAAACTGTAATGTATAATCTAAAATCAATACTTTTTTTTACTAGATTTAGTAGCTCGTCGATCAATATAAATGTTTGTCGATTTGTACAACACAGATCGCGTATTTAAATCATTCTTACCACAATTACGCGCATAATCTCCAATTATTTATTTATCATTATATCCAAAGAGCCCCACCAATATGCCGTTTCAAGAACAAGAACTTCTTGAATAAAAATTACTAACTGGTTCTCTGATGCTTTATTTTAGTGAGATTATTTATTTGTTCTAGCTATTTGAATTTCGAATACGCGACGATTGACTATTACACAAGATCTCAAAATTTGATAACAGATCTGCAACATGCATAGATAGAAAAATCAATCATGTTTTGCTGTTAACAAGCTAATTAAGCTATTGAAATGCAGTCGGAACCAATTGGAAAATTACTTATTGCAAACCGTGGAGAGATCGCATGCAGAATTGTCAATACCTGCAAACGATTAGGAATATCAACGGTTGCTGTATACTCTGATAGGTATTGATTTCGTTATTTAATATTTAAAAAAGAAATTCTAAATACTTCGGATATTCGAATGAAATTTTTTTTTAAAAAAAAAGTGACCGGAATGCCCTTTTTGTAAAATTGGCAGATGAAGCAATTCACTTAGGACCTTCACCTCCAGTAGATTCATATTTACATGGAGATAAAATCATTAGGGCAGCCAAGAGTGTTGGAGCAGATGCTATTCATCCTGGTAATATTATTTCAACATATCTTTTCAATGCCTTGTTCACAATAAGCTATTTTTAATATCAACTTTTGTTTTTTGGCTTTTAGGTTATGGATTTTTATCGGAAAATGCTGAATTCGCAAAGTTAACATCTAATTCAGGAATTCGCTTTATTGGTCCTTCACCCGAATCGATATTAGCCATTGGCGACAAGGTAATACGAGTTTTATAAATTCTATTTGGCTTCTTTCTGTTTAATATTAACTAATAAAAGATGATGAAGTAGATTAGGGCTAAGAATTTGCTTGCTGAACATCTTCCATCTGTACCTCTTATACCCGGTTATAATGGGTTAGATCAAAGTATAGAAGTGTTAGTACAAGAAGCTATTATAATTGGTAACGTATTAATTAAATTTAGGAACTTATTTTAAGACCTAAAATCTTGCAATTTTCGATAATTGAGTAAGATCATTTTCATATGTAGGCTTTCCGGTATTATTAAAAGCCTCAGCTGGCGGAGGAGGCAAAGGTATGCGCGTTGTTCATGAGGAATCTAAGTAAGTTGTATGCGAAACAAAATTTTCTTGCAAATTTCTTATAAAATAATACTTTTTTCGTAATACTTTAATAGATTGCGAGAAGAATTAGAACATGCAAAATTGGAATCATTGAAATTATTCGGTTCAGATGAATTGTTAATAGAAAAATATTTTGTCTCGGTCCGGCATGTTGAGATACAAATAATTGGGGATAACTATGGGAATGTTTATCATTGTTTTGAGAGAGATTGTTCAATACAACGTCGTCATCAAAAAGTCATCGAGGTATGCGAAGTTATTTTTTTTTATTATTTGAATATATTATAATCTAAAATACTTTATTATAGGAAACACCTTCACCTTGTTTGGACCCTGTTCTGAGAGAAGAAATGACCACAACGGCTATACAAATTGGTAAGTTCCTTAAATATCAAGGAGCTGGCACAATAGAATTTATTTTGGTGAGTATTTGCATATTTGAAGTTAAACGATACTAGTGGTATGATTGTTACGATATAAGTTTAGATTATTAAGAATGTATGGATTCAAGGATTTGACTGTATTAAGATATTTAAATAAATTACTGATATGAATATTTAGGATGAAAGAGAAAAGAAATTTTATTTTCTTGAGATGAATACACGTTTGCAAGTTGAGCATCCTATTACAGAATTAGTAACAGGATTAGATTTAGTTGAATTACAAATATTAGTAGCACAAGGTATATATTTATCAGCATCTCTTTTTTTTAAAATTTAAATGTAAATATTCCTATATTCCTATTATTTTATTTTATAGGATTTGATTTATCCCTATCAAAACTGCCTACATTGAAACTAAACGTAAGATACATAAACATTATATTTAAAAAATTAGTTTCATATTGATTTTAAAAATATAATCTTTAGGGACATGCTATTGAATGCAGGCTTTATTCTGAAAATCCGAAAAATAATTTTCTTCCAAGTAAAGGTAAAATACGATATTGGAAACAATTAACGGTACCAAATATTCGTTATGACACAGGGATAGAAACAGGTTTTTAATTTAAAATAAATTCGTGGTTAAATAATTTATTTTGTGTATTGTTAACTTTTTCTACAATCTTTGTTTACAGGTTCCGAAATATCGATATATTATGATCCATTAATATCAAAAATATCAGTATGGTCACCAACAAGATCCCAATCTATACAAAAAATGATATTTACATTAAAAAATACAATTGTATTAGGACTGATTACAAATCAATCATTCTTGTTAAGTATAATGAAAAATTCTACTTTTATGAGTGGTGCTTATAATACATTATTTATAGAAAGAGAATTTCCTCAATTATCTCTTCAAAAAGAAAGCCTTTTACAAGATGAGAATGAATTAACCATCGTACCATTTTTATGGTTATGGTATCAAAGGGAGAGACAACGTACTACGTTACGTCATATTCCATCTGGGTGGCGCTATTTAAAGAATAAAAATCCTACTGACGGATATTATGTTAATGGAAATTTGATTGAATTAGAATATGAATATCTGAGAAAAAATGATGGGTCTTTTAATAATGATATGGATCACAAGTTTAGTGTTTGGGTTAAGTCATGGCCAAAAAGAAAAGATGTGATCCTGCATAATGTTATAATTAATGAGAGTGATGGTAAGTTATTTCACGATGGAATTTTTGATAACAATCAAAAAGATATTCAAAAGTTTTTTTTTTTGTCTAGAAAATATTTACGGATCATTGCGCTGTTCTATTGAGGGAATTCAACGCGTATATGAAATTGCAAATGGACCAAAAGGTACATATCCACAAGAAGTTTATGTTCATAGCCAAGAATTGGGAGAACAAATTAAATTTGTAAGAAAAGAAAGACTTAATACTACGGCTGAAACATCAGAAGATGACGGTAAGTTGTATCTCAACATTTTCTATTCTACTCACTAATTTACTAACTTTATTTCTCAATTTTGTTGTTAATATTAAGTTTCTCCGTATATATCACCTATGCCATGTAAAATATTGAAATTGTTAGTAAAGCCAAATACAAATGTTAAAAAAAATGATGTTTTATTAATAATGGAAGCCATGAAAATGGAAGTTAAACTATTTGCTAGACATGATGGAACTGCAAAATTTTTAGTTAAGGAAGGTGATGTTGTTGATGCTGGAACTATTTTGGTTAAAATCAATTAACATAAAACAATATTCAGTATAGAAGGAAATAAACAATTATTTATTAATTAACTTTTGTTGAATATATTCTACAATTGTTGCAACTTCTGCCATTGCACCAACACCGATATCTCCACATGCTAATTTTTTACTAATGGGAGAGATAATTTCATATTTTAATTGGTTTGACAAAATATCAAGATGTTTTTCGGTAAATGGATGTTCCCACATATATGTGTTCATTGCTGGACAAACTATAACAGGTCGTTTTATGTTCCATGCTCTTAGAATACATGTCTATAAGTATATATCAAGTTAGAAAAAAAGAAATTGTCAAAAAAGAGAATTATGCCAATTTTAATTACTCAACTATTAAATTGTCACATAATCCATTTGCAGTTTTTGCTAATGTATTTGCGTCAAGTGGCGCAATTACAAACATATCTGCCCAATCCCTATACTTTAGTAATATAGCGATTGATGTAAGATATTAATAAATAAAGAATTATATGTAAATAATCGTAATTACCTCAATGTGCAATACGGGATCTGATACTTTACTCCATGCCTAAGTTATCGTACCAAAAAAATTTACATTATTTAAATTTTAGATTTTAGGTTAAATTCATAAATCGGACATTAGATAATAATAACCTTCCATTCATCAGCATCAGTAGTAACTTGTACACCAAAATCCTTTGTTAAAGATTCTCTATCAAAAAAATGCAATGCTTTATCTGTTGATACTATTTTTATTTCAACATTTTGATTCTAATTTAATTGTATTTATTAAAAAGTTAATTTTTTTGTTACATCAGAAAAGAGTAAAAAAAATTGACGAGAAACCTGTAATAAGGATTGCACAAGTATAGGTATTTTTATACTTGCTACACTACCAGTTGCTCCAATCAATATTTTAATTTTACGTGACATAATATAAATCTTCAGTAAAAGCGAAAAATTTTTAAGATCTTTGATATTTGTGTTACAAAGCCCATCTATAAAAATGTTACACGTCCAACAAATCATGTCCCTAACCATTTTCATTCTCTTCTCTCCTCATATTATTTTTATAAAAGATGGAACGCTCTTATATTATGGTTAAGGTGAGAAAATAAAATCATTTATCGAAGTTCCATTTATCAGATAAAAAACTTTTGTCAAATTAATAAAAAAACAATAATTTTTTTTACTTATAGCCCGATGGTGTTGAACGTGGGTTAGTTGGTGAGATTATTAAACGGTTTGAACTAAAAGGTTATCAGCTTTTGGCCATTCAACTTTTTAAGGTGAGTATTTCTTCCTTTTCTTTCAACAGTTAACATGATTTACTAATCAATCATGATTATCTTCCAATAGCCAACGAGGGAACACTTGCAAGAACATTATAAAGATTTGAAAGAAAAACCATTTTTTCCGCCTCTCATCGAATGTATTGTATTTACCATTTTGATTAACAAAAAAAACATAGACTATCTCTTTAAATTGAACACATGATATTTATTTTTTTCTTTTTGATTTCCAGATATGTTATCAGGACCGGTAGTTGGTATGGTTTGGCAGGGAAGAGAAATGGTTAAAGTTGGTCGTCGTATGTTGGGCGAAACTAATCCATTGAATTCTAATCCTGGTACTATCCGTGGTGACTTCTGTATTGAAAGTAAGTAGTTATCATTATATTTGTCCGAATTTAAATCTGGTTTCCCCGATTTAATTCTCTAACTCATGTTTCTAACTTAAAGCTGGACGTAACCTTTGTCATGGGTTGGTATTATAAGAATTTTTTCTTTTCAATTTATAATCTGATTTTTTTTCTAACCCTTTTTGAACTTTAATCACAGATCTGACTCTGTTGAAAGTGCTGAAAGAGAAATAGCATTATGGTTCCCTTCAGGTGTTATACAGTGGGAACGTACTAAAATTCAAAAATTAATTTATGAATAAATAGTATTTTTATGTAAGAAAAGTGCAATGTTTTTTAAATAAAATAACAATAAATTTATCATCCAGTTGATGGATAATTTTTTTACTAAAAGAATGCACATAAATACACATTATATATAAATATACATTATATAAACAAATAAAAAAAGTCATTATTTTTTTTTCGTAAAAAATAATGATAAATAAGCTAAGCATAAAATAAAGTGAAAAACTAAAATCCAATCTCATCTCATGCACCATTATATATTAAAATAATAATCCAGGAAATACGAAATAAACCTAATATAATTCAAGGTAATTGCGTAAATTCATCAGGGTAATTTTATGGTCCATTAAATCCCAATATAGTTAATAGGTTTGATAATTAAATAAAATATAATGAACCAATTTAATATTATGAATTTGTTGTTTTTTGTTCTATTTTTCTATTCATCCAGGTCTTTTAAAAATCTTGTATAATGTTCTCGTACACATTCTCCACCTTTGCGAGGATCAAAGAGAAATTTATAACAACTTCCATCTGCACATATAACTAAAGAAATAGCAATATTTTCAATTATTTTTATAAGTATTCAGTAACACAGTGATTAACAAAAATTGCTAACTACTAACCAATAATGGTGTTAACTTCTTGACCGAATCCACAAATACATCGGCAATCCGCTATAACTTTAAAATGCGCAAAAGACCATTCTGACGAAAAATATTTTGGAAGTAAATCTTTCATAAACGAAAAACTATCGCAAATAAAAAATATCATAATTTAGTTCCAATTTAAAAAATCAAATATATTTTTTTTCCTTGCATTCTTACCTTGACTGACGATTTCCGCTTGGTGATGGTGATAACATTGGATTACTATAAAAAGAACTAGTTAAGATCGTGAAAAAGATAAGAGAAAAGAAAAGAAAAAGAAATAAGTCAGAATAGTGTATTATTATCCTACTCACTTGATTACTTTTTCTGCATAATATGATCCATTATTAGGTGAATGACTTGCACCATTCCCTAAAATGGCATCTAAATTAAAGATGTGTACTGTGCCTTTGTCCGAAGATACACAAAGACGCGTAGAACTTTGGTCAAACGCGATACTGAAAATTTAAAATTAAATGTCAGAAAAGGAATAGAATATATTGACAAAAATTTTCGGTTTCTTATTTGTACAAACCTATATATTTCCGCACGATCTACACCTCTTCGTAATTCATTTAATAATTTGCCAGATGAAGTATCAAAAACCCTTATAAGTGTACCCTAAATAAATATTAAATAAAATAATTAGATAGTCTGTAAAATCATTCGCATGATTTCGAAAAATAGCCAACCTTTTCACTGGCGCTAGCGCATTTACTTCCATCCGAGTTCACTGATAAACAACTTAATTTTCCAGAATGCGCAGGAATAATACTGACATTTGTCGTCATCACCGTTGTGCTCCCGCTTGAATTTATTGAGTTAGAATTTTTTATCTTTCCAGTGTTGGACATACTTGGTCGCCTATCCATATTTGGAAACTGGTGATCATTATGACTTGACGATGAAAAAGAATGTCTATGATGTGGAAATGAGGAAGTTGTTGATGATGAGTGTGTAGGAAGGGTGTTGCTATTATTACTTGTAACAGCCGTGCTTGCATGGAAGGTATTGAGGTCTACGATTTGAATATGACCCTTTTGTCGACCAGGAAACGCTAATATGGCATGATTTTGTGACGAAGAAAGAGCAACCAAACCTATCGCATATAAAGAAAAAGACGATAAATTTCTGAATAAATATCATAAAAGTGCTTAAACTTTATACTTACCTTTATCATTATCGATCGTCTCAAAGGTATGGAGTTTTAGAGGATTAGCACTGAAAACGTAAACGAAAACTTTGTTGGCAAGAACAACGACGATCCTAAACGAAAAAGTTATATAGAATAAGAAACATTATTACGAACTTTATAATTGATCGATCGAATAAAATAGTTTAATTCTTTACACTAACCTATCCCTCCTCAATTTGACATTCTTCACTTCACTTCGAAACTCCAACTCAACAATTCCTTTACTTTTCAAATCATCCCATATGATCACTTTGTTTGGTGGATATTTTGGGTTTTTCCCTCCGCCTACAAGCGCAAGATAGTTACAGCGAAATAACATTTCGACGATCGATATTCCACCGTCTTCGAAATCTATTAAACGCAAAAAAACAAAAATATTTATAGAATAAAAACGTAAATATATGCAGGATCTATAAGGATTCTATAGAGTTTGAAATGGTTATCATTTTAAAGTGTGAGATCCTACCTTTTCGCATTTTTTCTTTTAAAGGATCACAATTATAAATTCTGAACCCACTATCTAGCCCTGTTGCAAAACAACCAAAGTCTTGGTTAAAGCCAGCATAAAGTAAACCAGGGGCGTCGGCAGCAGAAGAGGAAGAGGAAGGTTTAGATAAATTCATTTTCTTTTGGAAGTAAAAAATTTAAACTAACGAATTAGAGGTACACGAGTTTTCGTGTGGTGTTAAGGATTACGTATTTTAATTTGAAAGAATTTATAAATTTTTTAGTTGCACAATCATTATACAGAATATCTGTATCATTTCCGATTGGTTTTCCGATCATCCGCAGCTCTTATAAATGATAAATTAATAATTATGTGCATTTTTTGCATGAATGCTTTGCATTAATCCAAGATTTACCAAATTTTTTAATTTTGATTTACGTAAACTTTAAAATTCTAAAAAAGGAAATAAATAATTAGAATTACTCTGATTACCGGATTCACAGATTTTTCACACAGTACCTAAAATGTCAAAGAATAAACGCAGCTATAAAAAACTTGGCTCACCGCCAAGTCAAAATTCCAAAAAAATAAAGCTTTCGCCTTCGAATCACGCACCAACTTGCGACGATTCCACTTGCACAGGCTGCGATGTGAGTGAAATAGAAATTGTTTTCACTACCGAAGACGGCCAAGGAGAAATTGAACTTTCCCCAGTTAAACTTCTTCATTTGGCTTTAGAAGAGTCCTCTAAAGAATCGTCACAAGAACACGGTGGTGGTGTCGCTAAACGTTTATTTGACATGGCGCTTGAGGGGTTTGACAAGCTGTTAAAAAAAGAGGAAAAAGAATTTGAGTCAAAGGAGGAAACTGTAAAAGACAAGGAAAAAGAAGAAGAAACGCGCCCAAAAGTTGCTACTAAGCAAACAAGATGTCAATATGCAACATGCTGTGTTGCTTTTGGCATTTATTTGCCATTTGTCGAGTATATACGTAAGGGGGTGGAAATATTTAAGCAAATAACCGCTGAAGACGTGTGCTATTATGATGCTTGGATAGGATTAGGGAGAGCACGAATTTCCTTGGTTTGTACTTAAGTACTTAAGAAATCATCTTATTTTTATATAATTATATTATTAAATTTTTTTAGCTTTTATCAACATGATTTTTTTTTATTTTAGGCGAAAATTGAAAGAGAGATGACTCAACAAAGTGATTTATCTGAGGAGGAGGAAGAAGAGAAGGAGGAGAAAGAATCATCTATAACAGAGCAGAATTCTTATAACTTAGCAACAGATGCACTTGATAAAGTAAAATATTAAATTATATTAGTTTATTTTATTAACCTAATGAAACATCTTTATTAATAATACGATAGGGTCTTTCTATCCTTAGATCTAAAGATAAGGATAAATACATGACCGAATCAATTCTTGTAGCTAAAGATCTTAAAGAATATGCATTATCAATTAATCATTCAAAGTTTAACGGTCAATTAAACTTTTAATTTATTATGATGTTAATTGGTGGTTTTTATTAAACTTAGTATAATTTATTTTATTCTTATAGATTATACGCAAAAAATATTGAGTCAGGCAATAAATTATCTTCAGACTTGTTATGAATTGGATAGTAAAAAATTAGATCAAAATAATTTCGCACAAGGAATTTGGGGAAGTTGTTTATATTATCTTGCCAAATTAAAAACAAACCAAGATAGTAATGACTACATAAGAGAATTTAAGGTACGAAATAAAATGATGTTATTCATATATGTTTAGTTAATACAAATTAAATTAAAAGTAATTTTATTATGAAAAAAAAAAATTATTTTAGTTGCTTCTCAATAGTGCGATAGAAAAGTTATTGAAAGCCTATAACGACTCTCTTGAAAAGGATAGATTCACAGAAATTGTTAATATATATAATTTTTAATATCTTCTATTTTGCGCTTGAGAATGTACAATTACTGAAAAAATTTTTTCTTAGCTTGGACAAGCATATATATTGAAGACTACTATCGAAAGTGACGAAGAACAAATTATAGAAGCGTATGATAAAGGTCTTGAATGTTTGAAAGAAGCCTATAAGCTTTTTCCAGGTATCATCTTTATTGAAATAAGCAAAATTGATTAAAGATTTTTATCTCAACAGTTTTTTATTATTACAGATAATGAAAATTTGAGAGATCAATTAGTAACACTTGATGTCTTTGATAGCAACAGCGGTAATGAGGATTTAGAGGAGGATGAGGAAGATGAGGAGGAGGAGGAATGAAAAATTTATTTATGTAAATGTTCTTTTTGACTAATAAAATTAATAAAATGAATAGTGAACAAAAGATTTATAACGGTTAATGCTCAAAGTAATTTTTACGAATTAAATAACTTTATTGATCCAAAATACACCAATTGAATGTTTATAGGTATGCCGCCCTATTCAAAAAAAAAAAAATATCCATGTTCCATTTTGGCACATTGTAAAATTTTTCCATTTTGCATGGGAAATATAATAATGTTTTTTAGTTGTTTATACAGTTAAATTTATATTATAATCAATAATAAATAATAAGATATAAAAGAAAAAGAACCAATCCACTTTTACTAAATAACAGTAATTATAATTTTTTGTTAGTATTATTATTTAACTATACAAAGTTTTAAATTCAAATTTATAAATTTATACTTACGTAATTCAGACCCCTCAAATAATCACCCAAATCTCCAACGACTTTGTTAGCTTGGCCAGCCACAGTACCTTCCTTATAAACGCCGATAATTACGGCTTGTGCTGTTTTTTCGGCAACAACTCCATCAAGTCCCTATAACCCGATTCAATTAGAAATCTTATCATCATCATCAAAAGGAGATTCAAATGAATTTCAAAATTACCTTTTTACCATGGATATTTTTCTCGTCATGATTGAGGGCAAAATATTTAACACCGTTGGCGTATATTCCATTAGATTGAATTTTTTCTGCATTATCAAAAGCATCAACAAGAGTCTTAATTTCTTCAGGACTCAGCTATTGAATTTTTTACATCAAAGAAAATAATATAAAACGTTAATACATTTTAAAACTTAGCAATTTCAGTAAAGACTATAAGTTTTCATTTATTGTAGATAAAAGTAAAAAAAAAAATTTTTTTTCCTAGCTCACTTATTTTACTTCAAATAAAATTTTTTTCGCGTCAAAACAGATACTCCAAAGAACGAATACTTACGCTGAAACCAGGTGAAGTGGCCCACAAAGAACCATTATGACCATAAATAGCAGCTTGAGAAATTTTTCCAGTTCCAAGAAGTTGGTTATCTACGTAGGCTTGCCACGACATATTTCGATTTCAAAGATGAATAAATTTGTACCTAAAATAAATTTTGGAAGTTTTCGTAGAAAAAAAAGCAAGGAGTAAGATTATATAATGATTTTCTGTGCCAATGTGCTGTGCATTATAGATTACTGATTATATCCTTGTAACTTGTATAATAAGGTATAATATACTAAATATCTATAAACGTTTACGGCGGATAATTCTAACTGGTGTATAGTTAATCATGTGATTATAAGATGCCCAATAAGCGTCACATTTGATTGGCTATAAGTTGTAGCTACGAAGGGAGCAAAGAAGTATATAACTGATAAATTGTTTTAAGCTTTTATCAGTTCAGATGTTTGTACATCAACATCCCGAAATTGAAGATCACGTGATTTTACTTTCAAAATTTTTTTGTTGAAAATTTTTTCGAAAAAAAACACATTCGAAAGTAAAATGGCCTATCCTAATATACCCCAGGTGCCTTTTCCCCAACCAAATACTCGAATCGCTCAAACGTCTACTAACCCACCAATTACTATTTCTCCTCAACGAAGACCATCCTCTTCACCAACACCAGGACGAGAAAAAGAACTTTCACCACCACCAACTCCCCAAAGAAGAAGCGCTGGAAATTCTCCAGTAAGTTAAAAAAAAATTTTTTTTTTCTCTAAACTAAGATAATAAGGTACTTTGATATTGAAACTTCATAAAACTCAGCCCACTACACATTAAAATAAACATTAAAAACAATATATTATTTTCTATATGTTAATTGTCAAAGATCTGTCAATTAAAATTTATCTTTATATAGATGAGTTCAATAGAGAGTATAGTGACTCAACTTCTAGTCACAACTAAATTGTTGTTAGAAGGGTTAACTAATTGGTCTAAGAGGCGTATGACTGATAAAGAAGTTTCTGATATTTATGTGAAACTTGGTAACGAATTGAATACCGTTGTCCATATATTTAGACAGTCAGGTATTGATATGAGGTTAGAAAATTTTATTTATAAATTTCAAATCGGAAATTAGTATCTATGACATTAAAATATTAAAAATTATTATTCTTTTTGTAGTGATTTAGCTAACATTCCACAGGATTTAAGAAGTTGTCTAGAAAAAGCTTTGAGTGAAGAAGCTTCCCCAGCTGCTTTAGAAGCTAACCTTCCTAAAATAAGGGATATTATAGTAACTTTATTGCAAGGACTAAAGGCAAAACAAGCTTCTTATCGCCAATTACATGGCGGTTATGATCAATCACCACAGATTTCTATACCTGCACCACAAAACATGACAAGATCTATTTCAGCCAGGTCGAATTCAACAAGTCCAAAATTGGTAACTCAACAAAGTTTGACACCATCATCCAATGTTAGAAGAAATGTTAGTTCACCTTCACGTATTAATGCGGGTGGTAGTCAATCATCAGATCCTATGGATGCATTGAAATATAGTGACAATCTTGAACGGCGTGCCTCTAAAAGATTTTCTGCTTATACAATGCAAAGAGGAGGTCATACAAGAGCAAGGTCAAATTTACGTAACCAAGAAAATTTAAAACCACCATCACCTGAACCAACAACTCCTGAACCAACTAAAGATTATGGTCATGAGGAACCAGAAGATGAAAATAATTCTGTTAGCCCACAACCAGAGACACCACTATCTGAAACACAAGAAGAAAAGATGCCTAGAGAAGAGAATCTTAATGTAGAGGTTCCGTCAATCAATATTGAAGGTATTAATTAGACCAATACTTAATGTTTATTTCTAACAGAAACACTTATTTGATTCAATAATATTGTTAATCTAGAATCACAACATAGGAGTCTTACATTATTTTTACAGCTGAATAAAGATGCCAAGAAAGTTGAATATGACGGAGATATAAGTATTCCAGCTTTAAGAATGTTATTTATTGAGAAATTTCAATATAATCCTGGCCTGGACGATTTCCCTAATATTTATATAAAGGATCCATATACGGGAGTACTTTATGAATTAGAAAATCTTTCGGAGGTCATAAATAATTCGGTTTTAGCTTTGAACATTGAAGGTATGAAGAATTTTTTTTTTTTATTACCAAATGAAAAAAGTAAAGTTTGTTAATTAGTGTGATTTATAATAATTCATTTAGCTCTTGATCAAGTTAAGAAACATCTCGACCAAAGTATCGCTAATTTAACGAAGGAAATTCGTGAAATTAAAAAAACATTTTCAGAAAATGCTGAATTTTTTCGTCGTGGAAGTCTGGTTAATTCCACAACACCTACTACTCCCACACTTCCGAAACATAGCGAAAGTCAATTCAGAGATTTAGCAAGAATGGTTCTTACTAATGTGAAAAGTAAAAAAGAAAAGGATGAGAAAATTGAACAAGAAAAGAAAGATTCTCTTATTGTGAAATTTGCTAGTGATCTTAGAGGACAATTTGATGAAGTTCAAAATCTTCGAAGGGATTTGGGGGTAATGCGACAATTCTACAATGAATTTCAATCAGATACAAAAAAAATGATTGAAGATTTGATGACACAGACGACTACGATTAAAAATGTTTCATTAACAAAAATTGGATCAACAAGAACATTTATTGATGCCGGTAAAGCTAAATTGGACACACGTACAAATAATTTAGTTAACAAAGTAGATGAATTACAGGATATTATTGATGAGCTCAAAGCTGATGTTACTGCAAGAAGGAGTAAACCACGAGAAACGACAGTTCAATATGTCAAGAAAGAATCAGCCGCTGTTGCTGAAGAACTTGCGTCTTTACATGAATATGTGAAAACTGCTAAACCAATGTGGAAGAAAAGGTGGGAGGAAGAACTACAAATGATTGTTGATGAACAAAAATTTTTGAATCATCAAGAAGAGCTTATAGAAGATTTGGACGATGATAATAAAAAATTAACGGAAGTGTTTGAACATATCACGAAAGTTGTACAATTACAATCTAATTCCAGACCAAAAGAATTTATTATTAAACAAAAAGAGGAAGGATTTGAAGGGTTAAAAACTGTTCTTGAAGAAGTTCGTGGAATTTCGCCTGATCATGAGAGAAGGATAAAGGCTTTAGAAATGGCGGAAAAACAACGAGAACGTGATTTAGCAAGTCGTATTGATGAATTTGAATTAGAGTTAACAAATTTTGTTGCTCAAAATAAGTTAAAAAAGACTGGTGGAGCTGAAGAGGCAGAAAGATTAAGACAAAAGAAAAATGAAGAAACTTTGAAACAATTATTCAAAGCAGCAGAAAATACAGTTACTGAAGAAAATAACGCTTCATAATATAATTTAATTTATTATATAATGAAATATTTTGAACGAAAAATTATATTCTTATATTAAAGTACATAGTCTTATATATTGTAATTATATATATATATATTATATATATATATAGATATAGTTATAAATACGAATTAAATGAATCATTGTTTAACTATAATTTTGATGACATTACCATTAACCTTAAAAAGCATATACTTAATATACATATGTGCATAAAAGAAAAAAATAGCTTAATTTAAAATTTTCTTAATATCCCCTAAATTTAAAGAAAAAATCGTAGTCATAATATTATTGAAAACAAAGTTTGCATAAATGATAAAAATATAAATTTTGATTGTAAGTTAAATGCGAATTGTAAAAATCACATAATTGATTTTGGAACGATGATGAATCATCAACTTTAGTTGCTAACGGAGCAAAAGAGTTGACGTTATAATTATTGATATTATCGATATCCGAAAGTATAGCAAACCAATCAGTGTAAGACTCATCAAGATTATGATTTTCAATAATAGGGTCAATTTCATTCGAGGCGAAAGCGAAATTATCGTTTTTAATATCTTGCGGGGAGTCTTCGCTGTCAGTCTGAATAAAATCATCTTTGTTCTCTTCGCCGCTACTAGATTTAGGGTTATATAAACGTATTTGAATTTGCGGAGAGATTATCTTGTGAAGCTTTTTTGCTTCATCGGCGAGATTTTTATAAAAGTCTCTAACGCGCTTGGATTGACCACTCCAAGAATTTGCAATTGATTGGGACAATTCCTTTTGTTTCAAATTACTCATATTATCAATATTTTGAGTTTTAAGATATTCAATACACTCTTTACGATATAACAAGAAAGAATTAATGGTACGTTTTTGTGTATCAGTATCTTTAGATTTTCGACGATGCGGTTTAGTTTTCAGAATTTGATTCAGATTCAGATGTACTGGGGGAAATGGGACGTTATTCAAGAGTTCGAGTATCCCATTTTTAGTGATAGTTGAAGAAGTATCACCTTGAGAAGACATTAAGGAAAACGCTAATTTAACGAACAAAATAAAAATAAAAATAAATAAATTGAATGTTTAAAAAAAATAAAATAAAAATAATGTTTTAAAAAATTTAATAAAATATTGTTTCGATTTATAAAATCTTTGACTTAATAAAAGTCTTACACATTTCTCAATTCAAAAAATCAGAAAAATTTCAAAAGATATTTATATTATATTTTGAATTAAAAAACCACATGGACTAGAAATTTCCTAAAATTATTTTTCAAAGGAGATGATGCCATATTTCGCCAAGAAAATTCGACGGTAATTTTACGTAATATGTAAGAGTAGTTTAATTTTTTTCTTTCTAATTGAAAATAAAAAATAATATTATTATTATGCGTATATATGTAATGTTACTTAAAGAGAGTGCCGTAGTTCATAAATAATCAGTCCAGGCTGTTCAATTGTTCAATTGTAGAAAATAAACCTGAAATTCGTGACACTTGAACCCTTCAAATTTTTATCATCCTTTGAAGTTTCTTATTTATTAATATAACTTTCTTTTAAATAAAAGGCAGCGTGGTAACCGATTGCATTAAAATCAATCACATTCCTGGTATTGTAGATCAAAATAAAATATAATTCCGCTTTGTTTACTTTGAATATTATCCAAAACGGAGTCACAAAATTCTTAATCGTTTATTAATCGTGATAGAAAGTGTGTCATAGGTGTCATAATGAAAAAATCACGCGGGAAGTTTAACTTGTAAATAAATTATTATAAAAAAGTAATTTAACAAAGGAATTTTTTACGCGGGATATTCAATTAAACCACGTGCGCTATTATTATTGTTGTTGAAAATCTCTGGAATACATAACGCGTGTGTAACTTTCGTAATATCTTAACCGTTGATCAAAACTTGACTAAATTTAGTAGCATTAATTAAATCTGTCGGGTCTTCTTTCGAATAACATTGAGCTCTTGCTATTTAAGTTTCCTTGAAATCCTAGTAAAGAATTGATTCGGTGATGATTATAAATAATAAATAATTTTTATTATGCAAATAATAACATATAATGAATAGTTCCGATTGTAAAACATCACAGCATAATTAACTGTTACATTCAAATTTAAATATATATATATATATTAATAAAAAAAAATCTCTTACAACGTGATTGAATTCGTTTTCCGCAGGCGCAGGATAAATAAAAAATTTATATTACCTTATTACTTCAAATCCAAATTCGGTTATGGCGCTTTTATAATCAGGAACATTTTCTTTCAATGATTTATTAATATTATATTTATTACTATTATAAAATAAAGAATTTCTAAATTTAAATTCTATTTTTCATTATATTTTTCTCCTTACAAACAAACAGCGGTCAAAATAAAATAATTTTGGATCAAACATTGTTAATACTTTCTTTCATTTTTTTTTTAATAATAAAGTGATTTTTTTTTCCTGTTCATGAATGTTTATTATACATAACAGGTTTTTTTTTTTAAAAAAAAAAGTGTTTGAATGTAAACAAATTGTTTTTTAAATAAAGTATTATTAAAAGATTACGTACCATAATAGAATCGGTTTTTTTAAAAAAATAAGATTTGAATGCTTTCGAGTTACACGTGATATGTTACGTTACACGTATTCATAGCCTGTGATGCAATAATAAGAAAAAAAAAAATTTATTACTTAATTAATTATTATTACTTTTCCGCATCGGGGAATCGAACCCCGGCCGTCGCGGTGAAAGCGCGAAATCCTAACCACTGGACCAATGCGGATATTGATATATTAGTCCTCAATTTTAATCAATATATGTTGATATTCAGTTTTGGTTTTTTACAATGTAAATAGTAATTGATATTCCAATAATTTTTAATCTATCAGTTAAAAATGAAAAAAAAAAATGTGGCGTTTTTTTTTCATTCATTATTATACATTTATATACTTAATTTAATGTTGTACCTAACTCATTAGCAAACCTTATTAGGCGGTTAACTTCGGTCCTTAGCCGATAAATTAAATAACTCTAACTATATTTTTTCTTTATTCGAAGAACAAAATAGAAGGTTTTTGAATGAATGCATTACCGATTGGAAAAAAATGACGCGATATCGTTTATTTAATAATTTAGAATTTGAAATGACAAACAAATTTATCATTTGTATTTCATGAATCGAATGTTCTATTATAATTATTAAAGTTTCAGGATTGCCGGAAAGCGAACAATGGACACTACAGCATTTTCCGATTTAAATGTGGAGCATACATATCCTTTTTTGGAGTTGTATATATATATATATATATATTTTTCAAATAGTTTATATATGTACTATTTTAAAAATTTCTTTAATTTAAAATCTCTCCGAAAAATAATTTAACAGTAATATAATAAAGAAGTAATGAAATAAACATTTCAAATCTTATAACGGATTTTAAAATATTGATGGATTTATCATTCCGTCTTTATTATGACTCTTTCTTGAGTCCTAAGTGTGGCACATTAGGAGTTTGAGACGAATGTTATAGTATCGTACCGCATATTTTTATAAGGAATCAACATATTTAATATTTAATGGTATTTTCATATTGAGTTTCTTGTGCGGTACGATAGATATTTTTCGATTTTTCGGTGTACGAATAACTTTATCTTTTCTTGAATTAATTTTACGTACTTAATTAATATTTATAATGACTGCTATTCTTTGTATAAAATGGTTAACTCGAAAATTTATTTAAAAAACGTTTGATAGAAATTTTTATTAGAATTATGCATACATAAAATTGTTTACAGTTTATATGTTGTGTTAAATTTCTTGAATGGGGGAAAATATATAAATCTGCCATTAGAAAAGGTTACTGGAATCTTCTAAAACATATACAAAAAATTTGTGTTTGGTGTAACTTTACACGAATTTTTTTTTGAATAAACTCAATTCTCCAGACATGGCATCGTAAAAGAAACATGGATACCAAACCTCA
This sequence comes from Rhizophagus irregularis, assembly GCF_026210795.1. NCBI lineage: Eukaryota > Fungi > Glomeromycota > Glomeromycetes > Glomerales > Glomeraceae > Rhizophagus > Rhizophagus irregularis. The sequence goes on from NC_089455.1 coordinate 2,989,990, forward strand.
TCACACAATTGAGTATTATAAATCAGAAATTGTTAAAAAAGATGAGATAATTGAAAAATTATTTGAAGAAGTTGATGAATTAAAAGAAAATCAACAAGAACATAATAAAGTTGTTGAAAAATTAAAAAATGAAACGGAAAGTTTAACTCAAGACAATCATAAAAAGGACCAATTTATTGAATCATTAAAAACTTATTATAATAAAGCTTTGGATAAAATTAATAATTATGAAAATTTATTGCAAGACATGCAACAGAGAGAGAATGATTGGAAGAAAAGAGAAAATGAATGGATAAAACAACACGACAAGTTAGACGAACTTCGTTCTCATTTAGCGAAATCTTTGGAGAAATCTTTATAGCAGCGATAACGGATTATTATTTATTTATGATAGTTATTTAGAATTTCAATAATATTGATAACATTTTTCATAATCCAAATTGTAATCTTTAATAATAATTTGATAACATTTTTCATAATCCAAATTGTAATTTTTAAAATTGCCAAATACAATAATACATTTTATTTTATTTATACTTCAGATATCATATATAGATTCAGCAGATATAATAAAATATTTATTTGTACATCAAATTATTATTGATTAGATGAGAGCGCAATTACTGTAAATTCAATTTTATCGGGATCTCTGTTCATAAACTTTTTGATGATTTTAGCCGAATCCTATTTAGATCAAAAAATATATAACATATATATATTATTATTATTATAGGTAATACGCAAAATAATATGAAATAAAAGTAATATGCTTTTTATTAACCTTCAATAAATCAGTGCATTTTCCATGATTAATAGGAAACGGTTTTCTTCCGTCTAATTCATAAAGAGAACCATCCTTTTCGACAAACGCGGCGAAATGTGAATTCACATCTTCGTCTGCTCTTGGTGCCTATTAATAAATAATTAATTTATATAATTACAAAAACGAATTAAAAATCAATAATTTATAAATTTACTTTAGTTTGTCCCGATGATGCAGAAGCTTGATGAGCTTCTGCCAATCCTTCATCGTCCTCAAGAACCTTAGCGCGTTCTTCAGGTGTTAAATTCTTTGTTTTATCCAATAAACTCTTAAGTGGACCATCTTAAATTAAAAGAAACGCGTCATTATATTATTAACGTGCTTATCATTAAATTAAATCATTTTTACAAAATTTTTTTTTTTTTATTCAAAGAAACATTAGTAAACGTTCTTTAATTAGAAAATACAATACATACCAATTTTAATTACATCCGTATTGCTGGCTAGAGTATGTAACAATCCAATAGTACCACATGCGTTAGATATCGTTTGTCTAAAAAACACTACATTTGGGGAAACTTCTTGCCCATTTTCTTGAATTTTTTTCGCTTCCTCTTTACGATCTTTCTCATAATTTTCGGTTATGGGAAAAAGAAGAATAACTGCTTTGACGGGTTGAGGGACCATTAAAAGAAGTTCATCATCAAGACCTATAAAAAAGAATATAATAATTAAAATTATTTTAAAATATTTGATAGGAACGAGTGTTACTAATGCAAAAAGTCAAGTACTTGCCCAAAACGTCAGTATAAGCCCAATCTTTAGATACTCCTAGTTTATAAACATACTATCCAAGTGGAAATAGAAATTTGTAAGTATATCATATCTTTTCTCTTTTTTTTTTAGGAAAAGAAAACAAGAACCTTACGTCGTTCATAACCTAAAAAAACAGAGAAAGGAATTTAGTAACGGACAAAAAATACATTTGCGTATAATATCATAAATAAAGTAAAATAAAGGCTATTAACTTGAGGGTTTGATTCCAATGGGAGCCATTTTGACTTCGACATGGTGTTTGATTCTTGTGTGAAGAAGATATCATTTCTTGCGCGGTTATATAGTTATTAAATTTCTAAATCATGTGATCATGAGATTAATTTAAGTCTTAATACGTGTAAAATACGTACGTAATTCCGCGAATTCCGATACGTAAATTATGTAAACGTAATCAAACTACGGTAATGATAATCCCAATTAAATTAAACTTTTAAGGATTAATAACCCTATTAAAATAACTCAAAACGAATCTAATGATGACTAAATGGAGAGCTATAATTAATATAATTTTAACTTCGCCAAAATTGTGATGAAGATAAATTCCGATCACTAGATCATGAGCTGATTAACGCTAACGTAATACAAAAATTATTTACGTAATTTTTATCCATGTGATATCAAATTTTGTACGATTTGTACGACTAAAAAAAAAAAATATTTTTAAATCAGATTATCTTAGAATTCAAATCTAAATGAAGGAATATCGAATATCTTCCTTTCCTAACGTTCTTGCGTTTAGAATACAATCCTATAGTGCTTTTTTGAATGAATGAAATGCAATTACATTCATGATAATTTAATTTTAATATGCGTCCAATAATAAATGCAAGATTAACAGCAGCACAAAAATCAAAAGTTACATTTACGTTATTCTCAAGTGTTGCTTTATTTGCAATATTTACAGTTGCGGCTCCAGCTATTTTGCCTTGCCCAGCATTTGATGAAACTCAACGTAAAGCATTATTAGAACAACGTCGTAAAGCTAAATTAATTGGAAGAAAAGAGGTTGTAATTGAACCTAGAAAACATAATCAACAATATCAAAAGAAAGTTGAAAGTTAATATTTGATGTGATGTATATAGAACGAGTCGAAATTGGGTGATTAGTTTATAATTCGTGAAAGATTGTAGTAAAAAGTATTTAGTAGTAGAATGTGTCATGTATATATATACTGTATATCTCATTTTTTTCTTATTTGATGGCAATTTATTATTTAGTGCTAGATGTAACAATTTTTATTCAACATATATTTACATTTAGTATTTAAATATAACATTTAAATGAATTTTATCTACATTTTTTTTTTTCATTGCGATTAAATATAATAAACATTCTAATGAAAATTTTTTGTTTAATGCTTATTTGCTGAATTTATTTACAGATTACAATAAGAATAATAAGAATTAATAATTAAGAATTAAGAATTAAGGAAATTAAAGAATTAAAAGAATTAAAATAAAAATTAAATGTAAATAGCAATAATTTGTAAGTGCACCCGGAATTTCTTAGAAAAATCATTTCTTTTTCTTTTTCTTATTATGACATTTTGACACTTTTCTTCTTTGAACTGTTTGTAAACACACACTCTTCACTTACGAATGAATGTCTTTAACGCTATCGTTTTCATAAACTTCTAATTGTCTTTTACCTTTTCTCAGCATATATTCTATCATATTATGATCTCTTGGTGATATAGTATGTTGACGAAATTGTGATCTTACAAATTGTTGAAATCTATTTTGCGCTTCCTTATTAATTGGGTAAGAGAAAGGATTAGTATTTTACGAAATTAAATCAAATAAAATTTTTGAAAATTGAAATTACAATAGGTTTTTTTCGTACAGCTCTACAACATATTCGATAAAAATTTATTACTTCGGTTTGTAAACCTGAACGACGTATTTGTGACATTTGTTTCAAAAAAATAAAAAAAAAAAAATCTCGTTATAAAAAACTCGATCATGATTCTGAGAGACCTATCAAATTCCGATTCTTAGTAGTGAGTCAGTCAATTAGACATACGATAATTAAAGAAATAATTTTATTTATTAAAATGTTTATATTTTTTACATCACAAAAATAATTATTAATAAATTAATTATTTTTAATATAAAAATGTTTCTTTTTTTTTTATTGTAAATTCTTTTTCAATGTTTGTCATGCTGATAGAAATGTACGAGCCACAATTCCTCGTTATATCTAACATTTTATACGGGATTGTTAGTACCATTTTGTTGTTGCTGTTGTTGTTGTTGTTGTTGTTGTTGTTGTTGAGCATTTAGCTCATTTTCAGCTTGAATTAGTAGCTGTTTTGCATTTTGAACGCCTTGAGTAAGTTGATTGGCCTGTGAATCTATCCATTGCAGTGATGTTAAATGCGAATTAAGAATCTTGACAACTTCATCCATCTGAAATTAAGATTTAAGCAAGAGATTGAATAATGTATCCAATTTCTATCACTAAATATAATAATTTATTACAAAATGACTTTGTTACTTACCGGGTCCTCCTCTATGTCTTCTTTATCTTGATTTCCATTTGATTCATCAATAACATAAGGTTTTATTATATTTCGATTTACATCAGTAATAATGGTGGACAAAACTTGACTCATTTCACCTAATTCTTGGTTGATTTCTTCGGCCATATCATAACTATTTTCAAAAAAAAAACATTGAATTAATAAATTAATTTAGAATTTAATAATAAAAATAAAAATATATATATATATTTTTAAAATATACTTCTTCTCCCTCTCTTTGTCTAAAGGTTTCGTACTATCCAGTACTGGTTCTGAAAATTTCACTTCATACTCTGACAACATCTTTTCAAGATCATCCTGGCGTCTCGCGATACTATCCAGACCTGCATCTATTTCAGACTGGAGCAATTCAGCTTTTGTTGATTCTTCTTCTAATCTAACAATCTATAATAATACCAAAAAAAAATCAGATCTTCTATTTATAAATTTAATAACGTTTTTTAAATTATTAATCACCCTTCCAGAATTTTCAATAATCTTTTGGTCCTTTTCCCTTAATTGACTTGCTTGATTATGAAATTTCTTGAGGGAAGTATCCAGGTCCTTTTTCCATCTATTAATTATAGTTTCAATGTTACTGTTCTTTAGCCAAGCTGAAGAAGATGGTATGCTTTCAGTTGATGATTGTGACGTTGTTCCAACCGTAGTAGATGTTCTTGCTGGAAAATTTATGTTGCTGCTGGATGATGTTTGTAAAGTTGGCCTAAATTGAGACGGTGTGGTTGATGAAGTCGGAAAAAGCCCAGTAGATGTAGTCTGTGGTATAATTGAAGGAGGTTTTGTTATAGATAAAGACGGTGCTTTCAATGAAGCTTTACATAAAACTTTGGTTAGTATTATAAATAAAGGCAATTGATGTTCAAAAAAAAAAAATTTTACTCACATGAAGTTGAAGGAAAAATTGACGGAGCAATAGTGGTAGTTGTGCTTGTACCAAATGCTGAAAATGGTCTCGCAGTAGTTGATTGTGTAGTTGATTGAGTGGATGATAAACCACCAATTCTAGACGCAAGATTTGAACTTTGACTCGGAGATGTAGTAGTTGTAAGGCTAAATCCAGTCTGTAATGTTGGAGTCGTCATACCGCTTGGTTTATTTAAATTTCCAAAAGGAGACGTATTGGTTGTTCTTGGGTTACCGAAACCAAAACCTGTAGCTGAAGCAGGTGCGGAAGTAGTTGCAATATTTCCGATAGACCCTAAACCTGCTCCAGAAATTGTTGATGCGGTGGCGCTACTTTGTCGGAAACTTCCAAGTAATGTGGATTGAGATCCGGCAGATGTTGTTTGATTTGTATTTCCAAACGATCCGAATGCTGACTTTGTAGTGGCAGTGCCACCAAAGCTGCTAAAGGGTGATGTAGGAGCAGTGGTAGCAGCACCAAATGATTGAGCTTGAGTTGAAGCTGCAGAAGTAGAAGAAGTTTGATTTCCGAAACCAGCAAGTCCTGATTGTGACGTCGTTGTAGTGGATGATGATAGGCTTCCGAAACCAAATCCAGGCTTAGTCGTCGTCGCAGCAGTTGATGGTATGTGTCCAAAACCGAATCCAGATTTATTCGTCGTTGTATTGGTTGATGTGTTTCCGAAATTACCAAATCCTGATTGGGTTGTCGTTGTAGTGGATGGTAGGCTTCCAAAACCAGCAAATCCTGGTTGAGTGGTTGTTGCAGTAGGTAGTGATGGGTTTCCAAAACCTAAACCAGGTTTATTCGTCGTTGTATTGGTTGATGTGTTTCCGAAATTACCAAATCCTGATTGGGTTGTCGTTGTAGTGGATGGTAGGTTTCCAAAACCAGCAAATCCTGGTTGAGTGGTTGTTGCAGTAGATGATGATGATGGGTTTCCGAAACCAAATAATGCTGGTTGAGTGGTTGTTGCAGTAGATGATGATGATGATGGATTTCCGAAACCAGTAAATCCTGATTGAGTTGTTCCGGTAGATGATGTCGTGAATCCAAATGGTTTAGCTGAACTCTGAGTATTAGTAACAGTACTGAACGGCGATTGGGCTTGAGTTGAGACAGTAGTAGGAGGTGACGTTGTTTTTGGAAAACCAAATAATGAAGGTCCTACAGTTGTTGCAGTTGTTTGACTTGCAGTCGTTTGATTTGCGACTCCAAAACTTATTGGTTTACCAAATCCAGCTGTAACACCACCAAAAGGCGCTGTTCCATTATTATTAAAACCGCCGAATGCACTACCGCTTTGTTGCGTTGCTGTATTATCTTTAAGCAAACTAGAACCAGCTGCTGCACCTCCAGTCGTGGATTCAGTTGGTTTACTAAATGAAGGAAATGAAGATTGTGTGGTTGAAGAAATTGGAGCACCAAACGAAGGTTTCATAGTCGACGTTTGGGCGAAACTTTGTGAACTAGAAGGAAAAGCAGTTGTTGGAAAAGGAGAATTTGTTGTCAAGGTAGCAGAAGAACTTCCAATAGTAGTATTTGTTGATGAATCACTTATTGGTAATGTTGTTGATCTTGTACCCGCATTGCTTTGAGCACCTGTTGATGTAGACTGCTCGCTACCTTGTGTTGTTGTTGGAGCTGGGTTATTATTATTTGAACTTTCTGCTATTAAGTAAAATTACATTTTTAATGACACGTCAAAAGCATGAAAAAAGAGAAGAAAGAGAAGAAAGAAGGTAGAGAAAGTAGAGATAAAAAAATTACAAAGACTTACCCATCGTGATAAATTTTTAAATTTTTGAAAAGTGAAATGTGCTGCAATAATTTTTATATGTGTACTAAACGCACGTGATATTCATATGACATGCTATTTTTACGCGATATCAATTAAAACGACAAATAAAAAAAATAATAGTTACTAACGAATTAGATTAATAAATGGTAAACTATTTTTAATTTGTAATCATAATTTTATATACAAATCTTTTGTAAATATTTATTTTACAGGATCAAGCGAACAAACCGAATTCTATCAAGCCACCGCCTCAGCATAATCGCGTATTGCAAGAAATTACGGGCCCTCTGGTTTTTCAATGTTTAAAATGTCGACTGATAGTGGGCGATTCGTTCGCGTTTGTTACAGCTGATCGTGATTTGAACTCGGTTGTGTTGTATGGTTAGAAATTTATTTAATTTCTTACGCGTCTTTATTTTATATCTTTATATATATACATTTTAACTTAAAAAAAAAAAATATTAATTTCAGCAAAACCTCATAACATCAGGGTTGGTACAGATCTGTTATGGTCAAGAGAAGGCATTGATATTGGAAGGTTAATAATTTTTTATTGGAGATGGTACCTATCACAATGGCTCAAATTTTTTTTGTCTCAATTATATAGTACATATATTATGATATACTGTAACGGTTGTAATTTGACGCTTGGAAAAGTATGGCGTACAACACCACGTAAATTAGATTATATTCGGTATTAAAAATTGTTCACAATTACATATCCAATTTGTTAAATTTGATGAAATTCTCACTTTTTCAAAAAATCAAACAGTGATTTATACACACTTAATTTAGATTGCGTTATGATGTAGGTATTTATTTTCTAATGAATTATTTTGAACAAAAGTATTAGTATTCGCGAGTTTTAATGTTTTAATTATTAATTTATTAGCTATCAGTTGGGCGATTTTATTGATCCAAATTCTACACCAACGGATATACATACTTTGCCGAGTTCTAGGATGCAACAAATATCAATAAATAAGGTATAATACTTTAATTAGCAAATTCGTTTAATATATCATAAATTTACGCGACATGAAATTGATTATTAATTATGATCCAATTCATTAATTATGATAAAGCTTAAAGACATGATTTTAATACTTAACGAACGGATCACAACATTAGAACATACTCTTGATAAACGCGTAAATAAAACACCAAATGATTCTGCGGTTTCTTCGTCAACCGAAGGTAGCAACGCGTGTATTGTTGTTACATCTCGTGGTATGTAATTTCTTTCGATTATTTTAAAGAAGAAAGTCTTATTCTTCTGATCTATTATATCAAAATTTTTCCTTAATTAGGTGCTCAGGATAATTCAATCGAGACACATCCTAATCATCGAATTTTGGGATGATCGTATAATTTTGTAATTTAATGTTAATTGTAAGCATAAAATAATTCATTCAAATTTTCGATATTTTACGTTCCTACTAAAGATTTACGTGTATCTGAATAAATTTAGTACTATAATTTTTTTTAGTTTCATAAGTCACAATAATATTTTAAATTAATAGCTTCCTACTTTTTACATTATCGTTATCCCATTACATTAAAAGTCGCGTTACCATTTCAAGAGAGAGGAAAGGATCGTAAGTATCGTAATCAAAAAAACATTTCAAAGGAAAACTGACTCATTCTAGCGTATTTAAGTTAAAAACAACACAATATGACAATATTAATAACTCTGCTTTGAATTATTATATAATAAAGATCTTTTTTTAATTCATGAAAATAATAATTATTCTTTTCAAATTAGGATTCAATATAATATTTTTTTTTCTTATCTTTTTTTTTTCAAATAAAAAAATACATTGAAATTTCCTAATACCCTATTTATAGTATAAAATTTTAGTGTATATATATTATATTTATATATCATTTATTCATATTCATTTATTTATAATAATATTGATGATGGATTTACTATAAAGTAAAAAAGATGAAAAGAAAAAAAAAATTGTTAGTAACAGATATTTGACATTCAGATTTATATACTTTTTTTTAAAAAAAAAAATGAAATATTAATACATACAACTTTCTCTTCAATTAGACCATCTTTAAATAATGTGAAATAAGGTGTTATACCATCTTCACGATAATTCAACAAAGCGATCATGCCTTCTTGTTCAAAATTTTTTCCAGTATAGAACTGATAATCTATTTATAAATAATTAAAAATTATTATTACTATTATTATTTAAAAAAAAAAAAAAATTTTTCAATAAACACCTTTATATAAAAAAAAAAAAATTATATATGTATATTACCATTAAAATTGCCTAAGACTTTTTTACTAAAATTAGTAACTTTATCTTGCCATGCTTTCAAATCTACATCCGGATTTTTTTCTTTAACCTTTTCGGCTAATTTTTTCACATATTTTTTTAGATAAGTTTGATAAGCTTTCTTATCAAAAGAAATTTCTTGAAGATTAAATGCGTTAACTACATTATTAACTTGTTCAGATCCTTCTTCAAGTGTTTCCTCAGCTTCCTCAGCTGAAGGATTTGCTCCAATATCAATATCAACTCCTTTTTTAACCGTTACAAGCTATTTAAGAAAAAAAAAAACATACATAATTTGATCAAATATGCATATATATATTAAAGGGATAAAAAAACCTGTAGTTACCTGACAGTCAATTTCATAAACGACATCGTCAACCAATTTCATAGGGTAAGCATCAGAACAGAATTCTTCTTCTAAATAAATAAAAAAAAAAATCGATTTTTTTTGAATGAAATCTTACTTTTAGTTGAATATAACAACAAAAAAAAAAAGAAAAATTTTATACCGGGATGAAAAACATCTTTATAGATAATCATTTTTAAAATATTTTTTTACTTAAAAATGCGAATGATTTAGTAAAAAAAAAAAATTTTTTAAAAAAAAGTTTTCCCAACAAAAAAGTTTGGTTAAAAAAAAAAAAATTTTTTTTTTTGCTTTATTATATTGTCGGACAATAAAAAAAAAAAAAATTGACCAAACATAATTTTCCTTTATCAGGTATTAATTTTCATTTTTTTTTACCAGCATCATTTAGTACGGCTGAAATCATTTAATATTAGATCTTCCAGAACATTCAAATATAAATCCGATTACTTTATTTATATTAGCAAATTTTTTTTTTTTTGGAATACAAGATAATATATATATACATATATATATTTTTTTTTTAGATTACAAAATTAATTTTTCCCCCTAAAAAAAAATAAATAAATAAAAAATAAAAATTATAAAACTAACAGGGGTTCTATATAAATCCCCAACGAAAATATAATTTATCTAATAAAAAACCAATTAAAGCTCATATCTATTCTTTCCGATTGCAACCAACTCAACATCGAATACAAGAGCGGCATCCGCTGTTTTTTTTTCAATATAAAAAAAAAAATTAATCAAGTTATAAAATAAAAAGATTTTTCAAATGTTTTAGCATATAATTACCAGGAATGAGTGGTGGGCTGCCTCTTGGACCATAGGCCAAATCGGAAGGAATAATTATTCTACGTTTTTCTCCAATGCACATTCTTTAAAGTTTAAATAAGTAATTAAATACGTAATCAAAAAATATTATGATATAAATCATGATGATAAATAATAATTATGAGACTTACCCGACTAAACCTTGATCCCAACCTATTTTTTAACATACATAAGGGTTAGTTTAATAATAACGGACGATTTTTAAAGCATGTTAGATTATAATTCATAACAAACCTTTAATAACATGTCCAGCACCCAAGGTAAATGTGAAAGGTGTACCGCGAGGTAAGCTAGAATCAAATTCTTTACCATCTTCGAATAAAGTTCCTGTGTAGTGAACGGATAAGGAATCTCTGTAAATATATAAAGAATTCAATTAGGGTTCTGATAAACGATATATTTTGAAATAAAGTTACATTAGTATAAAATTTACCCATTCTTAGATCTCTTACGACAAATTCCGTCGGAAATACGATTCTTAATGCCTAATTCATTAACAAACAATTTATAAACACACAAAAATATGCAACATTTTAAAATATAAAAATACAAAAATAAAAGTAACTTACCAACTTGCAAAGTTTTTGGAGGTTCTTTAGCATCAACGAAATAACATGTCAAACAAACAATAGCTATGAAAAACAAGATTATTATATTTTGTCTCATTTTCATATTTTTTTTTTTTTTTAGAAAAATATTTAACTTTTGTTCCTTATTACAAAAATTTAAATTTTTTTTTTCCTTTTTTTTAAAAAAAAGAAATTTTTCAAGCGTTAAAAAAGAAAAATCTCACTCGAAAAGATCGTAATAATAAAAGGAGAATTATACGTTGTCAAAAAATGATTGGCGAAATAAATTTAATAAATTTTAAGTTTTTCAAGGGGCACCACGTATAAATTATTGTTTCATATTTCGTAAAATGCGGGTTTCAGTCTAGTTTAGAAGATTTTACCAAGATTAGCTTAAGTAAAGATTACGTGCGTTTTTTTTTAATGCAAAGTAATTTACTTTTAGTGGTTCAAAAATTTTTACTTACTTACTTTTTTGAAGATTAATGATGATCTTTGTAATTTTTTTTCCCTCTCATTATCACAAACAATATATATTTAGTAATAGAAAATCTTTTATTATTGATTAACGTTTGTCATATAATGTTATAAATGTTCAAAATCAAGTTTTTCATCCAATTAAAATCTTACATATTTGATAATAATCGTGGTAATAATGGACTTGGAGCTATGAAAAGCCCAAATGAATACATCAAATTAATTCAATTTAGAAATAACTGTTTATTTTTAAAAGTTCGGAAAATTAGAATCAAGTTTCAAAAAAAAAAACTTACGGATCAATGATTCAATGTTGCATATATAATGTATATATGGTAAATATAATAAATACTATACAATACAAAAAAAAAAAAATTAAAATTTTCGGAAAATTTATATCCGTTTAAAATTTTTTCCATTATTATTATTATTTGACGCGATAACAGATATCAGATATAGTAATAATAAAAGTTTTAATGATTATTTGTTGAAATTTTTGACATCAAATAAAAATAATTCATCATTATCGTATTTGTTATTATTCATATAAGTATTATTAATTAAGCATTCTTGAAAGAAAAATGAAAAAACAAATAACTAAACAAAAAAGAAATTTATAATGAGAAAATTTTTTATATCACAAAATAAAATTGGTGTAAATCATGCATATATTTCTTTTTTCAGCCTCTACTACTCAAAATTTTTTATCGTCGAATAAATATTATCTAAAGTTGTTTGTTTATCATCGGCTATACGATTTTTTGTTTATTGCAATTACGGGTAATATGTAGTGTTACTAATGTATGACTTTTAAATGAATAGAACTAAACAAAAAGTTTTCTAGATTTTCGGGGTTGATTTAATGACGGAATATATATAAAGACAATAAAGAAGATATATTTATGCATTACCTGTACATTACACCCTTATAGCTGGTAGATACCTATCGATTAAGGTACAATATATAAATAATCAATAAACAAAAAATTAAATTAGGAAAAAGATTTTCAAAGACTAATATCGCGTGGAAATTTACCGATTATCCAAGAAAGGAATTAATGACTAATAAAGGAAATTTTAATTAATTGGTTTATAACTTGTATTTGATTTTTTTGTCTTTTCGCAAAAAAATTAATTATCGGAGCGAAATAAAAATTTCGGAACAAAAAAAAATATGTCAAGTCGATTAATTTTCAGGATAGTTAATTTTCTTCACAATGCGGGAATACACAAAAACCCTTGAATCTTTTACTGTTCATCTCTTGGCAACACCGAACACTACATAAATGTTATATACACAAATATATGCAATATTTTTTTTCTTTTAAATAAGATTACTGTTGATATTGAACGAACTTAACTTTCTTTTTTTTTTCCGAATTTTTTTTATATATATAAAAAAAAACTATTTTTTTTTTTTAAAAAAAAAACTTTTATCCAAATCATTCTTTCTTATTTTCAAATTGATAATGCTCTATATTAAATAATAATATAAATAAAATATTACCATAGAAATAACAAATATTTATTAATTGTTTTTTTTTTGTTTTAAGAATGATAATGAAAATTAAAATATTAATATTTTTAATAATTTCAATATCCTCAATATTCAAAACTAGTAAAGCACAACGTAAGTATTAAAATCTTATTTTGCTTAATTTAAAATATATTTTTTTCACCTTTTTTTTTTTTTTTTTTTAATAAATAGCAAGTATAATAGATGCAACATTAAAAGAAAATTGGTGTAAATCTACAATTGAAGTATGTGAATCAATATGTAGAAGTAGAAATACAGTACCAGCAGTAGATCAATGTACAGGATTAAATTTACTAGAAAATTGTTTATGCACAGATGGTTACGCTCCAACATTAACTAATTATGAAAATACGGTATCATACTACTTATGTGAATATAATAGACCATCTGGTCCTTGCGTAAATTCTTGTTTCTTGGGTACTCCAGATTGCATAAAATTAAATAATAATAAATCACCCAGTAATATTGGTAATACAAAAACAGCTACTAATGGAGGTCCTAATAATACCGGAGGTCCCGCTAAAGGTCCAATTGCTGGGGGCCCCGCTAAAGGTCCAGGTGGTGCTCCACCAGGTGGTGCTCCAGGTGATGCCCCAGGTGGTGCTCCACCAGGTGGTGCTCCGGGTGGTGCTCCAGGTGGTGCTCCAGGTGCTGCTCCACCAGGTGGTGCTCCAGGTGGTGCTCCAGGTGCTGCTCCAGGTGCTGCTCCAGGTGCTGCTCCAGGTGCTGCTCCACCAGGTGGTGCTCCAGGTGGTGCTCCAGGTGCTGCTCCACCAGGTGGTGCTCCAGGTGCTGCTCCAGGTGCTGCTCCACCGGGTGGTGGTGCTACTCCACCTGCTGGACCAGGTAAAGTTCCAGGTGGTAAGGTACCTGGTCCTCCCGCTGGAGAACCGGGTGGTAAGGTACCGTCTAATGAACCAACAGCGCCACTTCCACCTGGTGATGGTAAAATACCGAGTACTTCATCAGGTAAGTAAATCTTAATCTAAACCTTTTTTTTGTTGATTTCGTATACGCATGTATATTTACTTTTTTTTCCTTCTTCAATTCGTTAGGTAATCCTTCATCTGGTACAGATAATCCTAATAATCCCAATAATCCCTCAGGAAAAATACCTAATGAAGATCAAAATTCAAATAATAAAAATGTTACAATAGCGATTGGAGTAAGCGCAACATTATCATCAATGATAATAGCAATAATATTAGTAATATGGTTTAGACGTAAACGTAATAAAACACAATCAGGAGGACATTTCTTTGATACTATAACAAGAAATATTGGAAATGCTTTTAGTAGTAATGGTGGTAATTCAACATCATCGGAAGAAAAAAGAATATCAGTATTAAAATCTGGATTAATTAAAGGCAATAATTCTAAAACTAATAGTAGTGGTAATTATTCAACGGAATCATCAAATTTAGCAGTAAGAGAACCTAGTAATAATGAAGTTATTGATTTTGATAATAGAAGAACTAGTGGTGGTATTTTTATTACTAAAACTCATTCTATTAGTGTACAACATGACAATGATTATTTTGGTACTAGTTCTTTAAGTAATCTAAGTTCCGCCAATAGTTTTGTTTCAATGGATAATACAACAAAATCTCGTAATAGAAGTAGTTTTACTTCTAATAATACCAAATCTATTAATAGTGTTGAAAATTTAAATTTTAATTATACTACTAATAATATGAATAATAAATATAGTAGTAGCGATAGTGGTTATTTGGCTAATAGTAGTAATTTGAACACTTCTAGTGAAGATGATAATTTTCTCAATATAATCACTTTTTAAATATTATTGTATAAATTAAATTAGCATTAACAATATAACACCACACATTATTACCAAAAAAAAAAAAATTTTGAACCTAATTAAATAATGATGATATTTAATAATTTATCAAAATAAATAACATTGATAAAAAAATTTTCTTATCTGTGGTTATAATTTTAAACTAAATTTTTGTAATTCCTTCAATGCAATTTACTTTCAACAATTCATTTAAATTTTTTTATCCCCTTCGAGTAATTCACTTAAATTTTTTAATAAGATTTCATTTTCTTTAGGAGTTCCAACGGTAATTCTTAAACATCCTTCACAACCAATTTCATTTCCTCTATATCTAACTACTATACCATGATTTTCTGCTAATTCTTTATAAATTTGATGAGCTCTATCATTACTAACTATATTTTGATCATTTTTATCTAATATTTGTACCAATATAAAATTCGCATCATTTCCTCCTAAAATTTTTCCAATACCAGAAATTTTTTTAATAGAAGAAATAAGTTTATTATGCTCTGAACGTATTTGTTGTTTAATTGATTTCATTTTTAAAATATTTTGTTGTGATAACGCTGTATATGTTACATGTGATGTTAACGCACTTATGTTATATGGTGCTTTTGTGTTATTCATTAATTGAATTATATTTGGATTAGCGATTGATACTCCAAGTCTATAAATAAAAAAATATATATGTATGTATATTAAAATATATAAACTTTTTTTTTTAAAAAAAAAAAATCATGAAATTTACTTCCTTTATTTACATTACCTGATACCAGCCAATCCAAAACTTTTACTTAAAGTTTGCATAATAATGAGATTAGGATATTCTGTAACCCATTTAACTAAACTACCATTTTTATTCTTTTCTTCTTCAACAAAATCAATATAAGCTTCATCTATAACTACTACTCCATTATAATTTTCATCTTCTAATAAAATCTTAATTGATTCATGTGATAATGCTGTACCTGTCGGATTTCCTGGTGAACATAAAAAAATTATTTTTATATTCTTTTGTTCTTTTATAACGTTTAATATCTTTTTGTTTTTTTTTAAAATAATAATAATAATAATAATAATTTAATTAATTTAATTAATAGATATAAATAAAATGAAAACTTTTAATTATTCACTTAAAAAACCACAAATATATATATATATATATATATATTATTACCTCATCAGTTTTTAATTGAAATTTTCCATCTTCAACATCAAGATTAACTTTAATAATATTAACATCATTAATATTTGCACAAACAGAATACATTCCATAAGTTGGTGGTGTAATTAAAATTTTGTCTTTTCCAGGTATACAAAATATTCTTATAATTAAATCAATACATTCATCTGATCCTACTCCTAAAAAAAAATAATCTATATTAGGTACTTTTCTAAATTCTACTAATCTTTCTTTAATATTAACTTGATTTGGATCAGGATATCTATTAAGATTTTCTATTCCTAATGTTAATGTTTCCCCATTTTCTTTAAATAATTTATCATCATTTTTAGGTAATATAACTCCAAACGAATTTTCATTTGCATCTAATAGTATTCCTGATGAATAATCATCTCGGGCACATCTATACGGCTTAAGTGTTAATATGTTTGGTCGAACTATCGATTCCAATGAAAACGTTTTTTTATTATTAATAGACATTTTGTTTTTTTTTAAAAAAAACAAAAAAAAAAATGAAATAACAGACTATTTTATAATTTTATCTCGTTACACGAGATTTGTATGATCATAAAGATCTTCATTTTGTTTACCAATAAAAGAATTTGGCGCGCAAAAAATTGTGGCTCAATAATCCCTTATTTAAAAAAAACCGTGATCTACGAAATAGATTATCTCTTATCATTAAAAATATATAATTTTTTTTTTTTAAAAAAAAAGAAAAGAAAAAAATTTTTTTTTTAGGCATGGCATCAAAATATATATCATCATTAAAATTACCCTCAAAAAAAGTACTAATATTTTTTGGTTCATGCACTGGTATATCATTATTAATATATCGTGACAATAGATTATCAAAAGAAGCTAAAATATCTTTAGTGAACAAAGTTTCTCATTTGGCTTCAGAGCCTTTAAGTGCACACGAATTACCTAGAAAAGTAACTGTTTATTTGGCCCCTCCTTTAGGTGATGGTGTATATAAAACTAAAATTCACTTTCGTGAGTACGTATTGGTATGTATGAATTGTAATAATCACGTTAAACATTTCTTCAAATAATAAAATTTATATCAAAATTAATTTTAACTTAGCCAGTGCTTAATGCTGCTGCTCTGGAGTATGATATTGTTGAAGGTACAAAACCAGGTCAACTTCGTTCAAAAGTGCGTGAAGCAATAAGAGAAAAACGTAAACAAGAGTTATCCCCGTCTTCATCACAATCATCTTTATCATCTACTGCAGATTCTGATCAACCTTTTAAAACTATAACTCCTTCAAAACCAATTGATGGTGGTACTATAGTAATAGGTAGAATTAGTTGGATTGAATATTTACAAGGGCTTAATGAAGGTTGTATCGCTTCTTTAGAAGATCCCCCTTCTAAACAAACAAAATCTGATTTAAATTCTGAACAAGCTGATCAACAATCAGACAAATCAGACACTAGTCAAGATAAAAATAATAGCAATGAAGAATCGGAACCAGAATTTATTATTAGCGAAAAGGATTTTTCAGTACCCGAACTGGATTCGATAGGTTATATCCATTTCTATAATAGAATTGGTTGGAAAAATTTTCCTTTGAGACTTTATTATGCTTTAAATTCTTATAAAGAATTTGATTTGGCTGGTGAAGATGCTGTTAAAGTAGCTCTTGGTAATACAAGACAATTCAAAAAAGATGATCTAAATCTTGGCAAAGATGAAGAAAATTTTTTTAAAGGAACTTTAAATGAACCAACAACAATAGACGAAAGAATTATTGCAAAACTGTCAATGTACACCTAATAAAATTAATTTACGGTGAAATTTTATTTTTATTTTTTATTTGAAATTTTATTTAAACAAGTTAACTGCATAAACGTTATTCCTTGTTGTTATACTGGTTCTGAAACAATTCCGCAACCTAATAAACATACGAAATCAATAAGTTAATATTAAAAGGAAATTCTACCTATTTACTTAAAAATTCAACAAATAATATTTATTACCTGTTCACTAGTGGTTGCGTCTTCTGGTTTTTTGTCTTCACGTATTCTAATGAAACGAGGAAACCGTAATGACACTCCTTTAGACGCTTCAGAAATCTACAAAAATTATACATTTCATGTTTTAATGATTAGATAATAGATTCATAAATTTTCTCGAATAAATATCATAATTACCTGTCCTATAGCTGCCTTATATATTGGAGAGATGCTAAGATCTGCTGCCTTAACTTCCCAAACTTGACAAGGTTCAAACCAAACATCAGGTTTAGTTCCCTTGTCATAATTGAAATAACTTTTAGGTTCGGACGTTTCCTTTTCTTTTAGGTAATTAAAATGCGTCTCTAGATCGGAATCAGAAAATCCGGTACCAATCTTACAGATAGTCTGGTATTCTTCATGCTCTGGATCATAACAAGCGAGAAGAAATGCGCCATATACATTCGTACGTTTTCCGCGCCCGTAAAATGCACCCACTACAACCAAATCTAACGAATCTCCTACGCCGCTAAGATAGTCTTTTTTTAACTAAAAGAACATAACAACATGTGAGATAAAAAAGATACTTTCTCTTCTTTAAATATATCAGATAAGAAAGTTCACCTTTAACCAATTTCTTGACCTCTTCGAGGGTTCGTAAGTTGACTCTAGACCATCAAGTATTTTCACCATTAACCCTTCACAATTAGCTTTAATACTTTCATCTAAGTAAGATTGGATTTCCTCTATATTTGTAGCATTTATATTTTGTACAAAGGAAAATTCATCCTCAATTTCTTGAAAAGAATCATTCATAAGTTTACGTCTTTCTTCAAGAGATTTCTTGAGAAGAGACTACATACAAATAAAATTGTTAATTATTTCTATACATTTAAGCTGTAACTAAAAACAATTTAAATAATTTCCTAACCTCTCCATTCAAGTATAATAAGTCAAATGCAAAAAGGCACACTGAAACCTTTATTTCAGCCTCTTTAACATCCTTCCTTTTACGCGTACTTAATACTTGAAAAGGAAGAAGAATATGCTTTTCTAAATCCCACGCTACAACTTCACAATCAAGCACATATGATTTGGTATTAGTTTTTGCAGCCTATGAAATAATGATAAAAAGAATTTGAAGATTATTCGTTAAATCAATTAAATTTTAATGATTAATCTTTAATAACTCACCTTTGATATTCTTTCAATTATATCCGGATATTTAACAGTATTGTCTTCTAAATTACGACTAAAAATCTTGGTTGTCCCATCTTCAAGCCTATGAATCTAAATAGACAAATCACATTTCTGAGATAAGCAGTGAGATACTTTATAGATTCTTTAATATTATGATATACCTGCCCACGTTCACCGTCATATTTAAACTCGCAAGTAAACTTATGTCCTTCTACACTGTCAAGTACATCGGTAATACTTTTTGTTGGGTGAGCCAACATAGGTTTTAGTGGGATACCTTTATAATAATTAATAAATTATTTACGTTGCCGTGAACTCTTTACGGACATTATTAAAGAATTTCTTTATTACCAGGTGTCAACTTGCAATGTTCTCTTAAATTTTTAATGCCACCTTTTAACAAAGCGGGAACAATTTTATCATATGATGGAAGTTCACTATGAATATAATACAAAATATTAGTATTTATACGAACAAAAATTAAAGAAATTAATAATGATATTAACCTGTATACAGATTTAATAGTTTTTATTGCATTGTTTAATTCTTCAGTTTTTTTAGCTTTTGCTAGTTTCTCATACTCTATTTATTAAGGGACATAACAATTAATTTTGAATGGCAATGACAATAAAAACAATAATAATGACCTTTATCTGTCATAACAAACGCTTGTGCCAAACAAATCAAAACGGTTTGCTCGGCTAGCCCAATACGAAGTTTTCCTTCGAGAGATCTATTTTAAATATAACATTGTTTTAATTTTGTTACGAACTAATTACGAAAATTTCACGCAAATAAACTACCTAGTCAAGAATTTCGGCTCTTCATCTCTACAAGATATAAGCAAATTTTGTATTTCCTTAATTTTTAAATCTTGCGACTTTGAAAGCATAAAAAAAAAAATGTTATAAATTAAATTATATTATATTATATAAAAACAGTGAAAATTAAAATTACACTGTGTCCAGTCAAAGAGGCAATCTTTTTCATTGAATTAAAGACTTTAGGGACCGTTAATAGTTTATCCCGATTCCCAAACATACTCGATATACTCTTCTGACTGTTTTTACTATCCTAAGAATGTAAAAAAATTAAATTAAGTATAGAAAATTATAAATTTATTATCGAACTATTATTACAATCTTACCCTAGCGACTTTGCCCAGATCACCCACTTTTGCTAATTCATTTTTAACCTTTTGTGTTGTCCTACCTGTTACTTCAGCAATTGCTTTTATCAACAAAGATTCTCCGATGCCCAGTTCCACGTTTTCGTATTCAGGACAAACCTGGTAAAGCAATTGATAAACTATCAGTATGAATTATAAAGCCAGAAAGTAGGTTTGCTTAATTCTTACCCTATTTAAACAGAGATATAAAGTTTCCAATAAATTTCCTGGACTGAGTTCGATTGTATGTTTGAAAAATGAAGTTAAATATTCTTGAATTTCTAGGCGTTTCGTGGTTGATTCGATAGCTTCGAAAGTTTTGCATAATCCTGCATATGGGACACTAAATTAATTGTTAAATATGACCAATATATGTATATAATAAACAATTAAACATACTTACGGTTCGCCTTTTTTCCAATCAGCACCAACATCCTTCATGTCCTTTTGGTCAACCCTAAACAATTTTTACGTTAAAATTTAATTGCGTATAATGAATAGACAAAATAAATAAATTTATTACAATTTTTTTGTCGAGACTAGTTCCGATTCCAAATTATCATCTTGTTCTTCCTTTACGTTGTCTTCATCCATTTCCGATGAAGATTCGGTTTTATTCTCCCGTTCATTTTCCCTCTCAAACTTTATCTTTTTCGTGTCAACTTCACTATTTGATTCCTCATCCGAGGATTCAATGATACGTTTTTTTACTTTTCCACCAGACTTCTTATCCTTTTTTTCCTGAGGTATGGAGTCATTTAACTTTGGTTTTCCAAAAAAGTTGCTTCGATAGGAAAGTAAGACGCGTCGCGTTAGTTTTTTTAAAGCAACGTGTACATATATTTATAAACATGTACCTGACTTTAGTTTGTTTCGACATTTCGTAAAGTAAAAATATTCCTTCTCTGTATTTAAGAGCTCTTGAATTTTCTAGTCTCGAAAGAGGTTTAGCTGTAACTATATCATATAAGCTTGAAGGTTTAAAAAAGTAAACACGATTTTTTTGATTTTTGTTTATTATCATGTGACCGAATTTTCTGCGTAACCACATGGTTACGTATTTTTATCTCATTACAAAACTGGGTACTTTTCGTAATATTAAAAACATACAGTATTTAAAAATTTTTAAAGGTCATATGATTCGTAATTCTGGCTGAAATTATGGCTTACAATTTTTTATTATTATTACAAAATATTGTTTACATAATTATTACAAAAATTCCTTACTTTACTAATTACAATTATAAATAAAGTTAGCTTAATATATTAGTCAAAAGATTTGTATATGATTCACTAGAGATCAGCACAAAATTGTATAGTTTGTTGCGTTGTAGTTGTAAAATTATATTAAAATTTGGATTTAGAATACCTAATCCTATTCCTAATCGTATTCCTAGTCGATTTGGTAATAGAGTGGCGGCCCTCCATGCGATTTCATGTCATTTATATTAAATTATAAAAATTTCGTAATACATTATAAACTATTTTCTATTCTTTAAACATATTTTAGTAGCATTATTGATCGTCTTACTAATCATGAAGATTGACTGCAGGGAGGAGCGAGTGGAGCAAGTGAGCGTAGTAATCCAAACCTCTAATATACTCAGGCAATCATATTTATTGCATCTACTATATCTACTACTTCTCATGAGCGAAAAAACGAACAAATTCGAGATATTGGAGCTTCAAGAAATGATAAAAAAAAAAAGGTAAAAGATTACGCAATGTTGTTAAATGTTTGATTATGAAGATCATGTAGAGGTTTAAAAACATGATACAATGGATTTCTCACATGAAAAACACGTAATATTTTCTAATATCTCACGTGTACAATATCTTTCGCGTTTACCTACTTTATTATCGGGCGATACTTCCCACGAGGAGTCCCGCCATGAGTTTTTCAAAATTTGGCGGTTTTGGTTTACGGTTTTATTGAATTGCTTTCGGCTCTAGTATATAGTGTCTTTTGTAATTTGTACCGTAACCTCGTTCACGTGGAATATCTTACCCTGATAAGTCAGTGTTTATAGTTGACTTTAACGTTACCTTAGAGTACTAGAGATTGCTACCATCAACCTACACACATAATATTTTTTAAATATAATATTTATGCAGGAATATGGTCGTTAGAAGATAACTAAATAATAATAATAATAATGCGAGTAGCACAAATAATAATAACGAAAATAATATGGGGTAGCGGAGGAACTGCCAGTATATGAGTTAGGGCTCGGCAGGCTTATCAAGCAGGCATGTTCTTTTATGCCTTTCCTCCCTTGAAACATCCTGCTACTCTATCATTTTTTACTTTCACTTTGCCGGCCCTTTCTCATATATTATTTTACGAAAAAATTTAATAAAGATTTCATTTTGAATTTTTTTAAACGTGTTGTGTGTTTTATGTGTATATACATTCTCAAATATAAATTTTGTGTTCGCATATTAATGAAAAATAATTGCTTTGATAGCATCATAACATTTCATTTGCTTCTCTAATATTTTTCACATCTGAATATCTGAATTAATAAAGTTTATGTATATGTTGTATGTGAACGAAATATGTATTAGATGATATAATAGGATATTATTTAATTTGTGTGTAATATTAGATCAAAAAATAGATGTATTTTATCAACTGAGTTCGGAATTACAAACGCGTCCTCAACTAATAATCAGTGAAGTTTAACAAAGTTTATTCAGCTTACAACGCGTTCACATGATTAATGAAAGTTTATTCCGAATCATATATATACAGTGCGGTACCTCTATAATAGGTACCCCTTATATCTTGTGATCTAATGGTCAGAATTTTATGTAAAATTTTAAAATTAGACAGCCTTTAAAAAGCAATTTTTTTTGCTGACATAATACAAAATCACATGACTTAAAATAAATTTGATTGGCTAATGCAATACTTAATGTCAATTAGAATTATGCACAATTTTTTATATATAATTTATTATTTATTATAATTATTTAAAAGTAATTTGATTAAGTATATCATTAGGAACTTTTCTATAGAATTTATATTTTTTTAGCAAGTTTTTCTGTAATTCCTTTTGAGAAATAGACATAATATAATTTGTAATAAAGAAAAACTACCAAAATTTTTTTTAATTTTTTTTCAAAATTTTTTTAACAAAGCATAGATAAATTTATAAGCTAAAATGATTTATTTTAATAAGCACTATCAAATGATTATTTTTTTTTTATGTTATATAAAATCACTTATTCTCAAATTTTTCCTATCATAATAACTTACCAACTTATGTAACACTAGCAAAATTTATTATTTTTTAATCTAATCCAATAAGTTTAAAAGCTCTTAATATGCTTTATTAAAATTATCAGTTAGAATTTTAAAATATTATTTTTTGCTAATGTGACATCTTTTTGAAAATGTCACATTATGATTATAAAATTGGGTTGGTTATAAAGGTACTGCACTGTATCTCATATAAACCTCTCTTTCATTTATTCTTACTTCTTTCAAAACAAATCTTTAACAATATGTCAGACATTTATGAAATCATCAATAGCCTTCCTGAAAAAGAAGAAACTAAAAAACTACAAATCCATTTGATTAATCATTTAGAAAAAGAAGAAATGTTGCTTCTAGCTCTTAGAAGTCACAAAAATTCTAAAGATAAACAGAGCCTTTTGAAATATTTTCTTGAGACTATGTCCAGTATATTATTAAATAATTTATAAAAAGCCGTTATACTGTTTGTGATGCTACAACTAAACTTTTTTTTTATTCTTTATCATGTGCCTGTGAATTTAGACGAATATAAAGGTAAGCCTTTGCGCCATTGGTTATGATATTGTCCTGTCCAGTAACTAACTTTGCCTTTTTTTGGTAATTTAGATGAACATCCAGGTAACCTTTGTGTTGTAATGATTGGTCAACTTGAACGTGCCCTATGAAAAAAAATCATCCAATTTTTGTACAATATTTGTTCAAGTCCGTGTGGAAATTGTACAATTATTGCAGATTTTTGGATAAAAATAGCTATGAAGTTTTTCAAAGCATATTAAAAGTATGCAATTTTTGTACAACTTAAATTTAAGATATAGAAAATGTTCAATTTTTGTGTGATTTTTATACAACTTAAATTTAGGATACAGAAAACATTCAATTTTTGTACAATAAAAATTGTGATTATTGTACAACTTGAAAATAGACTTAAATTTAGGATACAGAAAGCAATTTTTGGGTAATCCTACTATACTACTTTCCATCTTACCTGTATGGTTACATTTGACCACTTTTAGGGTCGAATAGACCACTTTTAACCATTACAAATAGATTTTCCTAAGTAAAGTGATTTATGCAGTAAGGTTACATAAAATTCAACTGCATATTTGCTTATAAATGGGCATCTTCGGACCCGTTAGTGAAATTTTTGTATCATCTTGTAACTAAAAAAAAGTCAAAAACTTTTTATTAGGTTACACAATTAGTTCGACCGGAATTATAATTTGGCCAGAATTATGCGGTAAAAATCAACTCTTAAAATTATATATGTTGATCACGTGATCTGATCGTCAAAATAAATATGACGACGCGAAATGTTTTTGTTTATGTTTTTTTAACCTTTTAACTTTTCTTCAACTTTCTTTTAAAATATCAGGTAAGAAAAACTTGTGTTCTTTATCTTTTTATTTTCCTAACTTTTTACATTTTAATGTTACTAACTTGCTTTCTTCACTAACTTCATACTTTTTTTTATTACTAATACTAATAATTTACTTTTTAACACTACTAATTTGCTTTCTTCACTAACTTCATACTTTTTTATTACTAACACTAATAATTTAGTACTTTTTAACACTACTAATTTGCTTTCTTCACTAACTTCATACTTTTTTATTTAATACTAATAATTTACTTACACTAATAATTTACTTTCTTCTTTGATAATACTAATTTACTTTCTACGTTACTAACATACTTTATTTATTTTATTTTCTTACAAATTTTTATATTTATGATTATATCAAATTTAGTATTTTATTTATGAAATATTGTGTATATTTTTTATATTTTAAGTCAATAAAAAAAATTCATAATTTCACTTTATAAATTGCCTGTTATTACTGTAAAATTTAACCTATAATTCCTAAAATATGGCCTAAAAAAATTTGGCTCAAAAATCACACAATAATTGTATAAATTCAGGTCAAAAATAGGATAATTATTGAATGAATTACCATGCAATAATTGTGTGATTTATTGCAATTTTTAGCACAATTATTGTATGGTCAAATATACAGAAATTGTAGTGAATTTAATTGAATGATTTTTCAACAAAAATCACACAGACTTTTTTTATAGGGGTGACGTGCTAATATTTCTTTTATCAAACAGATTTTAGTTTTAATCAAAGATTGGTAGAAAGGTTAGATAAAATAAAAGACAAGCTCAAGAAAGGCTGTTCTATGGTACTTTCCGTGATAGATTTCGAGAATATGCAACAACTTCAGGAGCACCTGAATCTTAAATTTAAATATATTGAACACATTAAATTGTTGCTGACAAGAATGCAGGTAATAATACAGTCTTATGAAAAGTTTATATGGTTTAAACTAGCCAAAGACGCATAATCAAATAAATATATGGAATATATAGCAAAAGCTATAAAATTGCCAAATAGATTTGAATGGTTTAACACCAAGAAAAATAAAAAATTTCTTAATACAATAAACCAAAAGTGGCTTTCCTTCAACTTAAAAGGTATAACAGATATTGCAATATTGACAAAGGGTTATTCAGGATGTATGGGCCAGGAACGTATTAGGTGCAGGTCTGTAATAGAATTAAAAAAACCAGAAAACATTGATGCAAAAGCACAATTCCAGACACAGGCAGAACTAATTACTGCAAATTATTAGTTTAATCATAAAGTTTTGGCAGTTTTAATCGATCTAAATGATTATTGAGAAATTTTCTAGAAATGTAGTAATAAAATATGTTCGTGAAAACCTACTTTTTATCAACATGTACTCCAAATACTTCAAATATACGTTGATGCAGAATCTAGTAAAAGAAAATCTAATGAATTTGATTGAAAATTACCCATTTGTTCTTAAAAAGAAAAAAATTAACTACAACTAATATAGAAATTAGTGATGTTGCAAATTTCAACGACCTCGTGGATGAGATGCCTGAAGTAGAAATAAAATCAAAGATGATCGAACAATATTTACAAGAGGTCTTTGTGAATTCAACATCATACAAACAGTTTGAAATGAGTAATGTGACATCTTATTATGTTTGATCATTAAAAGTTAATTATTGAAATATTCTTTACGATAATTGGAAAAATAATATTACAGATAATTAATATAGTTAATGCTTATGTGATGTTAACTTTATATAATTATTGACTTTTACTGTATAAAAAACTTCATAATCTGTTATTTGGCTTTTCTGTACTATAATAAGAAAAATAATATCATATGTATTGCTTTTAATTCTTTAATCGTGGCTCTACTGACTTTATTAATATACTGTACTGCATTTTAGCTGGTTTGGATGTAACAACTGATTACATAGGTATATATTTTTTAAAAGTTGTATATACTATTTTTTCTCTGAATAAATGTGAGAAAAAATAATACACCCTCAAAGAAAATTAAACACCCTATTTTTTGTTATAGGAAGCTTAATTTCAGGTAATATTATTTTAAAATCTGAAAATTCTATCAATAATAACTTGTAATCTAGCACAATATTAGGGTATTTTATTTTAATAATGTGGGGCGCTTATACAGTAGTTAGAATTTCATGTGGCTATTTGATCACATCGTATTATTGATAAATACTATTCTTACAATCGACCGTACATTCGCTCACGTGATTATTTCTTTTGGTGATCCCAAAAATTTTTAAATATTCATGTGATTAATAAAAGGATGATCATACTTACATCATAATTTTCAAGTCCCATGAGGTCACGATGATGCATAATTTTTAACTTTTGAGGGCTGAGATAAATAACATAACACGACCAACACGATATATAAACACGAGGAAAACTCAGTTGTAAAATAAAAAAAATAAAAATTTACAATTTCGAAATATAAAAGACTTTTCTTCCATTTTAAAAATCGATATGGCTACAACATACGCTGAAGTAGTTAAAGAAAATTTGGAAGCAGATGTTACAAACAATGCTCAACACCATACCACTGCAACTTCTCAAGATAAATACTCGGATAATTATGATGCAGCTGTATACGATAGAGTAGAAGGTAGTAGAAAGATAGTAGAAAATATTAAAAATATGAGTATAGATCGTGATATTAAGGAGCAAAAAAAAGCAAGAGGCACTAATGAAGTTACTAAAAGGTCAAAGGGTGTTGTAATTTTTACCGTTGCTCTTGATATTGCCTTGGCTGGTTTATTGGTTGGAACAGTATATAAAAAGCCTACTATTAATAAAGTAAAATTGGGGGTTGGAACCGTTGGATTATCTTTATTTTATGGATTTCAATGGTAAGAATTTGTTATTATTTGAACATAATAATATTCATGCGTTTATCGGTACTTTTTATTAACTTGCTTTTTAAATATTTATAGGTTTTTTTATCAGAAACATAATTAAATATAATAATACCTTTTAAATTTATTACACTTACATTTAATAATAATAAAATTTTATTTCACGAAAGAATATTGTTAATAAGAATATTTATAGTTATTAAAAAAAAATGTGTAGTTTTTACATTTAAATATTTTTATATAACCGTTCTATAAAATATTTGCATCATAATGAGGGCACATGGTAATGAAGTTCACGTAGTTATATAAAGTTGATGTAAAAATAAGGTTCTCAATGAATTTACGAAGTAAATTTTTACGTGATCTAATTACTCTCAATCTCCTTGATATTTTCTTGTTATTATGACCTTCATACCATAATACTCCATTGATGATAACTACTACCAATTAAATACTTCGTAAATACAAGATCTAGCAATAATTTTTACTCGAGTTTATAGAAACACACATTCCTCAAAATTTTCTTGAGACAACTGCAATGACAATTTGTAATTTTTTTGAACGGTTTCACAGTTGTGCAAAGAATTCTTTTAAATTTAATTATTTTTCCGTTCTAATATGATTTCGGAGGACGTGCGAACGTTGAACGAGAGCGAAATTTTATAAAATTATACATTATTTGATTAAACGCGAAATATTTTAATCTAAGGAAATTTGTATTGCTATCTATCTATATATGCTTGTACCATTTTTAAATAATGCTCTATAGCAAACTAAACCAGACAAATTAAAATAATCTAAATAATCTTTAACCTATATATTTTAAATATATGATATTCGACTAGTTTTTTTTGCCATTAATTGCAGAAATTTTTTTTAAATAGAAAGTAAATTCAGGTATAAGGTGTATTATAATTTATTAAATTGGCTTTATAATCCAACTATAAATAGCAATTTAAGGTATATGATCTATTTGGTAAATTTCCACGAGTCAAATGTGGCGTCAAATTAAAAATTAAGGGATGAAAATCGAGAATTTTCATCTTCATTATTATCGATTCTTCTTTTTACTCCCCTCTCTTATTTATTATTTATAATTGCTTTTATCGTGAATTAAGCATAACGTGGCCTGAGAAGGACTTATTTTGTGTTTATTATTATTTATTCGAGTTACGACAGAAAGATAAAGTATGTTGTATTGTTATTTGATTTATTAAATTAGCAATCAATGGACTTTTAAGTTTCAGTTTCGTTCACTTTGGATCACGAAAACAAGCATCCGAATTTTTATCATAGTACGAAGATAAATCTTATTTCTATGATTATATTATGAAAGAGAACAGATAAGGTTTTACGTTGCGACTTATTTCAGTACTGATCGAAAAAAACTATTTCGTGTATTAGGATAATAAAACTAATAAGAAATCTTTTAATTCATCAAAAATTGATATTAAGAATGCTACACACGAAATATTACTTTTTTGTCCTGTTGCACAACTAGTTCTTCCATAATAATATAAAGTTCGAAATGACCTGACTAAAATCCAAGAATACCTTATAAGGTTATCAGAAGTCGAGAAACACCTCGTGTGTTTGGTAAATGAATGATCCATAAAATTCAGAAGAATCATACCTCGTGTATGTCTCTAGGACTAATGGTTAAAACGGATCCTTTCGTACCAGTATTATCGTAGTGATTCTAGATAGTGTTATTTTCACTACATGAAAGGTGAAACGGGGCACTCAAATATTAGCTTTCGCGATAAAAAATAATTGGTAGTAGAACTAATGATTTCTTTCGGTGCTCGTTGTTCCGAAGATAATATGCTTTTCAGATGATCCTATCAAAAAATATACTATGATATTGCCACCTGTGGCTGTTGGTACAACGCTTATGAAAGGATTAGGATTATTAGATGGGACTCAAACCATTGCTCAAATTATCTTATGACCAGGCAGCGACATGGAATCTTGGACAAGGTACTTA
Organism: Rhizophagus irregularis; assembly: GCF_026210795.1. Taxonomy (NCBI): domain Eukaryota; kingdom Fungi; phylum Glomeromycota; class Glomeromycetes; order Glomerales; family Glomeraceae; genus Rhizophagus; species Rhizophagus irregularis. Next base: position 3,019,724 of record NC_089455.1, read on the forward strand.
TTATATAATCTTTCTTGTATATAATAGGAATTTTACATGTAGTTCTAATTGCATTTAATCTTTATTATTAATTTAAGGCTAAAGAGTTATTAAAAGAATCGCGTAACAAACCAAAATGACATTTATAGTTAAAAAATGTTCGCCCAAATATCAAATCATTGGAAAAAATGAACATTAGTATTATGGCACTAGAAAATAGAAGAACGATGCCAAAAACATGGCGAGACTTCAATAGTAATACAAATGTATTGGGAATAATAATAATTAAACTTTATACTTGAAATAAAAATAAAATACATTTACATTTCTTTTAAATTGGAATCATAATTGCAAATTATTTATTATAAATGTTAATATAATTTTGGGCGGTATTACTTGGTGACCACTATCACGAAATTTTTGATTGGCGGTGTTAACAAGTTTGTTAGAATCTATTGATCACATTGATAGTTTTATTAATAAGGTATATATAATATATATAATATAAATTAGGACGAAATTTAATTCCGGCCAAAATTAATCACCCCGAAATGGTTGTTACACAGCTTATTACTGTACATGTCGAATTATTGGACCAATTAAAACTTGTTTATTCGCCTGTCAGAATAAAAACCTTACGTCATACGCGTGCGATCAACAGTCTTTTTTTAAGTATTATAATCTTTTGTTGACTTTGCTCTAAACTGATTTTTGATAACAAAAACTGAAAACAAAACCATGGACGCAACTAATTTTAATAACGACAAACCAGAAGTGGGCGAAAAGTTTGAATATATGAAAGATGTTAGTCGGGTCATGTCAGCGTCAAGTACTCAATCGCCACAAACTAAAATTTATTTAGCTAAAAATAGTGGTGGAATACAAGTAATTATTATAAATTTGAAGTGGATTATCATATTTATCATATTTATCATATTATAATTTTAACGCGTTTATAATAATAATATATCTCGTCTATTAGAAACGTGCGTTCGTACCAACAGTGCTAAAGCCTTTCAAATTTTATACTGAATCGCGGGACAATAACTCTCCTAATAAAGAAAATTCCCCAAACCCACCATTTATTCCATTAGCTTACGGTGTGCAACAATTTTTAGAAAGTCCAACCAGATTCGATGCTAAGGTATCGGATGATAATACGTTTCAAAAATCAACATCGTGATTTTGAAGCTAACAATCGCAATTTTTTCCTTTAAAAAAAAAGACTGGTAAATTACGTTCAAATACCTTAACTGTACCGAAATCTCCGTACTTGCGCACTAAATATAGGTCTAAACCCACTACGTAAGTTATATGTCTCTAATTAATTGAAGTTCAAATAAATATAATTAATACGAAAATTATTCATAAGCCATTATTAATGTATTTGATTATTGTTCAGTATATTACCTTCACCAACACATGTCATTAAAGCTAATCCCGTACCCGATTATAAAGAACCATATAGACCGGTGATTGAACACCGGCTAATCGAATTACCAATGTTTAGTTTACCTGGTGAGGAAATTTCCAAGAGGAAATCACAAGAAATTGAAGAAAGGATTCGTCAAGAAAATGAGAAAATGGAAAAGATGCGTGAATTTAAAGCGCAACCACTTCCTACTGGTTTCCATAATGTATGTAACCATTAAATGTATTGTACGTACTAGTAAAAATAAATAAATAATTATTCTTCTCTTTTGTTCTAATGTTCCAAGTGTCCTACACGTCCTTATTATTCACCAACTCACCCAAAACCATTTGCATTGTTAACTAATGATCGTGGAGAAAAATATCAAAGAGAATTTTATGAGAAAGTGAGAAAAGAGCAGGAATATTACAAAGAAAATCGATTCCATGCACAACCTCTCCCCAATTTTAAGCGTGAAGTTCCTAGAAAACCTGAATGTCCTCCACCAACAGAACCAATTGGTTTTTTCTTTTTTACTGATACTCGTATGGAAGAACGTCATATTTTTGACGAACACAGAAGATTCCGAGAGAAGGAAGCTGAGGAACAAAGATTGGCAGAGATCAGGGAGAAAGAGGTAAGATATAAGAACTAATTCATATTATCGATCTTTTTTCGATATTTAACTTTTTATGCATTTAAGATACGCAATGCGGAGGAAATCCGTCGGTTAAGAGCAAATTTAGTTCATCACGCTCAACCTATTCGATATTATACACCGATAAATATAAAACCATCGAATAAAAAACCGACAAGACCAATTTCTCCCATGATCGGTGAAAAACGACGTAAATATAGAGATTCACTATCTAAGCACGTCTGAAATCTGTGTCCGCATATGCTGCCACAATCCACAGATCTTGACTTGTGTGACGTGATTTTTTAGTTCTTTGATTTTTTTCCTCTTAATTCTTATTTTTATTATCTTATTCTATTCATTATCTATATTTATGTTTTTGTTTTTCTAGTTTCTGTCTCTTTAATCTTTTTCATCTTTACAATTCCTCTGCTTTTTATTACTCTTTTTTAAATCTGCTTCCAATCGCATATTATATTAATTGTTTCTAATTTTTAATAATATCAATTATTAAAGTGTATATACTGTAAAATTGTTATAATGCACATAATTTTAGTAATATTTAATAAATCCATTTTATTTTAATTATGCAATATTTATTAAAATCTTAGTGCATTATTTTTGCAAGTTTCGCACTATTATTATCGCAATTTTCGAATTACTGAGAACAGTTTAAAGAGGAAAATAAAATAAAAAAAATGATTTTTTTCAAAAACCCACGAAAACAGTAAATTTTATTGCATTTTTAGATAGAGAATGTGCGATTATAACCTGAAAATGTTAATTTTAGAGCAGAAAACTTAATTTTTCGGTAAGTTTGCATATAAGCGACTTTTGAGATTTTGTGTAACCTAAAAAGTTCTCTATAAGTAAACTTACCTAAGAGTTGGATTTTTCGTCCTAAAATCAAGGGTTTCATGTTATAATCGCACCTTCTCCTTCCAAAAATACAATAAAATTTACTGTTTTCGTGGGTTTTTGAAAAAAATCATTTTTTTTTATTTTATTTTCCTATTTAAACTGTTTTCAGTAATTCGAAAATTGCGATAAATTTAATGTTTTATTTTTTTTAAAAAAAAAATACATTTACCATCAGGTATATCCACTTTTGGTATTAATTGTATCTTGAATCCTTTCTAGCATTGTCTCTATTATTTTGGTACATATCTTTAATGGTGCTTTATTTCAAATTTCAGAAACATATTTTTATAATTCATCCTTTTTTCTAAAATATGCAGATTTATGATAAAATGAAACTATATCTTCCAGTCAAAGAGTGTGTATTTATGCAAAATGACTTATTATTCAAAGGAATAGATAAATTAAATAGATACATCTAGTAATGCTGATGCAATCTCTAGGCTAACTGATGCACAAATCCAAAATATAATAAATCTTTATACTGATGAACTAACTAATCTCAAAAATTGATCAGTGTGAATAATTGGCAATTTTAATTTTCTTTTTGAATAAATATAAGAAAAAAGGAACATTAAATACTTTGTAAAAAAAAAGTTAAGCAAAAAAAAAAATATTATTTATATTCAATTGCACTAACCAATAAAAGTAAGCATTTTACCTGACAAAATAATTCTTTTTCTACAATATTAATAAAGAATTGCAGTATTAATAGCATAGCGGACATGCTTATATCACCATGCCGATCATTTTGCTGATCATATATATTTTTCAAACTTCAATAAACAATATCTCGAAATTCAGTCATCCAATTTTGATAAAGTTGTGCTCATTGGATTCGCCTCATCGAGACGAGTCAAATGGTGGTATTTTCATTAATTTTGGATCACTAGATGCCAAGATATTCACGATTTTGTATTTATTTATTATGAATTATCGCATTATATAAAATCGGCCGATCTGGCTTGGCTACACCGATATACATTCGGCCGGGCTATAAAAATTGATAAATTTAAGTTTTTTAACGATATAGAATAAAATAATAAACCTTTTTCATTACTAAAATTGATATTTATTAATTTTATATATAAATTTTTAGTATTTAATTAGGAAATTTCTTATTTTTAGACTTTAAAAAGCTTTGTACAAAGCCACAGACTTTTAAGCCAACTCTGAAATTTTCATCATATATTTGTTAACCATTTAGAAATATATGGTGAAAAAATGGCATTCTAATTCGCTTGAAACCAAAAGTTACCTATATACTATATTTAGTCAATTTTAATAAATTTGCAATTTTTAGACTTCAAAGTTTTGTACAAAGCCACAGACTTTTAAGCCAACTTTGAAATTTTCATTATATATTTGTTAACCATTTAGAAATATATGGTAAAAAAATGGCATCCTAATTCGCTTGAAACCAAAACTTACTTATATGTTATATTTAGTCAATTTTAAGTAATATATGATTATTTGATTTTAAAACTTTATATATTTTCTAAAATTTATTTTTGTTTACTATTTTAAAAATATAAGATAAAATTAATTATTTTAAAAGTTTTCTATGTGTTATATTTAATCAGTTTTTTTATAAATAGACAAAAAAATTGCTTTAGCAAAATTAGAAAATCCAATCCAATTTAAAATAAAAAAACAATATTTTTTTAAATACTTTCATAATTTTTAATTATAAAAAATGGATAACACTTCTACTTTTTCAAATATTTGCAATTTTGATTCCATTGAATGTAATGGAAGAATAAAGCCAATCACTTATAACACTAAAATACCAAAATCTACTGAATTAATTATTTCAGTTGGAATGTATTTATGCCAAATACATTACAATCAATTTATTTTAAATGAAACTAGAAATATTAATTATAATAAGAGTTGTGAGCATCCAAAACATGATGAATATAAAAATCAATCAAAAAATACAAAAAAAAAATCAAGCAAACTTAATCTTAAAAAGGTTCCAAAAAGATTAATTGAAGTTTTAGAATTAAATGAATCTTCAGAAATTTGTAGTATGTGTAGAAATAAAACTGATAAAGATTCTGAATATTTACAAAATGAAAAATACAAAGCACCTATTCCAATTAAAAAAAACAATTTAAATGATAATGATAATTTACAAGATGAATCAATAGAAACTATACAAGATGGAACTAATAGAGCTATACAAGATGAATCAATAGAAGTTATACAAAATGAATCAATAGAAGTTATACAAAATGAATCAATAGAAACTAAACAAATAAAAACTTGTCAACATCCAAAACATGATGAATACTTAAATCAATCAAAAAATACAAGCAAACAATTTAGTCTTCAAAAAGTTCCAACAAGATTAATTAAAGTATTAGAATTAGATGAACTTGCAATGATTTGCATTATGTGTAAAAAAAAAACTGATAAAGATTCTCAATATTTACAAACTGAAGAATATAAAGCACCAATTTCTAGAAAAAATAACAATGACAATATATCAAAAATAGGAAATCATACTTATTTATTTAGAAAAGATATCTTATATACTGGAGAAGAATTACAACAATTTGAATCAGATTATCAAGAAATTATGACACAATTAAAAATTTCAAGTGAAATTAAATTAAGTAGTAAAATAATAAAAATGTCTAATATTCTTTATAATAATCAACATAGATTAAATCTTAAACCTATTTATGATCCAATAGCTTTTAAAACTATGTTAGAAACAGCTGATAAAGATTTAATTGGATTTTTTTGATGAATTATATGCTGGAACTAATCCTAATACTAAATCTGAAACAACAAATAATAACAACAAAAAAAAATTAGTTTCTTTATGTTATTTTTTAGCTAGCATTAATAATAAATATATTAATGGAATTAAAGTTGATATTGGATCATACTTGGAAACTTCTGGAGCTTCTTCTTCTTCTATTGATACATTGGCAAATATAGGAGTTTCAGTAACAAAAAAAACAGTAAATCGTAAAAAAAATTTTATTTCAAATGAACACCAACAAACTGTAGATAATTATTGTTTACAAAATATAGAAAATATGTTTATTCTTAATATAGATGATTACCATAATATTCATAGGCGTAATCAACTAACATTGTTACAAACTCACAATATTTATCATTTTGTAACAATATTATTGAATACAAATACTAAAATTCCAAAAATACCATTTTATTCATTAAATAATTTTTCAATACATAATCCTAAAGGAATTCTGGATTAATTATTAATAACATTAAAAATAATTTTATGAATCAATTAGGTAAAAGTTATTATATGCAAAAAGAATTATGGAAAAATTTTTTAATTGAAGATTCTTATGAAAATAGAGTTGAACTACTTAATATTCATAATTATGATGGTAGAATTCAAAATTACCATGAATTAAGATCAATGTCTAATAGCAAATTAGTAGACTTTATTTTGCATCCTTTACATAATACTAAGGATTATATTGAATGTTTAGATTATGTATTTAAAGCATTTGAAAGATTAGAAAATATTGAAGAAAATTATTTAAATAATTTTATCATTCCTGTAATTGCTGATTGGCCGGGACAAGTAAATATAAGAAGAGCTATAACACTTAGAATTAAGAAAGGCATTAATTCTGGAGTTCCAGAAGCAAGTGTTAAATTTAATTCCTATGATAGGTCCACTTCATGTCTCTTTAAACAGCAGAGAAATACTATTTCAAACATATCATTTCTTTTTTGAGATGCTATATCATAACTTATTTGGAGATAAAAAAATATTATCTCAAAAACCAAAACAAACAGTAATCAATCTTATTTTACATTTAACTTATCATGGATGGAAAAATATTCGTGATATTGTTACAAAAAGATTTGGAAATTTAAAAGATGCAGAATATCAAATGATGATAGATTTATTAGATAATTCTATTCCACTTACTTTGGATATATATGCAATACTTTTTAGAAGTGGATTTTTTGAAGGATATTTAGAAAGTACTGTAAAAATTTGGATATTATTTCAAAGATTGAGAAGACATAATTATAATAAAGCACCACTTATGTTTTTAAGTGATGTATTTTATTGGACTTCAAAAAATCATCTAATAATTAATATTTTAAAAAATAATTTACCAATTTTTAATGATTATTTTGTTGAAAATTTTCATAGCTCTTTAAGGCATCAAACAGCAGAATCAAATTCAGAGTTACAAATTATACAAAAAGCAAAAATTATTGATGCTGAAAGAAATAATAATCCTTTTAAAAATTCTTTTGTTAATTTGAGAAATCCAGCTAAGTCTCAAATTAAAGAATTAAAATCTTTAAAAAAGAAAAAAGGTTTCATTATTTTTATTCTCAATATTTGATAAGATTCATCAGAATATAGGAAATACAAAACAAATTAATAATGATAGATATCCAAAATTTTATCTTCCAAGTTTTGATATTGAAGTGGATGTAAAGGTACTTCCTTTAGGCTGGAATACACAAAAAATACCAGCAGATGATAAATTTTGTGATGCAAATAATTGTTTATTATCAAATAGTATAGATTTATCTAATGGAATTGTTTTACTTTGTGGACACAGTTTTCATAAAGAATGTTTAAGTACTTTATATGATGATAAATGTAATTTTTGTTTTGATTATTTATCATCTGGAATTGAGAAAAATATTAAGAGTTTGGATCAAAGATTGTTGACATCATTAAAAGAAAATGAAATCCCTTTATTTGAAAAGGAAAATAATAATGATGATGAAAATGATGGAGAAGAGAATATTGAAAACATATTAGAAAGAACAGAATGTGATGTAGAAAATCAATATGATATAATGTATCAACAATGGTTAAATTATAATGATATATAATTAGTATTAATATAATAATTTTTATTAAATTGCAAAAGTCACTTTATTGAAATTTTTTAATAATAAAAATTAATATTTTATTTTGATTAATGAAAATTAATGAATTATAATTGTATAATTACTCCAACTAATAAGATAAATTATATAATAAAATAATTAGAAGATTCCGAATGCAAATATCTCAAGATATATAACTCCAAATTTTGTAAAATAAAGATGATCGGATTCATCAAGTCCTAAGCTTTCTAACAAGCTAAAAATCATAAAATTCTGATCACTGGATGCTGAGATAACTGAGATTAACTTTAAAAAAAATCTAATATTAAATGTGATATGATAAAATAGTGATCAACAAATGATCGGCAAATGATCGGCAAAATTGTGATAAAATAGGGATGTCCGCTATGCTAGTATTAATGTGGTAAATATACAGTATATAATAAAAAATTTAACAATATATATTATATATATAATTATAAAAAAAAGTAATTTGAAAGCCGATAACTTTCAAGTAGGCATATTTTAAGATCTGTAATTTGTAAAAAATTTAATTAGCAAAAACAATTTAATTATTTATATAGTAAAAAGATTATAAAATAGAAAATATACATTAATTTCTTGAATATCTAAAATTGAAATTATAAAATTAAAGTACTAGCTTTGCCATCTATAAATAAAAATATTTCTTCAAATTTTCCCTTATTTTTTTGACTTTTTAATTATATAATTATTATTTTTCTTATAATTACCTTAATCTTTGTAACTAACTTTAACATTTTTTTTTAATATTTATACATGTTTTTTTGATACTTATTATTCAACTTTAACATTTCTTTTTAATGTTTATTATTCATTTAAATAATATTAATTTTTAGTTGTGTTTGATCTTGTTTTAGTAAAAAAATATAATTTAAAAAAAAATACACTTCAGCAATATTTACTATTATTAATAATACAGCCAAATGATTTCAATTAAGATTGCTAACATTTTAAAAGACAAAATAGTTAATGAGAAAAAAATCTGATTTAAATAACTTATATTTAATATACAGTCAAAACTCATTATAGTGAATCTCATTATAATGAACATTAAGTAAAATTGCATTATAGTGGCCTATTAATATAAAAATAAATACATTACTAATGGATACAAGTTATTTAAAACAATATAAAGAAAATAATAATCAACTTATTTTAATACAAATTTTTTTGAAAAAGACTCAATTAAATAAATTATTATTAAATATCATATCTGAAATTCAATATTTTGGATTTATTACAACTTTTTTTAACTAATTAAAAAAATAATAAAAAAGTAGTTGTAAATGCAATATATAAGAAAAATTTAATTTTAAAATATTTTTTTCATTGTAATTTTACTAAATTTTATTATATTATTTATTTTAAATAAAATAGTAAATGTATTTGAATTTGAGTTGAACAAATTTATAGTTTATAGCTTATTTATTTTTAAATATTTAAAAAAAAGCGATAAAATATAAATAGCAGTTCTTGTTGAATTTTTTTAAAATTCCAAACAATATGAATTTATAAACCTTAAGTTTTTTCTAACTGATAAAAATTAGATCTAAATAAATGCTGTATAATAAGTTTAATCAAATATAAAAGTTCAATTATATTTTTGACATTTAAAGAAAGTAGTGAAAAAAAGGCTAACTAATAATATATTACTAAAAACAAATATTATAGTACTAGTTTTGCTAAATTAAGTATTAATTTTATTAATAAAAATAATTTTAAATAGCCAAAAAATATTATAGCTTATAGCTAAAAAATAGAAAAACTTTTAAATTTTAATTTGCAAAAAAATATATTATTAAAGTTAATTATAAAACATCTTCATTTTTATTCTTTAGTTTTAAATAATAATAATGAATATTTTTCAACTAAACAACAATTCTAGTATTAATTAATTGATTTAAAAAAAAAATCGTAATTTATTTATATATAATAAAATTTTTAAACATTCTTAATTATGAATTTTACCTTAAGTTTTGATAAATCTATTTTATAAGCAAGTGGAATCCCTATTCCATATTAATTAGTTTATGAGTAGTAACATTATTTAAAATACAATTTGAGGATTAGATTCAATTTTTTATTTGATTAAAAGTAATTCAAAGTAAATAAATTAAGATATTATTATCATCCTATTCTTATACAATAATTTAGTGAGAATCTATATCCTTTTATTAATTAAATTAATTAAAAATTCTTGTTATATCATTTGATAAAGACTTGTTATTAAGATAAAATTTTTAAATAAATTTATTATAAAGAATATGTCTTCTATTATTAAATTAGTAAATTTTTTGTATCTTTAAACTCAATTATACTAGAATTTAAAGTATAATTATGCTTAATGTTTCTCATGAATCAAGTCAAGTTGAGTTTTGAATTAATTTTTTATATGATAAAATTTATTTTACGCTAATTTTTATAATACTTTAACTATATTATTTATATTATGTGAATCTATGTGAGTCATTTTAAGTTGCATATGTATGCTTATTGTCCAGAGCGTAGCGAAAGACTATATATTGTATAGTACTAGATAAATTTGTAGTACCAGTTTAACCCATGTATTTTTCCTTTTTTCCATCTACGTCACTATAATTTAGCCCCTGCTTATTTCCTTTTATGTTTTGTATCACATTTTTTGTAATGCTTTATTTTTAGCAACATATTTTACGTAATGACTATTTGTATATGTACGTAAACGTATTAAGTGAACGTCACCCTTCAACGGTTTTCGTTTTCCTAGTTTATAAATTTATTAATACTAAGAAAAACTACAAAATTTTTTGTTTTAAATATAATATATTAATTAAAAAAGAATACTGCATTTTTTTTTATATGGCTTGTATTCTTATCTGATATAGAATTATATACCTTACTATAATTGCAAATAATGCAAGATTCTTATAATAAAAAACTTTTTTCAGAATATAATAATAATAACTGAAATCATCATCATTATTTTAAAAATAACTGATTTATTTTTACTAAAAAATACTTTTTCTTGCATATTATTTCCAGTAAGTTAATAATAGAATCATTATATTTTTTATTTTTTATAATTAGTATTAATATAGAAATTAATGTTAATAATTACATTAATAAATAAAAATAATTTATAGTAAATTAATAAATATATATATATAATATATATTAATAAAATGTAAAATAAAGCAAAAGATAATTAATTTAAAAATAATATTTATTGTAAAATTGAAATAGTAAAGAAATAAAGAAAGAAAAATATGAAAAAATAAATAGATTACTATTATTTTTAATTATTTATTAAATTATTTCTATATAAAATTTATATTATTTTTTTATTTTTTTTTAAAGAAATATTGCTTGTACTTTATAATATTAATTGAGTAATAATCAATTAAAAAGAAAAATAAGCAGTATATTTTTCAAATTTAATTTATTAATTTTAATAAAAAAAATTACTATTAAAATGTCACATTAGTAATGCAAATTTTTATGTTTATCATTACCATTTTAAAAAAAGTAGCAATATATAAGCAGTTTGATCAACATGAATAATTTACAAAAAAGGAAAGTGGTAATGTATCACACAGATGATGAATAAATTTACTTTTATTTTTTAAATTAAATTAATATTTAATATTTTATTTTAAATCAAATTAATATTATTAATATTTTATTTTTAAATTAAACTAAATTATTATTTTTTTTTTTTTTTGATAATTGCAATATATTTACAAATTTATTAGTATAATATTAGTAATTATATAAAGGTAAAAAAGCTAGTAATTAAATTAAATTTAATGTTTAGTATTTTATTTTTTAAATTAAATTTAAATTATATTTAATATTTAATAATATTTTATTTTTAAATTAAATTTAAATTAGATTTAATGTTTAATATTTTAATAATATTTTATTTTTAAATTAAATTTAATATTTAATAATATTTTATTTTTAAATTAAATTTATTATTTAATAATATTTTATTTTTAAATTAAATTTATTATTTAATAATATTTTATTTTTAAATTAAATTTATTATTTAATAATATTTTATTTTTAAATTAAATTTATTATTTAATAATATTTTATTTTTAAATTAAATTTATTATTTAATAATATTTTATTTTTAAATTAAATTTATTATTTAATAATATTTTATTTTTAAATTAAATTTATTATTTAATAATATTTTATTTTTAAATTAAATTTATTATTTAATAAGAATATTTTATTTTTAAATTAAATTTACTAATTTCTAATATTTTATTTTTAAATTAAATTTAATTTCTAATAATTTATTTTTAAATTAGATTTAATGTTTAATATTTTATTTTTAAATTATATTTAATATTTAATAATTTATTTTTAAATTAGATTTAATGTTTAATAATTTATTTTTAAATTAGATTTAATGTTTAATATTTTATTTTTAAATAAATTTAATGTTTTAAATTAAATTTAATATTTTTTTAAATAAGTTATTTATTGAACAATTAATTTTAGTATTTTTAATTTTAATTTTAGTAATATTTTAAATTAATTTGTTATTTCAAAAATTTTATAATAATTTTAAGATCTGAAATCTGAAATTGAAATATTTAGAAAATTAAATTTTAATTTCAAGTTATTTTTAATATTACTTTAAAATATTATTCAATTTTTATTAAATTGAAATTATAAATTTGACAAAAATCATGAATATTTTGAATAGAATTATAAATATTATGAATATTTTGAATAGAATTATGAATATTATGAATATTTTGAATAGGATTATAAATATTTTAAATATAATCATGAATATTTTAAATATAACCATGAATATTTTAAATATAATCATGAATATTTTAAATATAACCATGAATATTTTAAATATAATGAATATAATTATAAATAATTTGAATTGGATTATAAGTATTTTGAATAGGATTATGAGTATTTTGAATAGGATAATGAGTATTTTAATTAGGATAATGAGTATTTTGAATAGGATTATAAATATTTTAAATATAATTATGAGTATTTTAAATATAATTATAAATATTTTGAATAGGATTATGAATATTTGAATAGAATTATAAATATTTTAAAATTATTTTTAACTATTTAATGAATTTTAATTTATATATATATTATATATTATTTAAAATTTTATTTTACTTTACCATTTTTATTTTTTAATTTTTAATATTATTAATACTAATTTTTATAAATATATATATTATTAAAATAAATTAATCAATAAACAATCAATATTATTACTAGATTATTTATTTTTTTTTTGCTAACTGCAGTACATTTATAAATTTATTAGGATACTAGTAATATACAAATTGTAAAAAATTATATGCCTATTCTAATATTATTAACTTATAAATCACTTACATTCTGCTATGAAACCCATATATAATATACTATTAGGTAACTAATCAGATAGGTAATATTTGGAATGCACCATTGCCCTGATGTTATTATTTGATAGACCACAAGACTTATTTTAAATTATTTATTATCTAATTTATTATTTAATTTATTATAACTATTTTATTAATACTTTAAAAATTGCCAATTTTTTAAAAAATATCTTAAACTACATAAGTTATTAATACATTAGAATTTTAGGATTAAATAACATATAATTAAACAACTAACCAATTAATTTACAATAAAATTTATATTTTAACTAATAGATTTAATATTGTATTATTTATAATTGAAATTTTACTTTAAATAGATTTACTAAGTTGATATATTAATAAAATATCTGATATATATTAATTACAAATTAATTTATTTCAATATGATTAATTAATTATAAATATGCATTTTGAATCAATTTTTTTTATTTTTTTTTAAAAAAAAGGATAAATGTATTAATTAATTAAAAATGTATTAATTAAATAATTAATTCAACATTAAGTTATTTTATATTTTATATTATACTTATTTTTAAAATATTTTTTTAATATTACATTATTTATTATTATCTTATTACTATTAATTTTATCAATTTGATTTCAAAAAAACCATTAAATTAATTTTATTAATACATAAATTATATCTAATATCTAACATGAGTAATATTTAATGAGTAATATCTAATTATTAATTATTAAATATTTATATCTAATATATCTAATATCTAATATATCTAATATCTAATTATTAATTATTTAATCTATAAAAATTTATTTTTTCTTAATATTTTCAATTAATATATAAAATTAATATCTAAATATCTACAAAAAACGTTATTTAACGTTTCTATATCTATAATTATTAATCTTAAAAAACATTTTCTTAATATTTTCAAATATTTTTTTAAACTTACAATTTATTGGGTTACATAATAATATTAGATAATAATCATATTAATCATAATCATAATATAATAATAAATTTTTTTTTGTCATTTTTTTCTTTCACAATATTTTATCATAAAATAATAATCCATTACATCCAAAAAAGTATTTATTTAAACTTTATTTGAATTTTATTTGTACAATTTATTAATTTTTTTTTTTTAAATCGTAACACATTAGGAATCGTGTAAGAAAACATAATGCGAGAATTAATAATTTGTTTTTTTTTTATGCAAAAAAAAATTACAAAAAAAAAATTATTAAGCTTAAATATAAAAAATAAATATAAAATAAATAAAAATGAAAATAAAATGAAAATAAAATAAAATAATAAAATAAATAAAATGAAAAAAAAATGAAAAAAAAATAAAATAAAATAAAATAAAATAAAATAAATAAATAAAATGAATAAAATGAAAAATAAAATAAAATAAAATAAAATAAAATAAAATAAAATAAAATACAAATAAAATAATGTAAAAAAATAAAATGACATGATAAAACGATATAATTTTTTTTTTTCGGTATAAAAAAAAAATTAATCGATAACATTTTTTATTTTCATTTCTATATTAGTATTCTAAAAATGTAATCTTGAATAAGATATGAATTTTAAGGGGGTTTGGAAGTTAATCTATTTATTATTATAATCAATATATATCAATATATGTAAATGAATTCGGAATTTCTTTTTCTTATATTAGATATAAAAAGTAATCGAAAACTTTAGAAAAAAAAAATATTTACTTTATTTATTAAAGAAAATCATGACCAAAATCAGATAAAAAAAAATAAGCCATTTCATTTCCCGTTCTTTACCAACAAATACAATAATACCAACAAGGTACACAAAGGGAATAACTTGAAAAATTCAAAAAAAAAAAATTAAAAATAAAAATAAAAAAAAAATAAAAAAATAAAACATCGGAGAAGCCAAGGATTTTATTGTCCATTGTTAAAATAATAAGTTACTTTGGTTACAAAGATAGATCTTGTGCTGGCAAGATTCAAACTAGCGCAAAAAAATATATAACTTGCGGTTAAGGGACTAATGTCAAGTTAAATAAATTTGTAACAGAGTACAAAGCATTGTTGAAAGTTTTTTATTCATGAAAATGAGAAAAGGGTTCAACAGGGTTTTTTGATGCTTGGTGTAAAGATGTTTTGGGATGACCGGATGTACAGTAGTAAAAAAGAAAATTAATTAAAAAAGCATGGATGGAGATTACAAATTACAAAAACCAACAAAAGATTAAAAATTTTTTCTTTTTTACAAAACAAATCACAAAAAGATGATCAATTTATTATATGGAAATATTAATTTATTTTTTTAATTTGATGATTTTTTCCGTGGAGAAAGGTAAATATTGTACTCTCCCTCGTTTTTAATAAATATCTCTATATTAATCTATTTAAAATAATTTACATACGAACAAATACGAAATAAATAAGAAATAAATAAACCCAAAAATAAGCAAAAGTAATAATTTTATTGGATAATGTAACATAAACAATAAACCAAAATGAGAGAAAGCCGTAATTATGGAGAAAGATTCCGCAAAAAAAAAAATGATAAAGTTTGATTAGGTTAGAAGGAATTCTAAATAGAGTAAAAACTTGTGAACACAAGTTTTTGCGCGATCATTGGTATTATAAAAAGAATATCATTTAAATTGATAATCTTTTTTTGTAAATATATAAATATATATATATATTTATATTTATAAAGTAAATTAAAAAAGATTACACTATCAATTATGTACGCAGTGCGCCCACACGGCGCTGCACAAAGCATTTGTCTGGAATCATGAACAAGTAACTTACCTATAATCGTACCATAACACTACCGCATGGTTGTCCGACAATTTCCTATTTTGGTTCCTATCAAATCATCTAAAAGTAATAAATCTGCAAAAAAAAAAAAAAAAAATGTATTTGAAAATCTTGATTCTTTGGAAAGTTGGAAGCACACATACTAATCTATTTTTGAAAACTATGCTGTTCGTTTATCTTTTTATTACAAACATTTTTTTGTATGCTCCTACAGCCTAAAAAAAAAAAAAAGCGGCTGTACCTTTTTTGAATATTTTTTGAAACAAGAATGTTTCAAATAATTTGAATTGGAAATATAAATCTTATTTCTTATAAAATGAATAAAAAAAAGAATAATAATAAAAAAATAATAATAATAAATAATAAAAAAAAAAAAAAGATAGAAAAAAAAGAAAAAGGAAAAAAAAAGAAAAAAAGATGAAAAAAAAGACCCCTTAGAATTTTTTTTTTAACGGATTAGATTTTAGATGAAATCACTGATTGAACAGATGTGGATTAGCGCGGTATAATTCTCAAAAAAGTGAACCATTTTATCATAATAGTTTATCAGTTATTAAAGTTAGCTTTGTTAATTTTTTTACACTTTGACTATCATTTTTTTAACTTAAACACTTTTTGACTAAAAAACAACTAAAAACGGTATCTTGTGCGAATATTTTTTGGATGTTACCCGCACCTGAAATCGATTACATGTGCACAAGTCCCGCACTTGACCGACCTGCATTTTCCCTTTTTTGTAGTATAGGAATAATATGTTATAGAACACAAGGGCATTTCTTTTTAATATTGTACTTGCCTACAAGGGTCTCATTTATCATACCGATTTGTTATCTGTTTAATACCGTTTTTGGAAACCGGTTTGTGTTTCCGTATACCTAATTGTTGATATTTCCATCTGTCTCTCTAGAAATTAAATGAACATAAACAATTATAAACACTAGTCAATCATTGAACCACCACAACATTTTGTCGATACTTTCTATTTTAATTATACAAAATTTAAATTCAATTTTATTATCAATGAAAATAAACATAAATAAATTTATTATTTATTAGTTTATTTTTATTTTATTAAATTTAATTAAAAATCAATTTATTTCTTTTATTTTTATTTTTATTTTATATTATTTTTATGCAATAAAATAATTCACGCTTGGTCTATCATAAAAATTATATGTCGTACTGGCTTTAATTTTTACCGTTTTTAATTAGCTCCAAAACGATGCTCTCGTGTGTATGTAATGTATGTGTGTGTATATATATATGTATATATATATGTATATATGTATACGTGTATATATATATATATATTATATTTTTTTTTTATATATATAAATTATTTATATTTAATTTATTTTTTTTAATATAAAATGTATAATATATATATTATACATAATATGTATATTTTTTTCATTCAAGTATAAATGCTAATCAAAAGAGATTTTTTTTTTTGATTTTCTTGTGTATCAATGCAAAAACCTGTTTGGAACTTGATTAAAGAAAATTAGGGGTTCTCTTAAATGACCAATCAGATCGTCTGTTTTTATTTTATAAAATCCCCAAAAATTTTTCCAATAAATTGCCGGTTTATCAATTTTTTATTGGTTAATTAGTTAATCAAATTAACCTTTACAATATCAACATATATAGTGTGAGATTTAGTGCTCGGGGATTTTTTTCGTCAAAATAACTCTCCAGAGTTCTTGAGCAAAAAAGGTCAACTTGTGCGCCTACAAAAGGTGAGTAACATTGGACCACTTTTTTTTTTTTTTCCCTGCTCCAAGGGATCCAGGTACAAACTCAATCCTATTTTCCTAATAGTTTGGTAGTATCTTGGTTTTGTAAGTAATTGAAAAAATAAAAAAAAAAGAAAAATTTATTATTCCCTTTCAATTTTATTTATTTTTTTTTATTTTATGTCTTTTATCCTTTTCTTTCAATTCTTTATAATTCATTTATAGTTTTTTAATTATTAA
This sequence comes from Rhizophagus irregularis, assembly GCF_026210795.1. Lineage (NCBI taxonomy): Eukaryota > Fungi > Glomeromycota > Glomeromycetes > Glomerales > Glomeraceae > Rhizophagus > Rhizophagus irregularis. The sequence goes on from NC_089455.1 coordinate 3,037,730, forward strand.
TTTAATTTGATTAATTTTCCCTTATTTTAAAATCTTTTCATTCAACAATTCCTAATTAATTCGAATTAATTCGAAAATTAATTTATAAACCTTTCGAGATTTCTTTTTAATCATTTTTTTTTTTCTTTTCTTTGTTTTTTCAATACTTCTTTACCATCTCTAAAACACGTTTTGAACACGGTTTCAATCTATAACTTTTCTATACTTAATACTTTTAATATATATAACCTTACCACGTATTTTTTTTTTTAAAAAAAAAAAAAGCTCTGGGGAAACTTTAGGCTCATCTTTATTTTGTAAAACCTTTTCTTAACGTTGTCTACGTATTACGTACGTTTCTTGAATATATACCATGAATATTACAGAGGATAAGTGGTCTTTACAACAACAAAATCAAGTTCCTCCTTCACCTCACCATCCTCATCCTGCTATGTCTCCACAAATGAACGGCATGCCACCAGAAAATTTTATCCAACCCTTTCAATATGACGGTCAACCTCCAAATCAAATGCATCCCCAACAAATGTAAGTAATAGATTGCCATTTATTGTTATAATATCACACCACTTTTTATACGTTTGGTTGGTTACCGCGTATCGTTTTACAGTTATTATTACAACGAGCATAGTATATTAGTACCGCGTTCTATTTTGTACAAAGTATACAAACTGATTTTGGTTTGTATGCAAGTTAATGGTTTCCCGCCGCGTGTTACCTTACACATACTTTTTACAAAAGTCTTTAGAAACTCTTCGTCCTATAAGCTCTATTCTTTTATTATCCTTCACTTCCTTTCCAGGATTATTTTATTTAACAAAAAAAAAAATTTTTTTTTTTGGCGGGCAAGGGGTTATATAATATATATATATATGTACATTTCTCCCTGTAAACAACCATGTTTCCTTTTTTTCCCAGCCCAGTTTATATTGATACAACACATTCCCAGTTTCAAAGGTAGTCACTGATCTAGGATATCAATTCATTCTATAATATTAGATGGGATTGATTATTATGCTCTTTTTTTTTTTTTTTTGTTGTGTAATACTGTAAAACGTTGTGGCTGTAAGGTGGTTTACTAGACGTAATATGCTTGTGTGTGGCTGTAAGAATTCAATTGCTGTTGTAAATGGGCTCGCTCGATATCTTATGCACCGCCTCAATCATACCAATTCATTCATTGGTTTTTTTTTTTAAAAAAAAATTTTTTTTCTTTAGAATATAAAATTCTTAATCTGTTTTTTTTTTTATTTATTTATTATATCTTTATAGTTTTGTTTCAATGTCTACATCCGGTCCACCTCAAACTCCACGACAGAATGGATCCCCAACAAATACTTCATCTTCAACTACACCAACCGTGACTGATCGTAAAGTCATGGATAATCGACCCGCTTTTACGACAACATCATTTCATGCTGCTCCATTCCAACCAGGAGCAGTAAGAAAACGTAGGGCCGATGCATTAGGTTTTCCGGTTGATGCTGGTCCATTTTTCTCTCAAACACAACAGCATTATAATGTATATACGATGGATAGAAATAATGGGTAAGTTGGACAAGTGTAACATTTTTGTAACTCTTTTTTTTTTTTTTACTACCATCTCCTGCATTGTCAATTAACTTTAAATTATTAATTTTTTGATCTCCTCTTTCCCTTATTTCCCTGTCATCCCTTTCAACCCATGTGAACATATTACATAATTGTTACACAAACAGTCTTAAACTTCGAATTAATTCAAAAGTTGATCGTGGCTTTTTCTTGGCTGATAGTGATTGGACATGCTATAGAAGAAATTATTTTCAAATTAGTAGTGCATTCTCTATTCAAGGAATGACACATCCTGTTAATGAAACAGAAGTAGCATGTTTAATTGAAGTTGAAGGTCAATTTCATCCAATCAGTCAATTTTTATTAGGAATTACAGCGCGAGTCTCCAATAGTGATAAGAAGATCGAATTAGTACAGCACACACCGAAACGTGATAAAGGACCTCAAATGGTTCCAGTACCAAAACCAATTCGTCCAGGTGGCAATTTAAATTTAAGTTCAGTTGGATCCAATTCTAATATTGTTACATTCGAGCGTATTCAATTTAAGACCGCCACTGCAAATAATGGAAAACGTCGTGCCGCTCAACAATACTATGTGGTCATGGTAGATCTTTATGCTCAAGTTGACGGATTTGAACAACCTTTCAGAGTTGCTACATCAACTTCGGCTCCATTGGTAGTACGAGGAAGAAGTCCTGGTCATTATGCTGATAATCATGATAGGTATAATCCAATGGCAATGAATCCAGCATTCCCAAATGATCGTCATATGGGATTTGCTCACCCTTCAAATCCTAGTGGAGGTCCAGTAATGGCACCAGATTTTAGCGGTGGTCCTTTCCCTGGCCCATATGGACAATATACTCAACCTTTTAGTGGTTTTCCACCAGTAACAGCAGGACCAATGAGAAATGACGGGTTACTAATGATGCCAAATGGACCAACTCAAGGATTCCATCCTCAACATCCTCATCCTTCTTATATGGTGCCGAGTATCTCAGAAACAGGTGAAAATCCAAATCATGAAATGTATGATCCTAATAATATGGTTAACGAATCTCATGATCAAAAATTAAATTCTATGCAACATCAAGGTCAACATCCGCAAATCGATATGCACAGTATGGAAGGTAAATATTGCAAATATTTAAAATATAATAAAATATATTAAATATATTTTTTAAAAAAATTTTAGTTTTATAAAACTTACTTATAATACTTTTTAATAATAATTTTTTATAGTTACGACATCTAATGCCCATAATTCAGCATTCACAAGTTTTGAATCCCGTCAGATCCCTACTACAGGAGCCACTAACGTTTCAGCACCTGGAAGTAAACCTTTTATGAAAATTGAAATTCCACAGTCATCAGAACTTCCCGATCATCCTCTAACCTCACCAGCCTATCATTCACAAGAATATGTAGAAGGATTCCAAAATATGTATCATAATGGTCATCCCGCTAATACCGCGTCAGCACATCATGGTGGATATCATTCTGATAGTGAACAACATCATAGTAATGGATTAACCCATGCAAATGGACGAGGTACTAGAGATGGTTCCGTACAAGATTCTAATAGTCATCATTCCAGTAGCCCACAAATGAATGGAGATAAGACAGATCATGGTTCAAAATCACCACCAGCAAATGGTAGTAACAATTCTACCACAACGCCAACAACCGAATTAGGAAAAAGTCTTGGCCAATTGAACATGAAAATGGGATGATATAAACGATAAGCTGTAAATTTTCTCCTCTTTTTTTTTTTAAAAAAAAAAAATACCAATCATTGTAAAATAATCGAAATCGAAAGAAATAATAATTATGGGACGATTGAGTCTACACACTAAGTCATCATCTATTATGATATATTTTTTTTTTTGTTTTATAGTAAATTTTATTATTTGGTAAGAAGAATAAATTATGTTGATGACAAATTTCATTTTTTTTCTCTTTGGTAAGGAATAATCTTCCTTACTTTGTATTTAATATTTTTGGGCTTACGGTAATCAAAAAAAAAAAACCGAAAAACATGAATCTCTTCGGATTAGAATTGTATTGGTTTTTTTTTTGTTATAAAAAAAAAGGGTTTTGGGTTTTCAAATTAGAGAATAGAAAAAAAAATCACAAAAAAATTATTTTTCGGGTATATTATATATTTTAGTTTTGTACTTTTTATTTTTGCATTATATTTTATTTTATATATATATATAATTATTATATCTTAATATTTTTTTTTTTAGTTAGTGCTTTAGTTTATTATTATTTAGTTTATGAAATTTTTTCAATTAAGGATTTTACTCATTTTCGAGTTTATTCCGACTTCTTTTTTTACCACCCTTATATTATTCATATTAAGTATTATTACACACTTTTTTTTTCTTTTTTTTTGAATATTATATAAAATACCATATAAATATTTTTTTTTTCCGTTAGTTTTTTATTATACTTCTTTTTTTTACGATTTTACTACTTTTATTTCTATTACTATATTATTTTTTTTTCTTCATTTTACATCCGTCTCTTTTCTTAATTATATTCATAAAAAAACTAAGGAAAAAAAAATTTAATCCTTTTTTGCAAAAAAAAAAAAAAAAAGATTTTTCGCTTTTTTATTCAAATGATAACTTTTTTACGCGTTTTTTTTTTATTGTTTATATATTATAAGTGTCGTGCGACTTTAAAAAATTTATGGCGCCAAAAAAATTTGAGCAACATTTAATAAGTCGATCAATTTTGTAAAAAAAAAAACTTTATCATTATTTGAAAATAATGGCGGTTAAAAAAAAGTTTAAACACAGATTCACAAACAACATCTGATATCGTGTGCTGTTTTACAAATCTCGCGTAATAATTACCTGTCAAACTTTTTTACTGTTACGTTACCTTTGGTTACTTTTTTTTTTGTAAAAAATTTTCACCCTTGTAATAAATTCCGTTTCAAATTATTTACCGGGTAAGCATGTGAGATTGTTAAACTTTCTTTTTTTTTTTTAAAAAAAAAAAAATTAATTACCGAATGAACATGTGAGATTGCTAAAACTTTGACTTTAAAAAAAAAAAAAAATTAAATAATAATATTTTTAATATTAAGATGATCATTATTTTTACAAAATGTACAGGTTATATTAAATGTTTTTTTTTTCGTTTCATTGACCAAAAAATAAAAATAAAAAATAAAAATAAAAATAAAAAAATAAAAACAAACAAGAATTTAAGATTAAAATTTTTCCGTGAAATAATAATAATAATAATAAATAAAAAATAAAAAATAAAAAAAAATTTTTTTTTTTTTGTTGTGATCTATTTAGTGAATATTCATTCTATGCAATTAGAAGTCTATCTATAGAAGTTTGATACCAATCAAAGTAATAATGCTTAAAAGCCTTAAGTTTCAAAGGGATTTATACGTAATATTGAATATATATATATATCTATCATATATATCGTAATAATCATAATAATAAAATAATATTTATAATAGATAAAGTAACTTGATAAAGTAATAATAATATAATATATATTATATATAACGAGTTTTTTTTTAAAAAAAAAACTGCGGGAAATGCGTATATATTTTTTCTTTGTTGTTTTTTTTTAAATCATTATATAAATCATTAATATAACAGATAACTGTAAATAAATAAATATAAATATATTATATATCTGATATTATTTTTTTTTTTTTTCACCGATTCCCTGAAACAGGTATAATACATGTACCGGTAAATATATTATATATATTATAATAGTGTTATTAAACTTTATAATACTGTTATACTGTATAAATTTTTTTTTTTACATTATTGTTTCATTGTTGTTTCATTAAAAAAGATGTAATGTAAAGTCCTGTAAGTACCGTAAACACTTGATCACTTTATTTTGACATCTTTATTTTGACATTTTTTTTTATATTTACTTCGGAGTTTAAGGTAAAAAACGGGAAAATAAAATAAAAAATAAAAATAAATAAATAATAAATAAAACTAAACCTCTTTTTTTTTTTTATTTAAGGAGAATATTATTTTCCCATTTTCCCATTTTCCCCGTGATTAGAAAACATATTCTAGATCAAAAAAAAAAATCGAAAAAAAAAAAAAAAATTAAACAATGAACGTGATAATCTATAAATAGGTCGGTGGTCGGTCAAAAAATTAAATTAAGACCGGGGGGTTTTTTTTTTTACTACGGTAAATCTCAACCTTTTTTTTTTTTCGTTTTTTTTTTTTTTATTTATATTTCTATTTTATTTTTTTATTTTAATAAAAAAAGTGATTTTAAAGATTTTAAAGATTTTATTTTATTTTTTTAATATAAAAGAAAATAATGTTGTTAAAATTAAAGATGATGATTTATTTATATATAATTTTTAAATGTTCTTAAATATTTAAAAAAATGTAAAAAAAATGTTTCTTTTTTTTTTAGCAGATTTATTTATTTATTTTCGAACATATAGTATTATATTATTCATAAAAATAAAGTCGCTACGTCGCTACTAAATAATAAGTGAGAGGAGAAAGGTGAGGTATTTTTTTTAAAAAAAATTTTAAATTCAACAAATTCAAGGATTTTTTTTTATTTTATTAAAAAAAAAAAAAAAGAAAGAAAGAAAGATCGAGATCGGAAAATATAAAAAAAGATTTTAAAAGAATTATATATATATATATATTTTTTAAAAAAGAAATTACTTTTTAATATTTTTGAGGAGAGGTGATTTTCTTTGTGAATGAAATCGGCTTAGCTTAAGTGGCTAAAATTATCATATTATCAGTTATATATATTATATAATATTATTATTATAGTGGTTTATAGCAGTTAAATTTTGATTCGGAATTTTTAAATACCCATCAGTTGCTTATATATTGTAAAAAGTAAAAAAATAAATATAAAGACGTTATGCCATATTTACTCTAAAAAATCAGTATGTTGTAGAAAAAAAAATAGTAAATAGTACATTGTATAAAAAATAGTATATTGTTAGTATATTGTAAAAAAATAGTATATTATATTGTATGATATATTGTAAAAAAAATGGTTCAATAAACTAGATAGTGTTATATTTTTATAAATATTTTATAGGAAATATATATAAAACTAATTTTAACCAGGGTGATTTAACCTGATTATTAGTAATATAATATCCAAATAAATAAAATCTATATAAAGTGAAATGAATAATAACACAAATAATTTTTTTTTTTAAAAAAAAAATAATGTAAAATATAAATCTTAAAGGGGTAATTTAACCCAGGTTATTTAACCCAGAGGGCAAGTTAACAGTTAAATGTAAAATTGTTAATTTATAATATTATAACTTATAAGAATACCATATTAATTAAATTATATTATATAAAGATTTATTATTTTAGATTTTTATCTTATTAATTTTATATATTAAAATTTTGCTTTTATAAATTCTATTATTAATAAAAATAGCAAGTAAAAAAAAAACTAATAATAAAATTATTTTTAAAAAATTAGAGTTTTTAAAAAGATATTTTTTCTAATACTTATATCAAATTAAATAAAATATGGATAATAAAGATGCTGCCCAAAACTATTTTTCAGTTTTCAAAATTAAAACTGAAACTAAAACTAAAACTTATTTGAAACTTCAAAACTATTTTAAAACTCCCAAAATTAGTCTAAAACTTCTGAAACTAGTCTAAAATTCCAGAAACTAGTCCAAAACTTATGCAGATTTTAAAAAAAAGCTGTTAAAATAAAAAAAAATCATAATAAAAACATTTTTCAACATTTTTTATTAATTAAAAACCTGTATCTATTTTTTTATAGTTCAAAGGTGTCTTTGCACCAGGTTTGTTAATGCATTCTCATTGCACTGCGGGGTGGTTGACCTATTTTTTGTATTTTTTGTAATGTAGAATACCTATTTTGTATGAAAATTAAATGTCATAATTAATAAACTTTAAATTAAAAAAAAAATCAATTAAAAACTATTACTAAAAAACAGTTTTCTTTCAATAATAGAAAACTATTGTAAAATAATTTTCTTTAAATTTAAAGAATAAAAACTATTTCAATAGTTTTTTATTAAATAAAATAATAAAAAAATATTTTACAACATTTTTTATTATAATAATTAATAAAAACTGTTGCAAAATAGTTTTTTTCTTTAAATTAAAAAATAAAAATTATTTGTAATAGTTTTTCATTAAATGTTTCATAACATTTTTTATTACAATAATTAATTCGTGATCCGTCTTCAAACCAGTGAAATCTACTAATACATTTTGGAAAATTATTTTGCAAATTAATTTAGTGGGAAATTCAGATAAGAGCAATAGATATAACATGCAGGAAATGTAAAATGAACTTACAAATTATTAGAGAAAAGTAGTTTAGAAGAACTGCAAAATTACTAGATACACCACTCAATATAAGCAAAATATAGCACGACCTGTGTTTAATAGAAATAAATAATTTTAATACTTTTTTTTTGTTTTTTCTTGTTTATAACCTTTAAATAAATTATTTACCAGCAAATAAATAACATTTTAATAAAAAAATATCAATTTTGTGATTGTCACACCTCTTATATTGAATAATTATGGCATTTTTAAAAGCTGGAATTCAGTATTGCTAAAGAAAAATTTTTTTAACTAATTGTTCAATGTAAAAATTTTTGATGGATCCTGATTCCCTCGGTTTTAAGCAATTGGTTACACTATTTTTCAGCCAGGTTGTAATACAAATTTGGCTGGTTACTTTTTAAGCAATATCGCCAATTTGTATAACAACGTAGCCTTAAATGGCAAATATATGTTGATCAAACTTGTGATATTAATATTTGACAATGCAAATTTATCATTCAATATACCCAGAACATTATTATATAACACTTAAAAAAAAAAATTCTAGGTAAATCAGCTCAAAAGCTATTTAAGTGATAATTAATTTGCAAAACCAGTTTCCTGAAATTTATTAGTAGTTTTCATTAGTTCGAAGACAGATCCCGAATTAATTTTATTAATTTTGAATTTTTTTTATTAATTTTAATTAGTTTTATTAATTTTAAATTAATTACCAGTTTTAGATTAATTTTATAAGTTTTAAATTAGTTTTATCAGTTTTAGATTAGTTTTATCAGTTTCAGATTAGTTTTACCAGTTTCAGATTAATTTTACCAGTTTTATCAGTTTTGGAAAATAAAAAAATTTCAGAAATAGTTTTACCAAGTTTCAGTTTTAATAGTTTCAAAAACTACTAAATTTCAGGCAACATCTTTAGGATAAATGCTGGAAAAAAGAACTAAATTGACAAAAAATATATTTTGGATTAGATGATCTTATAATCAGATTTATATTTATTTATTTATAAATTTTTTTTTAAAAAAAATTTCAATTTGATCTCTTTTTTCTACACTCATCCTATATATTATTAGTTATTAATTATATAATAATAAATACTAGGGTTTTGCAAAATTAAATCAAATTAAATATATAAGTTAATTTGTATTTTATTTAATTTTTTGAATCAGATATTTGATTTGATTTGATTAGTTTATTTTAAATTTGAATTTGATTGAATTTGATATGTTTAAATTTGAAATTGATTTGATGTTGTGTAACTTTTTTTAGTATAATTTGCTACCATAGCTCCTTTTTAAAAATTAAAAAATTTCTTTTAAATGACTATTAACGTCATTAATTAATACAGATTTTTTGAATAAAGCAGTTATTATATCAGTAATAATTTTTTGCAAATTTTTCATTGTCTTTTTTATGTCTAGTTTATTTACATAATTTTAAAAATAAAAGAATTCAAGAACGTGTACATTAAAATTTTACATATAAAGCAAAACTATAAAATATTACATTCAAATTTTGTTTTAGTTCTCCATAGGTAAACTCATTGGAAATTATAGAAAGTATACGTCTTTTTCCATCAGGAGTTTTTTTGTTGTTAGCAAGTGTACGTTCAAAACACATCACCAAAATGTATGTCTTTGCGTTTGGCGTATTCTTTGGAATACTAGTAAGAAAACCACTTTTATATAAAGTAGCAAATGCTACCTTGTCTACTTCTCCATTTGGTGATTTATCCATAATTGACGCTAATAAAAAAATATTTATTTTAGTGTTTGAAGATAAAAAAAATAACAATAAAAATATCACAAATTTACCGACCTTTGATTCTTCAGATAACTAAGGAGTTATATTTGTTGCATCAATTGCTTTTAGTATAGTTTGCAACGCACTTAATTCATGTTCACTAAATTCATATTCTTTTGGATATATAGTATGCAAAGCAGGTTCTAATTCAATTATTGGATTTTCAGTTTTAATTCAACTTGTAAAAAAATATTTCCAATTAGCATTTGCCAGAATTCTTCTTTTTACATGATAATCAAATAACCTTTCTAAAATATATTCATTATTTCAGTCATTAAGAGTGCATTGAGTTCGATGCTGCTGAATTAAATTTTTTGTAATTGGATTATCAAGACCATAAAGTTGTGTACCGGTAAATTTTTTCAGTTGTCCTGTTTTTTCTTACACTTCATCTGGCATTGCGCCTTTAAATTAGTTTATTAAAGCAGATTCTTGGTAAATTTTAACTATGCATTTTTTTCCCTTAATCCGTGATACAAAAATTGACTGCTTTTTTTCATACATATGAAGAAGGGATGATTGAAAACCTGAACCTGCATAACGCCATTTTTCGCGTGAAGAGGTCCTTATACCATAAATAAAAATTATACAATTTTCTACATTAACAGTAACGGAAATATGTTAAATATCTTGTTTTAAAATTTCAAGGATATTTTTGTCATTCCAACCCATTGCTTGATACTCTAAATAGCGTGTTGAAGTATTGAAACAGTTTTTATAAACTGTAGAAATAGCCTTTGTAGAACTTAGCTCTGTAACAACATGTAAACCACTTTGACAACAATACATTGGCATTAATTTGTTATTACCAGAACCAGTTTGTATAGTTAAAATGAAATCTACTTCGTTAAGACAAACTTTAGTTAGTTGTCCCAGCCTAATTGGAAATAAAGTTTCATTTTCGTTTGAAATTATCCACCAATAAAAAGAATAAAATCCATAGTGAAGTTCAGGAACTATAGTAGTATAGTTCCTGGTTTTATTAAAGTAACACGTAAAGTTTGGGCCATTATGACAGTTTTTAAAGGTTGTCAACGAGAGATTTAAATTTATTACAACTGGTTATAATGTATCTTATCCCCAAATTTACTATACACAACCCATATAATCTGATGCTGATCATTCGCGAATCACGACTTAATTATGCATAGTTAAACTTTTTCGCAATATAATAAAGCATATATGTTTTTCACGTACTGTATACAGTCGCCACTGGATATAACGAACCTGCCGTTCTAAGCGTTTTGGTTCAGTATATGGTGAATTCGATATATGATATTCATATTATATACCGAACTGTTCGGTATATAAATTTTATCTAATTAAATTATAGCAGCATATACTGTAATATTTAAAGTTCGGATGATTACATGACTTACTATAACAGATAACACTATGTTTTATTTAAAATTTATGTGTTCATCGATTTTTTAAGTATTTACCAGCTATTCAAATGAAAATTTTATCTGATACTAGCAGAAATAATTTTTCCGGTAGTCCATTCTTTTATATCACTAATTAAAGTCATGTGATAGTTCGGTATACTAAATATGTAACTGATATACTTGGGCTGGCTAAAATAAGTTCAGATGCGGTATATAGTAATTTATTATGTGATTTCGTTATATCCAGTGCAATTAATTATAAAAAAATCGGTTCTGTGAAACTTGGTTCAATACAACAAGTTTTCGGTACAAACCGGTTCGTTATAACCAGTGGCGACTGTACTACAATATATATAATTGGATGGAAGACTATGGATTCTATTACTTCTTTCAATTAATTTTCTATACATTGTAATATATCTATTCCCAGAAAGGGTTTTTAGGTTCTTTTTTAAAATTTTTCTAAATGAATCACAAATGCGAGAGCATTACATTTCTGGTATTTCATGATCACATATTTTTGTTAAAGACCATATTGCATCAACTATTCTTCTATATTTTTCAAAGTTTTCATTACCATAGCTTACATGATATAGCTTAAAATAGATTCTACTATCTAAATCCATATTAGCGTTTTGCTAGATTATAACAGAATATAATGATTTTATTGATTTATAATATTTTTAGCAATTTTAATATATTATATTGATTCTTTATTAACCTATATATACTAGACAATATCACCATTCAAATTTATACAGATTTAACTGGTTAGGAGATTTATAGCAATTTTACTGTTTTTTTTATCAATTTATAGTGATTTATAACAGTTTGTAATAACTATATTATAATAAAATATCAGATTCATTTTTATTTGATTACAAGCATATTAGGATTTACCGTATATAGCAGACTACAGTACCCAGGTATCTTGCAAAAATCGGGGTTTGACCCTGTACCCTCAGGTACTAAACAAAGCCTAAAAATTCTGTTTTTTGCAAATATCTCACGATCTACCAGTCCAATTTGAATGATCTTTTTTTATTTTGAAGAGCTTAATGAGAGCTATCAAACAAAAAAAAAGATGGCTCAAATCTGATCACCAGATCACGAGATAATTGTAAAATATCCCCCCAGGTACTATACAATTCTATGAAATTTTTCAAGGGGGTACTATGCATAGGAGGATACTATAGCTCGCGATATATGGTATATAGGATCATATCTCAGGCTAAGCTAATTTTATACTTACATGCATAATGCCTGGCTAAATTGGTTTGTGGCATGATGCATATCACATGTATCACCTGCTAGTTTCTTGATAGTTCTAGGAGGATTCCAGAAACTGGTGAGTTTCTATATATAGTGCTTTCAGCTAAATCACGAGATGATCGACCAATCAGATTTCACCACTCTTGATCTATTGACATGATAGCTAAGCCACTGTTATTATTGATTAATCATTATATTGATCAATTAATTTGTTTTGCAATGATCCTAACACATCACTCGATATTATTTTATAAAACAGACTTTTAGAGAATTTCCTCACCATGTAAAAAAATCAACTATGGAATTCTCTGATACCCTGATACCCAACTTCACATTCTTATTGACAAACGAAAACAAAGGAATTTTGAATACCATGCTACCATAAATAAGAAGAAATATCTCTTTTGAAATGATATAGCTGAAGAAAATACCAATTTTTTCACCAGTGAAGGGTGTTATAAAAAATTCTTAAGTCTTATGAAAGCTTTTTATGTAAGTAGTGTTGGCTAATTGCTTTGCAATTGCTTGTATTCTATGAAGATCTGTCTGGTTAATATACTTATTTTTTTTAGATGACAGATAAATATAAAAAAGGTACTGGAAACAAGGAGCTTAGTTGGGAAGGAATTTATAAGGAATTCTCTACCAAATTCTGGCTAAAGCCAGGTATATTTACAGAGAAAAATTTTTGAGAGGGTTTTTTATTATTAATAACATATCTGTTTTTATTTGCCAGAATTACCATTTGATCAAGCAAGCATTCAGAGAACAAGCAGGGTGAGATCATTATCACACTCAACAACCTCTAGATCTGAGAAATCATCAGTTATTCGAAGACTCACCTCCAGTGTCAAGACCGGTAACACCTGCATCTTCTAGACCTGTTACTTCCACGCTCCCCTCATTTTCTCAAAACGCGAATGTAATTACTGTTACCATTAATTACGGTGCCAAAGGAAAGAGTTTAGAAAAAGATGAATAGGGTGTTTTTTATTAGTAATGTAAAGCACTTAGCAACTGTAGAATAGCATTCTTAATGATCCAGCTGTTTTTTTTACAACTATAGCTATGTTAATAGAAATGTAATTAATAAAAATTAATAAATATTAATATCACTTGTAGAGCACACAACACTTCAAAGTAAAATATTTATTATATTTTGTAAAGTAATACGTGAGAAAGGGTCGGCCGGCTAAGTAAAAAAATGCGTTTATTTGTGGAAATGATAAGCACACATGTCTAGATAATGTTAAAACATGGAAAAACTTCGGCAAGTGTGACCAGGCGGTCATAGTAGCCATCAAAATAAAACCATGTCTAAAGGGTGAGCGTCTTCCTTGGGATTCTTTAGAGGTTAAAAATTGATATTCACCAAAATCGGAAAAATTTGACCATGGCGGTCACACTTGAGTAAAATTTGGCGCAGTAAATAAATTACGATATGTAAAATTTTTTTACAAAGTAAAGTGTGCTTCTATACTAATGCCTAACACCATTAGTTTTGCATAATCTGCTTTCGCCTCCAATAATCGATGTTCTGGACAAATTCGTCTACAACCAAAAAATAATCTTACCTTAATTATACAAATCTTGTCCGAAAGTTTCCTCTCCAATATTTTATTAATATATATTATTGCTTCGAGTATATATGAGAAAGCGGGTTTATCAGATAGAAACGACAAAATGGATTTTTGTTAGATACCACAGCTCAATGAACGATACATGAAATTACCCCATAGTACTAGCGCATTTATCGAGGTTACAATAAACTTTTTATTATTCCGATGCACACATCACACCCACATACATGTTAGAAAAATTGCAAACTTTATTGATTTTCTTGAATAACTAGACTAAGCCATTACAACTTTCTCTTGCAGAAATACAAAATGAAAAATACATGATACAAACACTCAGTCATGAACAGGTTCACATTGGTCTCGTAATATCCTAGCAATAAATGATAATATGTTGGTTTCGGTTCGCAAATCACCTTGAAAGTTGCAACTAAATTGTTGAGAGAGATATATTGTTGGATCTTCTAATGATCCGGTCCAACAAACAAATCGCCAAGATGTTCCAGTTGTAACGATTCCGTACATCTTTGGATTTGGTCCTGTTGTCGCAAAATTTTCTACTGCGCTGTGTAATTGCACAAGGAGCTGTGCTAATCCCTTCTCCATATTGTCAGCCTTCGCTTCACATATCAGCACTATCATAGCGTCAGCAAATATAATATAGTCAACAGGACCATTTCCACGAGTCCCTTTAAGAACCCATTCATTGGTAATATATATTGCATTATTTATGTTAAGTATTGCATAATGAACCGCGAATCTCAAGAATAAAAAAATATATTCGCGACAAACTTGCTCATTAGTATTGGTTTCTTTCCGGTATGTACGAAAGACTCTCTGAAGTTCCTTAGAAAAATCTTTTAAATTTTTATTACTAAGTGTCGCTACGGGAAGTCTTTGAAGGTCAAGGACTGGCATCTGATTAACAGCGAGATATTTATTTCCTAATACTTTTGCAAGCACTTCGTTAAGTTCCCATTCACTGAATGATTTTTTACCTTCGATCATGACTTTTAATCTAAGTTGATATTCATTGCTCTTTAATTGGGCATCATTAATTATCAAATAGTTAAAATTAAATGTGTCTCGAATATTTGTACTTGACATCTCATGTAAAAAATAGATATCGTATTCCTGTAAATCATTGAACTGTTTCATAACTTCTTCTTTCAGTAGACTAAAGGAACCACTGGAATGCGGTATTTTACAACTGCCTGATTTACGTGAATATCTGAAATCTACAGAAACTGTATTTGACAGAAAATTAATAAGTACTTCTTTTGAAGTGGGAAACAAAGCCAAGAAATAAAGATCTCACTTACTTCGGCGATCTGAGAGCTGATACCGAACGATAAGTGGAACTTTATCCGTAGTACGAATAAGTGTTATGTCAGTGCCTGAAGCAAGACGACGATTTTCATTATCTAAGAATACAAATTGTTGTGGGTCGAGATTTCTTAACACATTAATCTCTTGCGTGAGAACACCAGCTAAATCGTCTAAGTCCTCGACCAAAGATACGTCGGCTTTCAATTTAATAGCTCTCGGTGCACCCTCAGGATAGATCCACATTTTTATTATGAAGTTTGGACATGAATTTGAACGTTTGTTTAAGGAACTTGAACAAAATTTTCTTTTATCGGTCATCTTATCAACTGCGGATATTACCATATTTAGAATAACTAGAGTTCCAATCCGTCATCCGACGGATAATCACATTTTGACAGTTGTACGCTCATTTAATTAATATAAAAGAGCATTTTTTTTTAAGGATATCCTAAGAGCATAATACAGTATATAATTTAATAAATAAACTTTTTTTTCAAAAATGAAAGTGAGGAGAAATTAGGAACGGATTAAAATATCATCCGACGGATGAAAATTTCAATCCGACTAAGATTTCACCCCATTTATTTTATGTTCAATTAATTATACATCCCTAAATTATAAATTATGAAACATAAATGTCTCTTTCCAAAAATAAATGAGAAGAGATTGATCATCCGTCGGATGACGGATTGGAACTCTAAGAATAACCAGAATGTGACGTAATTAACTTACTCGACATTTTTTTCTTTTGATTTTTTTTCAAATACATGTAGTATATATATAGGGGAGGGAGACCAGAAATGACGTTATTTAGTTTTTGAGACTCTCCTCCTTGTCATTATCTATTTCAGGAAATCTAAAATTATAACATAATTTAAATAACTACTAAAAATGGAAATTGTGTAATGGCCCTCACCATATATATGACTAATATGAGAAAAGTATAGTATAAAAATAGATTATTTGTCACAATCAGATCCGTAGATCTCCGATATTTTAATAAATAAATAGCAATGCTCAAATGATTTAGTTTTTTTTCTTTCAGATAAGCCAGGGATCTTCTATCTCTTGATCTATAAATCACACTTTTACTATACAGAATTTTTGTGTCCATCTCTCCCAAACACACAGACTATATAAAATATTATTCTTCGAAAGAGATTAAGAAATTTCGAACATATAGTATAATTACGGGAGTATTAGCAACTGAGTTAAAAAAAAAATAACGATTTACACTTACCATCATGATTCATTTTCACATAATTCCATTCTGCCTCATACATAAGAAATTTATGAAATTTATTTTTCTGCAGTATGATACTGCGCAAAGTTTCAAGAATTTGGCACGTAAAGATGCTTATCCAGTTTGAACGTTTGATGCACTGCCAGACTTTTGCTGTGCCATTGCATGTGATGAGATTAATTTCACTGCGCCTAAACTAAATGCTGATATATAACAAAAAGAGTTTTATTTTGGAACATCTATAGAGGCGAGAAAATTGATTAATATTGTGATGACATGTTTCAAGAAGCTAGCCGAACAAAAATCAGACATACTTTTTATTGCTTTGCTTATTAGTTTGATTAATGATATTGATGATGTAAATAATAATAAGTTTGATTATTTCGCTTGATTTTTTCATTTTACTTGCACAAGATGGATAAAAGGATTCACTAACCGGGACATCACCTTTTTATATAATTCCTAAGATCAATTTTATTATACGCTTTTAGAGGAAAATTACGTTAATATGATCGCATCCTGAAAATCTGATCAACAGACTCTCCTTAATATAACAATAAAAGAATTTAACGCTATCCATATGTAAAGATCATTAAGGGGTCCTTTTACAATAATATACGTAATAATTTTGAGAAAGTTTATGAATAAAAGTCCTAAGGTTGCTTGCCGAAACCTAAAGGTTTAGGCAAAATGGCGTTTCACCGAAAAGCAAAATTCTGCTAAAACTATATTAAAGTAATATTAAAAAACTGGCGAAACTTTGGAGAAAGGCAAAACTGCTGAAACTTATTATAAATGCCGAAACTGCCAAAACTCTGCCGAAACTATAATAAATCTATAGTAAAATTTTGACGAAACTAATCATAGGATTTTGAAGAGGTTTAGACAAGCAACCTTAAAAAGTCCTTGTATTTTCGTCGATAATCCTAAACGTTTTTTATTTGCAATACATTAAGCTAAAATAAATTACATAGTGCGAGACTAGCCCTGGATATATAATGCTATTCTATGATTGTAGACTATTATACACAATTATTTTTTTGACCGATATTTCTCTATTCTAGCTTGAGGCAAAGGAGACGTATCCATGATACATGTTATGTCATATGATAATCGTGAAGACTCTTTACACTTCCAACCAATAGAAGCGAGATCTACCAGTTAATCATATGATAAACTTTAATTTTAATAACGTACTCAGAAAAATCTCAGCAAGAATTTTCCCAATATCAACTGCGCATCTGATTCCAGTTTCTTTTGCATAAGCCATCCATGAGATTCGAAAAAAAGAAACAAAATAATATACGAATATTTTTTCTTCATAATTCCTCTGGTCTAAGCTATAATCGTGAACTTGAGTTTATTGCTTGAAGTATTGCAGGTAAGACAATATTTCAACTTATCTTGAGATAGCAACTTCATTAATTCAGGATCATAAAGGAACTGATTCCCATTTTCGCAGTACTATGAGCCATTAGGGTGTGCGATTAACTGATTAAATCAAAACTATATATAGTCACACTGATTTTCAACTAGTGAATGATTTTTGGCAAAAATTTGATTGACATTATAACTTTATAATACTATATATAAATTAAATATAAAAAAATAATCTATTTTTTTTAGATGCGAGATTCGAATTTCTTTCTTTCTCCAAATTTTTTAAATATAAATCAGTTTTTCCATACCACAGCTATAAAGTTACAACATTTTTATTTACATCAACCAGCCAGTTAAAAGTAGATACCAATTTAAATCTTAAAACTGAAAAAATTTTCCAAACAATTATATCAGATGTAAGTTTTTTCATATTAAATGTAAGGAATAGTCTCGTAACTTTATTTGTATAGCTTTAATATTGATTTTTACAAAATTTTGCCTTAATATATATTGAAACGCCTTAGAGTCTGCATCTAATTAAAGTTTGGAAAATAGCAATGAGTATATATAAGTCATATAAACATCATTTTCAATTGAAGAATTGCAACAAAATTCGATTAGAAAAGCAAAAAAAGAGTCAGAGAGATAAAATAATTAATGAAATAAATAAATGTTTGGCTGAGATGGATCAGAATCAACTTGAAATTATTTTAAACGTTATACAGAGCCAATCTCTTAATTTAACTACAAGCAAAAATAATCAACGCTTTTTAAACAGTTTATTGAATAATTATAATAAAATAATTGTTAAATTGTTAATATAATATAAGTGTATATAACTGAAAATTTTGTATGCAAAAAATCTTCGATAATAAATTTTTATATAGTACCATATATAGTTTTGATTTGATTAATTGACCACACATCCTAATGAGCCATATAATCCATAATTTCCATGTTTTCCATCACAAATAGGGCATGGTAAACTCCATGGCTAAGGTGATGTAAAATCATAATTATCAATTCCTCTGAAACTATTTCCAAATTTCAAGTATGGGAAGTGCTCTAAAACGGATTTGATAATTAATTCGAATTGTGTACGAGCCGAAAGTGATAGGTCTTTTTCTTTTTCTTATTGTTCAGAAAAAGATAAATAGGATACTTTGTTTTCTGGCTTCAAATTTATGAGGAAGGGCAGGCTGATACGTAATTACATGGCTTATATCCAGTTTCTTTTTTATATTTTTTTGTATAAGCTGGATCGAATCCTATCTGTCAAAACACTTGGTAAATCAGTTAATTTGGTATGCCGATCCAGATATTCAGGGTTAATATTTTATCAGACTTGGACATGTTAATTTTTTTCTATGATTGCGAATTAATTTAAATTAGGTAATAGTTGATATGAATTAGTCCTGTAAAAAATATCACAATGAAGCATGAGCAAATATAATGTTGTAAAATAATGAAACTATGCAGTTATCTCAAGTTCACACCGTTCATATTTAATAAAATAGGATCCGGTTTTATATCTGCCTTTTATGCTTTCTTCATTGCCATGATCTAACTTGCATAATGGGCATAATTTTTCATCAGTAATTTCATAATAATCAAAATTTTCACTACTAAATTCCTTATATAAAGTAGGATATTGATCCAATGTTTTTTTTAAAAATAGGTGCGGTCATAAGTTGGATTAGTCCTCAGAGTACCTATTCAGAAGATCAGAAGAATGACAGGCACACTAAAGGATTAGTAAGAAATTATTTGTATATCCTCACTAATTTTTTACCGTTCAATTTTATCAAGGCTATATTAGTGTTAGATGAATACAGTAATGCTTTTAGTAAGTAGTATCATTTTTCCAGTTATATTCATCGAAAACAATCTGCTTATAATTAATTTGTTATACATAGATGCAAAAGAAAATTTAGGATTTCCTGTTTTTGATGAAAATAGTATACTATGGAGGATTTTACATGGGCGTAATAAAAATTATGGATCATGTGCTATTGTGCCCATCAATGAAATTTTAGATAATGCAAAATGGATTTTCAGTTGATGTAATTAACTATGCGTGCTTAAAGTTCCATATAAACCGGTTTGAACCTAAGATTGCCTGCCTAAACTTCTCCAGAATTCTACGATTAGTTTCTCTAAAATTTTACTATAATTTTATTATAGTTTCGGCAAGATTTTGGCAGTTTCAGCATTTATAATAAGTTTTGTCAGGTTTCGCTTTTCTCCAGAGTTTTGCTAATTTTTTAATAAAACTTTTATATAGTTTTAGCAAAGTTTCACCATTTCAGCATTTCGCCAATTTGCTAAAACCCCTAGTTTCTTCAGCAACCTTACTTGAGTCGAGCCACAGTCTGGCTCGGCTCAATAGGACTCCGAACAATATATATAAAGGTAGGTTTTGAGTTTGCTTAACCAACATATAAAAATTTTTCCTATATGAGATTTATTATTGCTTATTTGATAACATAATTTTTAAATAGTCAGATATAATTATGCGTAGCAGAGTATTAAATTATTAATAGTCAGATATATATTTGCGTAGCAGAATAGATTTTTTTAATATATATATATAATATAATATATATTTACATTTTTCACATTAAAAAAATCTAATAAAATATGTAAACAAAATTATAAACATGTTTGTGTAAAAAAAATTTACTATTTTTAATAGTTATATGTAATACAGGAACCATTTTTAGACGTGATTGTGTAACGTGGTTTTGATAAAACAAATACACGTTCGCATAACATTAAAATTATAAATCATATACGCGTCTGTGTAATAGTAAAAAAATATATATTAAAAATGAGAGCAACGGGTAGATGGGAAAGGAAAAATAAGTGGTTTTCTGTTTTTTTATAATTTTACACTATAATTTTTATAATAATCAATAAAAGTTATTTCATTTTTACTTAGAAAATTTTTTAAAAATATTTTTTTTGACAAATTTTACAGTAAATTTTAAAAATAAAAATTCCACGTATTGGTAGCATTACAAAAAACATGAATAAATCCATGAATATCTATTCAATCATGATCAAAATTTATATGTAAGTAGATTCGAACCTGCTGAACAACTTTACTTAAGAAGGATTTGGATATTTCCTTTGACTGAAGTGCCTAAATTACGCTCTGAAGTCACAGAACAGATATACAAAATATTAATAAGAAACATTTATAAATTGTAATATTACAAAAAAATAATAATAGCTTTATCCATACATTATTTCAAAAATTTTTGTTTTTTTAGTTTTTTTTATATACATATTTTATAAAAAAATTATATAAAAATATATATATGTCATAAAATAAATTGCTTAGCAGTGTAAAAAATTTATGGGTTAGATAAAAGTTTACTTAGCAGACATGATAAATATTTACTTATTGACCTTAGTAAATTTTGAATTTTTTATCTGACCTATATATATATTGTTCGGGGTCCTGGCTCAGCTCAAAAAAAAATTCTGGCCTGAGTCAGAATAAGCAAAACCATAAAAATTTCAGTTTAAGCTAAAGTAAGTCGACTTGAGCTATAAAAATTATAAACAATTCAAAAATAGAAATTTCCAAAGCTTTATCTTCAGAAAAATGTTTTGTAACATTTTTTATTGAAGTATTGAAATAAACGTTGCAAAATGTTTTTTCTAATATAATATAGTGAAAAAAACATTTTCACAACATTTTTTCACTAAAAAATTAAAAAAAACATTGCGAAATATTTTTTTCTAATATAATATTGTGAAAAAAATGTTTTTGCAATATTTTTTATTAAAAAATTAAAAAAATGTTGCAAAACGTTTTTTTAATATAATATTATACAAAAAACGTTTTTTATTAAAAAATTATACAAAAAACGTTTTTTATTAAAAAATTAAAAAAAACAGTTTGAAACGTTTTTTTTAATATAATATTATATAAAAAATGTTTTCGCACCATTTTTTATATGATAATTCAAGCAGGACCCTGGATATTATATATACAGTCAACTCTGGATATAACGAACTCTCCATTCCAAGAGGTTTAGTTCAGTATATAGTGAATTTGTTATATAATATACCGAACTAGTTTTCTTTATAGGTAATTTAAGCCAAATTTGTAATGCTGGCCAAAATTATAATTTCTTTTAACATAAATTTTCAAAAAAATTACTAGTAATTCTGGCCAGCACTATAAAATTGGCCTGGACTACTATATAGTCACATGACCGTTCATTATAGAAAGTATAAAGTTATTATATAGCTGATATATAGGGGCTGGTTAAGTTTGGTTCGAATGCGTTATATAGTGTTTTATTATAAAAGTTCGTTATATCCAGTGAAATTATTTATAAAAAATCAGTTCTGGAAATTATAATTCAGTATAGCGAGGTTTCGGTACAAACAGGTTCGTTATAACCAGAGTCGACTGTACAACTCAGTGGCAACTTTTTCGCAGATTGACCTAAATTTTACAAAAAAAATCAGTTTTTTGCAATTATCTTAGCATCCAGTGGTTCAATTTGTATCAACTTTTTTTTGTTTTGTAGCTCTTATCGAGCTTTACAAAATAAAAAAAATCCGCATGAATCAGATTACTGGATACCGAGATAATCACAAAAAAAAACAGAAAATAAAAAAAGAGCAAATTGGATTTTTTTTGGTAAAAAGTCAGTTGTGAGTTCTATAAGAGATGTCTGAGATCCTATTCAAGCCAGTTCGAGCTTTTTGAGCTGAGTCTATTACTGGCTTGAGCTTTTTGAGTCAAGCCTATTACCAGCTCGAGTTCTTTCAAGCTGGCAGGCGAAAACCGAATTAGTACGATTTAATCGTAGTTCAGGTTTAAGCTCAGATTGAAAAGTTCGAGCCAGCTCATAAGCTGGGTGGAGCTTTATGCGTACTTATATGTGATTTGTTTATGTAAATTGCATTTTTTACATCCTGATTCTTTAAAATAAGCATTACTACATAGTATTCTAAATAGTATTTTAATATATATTCTTTAATTTTTAATATATTACAATATTAAAGTAGATTGAGTAATATTTTTACAATCACAAATATAAATTTTATCCCAAAATGTGATTCATCGAACAGATTTAACAAAAAACTTTTCCAATCTAATTAGCAAGATTTAAGAAAATATTATCTGTCTTTTTGAATTTATAAACTTACAGTGGTCGAAAAAAGTCCTCAGAATTACAAAAAATGCAAAAATTAAGCAATCAGTGATCAGAATTGCTTCAAATTTTACAGATTTATTGCCAAATGTGTGAATATTATGCATACAAAATTTCAGCCATTTATCTTGTTTTCTTGTCTCACAATCGGTTTTTTAAGTTCAAAAAAAAATCATTAAAAATTTAAGCAATATGATAACTTGAAATGATTAACATTTTGCGTTCAGTTACTAAAAATCAGCTTGTATACTTATAATAAAAAATTATAAACGTAAAAAAATATATTTCTAATTAGTTTATTAAAAAATTTGATTATAGTTTAATCAGTCAGTTTTCTGTAAAGTGAGATTAAAAATTGGCTCAAAAGCATTAAAGTCATTAAAATTAAAATAGTAAAATAGTACATTAAAATTATTTGTATTGATAATTTTTTTGTATATTTGAATAATATTAATCTATTATTAAATAGTTCTTACAATAATTTTTTTATAATTATTATAGTGTAACTTTGATTATGAATTTTAGTTCTTTCAATTGATTTTAAGGGTTGAAAACAGTTGCGATCAATTGTGGTAGATAAACTTTGATTCCAATTTTCTCAACAACTAACAAATAATAAAGGGCCAAATTTTTTTTATTAAAATTATCATACCATAAACTATGATTTATAACTGTTCAATTTTTAATAAACTTCAATTTGAATATTATATCAGAATTTCAGATTTTTTGTAAGTTAAATTTTTGATGACTTATTTTTTTGAACTTAAAAAAACGATTGCGAGACAAAGAAACAAGATAAACAGCTGAAATTTTGTATGCATCATATTCACACATTTGGTAATAAATCTGCAAAATTTGAAGCAATTCTGATCACTGGTTGCTCATTTCCCTATAAAAAATTTTTATCTGAATATTTCCATTATTTCTCTGTGTCTTCCGTAAAAATTCTGTGAAAATGATACATTCACGGATATCCGTGTTAGCGAGATGAAAATTTCCATGATTTAAGGTTATAAATTCCATGAAAATGATACATTTACGGAAAAAACATGGAAAGATAAAACACAGATCAGATTTTTTACAGGATTTTTTGCATTTTTTTGTAATTCTGAGGACTTTTTTCGACCACTGTATTTCGTCTGACTCATAAAATATAGACTGCTTATATGAAAATGCATGTACTGTAGAAAATGAAAGGATAAAGGCTAATTAGGCAGAAATTTTATGCTGAAGAAGCTTTATTATTTAGATTACGAAGAATCCTACTCTCTTTGTAATTATAAAAGGGAGGATTTGAATTTAAAAACATTTAATGGCAATTATTTTATCGAAATTTTGTATATGTAAAGCATGGCCCAAGAAACTAAAAATTTTTTGAGTATAAGTGGATTGGTGAAACTGGTGCTGAACGTTATGTTAAAATGATGCATAATAGTATTGAATATAGTGACGTACAACTTATTTGTGAAGCATATCGTTTAATGAAAGAAGGACTTTCTTTGGTAGAGTTCGAATGGGTCGGGCGCGGGTTGAAAAGTGAAAAATCAGGCATCAATCAGTTACCAATCGGTTACCAATCAGGTAGCTGATTGGTAACCGATTGGTAACTGATTGGCATTTTCACCAAATACCGTCACCAATCAGGCAGTTGATCCAGACATCAGAAAAAAATGAAATATAGCTCATTGGAATCATCTCAATAAGATGAATCTAATGGTAGTAAAATCACATTTCTAGGATTAATACTTGATGAGAAATTAAGTAAAATATAAAAATAAAAATGTATCATTTATATTTTATTTAATTTTTGATTAACTATTAATCCTAGAGATGCGATTTTACTACCATTAGATTCGTCTTGTTGAGATGATTCCAATGAACTATATTTCATTTTTTTCTGATCACTGGATTAAAAGTTAGCAAACTGCCTGATTGGTGATGGTATTTGGTGAAAATGCCAATCAGTTACTAATCAGTTACCAATCAGCTATCTGATTGGTGACTGATTGGTGACTGATTGATACCTGATTTTTCACTTTTTGACCTGTGAGGTTGGGTCAAGTTAATTGATAAACCTGATCTGAAATTTTTTTTTTCAGGTCAGGTCAGGTTATATCAGGTTATCTGTTTGACCTAACCTGAACTGAAACCTGAAAATTTTCAGGATTTTTATTAAAATATTAAAAAAAAAAATGGTGCAAAACATTTTTTTTTGAAAATATTACGATTCACTTTTTTATATTAAAATCGTATAAAAAGGTGAATCACAATACCGCAACCAACTTTTTTTATATAAAATCAAATAAAAAAGTGAATTCCGATACTGCAATTCACTTTTTATATATAAAATCAATATAAAAAAGTGAATTCTGATACCGCAATTCATCTTTTATATATAAAATCAATATAAAAAAGTGAATTCAGATACCGCAATTCACCTTTTATATATAAAATCAATATAAAAAGTGAGTTATAATACCATCACTTATATTATATATAAAGTTGCCTGCCGAAATTAGGGAGTTTCGGCATGTCGAAATTGTCGAAACTATTTCGACATTTTGACATTGGCTCTCTGATTTGCCGAAATGCTGAAATAGTTTCGACATGTCGAAATTGTCGAACCCTAAAAATATTACGTTTCACGTAATAACTTGGCATCCAATGATCGTAGAAAGATGCACCATAGCTCGTTGGAATCGTCTCATAACGACGAGTCGAATGGTGGTTAGATCGTCTTTCTACGATCACTGGATGCCGAGATATTTAACGAAACGTCAAAAATCGGCATTTTGTATTTTGCGATACTGCGCCATTTTACGTTTCACTTAATAACTCGGCATCCAATGATCGTAGAAAGATGCGCCATAGCTCGTTGGAATCGTCTCATAACGACGAGTCGAATGGTGGTTAGATCGTCTTTCTACGATCACTAGATGCCGAGATATTTAACGAAACGTCAAAAATCGGCATTTTGTATTTTGCGATACTGCGCCATTTTACGTTTCACTTAATAACTCGGCATCCAATGATCGTAGAAAGATGCACCATAGCTCGTTGGAATCGTCTCATAACGACGAGTCGAATGGTGGTTAGATCGTCTTTCTACGATCACTGGATGCCGAGATATTTAACGAAACGTCAAAAATCAGCATTTTGTATTTTGCGATACTGCGCCATTTTACGTTTCACTTAATAACTCGGCATCCAATGATCGTAGAAAGATGCACCATAGCTCGTTGGAATCGTCTCATAACGACATGTCGAATGGTGGTTAGATCGTCTTTCTACGATCACTAGATGCCGAGATATTTAACGAAACATCAAAAATCGGTATTTTGTATTTTGCAATACTGCGCCATTTTACGTTTCACTTAATAACTCGGCATCCAATGATCGTAGAAAGATGCACCATATCTCGTTGGAATCGTCTCATAACGACGAGTCGAATGGTGGTTAGATCGTCTTTCTACGATCACTAGATGCCGAGATATTAGCGAAACGTCAAAAATCGCATTTTGGATTTTGCGATACTGCGCCATTTGACGCTTCACATAATAACTCGGCATCCAATGATCAGAAAGATGCCATACTGTTGGAATCGTCATAACGACGAGTCGAATGGTGGTTAGATCGTCTTTTTACGATCACTGGATGCCGAGATATTTAACGAAACGTCAAAAATCGGCATTTTGTATTTTGCGATACTGCGCCGTTTGACGTTTCTCCTATTATCTCGGCATCCAGTGATCGTAAAAAGATGATTTAACCACAATTCGACTCGTCGTTATGAGACGATTCCAACGAGTTATGGTGCATCTTTCTACGATCATTGGATGCCGAGTTATTAAGTGAAACGTCAAACGGCGCAGTATCGCAAAATACAAAATGCCGATTTTTGACGTTTCGTTAAATATCTCGGCATCCAGTGATCGTAGAAAGACGATCTAATTACCATTCGACTCGTCGTTATGAGACGATTCCAACGAGCTATGGCGCATCTTTCTACGATCATTGGATGCCGAGTTATTACGTGAAACGTAATATTTTTAGGTTTCGACAATTTCGACATGTCGAAACTATTTCAGCATTTCGGCATTTCGACAGGTTTTAGTTTCGACATTTCGACAATGGCCTGTAGAGTTTCGGCAGGCAACTTTAATTATATAAAATCATATTTTCAGGTCAACAGGTCATTCAGGTTATATTGATGTCATAACCTGAACTGATGCTGAATTGTAATTGCTAAACCTGTCCTGATAAATTCAGTTCAACCTGTCAGGTTACCTGAATTTGGTCAACCTGTTTGGAACTCTAGCTTTGACCATGATAAGATTGGTGATGTTTTCAAATTTTGGAACAAAGGTGAATTGGACTCCTTCTTGATTGATATTACTAAAGATATTGTGAGATTTAAAGATGATGATGGTTCTCCCTTAGTTGAAAAAATTAAAGATACTGCAAATCAAGTACATATCTATTTAATAGAGTATTTTTATTTAATAAATATCTAATCTATTTTTCTTTTATTATTACAGAAAGGTACTGGTAAATAGACTGCCATATCATCATTTAACTTTGGAGTTTCAGTTACATTGATTGGTGAAGTTGTTTACTCTCGTACACTTTCATCTTTAAAAGATAAATGTGTTTGTGCAAGCAAAATCTTGCCAGAATCAAAAAATAAGAAATTTGAAGGAGATAAAGACTTGTTTGTTAAACAATTGGGTCAAGCTTTATCCTATGCTTCAAAATTGATTTCCTATGCTCAAGGTTTTATGTTAATGCATGAAGCTACTAAGGATCATAATTGGGATTTGAATATTATATAATTATTAATTAATTACTTCTGTAAAAATTTTACTGTTATTATTTACTGATAAATTATATTGTTCTAATGTATGTTAAGTAATTGATAAACTAAGAAGAGACATGTATTTTTTTAATATGTGTCCAAAGATTTGTTGTTGCGCTTTTAATAACAATATATTTATTTGGCATTACAATAATTGCATTTTGCAGTAATTTTATTGTCTTGCCCTCTTTTTTCTAGTGAAATACTAGATTTAGATTTTCAGAAGTTTCTATATCTGTACATTATAATAAATTATAATAAAAAAATTTATATTTAATTAATATAGTTTACTTTAAAATAATATAAATATAAATTTAAAAATTACCATTTTTAATGATATATTTGAAATTATAATGCAAGATGCTTTTACAAATATATTTAAAGTTTATAAAGTAAAGATTTTTTTTGATACAATAATTAAAAAAAATAATGATCTTTATTTATTTACATTTATTGATAATATGTCATATGTGTAACTAAATTCAAATCAATCAAATCAAATCAAATATTTGAAATATTTGATAAGTCAAATCAAATCAAATAAACCCATTATTTGAATTTAGTTAAATCAAATATCAAATATCAAATTAAATTGCAGATCCCTAATAAATACTACTAATTACAATAATTATTATTAAAATATATTTCTGATTTTAATTACTAAATTACTCATTATATACAATACAAAATACTTCATGTATGCTATACATGTTGCCCAAATTATTTTGGGCTGCTGTAATTATAAATAAAATTCTAAATTCAATTAATTCAATTATGACATTCCAAATTATTTTGGCACTTTACTATATAATAAATTACATATAAACTGAATGAATTACGGCATCCCAAATTATAATTATAGCATCCCAAAATAATTTGGGCAGCATATATATCATGGCCACTCTGAAACTTCTGATGAATTTTCTTATAGACCAAGCTTAAAAGAATAACTATTATGCATGGTAGTTTTCTTGTTGGAAAATGTCAACGAACAATCACAAAACATTCAAGAGATCTTAAAAATACGTGTACAAAAAAATTTCTGCATAAATCTCAATATTCATAATTTATCTGAAACAAAATAAACTTGCTTTTTCCTTCACAAACAACTATTTATACCATAATTTCTTATATAATTTTTAGATGTATAACAAACAGGTCTTTCCTCTTTATACTAATATTTAGCAGTAGTACTAAAAAGTTGCAAGGTTGATTTATTAGCAGATAAAATTTTTTCCCATTAGTCATAATATTATTTTATGCCTACTTTATATGTCTTTACTTGTGTGCTTCAATTAACATAGGAGTTGCTTTGGAAAGTTTTTTTTACATAACCAATACTTGATGAAAGATAACTTTTAATTGTTATATATTATACTTTTCACCAGTTTTTCACCTGTATTTTTCAATTTTCTTGCTAAAGTTCTTGTAAAAAGGATGTATCATGCCTTACATATTGACTGAGTGTATGAAATGCACTTGCAGTAATTTTTTTTTAGGTCTTCTATTCCCTCTAAGATGCTCCAAAAACTAGTTTTTTTTGATTTTTTTTGTTTTTATAAATTGTTGACAATAAAAAAATTACAAGGGGTTGTGTAATTCTTTAATATTATATATACTATTATTTCATAAGTCTAAAAGAATTTATTATAGGTTTTCCTTTTATGCAAGTCATTATTTTGGAATTTATCACGAAAATAAAGGGCGTTAATGATGTAGTCACAAATGTAAGATTTATTATATATTTAAGTGGTACAAATTTAGTTTATTTTTGGTGATGTACTGTATTTTGCGGGCCACAGTACCTCTTATGCACAGTATTTTACAAAAAAGAACTTCCATTTTCTACCGATTTTATTATTTAAAATAATTTAATAAATACCTAGATATTACGCAAGGACCCCGAACAATATATATATAGGTCAGATAAAAAATTCAAAATTTACTAAGGTCAATAAGCAAATATTTTTCATATCTGCTAAGCAAACTTTTATCTAACCCATAAATTTTTTACACTGCTAAGCAACTTATTTTATGACATATATATATTTATATATAATTTTTTTTATAAAATATGTATATAAAAAAAACTAAAAAAACAAAAATTTTTGAAATAATGTATGGATAAAGCTATTATTATTTTTTTGTAATATTACAACTTATAAATGTTTCTTATTAATATTTCGTATATCTGTTCTGTGACTTCAGAGCGTAATTTAGGCACTTCAGTCAAAGGAAACATCCAAATCCTTCTTAAGTAAAGTTGTTCAGCAGGTTCGAATCTACTTACATATAAAATTTTATCATGATTGAATAGATATTTATGGATTTATTCATGTTTTTTGTAACGTCACCAATACGCGGAATTTTTATTTTTAAAATTTACTGTAAAATTTGTTAAAAAAAATATTTTTAAAAAATTTTCTAAGTAAAAATGAAATAACTTTTATTGATTATTACAAAAATTATAGTGTAAAATTATAAAAAACAGAAAAACACTTATTTTTTCCTTTCCACCCACCTGTTGCTCTCATTTTAAATATATATTTTTTAAATGTTACATGGACGTGTAAGGATCCTGAAATATACATAAAAGGGTCAAGGTCAGAGTTTGCGTATAATGAGTCAAAAAATCATGTAGATCATTCCTTTTATGGATAATCCCAGCCAAAATAATATTTCCTAATTTAGATAATGGCTGAAATTATCATAATTCCGGCCCTGAAAGAATGCGTATTTTGGACCACTTCTGGACCTGACCTCTACATATATATTTCGGGATCCTGATGCGTATATGATTTATGATTTTAATGTTACGTGGACGCGTATTTGTTTTATCAAAAACACATTACATGATCATGTTCCCTGTATTACGTATACAATTAACTTATTCTTTGTATTAAAAATAGTAAATTTTTTTTATACAAACATGTTTATAACTTTGTTTACATATTTTATTAGATTTTTTTAATGTGAAAATGTAAATATATATTATATTATATATATATATTAAAAAATTCTATTCTGCTACGCAAATATATATCTAACTATTAATAATTTAATACTCTGCTACGTATAATTATATCTGACTATTTAAAAATTATATTATCAAATAAGCAATAATAAATCTCACATAGGAAAAATTTTTATATGTTGGTTAAGCAAACTCAAAACCTACCTTTATATATATTGTTCGGGGTCCTATTACGTATGATAAATACCCAATTATTATATAAGTTTTATACATATCTACTAATAATAAAAATTCACGTAATAGTGAGGATATAAGGTCAAACCCTCTGAAATCTGTATCATACCTGGAGCCCCTAAATCATTTTAGTCATGTGATTCTCATTTTTTTATATATCTGCCAATCTTATGTTATAAGACAGCAGTGTTTCACAAAATGTTTGATTTAAGCAGTTTTGGCGGGTGATTGTCCAAACTCCAACGTTAGTTAATAGTATTCCCCTCCATCTGTAGGATTGGCAAAGATAGGATGAAGGTTTTACTCATCTTGTTGGATATGGTTGTAATTCCATTTGATCGGGATGATTGTGATTCTTGATTAGTAGGAATTGAGAACATTGATCTAGCTCTGGAATTTTATCATCCCCAATGATATCACTTCAAGATTTTTCATGATATTATAAGTAAGCTTTCTATGATTATCAAGAGACTGGTTGACTGATTCTGAAGTTTTGCCTTTTTTCTTAATACGCTGCTTTGTTTTGAAGTCGACATATTGGTTATATTAGCTTTGCTAATACTTCTTATCAATACAATTCTTCCAGCTACTTTTATAGCAGTTTTAATTTTTGCAGGAGAAAACATTCCCCAGATTTTAAATAGCAATTACACACTGCATTTCATCATTTGTTAATAAATCAATAAAGATGACGCGTAAACATTCTGAAATCCTATATATGAAATGATTGCCAAAAAATGTCTATCCGATTATCATTTTGTTAGTTTGGTAGTAGCGTAATTAGAATAAGGTTCTTTTTGAGCATATATGACAGGAAGAAAAAAAAGGTGATAACTCTCTATTCTAACAAAGAAATTACACAAATTTACATGAATTTCTAAAATTGAACTTATAATGTAATTACATAATCACGTTTTCATATTTAAACGCGTAAATTCTAAATTTTCTAATTAACTTAACTACATTTACCACATGATCATATGATCACATTTTATCCAAATTCTTATTACATGAAATTTTTTTTTTTAGTGATGCAACCGCGTCTCTTTATTGATTAATATGTCGTACATGTACAAAAAACATCTAGACGTAGATAAATCTACTTACGTGGAATTACAAGCTAATGATTCATATGAGTCATATTAAAAAATTTATACTCATAGATACACGTGATCATTGATCATATCAAATGTGTGTAAAATTTTAACCCTTACCACATGAGTCAATTGAGTTATATATATGGCAAACTTATACAGTTGGCTGAATAATCTTCGTGAACCATGGATGTGAACTGTTCAGGTATCAGTTTATAGTTTTTTTTATTCTTTTGCATAAAAAATCGGTAAGTAAAAATTTTTTTACATAAGACTCAGGGGGGGTGGTAATGCCGTTTGGTTGCAGAGGAAAGAAAGTAATCCAACCTTACTATCGTTCGATTACCCTAATAACTGTCTGGGACGCAGTAAGTTTTCTCTGGCCATTCGTGAATCGTCCCTCCAAAAAATGGAGTCTTCGGAAACAAATAGCATATCTTGAGATCAGTCAGAGACGTTTAATATAAAAGATTGTTAATATGCAAATTAGAAAGCGTCGTCCATATGTTGTGAATCTGACATATACTATCTAGAAGGGAAAGATAGCCAGATATATATTTGAAACATCAGCCAGTTGTGGATTAACAGAAAACAAGGAGATAGCTAACAGAAGAACGGAAAGTATAAGAACATTGGAGTGGACTCCAGATCTTGCTCTAACATCAGAAGAAAAATTGAAATGCGATTATCATTTGGGGAATTGTGTCGAGTTGGTACCTTAGGAATTGCTAAGCGGATGAATAAAGAAATCTAATGTAATTATGTATACGCGATGCATGAATACAAAAATGATAGTGATGGACCCGTATCCAATATATCAGAAAGTAGCGAACAAAATGAATCGGAAGGGCTAGGCCTTAGTGTGTCCATGATAGTTTGTACATTCGTTGATGAATCCATCCGCCACAACATCGCAGCCTCTATTCATATTACTCTCATCGATAGCAAAGACCTAGAAAAGCATGATAACTTCTATGAATATATTGCAGAATTTGGTTTTGAATATATTATTGTAATCGGAGAGATATATAATGGGTTGCTCTTTCTAGATTGCTATGGACGAGTTTTAAAATAGCAAGAAATGCAATTGGCAATATGGCCATTAGGAAATTCATTAGAGGAGGTGGAGTTAAAATTAAAATCTAATCGACTAGATCGAGTAATATGGACTGTCGAATATGATGGTATCAAGTATAAAGCACTTCCTGGTATGTTCAAATGCATTATTATAATGGGAGTGAAGAGGTGCTATTTTTTTATTAACTTCTTTTCAGATTATGATTTAGAGATGGCTGAAAATTATGATTTAAAGATGGCTGAACAAGCAAGAAAAACAAGAACTAATGGTGTGAAAAACAAGCATTTAACGAACAAAAAGAACAAAAAGAAGTAATTGAAATTCAAAGACGACTTAGTAATAATATAAACTGCAAAAAAATTTTAATTAAATAATTCAGATTAGCTTACTCTACTTTATCTAAAGCAAAATAAAATCCTCTATTCGGCATAATATTGCTAATTATAAAAGATTTCCCTATCAAATGAATAAAAAAATTTTTTTTTAGCGTTAATTTTATTTTTCCGTACCAACCAAAATTTGTCATATGATATGTGAAAGCAGAACCAGTAAAGATGACAGAGACAGCGCCGCTGAATGATCCACCCTCACCCAATCATTCAAAAGTAGCAGAAACACCGACGACGCCAGTAGATAGAATTTACGCGGAGTTGGGAAATTTTGCCACATATATAATATATATTGTTATTAGCACGTCTGAAATGTGTGTCAGGTTGACGGCGCAATGTGGCGCAACGATTTTTTCCATTGCAATTTTTTTTATTTAAAATAAAACCTTTAAATTACTACACTAGATGTATTTTCGTCCGCTCTGCAGGAATTTTCTTGATATGTAGAGTTTTCTCTAAATTTTTACTAACTCTTTGTAATTAATTTCTTAGATTAGTGCTGTTTTAATTAATTATAGATTAAATTTTAGTCAGTTAATTCAGTTAATTCAGTATAAGAATGTTTATTTCTATTTTTTTTCATATTATTATTTGTATTAATTAAATTATGTAAAGAATTATGAATTTTTTCATTAACTTTAAGATACTTTTCTTTAAGATGTTTTAACATGTTAACAAGTATACCACCCATTTTTCCAAAGTAATATTTGCATTTTGGTTCATAGTGAGTTGAGTAAAGGTCCTTTAATAAAATGAAGTCAAATTGGACTTTCTTTCTACTTTGTTTCTTTGGAGGTAGGCTTTAATTTATATGTATAGAAAGTAAAAACACAAATTAAAAAAAAAATAATCTGATAATCATCTCACTAGACTCATTAGAGATATCACGTAAATTATTTATTATTAACTACTTATTAACTACTTATTAATTTACATAATTTCGATTTACTTAATAAGTACTTATTAAGTTAGGGTGCTGTCAGATATTACCTAATATTTTAGAAGGAGGGGGTAACTAAAGATCTTAGGTTGTTACATCCTAGGGGGTAAGCTCTTATATTAAAGTGATATTAGGTAATATCTGACAGTGCCCTTATTATTAAAAATAATTAACTTAAAAATTAAAAAATCCCATCTTATTTTGCTTATTCAAGGAGACTGTTGATTTACAATCACAATAAGGCGTTACTTAGGTAATTCGGAATGTTCGTTCTTTCTAATTTTGTGCTTATTGATAATGATGTATTATGATTCATATGTCAATTTCAAAACGAGTTTATTTTAAAGCAAAAGACAAAAAGAATTGCGCGCACCGTTATACATTACTTGAACCAAAAATAAAAACTAAATCGATTATTAAATATTTATTAACACTTGTTAACTGGGAGAATAATAAATGTTAAACATAAGAAATTAATGGCCCGATTCTTTCGAGATACGGATTTTATCCTTATCTTGAATTTTAATACAATTTCCTTAAAATGTTCTAAGTTCGAAGATTATACGCGCCTGTTATAGACTTATAGTACTCCCATCTGCCTTATCGTTTGCGCAATCTTCATCCGCTAACCCTTTTTACATACAGTAGAAAGAAGGAGAACTTTAATTTCATTGTCTTCGATACCTTTTTTTCATCTTACAAAGAAAATTCTGGATAGGATCTCCTTTTAAGATTTATTAAATATTGTATATACGTTATCGGAATATTCGTTGTCGCATTTGACTTTACCAAAAGCTCACATTCATTTGCTTTAAAATACAACAAATTTTCCCATGCTAAGTGTTTTAATGATTTTTTGTTTATTCTTAATTTGATTTTATTACGTAGTAGTTTTCACAAGGGCGTTTAAGTTTAAGGAATTTTCTTCAAAAAAATTTTTTACGGTATAGGTAATCCGAAAAGATCCGATCATTCAACTACTAAAATTAAAAGTTTGCTTATTAATATATTGAATCGAATCAAAGGCTCAAAATAAAAGTGAATTCTAATTAAATAATAATGCTTTGTATCAAACTTTCGTAAGCCGAATGCCTGTGGTTTCTGTAAAACTCCGTGAATTTAATAACGAAATTCTGTGAACATCAAATCACTGATAGGTATGTATGGATTATACGAATCAAGAGAGATAATGAAAACCTATGATGCAACGCAGAATGACTTTCTATGTACAGTATGTATATTGTCTACAGCAGTATAGATGGGCGTATGTTTACAAATGAATTTCTTTACTGTATTGGACGCGAAACATTATACAAATCATAAACTTAAAAATTAAATGAAAAGTACTTGTAAGGAAATTTACATGGTCTATTAATTGACTAATAAAATTGGTATAAAACTGATGGGTACACCTCTAATTCACTTCAAATTCCATCCAATTTTAATACTCCTTTCATATTCTCAAATATTCACGAAAATAAAACTCTAAAATTTCGTTCGATAAACATAGTTAAAAGGTATGTATTGATCATTATTTGAGAAAAATTAAATAAATGTAAAAGTCAAAAAGAACAACCTCTTAAGTATGAACATTTTTTTTTGATACTTATTGGTTATATAAAAAAAATTGCCTTTAAAGATGAGTTTTACGGATAGAAGGGCTCCAGCACCGATTAATACAGGAAGTCAAGGAAGCTCGACAACAACAACAACAACATCATCATCATCATCTGCACCTGCACCTGCACCTGCACCTGTTAACAATTCTAATTCTAATGTTAGCAATTGGCTAAATAGCAGTAATAATACAGGAGACAAAGCTTGGGAAAAGGATTACCAAGAGAAATACCATTCTGATAAATAGCTATTGGATATAATCCTTCTTTAATATTTATTTATTAGTTTTTTTTTTATTGATCTCTATTCAACTATTTATCTTTTTTCTTTGATAAAACTTCTGTATTTCAGATTTGTATTTTTTTTATGTATTCATATCATGTATTTATTTTATATTCAATGGTACGTCTAATAAGCCAATGAACTGTTCACCCAATAAATAAATCTGTGATCCATGTACTGCGCACATAATTTGTTTGCGCAACAATAAATTATCTATTTAAAATTTGAATCATACTTCTTTCACTGAAAACTAAAATATAGATAATGGTTACGTTTTCCAGGTTGAAGTTTACACGACAATGACAGTATAGGTTTTTGTTTAAAGATTTAGCCATGAATTCTTTGATTTGCCACCTAATATGATATATTCGAACGTAATTTATTTTTTGCAATATAACGCGTGATATATACTGCTGATTACATAAACGTTTCTCATAATCCTTATGTAATTTATTATTTATTGATATGCTTAGCATTATCAAAGTGAAGAAATACAATATCCAACATAATCAATGAAAAAAATAATAACAATCGAATATTAAATATAATCACAAATATTTTATTTTAATGATGTAGAAATCAGATATATCAGTTATTAATATGGACAAAAAGATTACCTCCATAAATAGCTATAATATTATTTGATTAACAAATGTCGTCTTTTGATAAATTTTCTCAACAAAATTGCGGTCACACCATAATGTGTAAAAACATTTAATTAAGAAGCAATTGAAAAAGTAATGATTCTTTCAGGAGAAATTAAAATCATTTATACTTACTTATTACTTGGTTTTTTAGAATGCGAAATTGTTTTCCTTGTGAAATAATAGATATGAACTGTGCTAGTTTATTTAAATTTCAAGGCTAATAGCAGGAGCATATCATAATTTGAATTTGTGGAATACTCGAGCAATAACTGATAAAGGTCTATGTGTAATTGCACGATCATGTTGTAAATTAGAATATCTTAGATACATCTTATTGCAAAGATATTACTGATAAATCTTTGTTTGAAATCGCAGGAAATTGATATGAGTTTTATTTTGCTCAAGCACATTGGATCACGGATAAATCTGTAAGTTGCATCATAATTCATGTCCAAATTTACAAAATCTTGATATTGGTGTTGTTAATTGATCTGACTCTACTATAATTTGCAGGTACATGTATTGAGGAAAAGGTAGGATGAAGAGGTCTCTTTGAGACCAGATGATTATAGTAATAATGTACTCATTTTTTCTATATTTTAACTATATAAAAATGCATACATCAAAACTACTTGAGCTTTTTTCACTGGAGTTAATAGCATCTATTCTGGAGTACAGTATCTTCTAAACCAGGATTTGAGAAATGCTCACAATATAATAATATATGGGAAAGAAGATTAATCTTGAATGGTTTAAAAGAATAACTTTCACAGATTTTCAATATGATATTAACATAGATGCTAATGCAAATTATATTAGTGAGAAATAAAAATAGCATATGTAAAGATAATAGCATTCTTAGATTAGACAGGTTATTAGGTGAATCTTATTTCATATTAAAAGAGGTTAATCTACATATTATCTTAAATAATGACAAGAAGTATAAAATTGTACCCAGTAAATTTATAGTTATTGGATCAGATTGGCCTGATTAATTTTCTGATTTAACCTTAAGAATGCCATAATTGTGAGAAAATAATGCAACAATAAATATATGTAATTCAAAACTATCAATAAACTTATATAGAATAACACCCTGTAAAAAATCTGATTCGTGTTTTATCTTTCCATGTTTTTTTCATGAATGTATCATTTTAATGGAATTTATAGCCTTAAATCATGGAAATTTTCATCTTACTAATACGGATATCCGTGAATGTATCATTTTCACAGAATTTTTATGGAAGACATGGAGAAATAATGGAAATATTTGGATAAAAATTTTTTATAGGGACAAGCTGAATCAGTGATCCTCAACTTGAAAGCACCAATTTCTGCATGATGATACATATTTTTTTGTGAATATAGTGATATGCAAAAAATGACAATTATATTATTATTATGTAACTACTTCAATTTTAATCATATAAATATAAATAAATATGCAAATACCTTATAAATTATAATTAAAATATTATTTTCAAATGAAATTTTTTCCATACTTTAAATCTTTAATAAAAATTTTAGTTTATTAAACTTTAAAGTGATTTCATCTAGACAAAAAACTTAATATTGAATAAGAAATACATTTCTGAGACAGAAAATACATAGTGCTACTTAAATATACTTACTAATAAAAAAATTGGAAATTAAATTTAAAATACTGAACTATATATTTTTAAAGAATTAGTACTTTTACTTATTTTGGCAATTTAGTTTATTTATTATTAAATTCCAAAAAGAGGAAAGTTGTGTAATATAATGATAGTTGATTTAATTTAATTAATAGTATTATTATATGATTCAAATGACATAATATTATAAAATAATAATAATCAATTGTAAAAACTAAAAATTAAAAATGAAAAAATAACATAATAATAATAAATAATAACAATAATAATTATAATGAAAAAATAATAATTAATTTTAAATTATTGTCAAATTAAATCAAATTCTAATTTAATTTAAACTCAACTTAATTCAGGATTAATTTGTGATTTAATATGATATTATATGTAAATTTAAAAGAATATTTTAACATCGTGTTAAAAAAGACCAGTATATTAATTCATATTTAACTTGATTTGACTTAATTTAATAATAATTGACTCATTTCAGAGCATATAATCTTTTCTGCAGAAATTAAATTTAACTAGTGTAGGCAATTATATATTTTTTATTATCTTTTTTTGTATTAATATTATACTAAATCCTATAATAGAAGTATTAGTATATAAAAAAAATGGTTTTGAAAAATTGAAATACTATATTATGAATGTTTTTGTTGATTTTTCTCTCAATTTTTTAAATACTTCTTGTTGTAATATTGTTTATTTATATAGTACATTTTTTTGAGTAATTTATACATTAGTTAAGCAAAATTCTTAATAAAACATTGATAATAAAAGAATAATTCTAGAATTTCTTACAATTTACTAATATTTTTTAATTTTAGGTAATTACTCATTTTATCAAACATTTTTGAATTAGGTTTGACTTCTTCTTTTTTTACAACATAATTTAAGAATTGGAATTTTATAACATTTTTTTGCTTTTAATTTTAAATTTATTTGCTTTTTAAATTTTACTTAAAAATTTTAATCAAATATTATATATGTTTTTTAAAAGTCTTTGAATAAATAATAATATTATTAAAATAAATTAAAAAAATTTTTCTTTAATTTGATATAAAATTTTATTCATAGCTTGTTTGCTAAAATAGGTACAATTTTTTCTTTTTTAAGTTAAATATTAGATATATTTGAAGACTTATAACATAATAAATATTCCAATCTTTTTGAATAATTTGATAGTTATTACAAGTTTTTTTAATCATTTAAAGTTTTACATAAGATTTTATGCTATTAATTATACTAGTATTATTATAACTTTATTGTCTAATATATTTCAAATATTTTAAATGTTATTTATGATTATTAATTTGAAATATATTCTTTATCTATTATTTCTGCCATATTGGCGGATTTGTTCACCCTCTAATTAACATGTTTATTTTAAGGTACTTTTGTTACACAAATTATTACATAGTGACCTTAATACACTCGACGAACATTAAAAAAATTTTATTTGGTTTTATTAATACTATACATGCCACCCAAATTATTTTGGACTGCCGTAATTATAAGTAAAATCCCAAATTCAATTATGACATCCCAAATTATTTTGGCACTTTACATAGTAAATTATATATAAACTGAATGAATTATGACATCCCAAATTATAATTATGACATCCCAAAATAATTTGGGCAGCATGTATAATTAATACAATAATTTGATAAATTTGATAAATAGTTCTTTTAAACCAAAATACAATAAATATTATTCTTAGCAATACTGATAATATCTGTTGTGGAATCTCATTTTATACAATAGCTTCTAAATCTTTTTTATGTAAAAATCAATAATACATATGCTTACAATTTGTTTGAATATAAAAGTTCCTATTTTATGCAACAAAATAAATAAGAATTAATAATATGTTTTGAAAAATGCAAAAAATGGACGATTTTATAAAAGTTATTATAAAAAAAAAATTTTTTAAATATTAAATGAGTCTTAGAATACTTTTATAAATATTCATAGCTATTGTGTCTATATAAATTTTTATTTTACTTTTTGTTTTATTAAAACATACTTACTTTCTAATAATACACATTAAAAATACTATGCAAGTGAGAAATGGGTTTTTTGTTAATGAAATGGATTTTTTGTGTCTATTTTACATTAAATAATTTAAGTTTCGCAAATGTAGATTTTCACTTGACTTATTATTTAGTCAAGTGATATTCAATCAGGTAATTTCATGACATTACAAACCGGTTTTAAGTGACAGATATTATGAAAATCATTTAAAATTCAGCATTATGCAAAAGTGAACAAATCCGCCAATATGCTTTATAAAATAGAACTGTTACTGTATTTTTTTAATTCACTTTTCAATTTTAATTCTTCTATTGAATCAATAATAATATATCTTATAAGATTTAACACAGGTCGAAAAGTGAAAAATCAGGCACCAATCGGTCACCAATCAGGTAGCTGATTGGTCGCATTGGTCCACGGTGGTGTCGATTGGCATTTTCGCCCGAATACGTCGCCAATCACAGTTTTAGTTTTCTAACTTTTTGATCCAGTGATCAGAAAAGAATGAAATATAGCTCATTGGAATCGTCTTAACATGACGAATCTAATGGTAGTAAAATCTCATTTCTAGGATTAATACTTGATGTGAAATTAAGTAAAATATAAAAATAAAAATGTATCATTTATATTTTATTTAATTTTTTATTAACTATTAATCCTAGAAATGCGATTTTACAACCATTAGATTCGTCTTGCTGAGACGATTCCAATGAGCTATATTTCATTCTTTTCTGATCACTGAATCAAAAGTTAGCAAACTGCCTGATTGGTGACGGATTTATGAAAATAACTAATCAGCATTCACGGTCACCAATCAGGTACCTGATTGGTGACCGATTGGTGCCTGATTGATGCCTGATTTTTCACTTTTCGACCTGTATAATTTTTGTAAACAAATAATAGGAATTTATTATTAAATTTCTAGTAATTATATTTTGTTTATAATTAATATTGGCATTAATTTTTTTAACTATTTATTACTGAATAAACCATTATATTTTGTATTTTTGCAGAATTTGTAATGATTATATTAATATAAATTTTAATATTTTTTATTTGAATTGGTATTTGTTAAACTATTTTTAAAAATAAAAATTTTTAATCAGTTACATTAATAATTTTAATATTTGTAAGTAATTTAATTTTTTTATTGATTTGGTTTAAAAATCTTTTTAAGATGATATATTTAACATCAGCTTTTTTTGATTTAAATATACTGGTTTTTTTTTAATTAATTGTTTTAAAATATTCTCATAATAATTAATTAAAGTAAAAGTTAATTCATAAATTCAGTTTATTATAATTCTGAATACTATTTCAGATAAAATAACTGGATGTTTTGAATTTAAATAAATCATTAATAAAGGTTTAAATATCAACAATATTAAAAAAAAAGGAATAATATGTATATTATATTCTTTTTATTTTCTCTTTCAGAATATTTACTATATTAGTATATATATGGGCATTTTGCAGTAGAAAAGGATAAAACTACTAAAAAAATTCAAATTTTCTTTTATATGCCAAAAATATTCCAAATGCTATAATTTGATCAGATTTTATATTAACTTATTTTTTATTTTTTTTAGTGGTTTTGTTCTTCTCTACTGTAAAGCGTCTATATGCAATATATTGTACTAATTTGGTATTATTTCAACATGATATTTGTTTAAAATTAAAAATAAAATATTAAATCTAGAAAAAAGAGTTGCAAAAAGATTGATGTTTTGTATCAGAGATTTCTTTATATTATATCATCTATATAAAAGATTTATAATAGCTATATAAATATGTAAGCATTTAATATGATTGTAATATTTGCTTTATAAATACTTATAATTTTAGTTTATTGTTTTATAATTTTATGAATAGTTATTCAATTACCATTTTTTATTTTATTAAATTTGTTAATACTTAATATAATAAATACTATTATCAGCAAGTACCAAAGTATTATACTTTGAAATATATTATAAAAAATAGTCAATTAGCATGTAAATATATATTAGTTTATATAAATAATTTAAAAGTTACTTAAAATTATTTTATTTATTATAGGATTAGTAGTCATAGATACTGTCAAGGTAACTTTATATCTGATAATATATATATCATGTAATATTACTTTTAATATATATTTAAATAATTATGATTTTACTATACCAGATTTTTCATAAAATATGTTTAAGTAATAATAATAATAAAGCTATTTTTATATTATTATGACCATAAATTTTCAATGCTATACATTTTAACAATTTTGTATAAACATCTGAATCTCAAGTATTATGTTTATTTGTCATCTTGCTTTTTAAATTGTTGAATATATTGACCTTTTAAATAAACATAAAAATAAACTAGTAGTATTCTGATAATCTTGATGTCTAAAATTATTTTATTTGTTATAAAATCATGAGTCACAGAAACTATCAAGCTAACTCTAGAATTACTATGTTTGGTAATATATATTTGATACTAGAATTTTTCATAAAATATATGGGTAAGTGTTGGAAAAAGGGATTAAATTGACAAAATTTTTTTCAAAATAACAAATATTCTGGATCAAATAATTAGATCTATATTTATTTTACTTATAAATTTTTTGAAAAAAATTTCAATTTGATACTTTTTTTTAGCATTCATCTTCATATGTTCAAGTTTTCTCTAATTTTTAATATGTTTTCAATCAATAATAATAATAAAGTTATTTTTATAATATCATTATAGTAACTAAAAATTTCCAGTATTATACATTTTAAAAATTTTGTATAAATATTTGGATCTTAAATATATTTTATTTATTATCTTACTTTTTAATCTATTAAATATATTAACTTTTTAAATAAATATCAGTTAATAAACTAGTAGTATTCTGATAATTTTGATATAGTAATTTAAATTTAATTTATATATACAGTAAATAAATTAATATTATAAAATTGAATTTCATTTAATTAAAGTAAAAATTAATTTGAAAATTATATAAAGAATTTTTTTAATTTTTTTACTATAAGGTATTTAATTTTGGGTATTTTTAAATAAATTATTAAATTGTCTTTTATTAGTATAAACTGTCAATATAAAGATAATTTAATGATCAATAATGATTGATATGATATTAAATTAA
This sequence comes from Rhizophagus irregularis, assembly GCF_026210795.1. NCBI lineage: Eukaryota > Fungi > Glomeromycota > Glomeromycetes > Glomerales > Glomeraceae > Rhizophagus > Rhizophagus irregularis. The sequence continues at coordinate 3,081,692 of NC_089455.1, forward strand.
ATATAAATATCATTATAAAACTAATCTCATTTTTTAAAACTAGTTTATACAAAATGGTATATAAAAAAGTAAAAGTTATTAAACTAAACAAATCATTATCTATATCTATATCTATATCTATATCTATACTTACTATATAATAATTGTTTTATGTGTACCCTGTATAAATAAATTTGAATTGCGTAACATCGCTCCCATTGGGCACTTTATCACGTGACGTTATACGAACTTCCAAAAAAGGAAATTTTGCTTCCCACAAAAATAGGGAATTTTGGTTTCACAAATACTCCAAAAAAGGAAATTTCTGCGCCGATCACATAATTCCGGCCAGAATTAATTGTTACATACAGGTCACGCTTTTTATATGTATGTATACCGTTGCAAAGCAATGGGTTAACGGCTAATTAAATATAATAAAGCTATTGTAATTTATATACAATTAAGCAAAAGAAACAGGTCAATATCTATACTCTAAAAAATAGAAGAAATGAAGCAGCAATTATTAAATTTTCAAATATATATATATATTGTGCCTTAGATTGATTCTTGCCTCAGATTGAAGCTCACGCACATCAGATTGAGATTGTCATCTGACACACCTCAATTGCTAATAAAAATGAGCTATAATTAAACATCAAAATTTCCAATTTTAATATATTTTTAAGTACTAAGTAAACTTTTTATCATTATTTTAAGTATACAATCCTAAAATTTCAGATTAATTGGAATCATACTCATTAAATTTTTTCATTTGAAAAATGACCTAAAATTTAATGATTTTTCAGATAAAATACAAGTATAAACTTCAATATAAATCAGATTTACATAAAAATTTCAGGAAACATGTAACTCATTATGGCACACAAATTTGTTTATATAACAAAAAGTGGTTTAATTAATGAGAAAAAAAGTTTACTTATAACAGACTTTATCGAATGATTCAAATGAGGTGCGTCAGGTGACAATCTCAATCTGAGATGCGTGAGCTTCAATCTGAGGCAAGAATCAATCTGAGGCGCAACATATATATTTATAATAAAAGAGAAAGGGATTAAAATTTAAATGCACTTGCATTTTAAATATGCCTTCTTTTTGGAAATTTTTATATAATAAAAATGCTGATTATTCTATTATGTGATACTGGAGAAATACTTATAAATGAATTCATATTATATATATATTTTTATCTTCTCTACAATTTTACTTACTATGGCAAAAAGAGTTTAAATTTTAAAACTTCATTTTTGACTTATACCATAAGGGTTATTCAAATGCAGGTATGTTTAAAATTTAAACTTAAAGAGAAATAGTATAAAGGTTTTTAAAAACTATTAAAATATAATTCCATTTATTTATTTTATTTTACAATATTTTTTTTTTTATATTAAAGTCAAATCAAAAAATTCCAATTAAAAAATTTTTTTCTAATAATCAAATAAATATATATAAGTTGAAAATAAAAATTAAAGTTGAAATTACATCATAATATATAATTTCAAATTGTTGTAAAATAATTTCATTAATATTAATGAATCATATATCATTTAAATTCTTTCAATAATATGAATTGAAGTTATTAGAATCTGATCACTAAATATGTCTAAACATTTAAGTATGAATAAAATGGTAGTAATAATTTCATTCTGAATTATAATACCAATTAAATTATAATTTTTATGACTGGTAATTTGTTGAAGAATTTTTAAAATTTTAAAAAGGTTTTATTTTATTATTGGGTATAATTTACATTAATAAATAGTAATTCATAAATTATAATATAACTGTTATTTAGAAAACTTCATTTATTTTATTTATTTTAAGATATTTAGTAGTAATTTATTTCATTTTTTGTAGGCATTTTTAATAGACTTTACAAAATCCTTGTCAGAATTTCCATCAGGACAATCATACCAATCTCCTCCATCTCTGATACATCTCTTATGTCCATCAATAAAGATCGTGCAACTTACGTTTGCTTGATTTGCTTTTGATTTCTGAACACTTTTAATAAATAAATTTAAACCAGTATCAGAATTTACGCATTTATCTATTGGATCATAATCCTGTCCAACTTCTTCAGAACATTGTTTAGCCCATTCATGTGAGCCAATACGATCAAACGAGCGATGAATGCACATGAGATAATTGAAAAAAGTTAATTGATTTGAATTAACTTCTTGGAAACAAAGTTCTTGAATGTTTCCTTTGTTAGAGAAAAGATAATTCCATTCTTAGTAAAAGAAGAGAGAACAAACAAATTTGAAGTTTCCTTTGATATATACCATTGCATTCTAGATCTCCATGTTTACATGTAGCTCCATATGTAGCAGAAGAATTTAATGTAGCAATATAATTGGTTTTAAAAGTTGAAATGTCGTTTACTTCTTTTACTATTTATTTCCGCAATAACGAAAATTCATTTTTAAAAATATAAATAATACAAATTATATTGTGATCAATTGCATGTTTTACATACCAACATCTGCCATAACTTCTTCGCACGCGACGGCGTCTGGACAACGGCTCATTACAAATAACTCCACGGGAATCTTTTCCCTTTCGTGATCATTTTGTTCTTTCGTCGGAACATTTAAAAGTTTTCCTAAAATATAAAGAAAATAAATAAAAATAAGAAGTAACAAGATGGAACGACAAACATGTGTTTCCATTGTTATATCATAAAAAGCAAAATACCGAAGAAATTATTTAATGACGTGTTATTTATATTTAACTTTCACAATTAAAATCATGTCAACCAATTTCAGCCAATCAATGAAAAAAACGATTAGGCGGCAAATTCCTTTAAATATGAGGACATTGCTACAAGCATCGATCTTGCTATCAGGGTTTCAGAGATTGAAATTGAACAGAGTTTATGGTCATGTGATTTTTACTATTATCCAAAATCAGTTTTTCAAACATAATTTAAGATTAAGACATGCCAAATGAAAAAATACATCTGAGCTAATTATCATCAAACTTTACACAAGTCACTGATCAAGGAATCTATTTTATTAGTCATGATATATTCGGAAAGGTATAAATACATATAAAAATTGTTTTAAAGCAATGTTTTAAAATCCGAGTTTTATAGACGAGTTTGAACTTCTTAATAATATACCAAGGAACAATCTTCCTGACCTATCAAGATCGATACTTTTGCAACATTGCCTTTCTTGTGGCTGAACACAACGATCTGCAACCACGAGATTGATATCCTAAATAATCACGTTGGCAAATATTTGAAATATTTGAGCGTGAGCGGCCGAGTTTCTGAGCGAGCATAACAAAATAAATTTCAATTTTACACAATTAATTCTTTAAAAAGAAGTTATGGAAGTTATAAAACCTAAAACAAACTACGTTAAAGATAGTGGTAAGCGTAAAACACCATATAAAAATTTTATAACTTGATGCTTGACGCGTCTTTTTGAATAACTTTCTAATTTGAAAACGCGTAAAAAAGAGGAAATACTCTCTTTTATTGAAAGATATCGAGATAAGGCACAAGATAATATCGAAATTGACCAAGATAATATGGATATTGATGTGGAAACTGTGTTACCTTCTAGATATATGGAAAAGCTTGTGAGTTATTATTTAAGACGAAGTAAAAAATTTATGGTTCTTCTCTAAATGCATCAAACTTTGCAATCATTAGAAAGCGGTAGCAAATCGTGAGGAAGATAAAATCGTTATCGAGCTTGATGACATTCAAGATGTAATCTTTTTTAGGTTTTTTCTTCGAAATTAATTATTATATGAAAATAAGTTTATTGACTTTAAGATATATTTATTTAGTTCGAAGATAGTGGAAATGTTGCTAATGGTTTAGTTCACAAAATTCTGACGAACACATGGCGTTATATCGAATTAATTTATCGAATTTGTGATAAATTAATGCCTCCACCCACGAAACCTATTGGTCATATGGATGATGTTTTGGACGTAATCATGCAACACCGAAAGGATAAAGATCAACAGAGAGCGCCGGAAGATAAAACACGCTTCCCGGCTGCTTTAACACGAAGATAGTGAGTTTTCAAATAGTAAACGAATTGACAAACAATTGACATTTAAAAATTTGCTTATATTCAATTATTTTTTCTATTTTTGGTTTTATATCATTAAAGTTCGCTATACATAAAACCATTAAAATCCGAAGACCCATTGGCTATTCGTGAAATTAATGGTTCCTATGTAGGTCATTTAGTAACCGTCAAAGGAATTATCACACGTGTTAGTGATGTCAAACCTTTCTTATTAGTTGCGGGATATTCATGTGAAATGTGTGGTGATGAGGTATTTCAAGAAGTTACTAAAAAGAATTATACACCTCTCATGATGTGTCCTTCTGAGAAATGTCAGAAAAATAATGTGAAAGGAAAATTATATATGCAAACCCGTACATGCAAATTTGTTCCTTTTCAAGAAGTCAAGATGCAAGAACTGGTAATGTGATTCATCAATCTTTATAAGGGACAATGAATATTGTAATGTTAATTTTATTTTTTTAACTAGACCGAACAAGTTCCAGTAGGACATATTCCTCGATCTATGACAATATTTTTACATGGAACTTTGACCCGCTCTATGAATCCAGGTGACATAGTTAATGTTTCCGGTATTTTCCAAGCGACACCACATCAAGGTTATCGGGGTACTACTAGTCTGTTAACTGATGTTTATTTAGAAGGTCAATATATTCAACAGCTTAAAAAGCAATATGACAAAATGGTAATGACCCCTGATATTTCAGAAAAGATACAAGAATTTGCTCGAGATCCAGATGTTTATACGAAATTGTCAAAAAGTATAGCACCAGAAATTTTTGGTCATGACGATATAAAAAAGGCTTTGTTATTGTTGCTGGTTGGAGGCGTATCAAAATCAATGGGTGATGGGATGAAAATTAGAGGAGACTTAAACATATGTCTTATGGGAGATCCTGGTGTAGCAAAATCACAATTACTTAAATACATATCGAAGGTAGCCCCACGTGGCGTATATACTACCGGACGCGGTAGTTCTGGAGTTGGCCTGACGGCATCTGTGACTCGTGATCCTGTAACGGATGAAATGGTTTTAGGTAACTTTCGAATTATTTGCATAAACTAATATACATTTTACGCGCTAATTGACCGTCTTTTTATGGTATATTCCAGAGGGTGGTGCTTTGGTACTTGCCGATAATGGTATTTGTTGTATTGATGAGTTTGATAAGATGGAAGACGGGGATCGAACAGCTATTCATGAAGTTATGGAACAGCAAACTATAAGTATCAGTAAAGCAGGTATTACAACCACGTTAAATGCTCGCACATCCATATTAGCCGCTGCGAATCCTCTATACGGACGATATAACACAAAGAAATCTCCGACACAAAACATCAATCTTCCCGCGGCTCTTCTTTCTAGGTTTGATATTTTGTTTTTGATTTTGGATAAACATCTTATTGAAGATGATACCAAATTAGCGCAACATGTTGCACATGTGCACCAGTATGGTAAACATCCCGAAAGAGGAAATGATATTTTGGAAGTCCAAATGATTAGGTAAAAAGACAATGTAACATGCATATTATTTCCTTTTTTTTAAAAAAAATATTGTTGATATCTAACCCTTTATTAATGATTTATTTAGACACTACGTTGCAGAAGCGCGTTCAAAACGTCCAGTTGTTCCATCTGAAGTAGCATCATATATGGTTTCATCATATGTTCAAATGCGTCAAGATCAGGCAGATGCAATGGCTCGTAAACAAGAACACACTTATACAAGTGCACGTTCACTTTTGGCAGTAATTCGTTTGTCTCAAGCATTAGCTCGTGTTCATCTAAGAGATGAAGTCATGAGACAAGATGTTGCTGAAGCATTAAGATTACTTAATGTTTCTAAAGAATCGTTAAATGATTCAGATGATAATCTGCCAACTGGGAGACTCTTTCACATTGTCAAAAATCTTTTCAAGGACACGGATAGTCTTCCATTGGATGATATTAAGGATGAAGTGCTTTCAAAAGGTTTTAGCGATGAACAATTAATGGATATTATTCAAGAGTATTCAGTTATGGATATATGGGAATTAGATGAAACATCAACGACATTAAAATTACTTAATAGAAATGATAATGAAGATGAAGAATTATAGATTATATAGACGATAAAATTTTGGGTCAAAAAAAATTGTCAACCTATTTTTAATGTTTTAAAAATATGAATTATACAATAATAAACAATTATCTAGATTGACAAAAAAAACTAGTTCTACACAGTTGATGAGTAAGCTTTCTTACTTTCATATGATTATTATAATAATAAATCTAACATAAATTTGATTGTGTCGTTTGAATGAACCATAACTCGACTTCTCGAAAAATAAACTTTATTTGAGGTCATCATCGTCGAAATCATCAGGGAAGTCTAGTTGAATTGCAAAATAAATTAAAGTCAATAAAGAAAGGTTAATTTAATTCGAAATTTTTTTATTACCGTTGAAAAAATCTTGATCCACCGTTTTATCTCCTTGTTGATTTTGTCGATGATGAGCGCCACCTTTATGATGTGGATGAGGACTTGGAAAAAAACTTTCTTCATAACCTCCATGATGACCATGATGGCTACTGCCTTCTCTCATATAACTTGACTGAGGATGATAGGAAGGACCGGCTGTCCCATCTAGCTGTCCATCTTCGTATTCATCCATTGCCATAGGATCAAAGTAATCATCTAATTAAACCATAAATTTTAAATAAATTCTTCGTTAGAACACATTACGTCGTTGTTTATTTGTTCAAAAAAACAGTTCGAACTATAATACTAACAGCATTTAGAACTTTTAACTTACCGTCACCTTCTGGCATTTGAGACATATTGTCGCTTTCGATATTCTTAGAAATACGCTTTCTTTTACCTATCGTGAATATTGTGACTAGTTTCTAATTTTGTTTAAGTTTCAAAGTAAAGCCTAAAAGGTTTTTACTTAATCATAACAAATTTCTATATTTATCTGCAAGTGATCGGCTATGTATAATAGTTGTTTGATATATGACGTATTAACTGTCGTCACAGTCGTCACCTAACTGAAGAGTGAGCGAGCGCAGAATTGCTTTTTTACAAACAGAGTATGGCCATTCGTTTGTTGATTCGACTTTCTTTAGCTTTCCCACACTGACTATTTCAGTCAATCAACGCAAGTATAGTTTCATTTTTTTTTATTCGTATAACGTTAATGACATGAGGGAAATGAAGCAGATTTATAATGGTGTTTAATATTCCATCAATTAGAAAACTAAACCTTTATTGTTATTCGAACTTTAACACTTATAATTGATAAACTTTTAAAACCCAATAAAAATCAATTTTACATTTTAGATACATTCAAATGTAATTATATGTGAAATAACACTTCAATTGAAAGAATAAATTAAGTTCAATCATTCTTTTGGTTACTTCTCCGGGGTCGTACGCTAAGCCAATTCAAGAATGATTCAGCTTAATGTTTCTTTTCAACTAAATTTTCAATGTCAGTATTCATAATTGCATTATTATCCATCTCTTCCGATCTTACTTTCCCCTTTCCAATAGCTTTAATTTCGTTTCTCAATACATGTAATTGGCCAAGTTGCTGTTCGCTAAATTTCTCCAAGATGTTCGAATCAAATTTCTTTCCATACGTTATATTTTCAGGTTGCAATTTTGAAGCGTTTGTTTGAATTTTTAATTTATCCAAATAAACTTGCCACTGATCAATAAATCCCACAATTTGAATTGGATTTGCTACATCTTTATGACGTCTAAATTCAGCTTTAACATAATCATCGCCTAGTGAACGTAATGAAAGTGGTAATAAACGATGGGTTCGCAAAATTTGACGGTAGAGAATTAAAGGTGGAAGAAGGTTTTTTGTTCGAGATAAAGTTTTTGATGCCATTTAAAAAATTAGGTAAAATTTTTTCGGAATATAAGTTGGCTATTTATTATTAATACACCGCAGTAAAGTTTACTACCAAATTCAGGTATGGTCTGTGCTGTTTGAAAGTTTATGTGCGAGAATTTCATTCCCTTTCGTGTCAATTCGATAAAATACGTGGAGCTCTCGCGTCTTCTATGTTTCTTGTTGTATCTATCCTTTAATTTTTCATTAGTTTTTATATAATGCAAAAATATTTTTACTAAAATATAATATATTTCGAAATTTGTTTCTGGGCATTAAATTTTAGAGTTAATAAAGATATTTAAAAGATATTTTTCATTTACCGCCGTCGCTGTTTATATTTTTATTTTTGTGTAAAATATAGACTGAATTTTTATTGAACACTAAAAATCAATCCTTATCATTCATTATTGGTTAACCCTCTAGAGTTGTAAAAGAATAATGAACAGTGATTTTGAAGACTCAAGACTTACAACAGCTTGGCTGGAAGCTCTTCCTTATCATCCAATTTTTAATTCTGAAAGATTAGGAGAGACGTCTGAAGATTGTAAGATATTTATTTTAATTGCTTTAGTTGAATACAAATAATACGTATCTCATGATTTCGTATTTAAATAATCAGTCCAAGGATTAAAATTTTACGGTCAGCCACGAACAAAACCTTCATGTATAACAGCTACAGGTAGCAAACTTCTTATCGTGGCAATAGATTCAGAAATCAGAATCCTAAATTTGATGGAATTCAAGCTTGCATGGCGTGAAGCATATGATCATAATCAATTCGATACACTTGAATTCGATGATTACTTACCGGAATGGATAACAAACGTCAAATATATCACACTTCATACACCACAAATAAAATATTCCATCCGTTCGCTCGTTGTCAATTTTAAAGAAAAAGGAACATTACTTGCAGTTGTTGGTGACTATGAACTTTCTGTGTTAATCATACCGAAATCTGTATATTCAGAAATAAGCAGCGAGAAAATTACTTGCAAGTTAAGATAATTTTTATTTTAATTTTACAAGTATTATTTTTTACTGATATCGATTCATCGTGATTTCAACTTCAATAGCGTCTATAATGTCGGACCATACTATCATGTTATAGGGTTAAGTCCCATAGCAAAGGTTCTATGGCATCCCATGAGTGAATCAGGTTCACATTTAATGGTTCTTACAGAAGATATGCTGTTAAGGTTCTATACATTCGAAATATTTTAACATCCTGTAGTCCATTTTCATTGATTAATAATATTCGTTCTCAATTTAGAATGTATAATATAGTTAACGATAAAAATGAACCTGAACAAACATTTAATTGCACACAAACTGCACAAACTTCAAATGAAAATCACCGAAAAAAAGGGAAAGCAGTATCCTTCTGTTTTGGACAGTCTTCTGAAGCTTGGGGCAATTTTGTAATATATGTCTTAACAAATTTGGGAGAAATATACGCTATGTGTCCAGTCGTACCAAATAAATGGTAGGAAGTTAATAATAAAAATGACTTTCTTTAAATTTCAATATATGTATTTAATTGATCTTTTTTTTACTAGTGTTTGTGAAAAATTTTTTCTCGAGATGCTCTCGAGTTACATTAAACGTAAATATGAACGCGGTGAAAAGATAGTTGAAACTAATCCCAACAATCGGGAAGATTATTTAGATATATTAGAACAATATAGGCTGCAATTTAATTGGATTAAAAGAGTATTTATGGATTTGGATAATAATTTTCAGACAGCTGTATTCAGTCCTCCACCATTCGAGAAATTTCGAGTTGAAGTTCAAGGTCCATTCAATATTAATCCAGAACCTTTAACAATATCTGATCACTCATATGAAGCAAGTGATATATTGATGTTAGGAACGGAACCTCTTAACGTTTTGGTAGTAGCTTTCACTAATGGTAGGATAGATATTTGTATTGAGACTGAAAAGATTGAGGCAATGTGGCAAATTCCAGCCATTGTAAGTGATGTCATATTAATGTTAGAATTTGATTAGGATTAGTAAGTTTTGATGTATTATAATTTTTGACAGGTGCCTGGAGAATATACAGCCCATGATTTAATACTTTATGAATGTATTGACCTTGGTTATATTAAAGACTACGTTGTGCCGTCTACTGGCTATGAACCACAATTAACAACTTCAATAAATCGTCCGTGTCTTGTACCAGATCCTTATTATCGAGACATATTTTATATATATCATTTGGCCGGTGTACATGGAATCAATGTAAAAGGATGGTTAGATGAACTAGGGAAAGTTGTAAACCAAGCAACTTGTAAGGATTCTTTGGATGAACCTATTTATGAATCTTTTTTTTCAAAAAATCTTAAATCTCAAATAAATTGGATTGCCTGTACACAGCCTAGGTAAACTTTTAAATAGATATTTGATTTTTATTATTAACATTATAATACTAATTTGTTCTGTTATTTAGTGATCCAGATCCTTTAATCGGACTTACAATAATGGAAGATATACAACTTTGCTATGCGGCGTTTATGCTTTCATCTACGTACGGGTTCGTTTTCCATGAATTATCCGCTCGTAAACCTTTAAAAACCTACGATAGCGTTCTTCTTAATGAAGAATTAAGTCCAAAAAAAACTTTTGATATTCCAAAAATTAACCCAATACCGGAGACTTTGACTAGATTTTTAGATAATCAGGGTCTCTCCCATCAACCGAAAATGGTACCGCCACGTAATCAACAAAATAACCGAGGAAACGAAATTGATGTAGAGTTCTTTCATACTGTAATGGGAAATTTCCAAAAAGATGTTTATGAAATTAAGGAAGCTGCTATGGCACTTCAAAAGAGGTAAATCGATTTAATTACTTAATAAGTTATTCGTTTAACGTTTAGGTTCAATTAATGATAATGATTAATATGATTAATAGGTTCGATTTTCAAACTAAAGAATTATATCGACAGATTATGGAAATCGCGAATTTACGCAATAATATTGAAAATTATTCTGAAGACAGAATACAACAATTGAGTGAACGTTTGAATAGTTTGAAAAATAGACAAATGTACCTTGATAGTAAAGCTGATAGAATTATTCAAAGAATAATGAACAAGGGAGATCCAATTGTTAGTGAATTTGAGAAACAATATTATGATTCGTTGGAAGAAATAGCAAAAGCAATCAAAGGCGATGACGGCCTAAAAAACAAAATGATTATGGTACTTTTTTTAAAAATTTATTTGTATTTTAATTTAAGGATACTTATTTAAGACATATATATATATCTTTTTTTCGTTTTACTCTTATAGCTTCAGAGTCGGCACAAATATTTACAAGAAGATTATAAACTTTTGAAACCTGAACTAGAAAAGGATTCGTTAGGACAACCAATTATTCTTAGTGGAAGTCAATTAAGCAAAGTTGAAAACGCGTTGAATCAAGAGTATGATACCATCTAATTTTTTTATTTCAGTTTTTTTTTAATGAAAATTCTTTAATCCTCTTCCTTTTTGATAGGATGGATCTTATCGATAATAATGTACGATTGATTGAAGTAGTTCAAGAAAAATTGAAACTTATTAAAATCAATTAATAAATTGGGGGGTGTTTGTGTATTATTAAAGGCTTGTTTCCACTGGCTTTTATACAAATACAATAAAGAAAATATGAACTTTAAATTTATTTTATTAATTCAAGTGAACATAATGGAATTGGCCCAAGTTGTAAACTATATTAAAGTTACTAGGCATTCGTACCATAATTCAAAACTTTCCCAGACTCTTTCAAATGTTAAGAAAATTCTCCTATACAAAATCTGAACAAATTTTATAATATTTTGCTTCGCTTATATACAATTGCTTTATTCAGACTCCTAGGCTTAGAACTACCAAACGTATTTTAGTTAGACATTAGAAAAAAAAATAATGAATTAAAGCGCAACATTAATTTATTATTGTGGCCTATTTATTTATGTTTGTCTTTATAATTCACGTGTACTGTCTACTATACTAAATTAGGCTAGAAAAAACAATGATGTTAGTTTTGCCGTTTTATTCCGGCACTTCGGATTTCAGACAAACTCTATCTGATTCAATCTATACAACTTTCGCTTTTTAAAATGGCCACGCCGCCGCTTCCAAAAAGAATTATTAAGGTAAATTACTTTTTTCTAATAGTTTTATTCCTTATCTGATAACCGTTCTTTTAGGAAACTGAAAGATTGATCGCGGATGCAGTACCTGGCATTAATGCCAAACCTCATGAAGAAAACCTTCGTTACTTTGACGTTGACATCACAGGACCAGAACAGTCTCCCTTTGAAGGTTTGCTTTTTTGATTATATTCCTAATTTTATTTTATCAAGATGTACCCACGTAAATAATGATGTTAATATGATTCTTTGTTGTTTTCTAGGTGGCGTTTTTAAACTTGAGTTGTTTCTTCCTGAAGAATATCCAATGTCACCACCAAAAGTTCGTTTTTTAACCAAAATATATCATCCGAACATCGACAAGTTAGGTAGAATTTGTTTAGACATTTTAAAAGGTTTGTAAAATTTGATTTATGCTATTTATGCTTTATTTTGATCAATGGTCCAATTTCATGTAAATTTTGAATGTTTGTTTTAGATAAATGGTCGCCGGCGTTACAAATTCGTACGGTACTTCTCTCCATACAAGCACTTCTTTCTGCCCCAAACCCAGACGACCCCTTAGCAAATGATGTAGCACAACATTGGAAAGATAACGAACAGGAAGCTATTGCAAAAGGTAAGATAGATCGATTTTTAAATAAACAAACAAACAATATTTATTTATTTATTCTTTTTAATTATATGTACATAAGCTCGCGAATGGACCCAAACATACGCTGAGAGGTTAGCTCCTCCTCAGGAATAAGATCTTTTGTCAAGGATTGTATCAAAAGAGTATCACCTTCATTTCATTTGTCACACTTACACCATCATGAATTCTATAACACCATAAATATTTGTCATTGGATATAATGAAAGATTTGTTAATTGTTAGACGTAATTTTCTTTTGTTTTTTATAAAAAAAATTATTTTGTATGTTATGTAGTATAAATCACTATTTTGAGTTATCATATGAGAAATTTTTCTCATATGATTCCTCATAATCATTATAATAGAGTAGCAAATTTTGATATCTTTAATTACTCATAGCGTGTATTTGTTATATGATTCCGCATCATTTACATGTAGGAAAATGTCTAAGATTGGAATTTGATATTTTCATTAGAAATCCTTTCGACTCTAGATTTTAATATAATGAAACTTCTTAAATTGTCCAACGCCATTTTAATGGATGCTGCGCCAATAATATACTGATTTAAACTTCACCAATCTTTTGTCCATATTTGATCTTTTGTCCTGGTTTCATATAAAACTTAAAATTAAATGGTGCTTCAAACACCAAAACTATAGTAGAACCTAAACAAAATCCACCCATTTCATCACCAGTTCTCAATGGCTGTCCGCCAAGTAATTTGCTAGCCTTCTTATAAGAAACCTCCGTATACGTTCCAACCGGCAAATCTTCTCTTCGATTAGTCCGGAGAGCCTGAGATAACAATCATAAGCTGTGGAAAAAACGCATCCCTTTGTTTCCCTTTATTAATGATCTAAACAATTCCACTCAATTCATTTTAAATACCTTATCAAAATTAATTCGGATAGAACCTACGTTTGTCGCCCCAACTGGAATCATTGAAAAAAATCCATATCTCCATCTTCCAAGTAACGCAACGCGTTCATTTAAAGCCAATAAATCTGGCAACATTTTTAACATATATGGCGATACAGAGAACAATTCTCCTAAAAACAAAAATTCTTGCTTTTTAGTTCTTAATAATGAATATTATTAAAATACACATATACCTGCAAAATGTCGTCTCTTTTCGACAACCCAGTTTGTTGGAGAATGAAACCTATGATAATCTCCAGGAGAAAGGTATATTACGCAAAAATAAAGTGCGTTTCCTTCCTTAACTTCATGTAAGTTTACACTTTTTGCCACAGCTATTTCTTTTTTATAATTATTTTCTTCAGATTGAACTGAAGCATCTTCACCAACACTACTGACTTGTTTTGTAGCATCAACTGGATCATCACCAAGCAAAGCATCTAGGGAATACGTGATGCCATTAACATTTGCAAATTCCTTTTCATCGGCAATGTGAGTCGATGTAACTACTTCGACGATTTGTTTCCCCGGTTCAATCACATCATATTTTCCCTCCTTGCGACCTAAGAATGCATCTAGTGAATAAGTTATTCCTTTCACTTGTTCTACTTTTCCATTGTTAACTAATCCAAAACTTAATACTTTGCCATCTGCCGGTGATACCTTTAAACAATCATTAATGATAAAAATCTGTTAATAAAAATATAAAAGAATAAAATTGAATAACAGAACTAAAAATCATATCCAGATCCCACAAGTGTTGCATTTTCTATGGGCCTCATACCCGGCTTTAATGACCTATAGAAAAAAGAACCTAAATTTGGATAACTTTTTAAATCAGTATTTTCAATTTCCTCCAAATTACATTTAAAAAACCAGCTATAAGACTTATAAAAAGGCTCTCTAAGCCACACAGGCAAATTATATTCGTTATTAATCCGACCCCATAACCTAGATAATGCTCGAAGAGGAAGCGCGTCAATCACATGCACCTACACAGAATAAACATTAGTGACCATCATGCTAACTAAAAATGGCTCAAGCAAATTATATTAGTTATATTACCTGCCAAGGACCTACTATAATGGGTCGAATTTCAGTTGATGTATCCTGTTCTTTTCGCTTTTCACGGCCATAAACGCGAAGTGTATGTTGAAATGCAATGAAAGCTATTCCTATTCCAATCGGAATAGGATACCAGGTTACTTTAGTTTTCTCCCAAGCCTCATTTAATCGTTCTAAAAGACAAAACCTTATTAAGCAACTCCGTATTTGAACATGCAATAAAAAAGTCCAAAAATTTACCCATAAAAGAACGTTCGTTCATTTGTGCCTTTTGTTGAAATCTTGAAGAAACATTTGTACGTTTAGTAAAAACAAAAGAAAGTATATTATACTGAAAATTAGCTCGAGCCTTAGTTTGTAGACGAAATGTAGTCCTTATAGTTCCAAGTAAAATCATTATTTAGAAGGATGATGAAAAAATGCCCATCTAATCTCAGATATGATCTGACCAATGATTATATATTTGCACGTGATTTTTTATCAAAATATCCCGGCTTTTTAAAGGAATTTTTTTTTCTACTCACCAGAAAACCTTCTCACACCATGCTTCGTTCATGCCGGCTATCTGGCAAATTTACTAACCCAATTAGCAGTCTCCTAGGACGTAACTATGCTAGTGTTGCTCCTTCACCTGTAGTTGTCACAAAGTCTAAAGCTGGAGTTACGGTCGTTTCAATTGAAGGTGAACTTATAGTTTACATATGAAAAGCCTTTTTTTGTAAAATTTTGAAAAAGTTGGTGGGTGTTAAAATTTATTCATTATCTATTTGAATTATGAACATAAATATAAAGATAATGCTCCCGCTTCTTCTGTTGCCGTTGTAGTAAAGGCTGGTTCCCGGGTAGAATCTATTGATAATGTTGGTGTGGCTCATTTCTTGAAGAATTTTGCTTTTAGGGTGAGGAATTGATTTACATTTATATTATTCTACAAATCTTTTCTATTTTGCAATCATAATATTTATGAGCTAACAATACTCTGTCCACAGAGCACTGAAAGCAAAACTGCATTTCGGATAACACGTGAAGCGGAACATCTCGGAGGAATCTTATCTGCGAATTTGACAAGAGAAAGTTTGATTTTTTCTGGTGAATTTTTGCACACAGATCTGTATGTAATTTTTTATAAGTAAATAATTTCTTTTTCAAGGAATAATTAATTAATGAAATTTTGTTTAACATTGATACAGTCCACATTTCTTGGAAGTGTTATCTGACGTTGTTTTTAAAACGAAATACGAACCGTACGAATTCAAGGATGTAAAAAAGAGTGTTAATTTTGAAAGAGAAGCAGCTGAGGCTATTCCTGAAGTTATAACTTTAGACGCGGCTCATGCAGTCGCATTCCGGCATGGTTTAGGCAATTCTTTATTTGCAAATGCTACAACAAAGGTCACAAGTAGTGAACAAGTTAAAGCGTTTTCTAATAAGGTCTATACTGCGCCAAACATCACCATTGTTGGTACATCTGTTAACCATAAAGAGTTGGTGTCACTGACAGATAAATTATTTGAGAAAGTCAGTCATACTGTCCCTTCTACACCGATTACTTCTAAATATTTTGGTGGTGAATCTAGAATTGCCGCACCAGGTAGCAGTCATTTTGTCATTGGGTTTGAAGGAGCTGCTGCAGGAACTCCCGAATACGCTATTCTTCAAGTTTTACGTGCTTATTTAGATGGAGAAACGCACACCAGATGGGGTGATGGTGTAACTCCATTAGCCCAGCTGTCAAATAAACTTAAAGATGTTCAGATTAGTTCGTTTAATACAGGATATTCTGATGCTGGCCTTTTTGGTGTACATATTTCTGGAACACCAACATCTATATACGCAACTGCTAGAGCTGTTTCTGAACTTTTGAAGCATAAAATATATCATATTTCAAAAGAAGATTTCCAAAGTGCAATAGCTAAGGCCAAATATTACACTGCTGCTGCCTATGAAACACGCGCTTCTAAAACTGAACTTATTGGTGGCCAGGTAAAAATCGTATAATGATTACCTCATACTTGTATCTTTTATTTACTAATGTTTTAAAAACTTCTATTTTAAGATTTTACACTCCGGCAAAGTTATCCCTATTTCAGATGCAGTAGATGAATTTAATCATATCACAATTGAAGACGTTAAAAATGTATGGAGACATTATCTAATGAAGTATTTTTCACAAAATACATATTTACTGAATTTTTTTTTTCTTATAAAATTAGATGGCAGAAAAACTTCTGAAAAGCACGCCCACGACTGTTGCATTAGGTGATATCAACACCTTGCCTCATGCAGATGTTCTTTAAAATTTTTTTTCATGCTAGAACCACCAAAACTTGTATTAAGAAAATATTGATTTATGTATTTAATAAAAAAGAAAATGACTATTTAAATATTTGGATTATATACCATTTCCTTTCTTATATCAATTAATAGGATTAATTACATGTTTTTTAAAATTTTTTTAAAAAAAGCCCTCGATAACTAGTATCTAAACAAAATATTCTTTGATACAGGTATTATCACATAAGGGCAATAATAAATATTTGACAACGTTAAATATATTATCCTACCTGCTGCTTAAAGTTAGCTTGAAGGTCTCACACAGTCTACATTTTATATAAATTTTAATCATACATGTACTTTACGTCTTTACGTCCCAAATTCCTCTTTTTTTCTTACCACATCACATGAAAATATGAGTAATATATAAAACGTGGTATGTATTAAAACCATGTGTAGTGATGTGTGAAAGCTGGCTTTATTTTGCAGACTAATTTTTGGAAAGGTTTATTTTTTAAAGAATGCGAAAAATATTCACTTTCCAAATTTAAAATCATATTTATTTACTTACTTATTATAAATTAGGCAATAGATTTGATATTTTAAAAATACTAGAACTACTGGTGATGATTACCATCAGTGAGTTCCTCACTGCAAAACACAATTATTTTTTTTATCAGCAAATTCAACAAATTGTAAATTTTGTGCCACATGATAATCATGTTCAATTGCTAATTCTTCATCAACTATGCCTGGATGCACCCGTTGTAATTCATAAAAAAGTAAATAGCCATGTCGACTAAATTCATTAAATAACATAGTTGTGCCTTGTAAGGAATTAAATTTTGTCACTCGTTCGTTTGAGTCAAGATCATCTAATCTAAACCACCCTTCCTCCTAGAATTAGATTAGAAAAAATCAATAAAATGTATTGTATTATATGAAATGAATGAAAGATATAAAGGTACTACATACATCATCTAAAGTAAACCCTTTATAATGTCCTGAAGATAGTTTATTACCATAATGACAAACAACTTAAATAAAAAGAAAGATGAAAAAAATTAATTATTATTAATGATATTAAGTCGCAAATAAAAAAGATTCCTCACCTGATCTTAATTTTAAGCGATAATGAACATCGATGCCACAATGGCATGGAGGTTCGTCTGCAGCATCTGAATTAACAAACCCGTTAAAATTGACAAAAGGAGGTATATATACATTTTTATTTATTCTAAATGGTTGTAGATTGTCATTATAGCCATAACGTTTAAGCACAAGCGGAAGTATTAAATTTGTTGTGGGAAAATGGGATTCAACCGCCTTTATCTTTTCACCTATATGAAGTGTATTATGTGTAAAAATAAAGGTTTTAATGGCAAATCAAATATACATATTCCTATCGGAGTTACCTTGCTCATTACTAGCAGAATAGAATGGCAAAAGCTTTAAAACTTGCCAAGCAGAAACTTCTGTCTGTCTAAAGTCATCATCAACCCGATTTATTCCAGAAACTACACTGTCATGAAAATAATTTACTAATGCCTCTTCCAAAGAAACGGGTGTTTCATCCATCGGATCACCAGGTATAGAAACTTGGATCAATCGTTCAGTAATAACACGCTCGTCATTTGCATCTGCGCTAGCACCGTGAAATAAATGCATCCCAAGAGGTAGATAGGGAAGTTCATAAAGACAAGATAAAAACAAAAAGAATTCGCTGGCATCCTCTTGTGTTGGATTTCCATAATTGTCTTCACCAATCCACCCGCAGGATATTAAACATTCACGCAATTGCTATTAATGTCAGCAAATCAATTGTGAAAATAATAATTACCGAAACAATAAGAGATAATAATCTCAACATGTTGGCTAACCTTAATCATATAAGAATTTATAAATTTGCCTGATCGAAGCCTATTTACAAATAATCTTAAATGTGTTTGTAAAACTCGTGCATTCACTCCTTCCGCCTGTACAAAAAGAAGACCATCGAAAGATTGAGTTCGTGCAAACATTGTAAATAAAACACTATCTACAATATAAAAATATTACATTTAAATTTTTTCTCAATTCGATACGTAAATAATTTATTAATATTCTTCTGAGTATTACCTATATAGCAACTAGTCATGCGGTCGTTTTCGCAACCCAGCATTACTATGTCCTTTTGTATATCTACTATTATCCCTTCTTCAGCTTCCCCCAGATCACTAAAATGTTCTGCCACTTCTCTTACATTCCATGCGTTTAGTTCTAAAAGTTTTTCTATTTGAGAAGTATCCAAAGGATGACCCAGCTCCTCTAGATACGTACTTAACTGGTCTATTTTACTTTCTTGTTCAATGTCATTAGTGGGTAAAGGCGAACTTCTACGTGAGGTAGGAAATAAAAAATTTATACTATCTTTTATTCTATGAACAGGAGAACGTGAAACCTTTATAGACGATTTACTCGTGCCAGAATCCATATTACAGCTGATTGCTGAATACAAATTCTAATTTTCCAAAATAACTTTATAGTCAACGTTCTCATCAAAAACGGTAAAAAATAATAAATCATTTTACAATAAAATTGTTAATTGTGTAACCCGCTCAAACATACTAACTTAATATGTTGTAACTTTAACATCCCGTGATTGCGCGGTTGCGCCTACTGCGCCTATCGGACTAGTTCAAAAAAATTCCGCACGTTAAATTCTGCGCCACAAGATGAAAGATTTTCATTGTCCGACACTGTCCGTTTACGCAGATATTATTTTCCAACTTTTCACCTTTCTCAAAGAAACAACCGCAGATCATATTTTGATAAACGATGGCAACACTCGCCGGTCACTCGAAATCTAAAAAACGCGTTTCCTACTTTTATGATGGTAAAGCACAGCTCGCGATTTTAATCAAAGGATTCTTTTAAAACTTATTAAAAATTTTGTATGCTTTTTTTTTTCTTTAGAGGACGTTGGAAACTTTACGTATGGTCAAGGTACAAATACAATATTTTCTTTAACATTATGCATTCGCGTGTTTACACGTTCATTTAAATACCAATAAAGGGAACTCTTCCGTTTTAATAGGTCATCCGATGAAACCACACCGAATGCGGATGGTTCATGATTTAGTTGTGAACTATAACTTATTTAAAAAAATGGAAGTTCTGGTATCCTTTTATGCTTTTTCATTACGAATTAAATTACGAAGTATTGAATTCAGAGACTCAACACAATTTAAAACGATATATTTGTCTTTAATTCACATACACGGATGCAAATTTATTTTGTTTGTAGAGTCCGAAACGCGCTACCCCGAGACAAATGACGCGATTTCATACTGATGAATACATTGATTTTTTGTGTAGAGTCACACCTCAAAACGTCGAAGAATTATCTATGCAACAAACTAGATGTATACTATTTTCAAAAAACAATTGTAATCTTAGTTTTCTTTGAATATATTCTAATTTATTTCTGAACTAATTCAGTCAACGTTGGTGAAGATTGTCCAATTTTTGAAGGGCTTTTCGAGTTTTGCACAATTTCAGCTGGTGGTTCAATTGGTAAATAGTAAAACATAGACAACTTGAAGAAAGTAAAAATTTATTTATATTAATTATTTTTGTATAGATGCCGCTAATAAATTAACCGGCGGAGAATCGGATATCGCGATTAATTGGTCCGGAGGTCTTCATCATGCAAAGAGGTTCGAAGCATCCGGTTTTTGTTACGTTAATGACATTGTGTTAGCCATTTTAGAGCTATTGAGGCAAGTGATTATTAGATCAGTCATAAAACTTTATAGTGACTAGATGTAAGCTAAACACGCGTTTTACTTTTCTATATACACTAGATATCATCAACGCGTTCTTTATATTGATATTGATATACATCATGGAGACGGTGTAGAAGAAGCATTCTATACAACAGACCGTGTATTAACTTGTTCATTTCATAAATTTGGGCAATTTTTTCCGGGAACTGGGGATGTATCGGTAAGTTGGTTTATTAATACGTTTATCTTTAAAAATCATCTAAAAATACAACAATTTTTGCACTTTAGGATGTTGGTATTGGCACTGGAAAACATTATGCAGTTAATTTCCCACTGAAGGATGGTATGGACGATTGGAATTATCAGAATGTTTTTCGACCGGTATGTAATATTTGATGTATTCATTTCTTCCTTTTTGAGTTTTATTTGTTTATTGTGCATTTTTAAAATAAGTTAGGTCGTAGAACATATTATGGGGTGGTACCGTCCAGGAGCTGTAGTTTTGCAATGTGGTGCAGATTCACTTGCGGGTGATCGATTGGGCTGCTTTAATTTGTCGATGAAGGGACACGCTGCATGTGTTGAATTTGTCAAAGGTTTTAATCTCCCAATGTTAGTTGTAGGTGGAGGTGGATATACTATACGCAATGTGGCTCGTGCATGGACATATGAGACTGGTCTTCTATTAGGAGAACATTTAAGTGAAGGTGACTAATTTAATTCAAAATCAATAACATAATTTATTATATTTTAATTTACGTTGAAAATATACACATATACTATATTTTTATTCTTATTGTTATTTATTTTATTTTATTATTTTTTTTTTGAAGATCTTCCTTATAACAATTTTCTGGAGTATTATGGACCTGAATATAAATTGGATGTTCCAGCTAACAATATGGAAAATATGAATACACCAGCGTATTTAGCTGATATGAAGTGAGTTATATTCAATTATTATTATTTTACGAAATTATGTATGTAATAATTAATATTCGATTGTTATAAATATTTAGGGCAAAGGTATTTGAAAACTTAAGGAACATTCCCTTTGCACCAAGTGTTCAAATGCAACGTAAGTATTCAAAAATTATCTAATGAAAAAAAATCAATTAATATATTTACTATAAATTCAATCAGAGGTTCCTTATGATTATGAATCAGAAGAGGAAGAAGATAACGAAAATCCGGATATAAGAATGTCACGTTAGTTACAACTTCATAATTTCGTTTATGTGTATGTATAAATAATTGTTGATGTTTCATATCTTCAAACTATTGTGATTTAGAACGACAACGTAATACACTCGTTGTACCAGAAAATGAACTTTCAGATTCCGAAGATGAAGGAAATAGACGGAATGAAAGGAACTATAATAGTAACGGAAGAGAATCTTCATCGCGTAAATCGCGTGCTAGTCATAAAAATTCATCGAATGAACATGAAGGACGTAGTACATCATCTCGCACGCATAAATCAAGTAGCGGAGTTCGAGAAAAAGATGGACGTAAAATGTTAAAAACACGTTTGATCGACGATGTATTGAATACTTCGATTAGGAGAACTAGTCCTTCAGTAGATCGTCCTTCAATAATGGTTACATCATCTCCAAGTACTAATACAAGCACATCTAAACATACTATTCCTTCGGGACCTGAAGTGGCAACAAAACAAGAACCTGAAATACTAGATTCAACCGTTTCTTTAACTCAACCTCAAGTCGAAGATACAACAAAAACGAACGACAACACCAATAATGTTGATAATAATGAAAACGATGATGATGAAAATAATAATAACGATATTAAAGACAATAAAGAAGAGATTAAAGACGAAAATAACGACAAGAGTAACGAACCAGTTGCAATGGAAATAGATACTAATGAATCACTTCCGGAAATTAAGCGAGAACCTGAAGATGTTGTAATGCAGCAGTAATTATTAAAAAAGAAATCGAATTTTAAGTGTTTTCCGTATTATTTATATCTCCTCGTCAATTATCATTTCACTACACTAACATATTTATACTGATTGAGTATATATGGCATTTATTTTTAAATAATTACATACGCATTGTTCGCGAGCCACTTAAGTGGCGCGTAGACTTGTATTAAAAGTTTGTTTATACACTGCTACTAGCATAATTTAACACACCTATTGACCTCTTTTAGCAATAGCCTATAAAAAAAATTATTATTGTTAGTTGATAATTTGTAAAAGTATATTTGTTAGAAAAAAAAATCATTTTTGCTCCTTACCTTTCTTACATTAACTATATCACCTTTCTTACCAACAACTTTTTTCAATATATTTAAATTTAATTCTTTTTCCTTCTTAACATCTCCAATACTTGGTTCAAACTTCAAAAAAATCGCAGAAATAAATAAATGAAATAATAAAAATTAAAATAAAGTTATTATTATTAAATCATTAGAATTTCATACCTTTCTTTTTACACCTTTCAATTTTAATTCTCCTTTCAAAGTCTTATCAAACTTTCCGATACTAGCAGTAGCTGATTTAGATATGGCAATTTGACGCTGCAATTCACCTTTCCGTAATGATCGGGCATCTGCACCCTTTGTTTGATTTAATGCAGCTTCAGACTCTTCAATATTCCTTCTATGACGTGCTTCATTCTTTGCAATACGTTCTTTTTTAGCCTCACGTCTTTTACTAAACTGATCTTCAAATGGATCTGCAAAATAAAAAAAATATAATGAATAAAATCTATTGATATAAAAAAAAAAGTTGATAAAAAAAAATTACCATCATTTTGTGGAACGGGAATCAACCAATCGTTTGCACCGTCACCATTAGTGCCTTTGTAACCCCATCGGGGAACCCATTCACCAGTAGCTTCATCATATATCATTTTATTCTTATTACGGTGTTGTATGCCCTTAGCCTTTGCAAATTTCTCCCATCTTGTTGGGGGTTTAAGTTTTGGTAACTTTTTTATTAAAAAAAGAAAAAGTATAAAGTTGCGAGAGACTAAAATGTGGGATAGATTTAAAAGAAATAAATTTTCTGGAAAGTAAAGCACAAAATAAAAACTTACGGGTTTTTCTCGTGGAATAACAGTGATCTGTTCAGGTAATTCTGCTAGTTTACCCAAATCTGAAGTTGTAATTGGTAATTTAAATATTTGATTAATTAAGAGTTGAGTGCCATCTCTTGTATATTCTTTGAGATAGTTATCTGTGTCATTTCTTTATAAGAATTTAAATAAAGTAAGAGTTACTTTAGAGATATTTTAATTGAATCGACTTAATTAGAGCATTGTATTACTATTATTACTTTAAACGTGATTCATCTAATGCATTAGTATCAAAGGCGGCTAATAATGCGAGATCATATTGTAAAGGAATTGGTCTTTCTACCGTTATTGATTTACTTTATAAAAGAAGAAAAGGCTTTAATTTTTTTAATTATTTCTTATTTAAAAGAGTATATTATATTTAATAATAAAACATACTATTTCGATTTTTGTGTTTCGAGCTGGTCTGAAAAATCCATGATTTTAGATTATTAATATTTAGAGATGAAAATTTTTCTTTTTAAAAAAAATCATTTCCACGTGACTAGGTTTTTTTGATATGCATACACGTGAATCTGTAGTTCTGTACAACATGTACAACAGCAGAACTATTAGTCAATGTTTTTAGTTTTGATCAACCTTAAGAACTCCTCAAACTAGCACAACAACGAGCAAACTAAGTAAAAGAACATAACGTAACGTATAAACATAAATTTTTTGATTTTTTTTATCAATTATAAGTGAAATTTTATTTTTTATTTTGTGAACACAGAAACTAGTTTAAGGTTGACGGAAACTTTTGTATCCCAAGAATTATTTATAGTTAAGAAGTGTTCTTTGTTCAACAAGAGCACTATAAACTTTTTATTTATTTTAAAGCTAGTTAATAAAATAAATTGGGAAAAAAAAAATTATTTATTATTATGTTACGCGTCAAATAATTGAGAAACGAAAATTAACCTAAAAAAAGAATATAGTCATTAAACTCTTTTTTCTTTAATAAAGGAAATAATGAAAGAAAAAAAACGCGAAAGATACCAACTACAACTCTAATAATAGTACGAAACAATCTACAATGGAAATTTATAAATTAACAGCTACGCATAATGTTTTTAATAATAATTCTGGTCATAATATACAAATAAAGGAAGACTTTATGAAACGACAAGTTATTAATTCTTCGCCTAAAAAAATGCCAGATTATCAAAAGATGTCAGTTTACGAATTGAAGGTGAAGTTTTGATTTTTTTTTTTAAAAAAAATAAAGTAAAATAAATTAATTTTAATATTTATTTTTAGATTGCAGTGGCTAAATATGGAATTAAACCCTTAAGCAAAGCTGCTATGGTTCATCAATTAGTTGTTATTTGGAATTATCTACATCAGAATAATTACTTTGAAGATGAATCGTCATTAGAAAATGAATCAGAGAATGTTGTAAGAGATACTGAAAATAAAAATATTTTATCGACTAATTCTAAAGCTTCATCAGATAATATTGATCATGTTAAAGAACCTTCAGGATTATCAGATAATATTAAACGAAAAATCAAGGATCATATAATATCAAAATATTATGAAAAAATCATAAGATATGAGGTAAACGATTTAATATTAGATTTTCTTATTTCAATAATGATTATTAAAAATAACTTTTGATTATTAATAGCAATTGGAATTTGATGACATATATAAGGAAATTGTTGATCTAGGAATTCTTTGCACTGAAAAGCAATTACAATATTACTTGGACTTACTTGTAAATATATATATTTATATAAATTATATAAAATTATATATATGTGTATTATTATGGTTTAAAATTAATAGGAAATTAATTGATTTTATAGAATATACAAAATAAGTCACTGAAAAGAACTGATGAATGGAAAAAAGATCATAAGAAGTATCGTAAGACATGATACCCTAATGACATAAACCTTATGTAAAAATCTTGGAGTATAATTAGATAATCATTTTAAAAAAAGCATTATTAATAAAACATACTTGATTTAAAAAAGAAAATGGACAATATATATATATGTATATAACCGTTTTTATGTAATAAAAAACTTTTTTAAGGGTTAATGTTTTCTTGAGGAGAAAGAAATACAAAGGGGTATTCAAATATGCAAGAATGGTTATACAAGATGTAAATAAAAGATGTCAATCATTATGTACTCCTTAAAATTATTCTCCGAAAATTTTCATATATAGTTATTCATAAGACTATTCTATTCTTTTCTTTAGATAACTCTATTTTATTATTAAATACTTCAATTAAATCGAAGATTTCATCATTATCCTCTTCATCAAAATATCCAAGGTTTTGTAATCGATACAAAGATTCATGATTACTCTCTAATATAGACAAAATGTAAAAAGGATAAGAATTAGATCAGTAACAAGATTCAATGAATAAAATTACTATGTAAGATTACCAAGTGTATCTTGTGGTATTAATCCAGTTTCAAGTAATGTATTAATCAGGGTTATTATTGCTATAAATAACTTTCTAACGATTTAATATAATAATAAATTATTAGTTAAGAAATCTTAAAATAAAACATCCTTTAAGGAAAAATTTCTATAAATACAAACCTATCAATATCTTTAATTGTATTAATCCTTTCACAAATACTATTAAAAGATTCAACTATATTCAACGTCATTAATTCAAAATAATTTTCGGGTATTCCAATACAAGGTAATAATTTCAATATTTCTAAACTAATAAAAAATAAATCATCATTTAATGTATTTTTTAAAAAATAATTAAATCTAGGTATTAAATTATTATTAAATAAAAATTCTGATAAAATTAACTCTTGTTCAGAACTATAATGTGGTAAATTTTTTAATATATTTCCGATAAATCTTGTAAATTTCAACGATAAATATATATCAAGAAAAAAAAAATTTTTTAAAATGTTTATAAATTAATTTAAAATGAGGATCATAAAATTTAAAGAAAACTTTCTTACTTTGAAGCTTCAAATAATACTCGAACATCATCATTATTTTCATCTTTAAGAATGATTTTGATGACATTAAGCAAATCTTTGTCGCTAAATAAAATCATTGCTTTATCAGGGAAACAAGCTAAATTAGCTAATACACCCAGTGACAATTCTTGGGTTCTTTCACGCGACGTCAAGGTGATTATCTTTGCATTAATGAGATTTCACAAAGGTTTTAATATAACGTTTATCATTAAAATAAAAAAAATAAAAAAAATAAAAAGAAGTATTTTTTCACCTTTAACATTATACGATGAATTTGACATTCGTTCATAAATATATTTGCATATTCTTCTAAACCAGTTAAGTCCCATATAACACATAAGGTTTTTTCAACAGGTGTATCTTCAAGATACTTATCATTATCGATATCATTATCGTTATCATCATCTTCTTCATTAATTATCGCTTCATTTTCGTTTATTGCATCAATTCTATTTTCATTTATTGCTGTAAGAATATTTAATATTATTCCAGCTACAGAATAAACCTTTGGCTTTTCATCGTTATCTTCAATTTTCGAAGACATGGGAAAACGATTTAGCTAATTTTGTTGCTAATTGGTTTAAATTAGAGATTTACATCGTATGACTATATGAATGAGTTATTAACCTAATTTTGCAATCAGGTTTTCATGGTTTTGGTAAGTATTATAGCACAATTCCAGAAATCTGGTATAATCAACTTTTTGCACCAGTAAAGAAAGGAAATTTACGTTTTATGCAGGTTCATCTTATAAATAAAACAATATATCTGCCAATATGGAGAAATTACCCCTTAAAAACACGTCACTGTCGTCACGTCCAAATATATATTTTTATTTAGAAGAATTCAATTAATTACTTATTTGTTATTAGCCTCCAGTTCGAAACTGGTTGTCTAATTTTTCTTTACTCTTTAGCGTGACTTCTTTTTACCCCCCTTAAAAAAAAAAAAAAATATTTTTTCCGATAGAGATTCTTATATAATAATTAATTTTTTTTAAAAAAAAGTGAGTAAGAATATTTAGACAATTCTTAGACAAAATTTTTTTCGTGAATAAAATAAGAAATCAAAAAAAAATATAAATATCATGTATTTTCTATTTAACTTATAATACCATATTTTTAATTTGTTTTGGTATATTTCATTTATTTTATTTTATTTCATTTTATTTTTTGATGCTTCTTGGGCTGTTTTTGCCTTTTACGAATATATTACCTCTCTAATTTGGGAAGAAATAATATATTAACACAACACTCAAAGCACGGTTGTTTATTTAGTTTCATGTTCTAATACTCTTATTTAATATTTCCCACGTGTATAAATATACTATTTTTGGATATTTATTGATATTTATTGCACTTATATTCTGAACTTTTCAAACCTGTATCTTTTTTTTTTTTTTGCGAAAAAAAGTAATAATGTCGTCGAGTAGTGAAAGTGGTGGCGAAACAGTTAAAAGAAATAAGTACTAAAAATATTTCTATTTTCCTTCTCATTTTTTTCCTGACGTAAGTGAAAATTTAACTTATTTTAATTTTTATCTCCTAGTGTTGTCATTAAAGTTGGCATGGTAGGCGATTCGCAAATTGGTAAAACAAGCTTAATGGTCAAATATGTAGAAGGTTCATTTGATGAAGACTACATTCAAACATTAGGTAATTATAAAATTCTCAAAAAGAAAATTGGTGTATTATGATTTATATTTATTTATTCTTTCGTTATATTTGTTTTTCAGGTGTTAATTTTATGGAAAAAACTATTTCTATAAGAAACACGGAAATAACTTTCAGTATATGGGATCTTGGCGGTATGTCTTTCACTTATATATATTAAATATACGTGAGAAATCAATCGTGGGATTGTGATTCTTTTTCTTTATACACGAAAAATTTATTTATTTATTTATTTATTTATTAATTTTTAATAGGTCAGCGAGAATTTGTAAACATGTTGCCTTTAGTATGCAATGATGCTGTCGCTATTCTTTTTATGTTTGATTTATCGCGGAAATCCACTCTAAACAGTATTAAAGAATGGTACCGACAAGCGAGAGGTTTTAATAAAGTATGATTTCCCCCTTTTTTATTATAAGAAAAATTCTTTGAAAAAATTTGTTAATTTATAAAACGTTATGTAGACCGCGATCCCATTTTTAATTGGAACAAAATATGATCAATTTGCAAATTTTCCAAAGGAAGAACAAGAAGAAATTACAAAACAAGCACGTCGATTTTCTCGTGCAATGAAGGCTCCATTGATTTATTGCTCTACTTCACATTCAATTAATGTACAAAAAATTTTTAAGATTGTCCTTTCTAAAGCATTCGATCTTAAATGTACTATTCCAGAAATTAAAGAAGTTGGTGCTCCTATATTAGAATATGCTAGTCATAGTACTCCTTGAAATGAAATATTGAAGAGCACGTTAATAATATATTTTATTAATATTATATTATATAGCCTCTATTATTATTATAATTTGATGTTGATGAATCAAGTATATTACAAATTACATATTACAAAAAAAATTATTTTTTATAAAAAAAAAAATCATATAATCATATAATCATATAATCATGTTGAATAATGTAATTATAACTTTATAATGTTTCTTTTTTTGTTCTTTTATCAATCAATGGGACTTTATTTGGACATTTTTAGGTTGATATGTATTATTAGTGTAATTATATATATTGGATTAGAATTTTTACCCCCAAAATTTTTTTTCTTTGTAATTAAAGGTTTTTTTTTTCTTTCAGTGAAGATATTTACGTCAAAATTATTATTGTATTTAAGGGAGTAATTAAGGGGAAATTTATTATTAGTTCATCCTATCCTTTGTCAAAAAAAAATAAAGTATTACAGTATATTTAGTATATTTTAACTAATTAATATGAGTTACATACACCGGATGTAAATCTGGTCAAGATTAAAAATTTTTCCATAAAATTAATCCGATCGATTTTCCACACGTTTCAAATTAGAATGACTTTATCAAACGTAAGCTTTTTGATACAACAAAAAGTTGAGACTAAATCATATGA
Source organism: Rhizophagus irregularis (assembly GCF_026210795.1). Lineage (NCBI taxonomy): Eukaryota > Fungi > Glomeromycota > Glomeromycetes > Glomerales > Glomeraceae > Rhizophagus > Rhizophagus irregularis. Next base: position 3,111,521 of record NC_089455.1, read on the forward strand.
AGCTCATTAAACCAGATAAACAGTATAACCCATTATAGTAAAATGGATGTTGATTATTGCTCTACTTGGCTCACATCTATCTCTCTTTCACCCCCATTCATCGTAACACCAGGTTTAGCTAATCGTTCTCTATCAAGATCAGCTAATTTACTTTTAATTTTATATTTTAAATCATACATTTTTTTACCTAATTCATTGTCTTTCATGGACATAATATATCTATCCAATCCACCTTTCCGATCGATATATTTAAGAGCTGCAGGTGTACTTTTAATCGTTATTCGCTCGTTTAACGCTTCAGAATATAATTTAACTTTTTGTACATTTGGTTTCCATGTTCTTCTTGACTTATTACCAAATTCACTTATTTTATTACCAAATTGTATATGTTTGCCTCCATATAAACCTTTTAATGCTTGTTTATATGTCGCCTGGGTATTCCAAGGTACGGTTTCTTTCACTTTCTCGGTTTTTAGTTTCGGTGGTGAAGGAAGGGTTAGTTTGGGCTCTTTAATGGGGTAAAAGTACTTTGCTCGAGTACCACCTAATAAACCTCTTCTTAAATGTTGTGTTAACTGTTTTTTTGCGAAAAGACAAAGTGTTGAATGCATAAGTATATAAGTAAAAGATAAGAATGAGTGACTTTTTTTTCGAAAGAAAAAAAAATATCATCTGATAAATCACATAAATCACATGATTATCATGTGAATTTGCAGTTTTAACAACCAAATAATAAGCCAATTATTTTACACAATTAATCAATTTATAACAAAAGTCATCAAGGTTGTGCACTGTTCAATCAGGTATAAATCCGATTGGTAACTATAACTAAAAATTGGTATTCAATTAGGCTTCATCCAATTTTAAATCTTGTTTAAATCCTTTTTATAATAATTATTAAACATTTTTTGCCTTTTCAGGGTAACAAGAGATTTTTCTTATCAAAAAAAAAAGAAAAGGTCCATTATAACAAAAGACTATCAATAAATAAATATATCATCTGTTTCATAAAGAGATAACATATTAGATATATCTTTTAATATAATTATAATGGCACTTTTCTTTTTTTAAATTTGCTTTTTTTATATATCTATAACTTGAAGAGAGAAAAAAAGGAAAGATAAAGAGATAAAAAGAGATTAAAGATAAAAGAGATAAATGGAACAAAAGAAATAAAAAGCAAAAAAAAAAAGTATTTCGGAAAAACCCTTTATATACGAGTAACACGGTACACCCATGGAAAAATCTGCAAATCATCGATCTACATTCATAATTCTTATCATAACTTATCCATTATCCCCATCACTTATCTTTTTTTTTTTTAAGTCTAAAATTAATGTACTGTAATATTTTCTTGTCATTATTGCTTTTTAAATTTTAAACTCTGTTCGTTCGTAACTTGGTTTAATGACTTTTTTTCGTTCAATTTTTATTATTATTATTATTATTATGTAGTCGTTATATTGAAAGTTCTACGGTCTTAAATCTCTCGGATTAATCACCTGTAATACCGGTTATCGAATTGTGGTTTTCCTTCTCGTAGCGAAAATTATACAAATTTATTAGCTTTTGATCTCAATTATTTTATTAATGTTTATAGCATCTCTTTCTTTTCATGAATAACAATATAACCACCATGAATCACTTTTCTTTGGCTTATGATACATACTCGAAATATATAAATGAATTTTTTGAAAGTTCGAAACTTATACTGGACGACTATCTGGATAGTTTTTTAGAAAGTTCGGACCATATATATCTCATAATCATGAATAACTACTTTAATGGTTTTTTAAAATATTCAAATCATATACTTCGAGTAATTACGAATGACAGGTTATTAAAAATTTTTATTTTAATTCACTATAAAACACGACTTATTTTTTTGTTTTTTTTATTCTTATAAAACATATCTAATTAATATAAATAATTTATCAATTAGCGATTTGAATAAAATATCCGTCATCCTCATTACTCTCGTCACAGTTGTTCTTATGGCTTGTTTATCCTGGTATTATACCAACAGTAAAAATAATGTAAAAACATCAAATATAGACGGCAAAACCGAATTTATCTTCGTACTTGAGGAAGAATTCAATAATTCAACCACAAGTACAGAAAAAGATGACAATCTGACTGAAATTTCACGGGTACCTTTTCAAGAAAAAATTGGAGAACACGGACCTATAAACAAATCTTTAGAAACTTCATTCGCTTCACTTCAAGAAGAAAGTGATTTTACGATTAAATATTTACAAGAATCACGTCAAGAGCAAGATGTTGTTAAAATCAAAGAATCAGAAATATTATCTCAAGAAGATGCAAGTATGAGACTTAATGATTCCACAGAAATAAAAACCGAACCCGTGAATCAAGAGAAGTCTCATGAAGAAATATTTCACTCAGATTCTCATGAGCCTGATGCAAATTTGAGATCCAATGATTCAACGGAATTACTAACCGATCAAGAGAAGTCTCATGAAGAAGTACTTCAATCAAATTCTCATGAACCTGATGCAAGCGATGCAAGCGTGAGACCTAATCAAGAGAAGTTTCATGAGGAGGTTCTTCAATCAAATTCTTATGAACCTGGTGCGAGACCTGAAGATTATATGGAGTTAAAAACCGAAACTGTAAATCAAGAGAAGTTCAATGAAGTAGTACTTCAATCAAATATTCATGAGCCTGAAGCAAGTTTACAATCAGATTATGAAGAGATAAGTTACGAAGAGATAGAGGAGTCACTGTATCAAGAGAGTGATGAAAATCCTCTCGCGAATGCACCTAATACTATAATTCAGGAGAAATCTGAAGCAAGTGCGCAATATCAAAGTTATGAAGAGATAAGCAATGAAAGCGATGATAACCCACTTGCAAATGGTTCAGACAAAGTGACACTCCAAGAACCTGAAACGAGTCTTCAATATAAAATACAGCAAATATTGTCGCGTATCCCAAAAGCTGATTCTCCAATAACGCAAACAGGGTTGAATTATACATTTACGCCTAAAACAGAATCCGAGTCTGAAGTTTCTTCTCAATCAGATTTATCAGATATTGAGGAAACCAAGTATGAAGATGCTTATGTTCAAACGGATTTAAGAGGTTCACGTTCTATAATTCTAAATGATCAAATACCCGTAAAAGTGCCGTTACCGAATGAAACGGCATTGGATGTACTTGACGAATTCCGCTTATCTAACGTTGTGTATGCATTTAGCGGACAAGATTTGATAGAGTTTGAAGATTATGACGAAGAAGAAGAAATTCGTCGCTTCTTATTTAAAAAAGTAAGTGTTAAATTAAATATATATTATTTTAGTTTTTATTTATACATTCAATTATTAATTTGTTCACATTTTCCTTTGTTAGAATATTTAAATGGCATATATTTAATATTTTTGTATATTACTTTTTTTATTTATTTATTTTTTTTTTATAAAAAAAAAAGAAATAAGTGTCAAAAATTGACTGATTTTTAATTTATTGTACATACATGTAATAATTTTATACATACATAGTTGTATTTGTAATTAAAGTGCGCATGCTCCGCAGTTCCGGAGTATCCGCAGTTGTAATGCGCAGTGACAATAGGCGCAGTTTGCCAGTTAGACTATTACCATTTCAAAAAAACTTTTTAATCATTACAGGATGGGAATGATCTGCAACATTATTAATATTGTCTATAAATAATCCATGAATTTTTTTTTTTGCACAGCACTCTCGCTGGTTCGGTTTTCTTAAAAAATCCTTTTATTTTACAAATAAATAAACTAAAAAACAAGAGGAAGAGAACCCAATATCATCTTAAATAAATCAATCAACCATAATTTTGTAAATATGTCTTCCATTGAACAAACTAATGCTACGTCTCAAGTTTCTTCTATCACTACCATAAATGATGGTAATAATTCGACTACCGCATCTGAGAATCATACTGGATCAAGGGAAAGTTACAGTGGAAATCGTAGTCGTGGTCGTGGTCGTGGTCGCGGTCGTGGCGGTCGTGGTAGAGGTCGTGGTAGAGGTGGTTCTTATGATTATAGACCACATAATTCTTCTAATCAAGAAACTATACCTACAAATTCTTCACCACAAACAAATAATTCATCAAGTAGTGATACGCATTCGATACCTAATCGAAATGATTCAACACCAAGACGTAATAGAGGGGGAACACAGAGAATTTCACAAAGATCACAATCACAACCAATGAGTGATAATAATATTGATGATAATGTTGATAATAATACTTCGGAAAGAGGTGAAAGTGTTAGTGGGGGTGGTAGGGGGTATAATAGAAATCGTTTTCATCATAGGAATCAATATCGAAATAATAATTCTAATTTTCATAATAATACGAACAATAATAACAATAATAACGTTCAAAATAATCAAAACACTTCAACGATAGATAGTTCACAAAATGAAAATCGGGACCAAGAAAGAGAACATTATAGCGGTTATGGTTCATCATCATATCATCGTAATAATAGATCTGATCGATCAAAAGGAGTAGCACGTACAATTCCAGATGAAATTCAAAATCAAAGTAATTTAAATCATAATAATGCTGCTTCAACTAGAAATTCTCGATCATCTGATAGGAATAATAATGAATCTAAAATTGACGAAACTGATCCAAAAGGGAAAACTACAACAACATCATCATCAACATCAACAGATCAAAGAAATTCACATCCGCGACCAATGAAATCATCGATGGCAAAACTTTCACCTGAAGAAATCAAAGATGTACTTACGTCAATCACGCATGGTTTATCAACTTCAACATACGAATGTATGATTTGCTGTGAAAATATACGTCCTGGCAACAGAACTTGGTCTTGTGGAGTTTGTTGGGCTGTTTTTCATCTTAATTGTACTCAAAAATGGGCAAGAAAGTCATCCAATGGCTCTAGAACCACTGAAACATGGCGTTGTCCAGGTTGTCAGAATATTTCTGACGTTATTCCGGAAAAATACAAATGCTTTTGTGGTAAGTTATTATTTGATTGAAATGTAATATTACATACTTTTATCTTGATCAATAACAATATTTACTAAAATTTATTATAGGCAATGTAGAAAATCCACTTAATAATCGATATCTTACTCCTCATAGCTGTGGAAATGTCTGTGGAAAAAAACGTGATTGTCCTCATAATTGTACATTGTATGTTTATTTCTTTTTTAATCATCATTCATTTGGTTTTAATTATTCAGATATTAACGTTCCGTAATTTATATAAATTAGGTTATGTCATCCTGGGCCTTGTCCTCCATGTTCCGCTATGGCACCTATTCAGCATTGTTACTGTGGCCGTGAAACTTTTCAGCTTAGATGTATTGATGCTAATTATGGTATCGGCAAATCTTGTGGAGAAACATGTGGCCAATTACTAAGTTGTGGTAAACATTACTGTGAAAAAGAATGTCATGATGGGGCGTGTCCTAGATGTAATATAAATGAAATGCAGAAATGTTATTGTGGAAAAACAGAACGGAAAGCAGAATGCGGAGATGGAATACCTATTCGCTGTTGTGAAGAGTTTAATAACGAATCTAATGTTTGGACTGGTCTTTTTTCATGTAATAATTCTTGCGACAGATTGTTGGAATGTGGGCATCATTCTTGTAAGAAAGAATGTCATCCAGTTACTGGTGAGCCAGAGCCTTGCCCATTAGACCCTTCAAGAGTGAAAACATGTCCTTGTGGTGCTGAAAGCATAGTTACTTTACTTGGCCATGAAAGATTATCCTGTACTGAGGAAATACCACTTTGTGATAACATATGCAAGAAATTACTTCCTTGTGGTCATGAATGTCAAGAATCATGTCATCATGATGATTGTAAACCTTGTACTTTAAGCATACGCGTCAAATGTCGTTGTGGAAGCACGGAATATGAACGTATTTGTTCTGAAGTAGTTGGTAAGACTGGTGAACCACCTACTTGTGATAAAATTTGTACTGGAAATAGGAATTGTGGAAGACATCAGTGTAATACTCGATGTTGTCCTTCTGCGAATAAAACCAAACCATCTAAAAAACGGGTCACTCAACAGGACGATGATGATGAGAATCATCGTTGTACTTTAATCTGTGGAAAAAAATTACAATGTGGCCGTCATTATTGTCAATTATTATGCCATAGAAGTTACTGTATGCGTTGTTTGGAGGCATCATTTGAAGAATTAACTTGTCATTGTGGTCGTACAAAAATTTTTCCACCAATTCAATGTGGAGAAAAAGTTCCACCATGTACTTTTGATTGTATTAGGTCTCGAAATTGTGGTCATCCAGGTATAAAACATCCTTGTCATAATGATGATGAACCTTGTCCACCTTGTCCTTACTTGGTTGACAAAAAATGTACGTGTGGTAAATCTACCGTTAAAAACGTACCTTGTCATCAAACAAATGTAAGCTGCGGACAAGTATGTGATCTACCAGTTAGTTGCGGAGGTCATCGTTGTAAACGAACATGTCATTTAGGGGATTGTTTAGCAAATACTTCAAATCAATGTACTCAAATTTGTGGAAAACCACGTAAACCTTGCGATCATCCTTGTGCTGTTCAATGTCATGCTCCAGCAAAATGTCCCGAAGATACACCATGTCAAACCAAAATTACTATTAATTGCGCATGTGGTCATCTTTCACAAAATGTAACTTGTGGTGCCACAATGGAAAATGCTCTAAAAATGGGAGATCGACGATTACAATGTAATGATTTTTGTGCTTTGGCTGAAAGAAATCGTAAATTAGCAAATGCCTTAGAGATTACTGATCGTGTAGGTGATGGGTATGTAAAAGTTTATTAACCATATTTTAGTTTCTCAAGTTTAAATTGAATATGTATGAATATATTAATTAATTATTTATTTATTTATTAGACCTTTTGCTAAAGCCATTCCAGAATATGAAGAGGATCTATTTAAATATTTTGCTGTTCACAAAGATTGGGCTAAAAACATTGAAACAACTTTGGAAGAGTTTATTATGAAGTCACAAAAACCTACTTTGAACTTTCCACCGATGAAGCCACCCCATCGCAAGTTTGTCCATATATTATGTGCTCATTATCGATTATCATCAGAGAGTATTGATGTTGAACCTAAGAGAAGCATCGTTGTGAAAAAGAAGGCTGATACCATAATTCCACCTATTCTTCTTTCACAAGCGTATATTAATTATAATAAATCAAATAGCAGTAACTCAACCTCTTCCGCAACATCATCTACGGCACCTGAACAATTAGTGCGCAAACAAAAACAACCATTTAATGCGATTTATTTATCAGAAATACAACCTGGAATGACAATAGAAGAACTCCATAAGATTATAGAACCATTAATGGGAAGGAACAAATTTCAAATTAAACGGGTATCGGATAGTGATATGACTGTCTTACCTTTAGTTGGTTCTATGCATATGGATGAATTGGAAAGCTTATTAGCGAAGCTAAAACTTTTATTTAAAGACCTTATAGTTGTGAAAGGAATAGCATCATGGGTAGAATTATGTTGGGTAAATTCTAAATATGAAGTAGTTTGGCGTGAAAGAGGGAAAATTTTAAACAACTTTGATGGATATAAAAGGGTTGAATATGATTTTAGAATTCCTTCAGTAATAGCAAATAATAATCCTTTTGATATATTGGCCAATGTATCAAATAGTACATCATCTGCTCGAAACACTGTTATTGGAAGTAGTGATAATAATAATAAGGAACAACAACAAAAAGTAGAACCTGCAGCTAATTTTGACATTGTTGAAAATTGGGAATCGATTTATGATGAATAATTTTAATAATCATCACATCACATTAATTACTATTAATTAATTATTATTTAGTTATCTATAATTGTACAGTTAAAATTAGAACAATATTTTAATTTATTAATCTTTGCTAAAATAAAATTTGCTTTTATGTGCTTAATAATTTCTTTTATCAAAAAAAAAACTTCTTTCATTTTTTTTTCAATTTGATTTTATTACTGTAACTGTAATCACGATGTAACTCTATTTTTCAAGTTTATGCACTTTCCTTGGTTGGTAATCATTGGCTAGAAAACTGATAGCAGATTCCATGTCATCTTTCAGGTATCTTAGTTTTCACACTATTTCAAAAGATGGAAAAGAGAATAAATAGTTAACAAATGTTATTTATGTAGTACTGGTATGGGACATATTTGTCTCTTTTGGGTGCACTACATCATGTGGAGTGAGTTCCTCGAGAATCAGATGAGTCATCAAAACAAGAAAAAATATACTTGTGACAAAATCGAGATGATGGAGGACATTTAATTTAACCTTTTCGGCGGAAAAATAAGAAATTGTACTATTTATTATTTATGTTCGGGCCGGGCAACACAGAACAGGAGAATGTTGCCCTTATCAGAAAAGAAACCAAACTCTGCGATCATCCTGGGCAACCGCTGCTCCGAATCAGACACTACGTGGACAAAAGAAATAACGAAGACCTTGTCGTCACCTTGTGGTTTCAAGCTCAATCTGAAGGAGCAAATATTCAAATTTAAGGGTGACGCGATGACTCAACCAATCTCTTTATGATAGTTGAAATGATCGCAGATCGTTGCCGTGTTGTAACTTCTATTAATCGTAATCTTGAAAGTAGAGATGTTATATGGTGGGAATTGGTGGATGTTAAAAGAATTAGTTATGATCATATCGTCATTATTGGAAACGTTACTGTGGATGGACTGTTTTGATCGAAATGTTCGATTGGTATTCACTGTTATGAAAATATGAATGTGTATGATAAATTTTGCTCAACTCTTTATTCTTTTAATGACGAAACCTTTAAGCAATTTGGTGATAATATTTTAGCATATTGGTATTATTTTTTCACAATATACGAGAAATTAAATCCATAGCAACAAAAATTTGTATAAATTCATCTTCTGAACGATTATTTTTTTATCTGTGTAATTTATCACGTGATTTTCGTAAAATTTTTTCTGATGCTTTTTTTCAATAATTTAGTTTTCATATTTATTGTAATTCTTTCTTTGATTTGTATTAATATACGTATCTGTTAATATTAATTTTTATAATAATGATTGGTGAAAATATATATAATTAAGGTTTTTGTAATAATTTTGCAAATTTATTAGAAAATAACAATAATGTATAAGAATTTTAATGAATAGTTGCAGTGATTGTATTATATAAATTTATTTTTGAAATTATTGTTCTTTTAAATTTTTAAATTGAAAAGATTATTATTCAAATATTTATTTATTTATTTTTAAATGCAATATATTTTAAACATATAATTATTTTTATTGTAATAAATAAATTTAATAATATTTTATTATTAATATATAGTATTATGTAATAATTGAATTTATTATTAAATTTATGATTTTATGTTACATAATATAAAACATAAAAATCAAGCTTAATAAAATAATATAACATTTTGTACCACACCATACCATTTTGTAATAGAAATGTAATCATTAAAAAATAAAATTATTATAAAATTTATTTATATTCTTTAATAAAATATAATAGAAATCAATTAATAATATCTCTTAAACTGTAAAGATTAAAATTAATTTTAAAAATTTTTGAATTTTTAAAATATCTTAAGATCTAGTGATCATAGAAAGATGAAATTATATTTGTTAGATTCCTCTTATTAAGGCGTATTTAATAGTAATAAAATCATAACTCTAAAATTGATAGATAAAAAGTTATATTAATTTATAAATTTTTAGATTTTATAAGTTATCCTGTCACATAATATTTGTAAAAGGACAATTTTATTTCTATCAGATTCTTCTCATTAAGACACATCAAATGGTGGTAATTTTATATTTTTAGGGTTAATGGATAAAAAGATATTTCAATTTGAAAAATTTAGCTACTATTTGTTATAATTTGTTGATCATTTACTTTTAAAAATCATTAATCAAATTGAACTTTTCTTTCAATTTTTACTTAGAAAACACTATAGAATTTATTACAAAAATATTGGTTTATGTAATATAAAATATTTAAGGTATTTAAAAGTATCTTTGATTAAAAAACAAAATTGCAGGCAAATTTGGCTGCAAAATAGTTTAAGGGTTAATTTACAATTCTAGCAATATAAATATAATCAAAGTTAAATACTTTGAATATTAAAAAAATATTTTTTTTTATAATTTAATAATTTTAAAATATTTAATATTATTTTAAAAAAAAATTGACATTTAAATTATTATATTTATTTAATTAAAATATATTTAACAATAATAATTTTATATTTCTATAATAATAAAAGGCACTAACTTTTAATAATAATAATGATTTTAATAATACTGCTAAATCAAAAACTTAAAATTTATTTAAATTTATAATTATAATATTTAATAAAAAAAAACTAAATAAATTTAAAAAAAATTATAATCATTTATTAAGAGTATGTTTTAAAGATATGCATATTGTATTTATTACAAGAATTATTTGTATGTATATTTGGTTAATCATTGTTTTTATTTTATTTATACCATAAAATTAAAAAGTAAATAAAAATTATTATTTATTTAAAAAAAAGTAACTGTTAAAATAAAAGCAAGTTTTTTTTCAATAGATTTTAAAATAATTATAATTAAATGTTGAATTTAATATAATTTGTATTACAAAAAAAAAACTTGACTTTACAAATCAATTTAATTTCTTGGAATTATAGCACTAACTTCCCAGGTTGAATTATTATCTACTATACTTACCGTAATAAATTTCCTTTTAAACTAAATTAATTAAAAGAAAATCATCTACATGGAATATCTCTGCTCAAATAATTTCGTTTCAGAAAAGTTTCATAATCGTAAGATGTCCGGGATATTTATAAATATATTACTTGCATAAAACATCCAACATTCCACTTCCCTAATTCCTCAATGATTTGCAACATATGATCATCTAATAGATTATCAAAGATCAATATCAAAAAAAATTTTATGAAAATCACGAGATTTTAAAATTGAAACATCATTGGATAAAAATGTAAATAATAATCAATAATAATAATCAAATGTCAATGTTGTTATCCGATAGAAGAAATTGTTATTTAGGTAATACAAATTTACGAAATTTTAATGCAAATAATAGATAAAAAATATAAACATTAACCTGAATTAAGTAAAATTTCATGACATTCTTGAGTAGATAAAAAACCATGATTTACAAACAAAGCATTTTATTGGTTAATTATATTTAGCTTAAGGGGGAAGAAATCTATAAAGGAAAAATAAGTGACATAATAGGAAAAAAGTGGGGTTCACGCTGAAAATGAGATAACAACTGGTAATATTAAAATATTGGTGGGGCAAAAAAATTATTTCCAAATGGAAAAAAAAAAATCAAGATTCTTAACGAGAACTCATTAAGAAGGTTTATAAGAAAACTCGATTTATTTATTTATCATAAAGTTTTATGACTCGAAACAAATAAATATGTAAATAAATCTGTAATCTATAAAGAATGTTTCAGAATGTTTGTTTTCATATGTCGCAACTTTTTACTTAAACCTAAATGAATTCTGAGAGTTGATTGGTTCATTCTAATAATATTGTAAACCCTTGGAATAAAAAATTTTGTGCACGACAGTTACAAATTAAAATAAGAAAATCATTATTGGATACCCAAAAATAATCCCCAAATTTTGTAGTAATCTATCCGATTTTTAAATGGATAAATTATAATAGAAAAATATTAAAGGAAAAAAAAATTTCCATAAAGAAGACTACAAAGAAAAAAAATAAAGTTTGAGTTCCTCCAATATTAGATATGAGAACACAAACTGTGGATCAGATTATGGTGCGATTAGGCGCAGTTAGACTCTCGATGAAAAATCTCGTTTCACATGAGTTGAACCTCTTTTAGGAAACTTTGCAGGAATGTCACATGCTTATTAAGTCAAAGCTAAGGTTAATCTTTTTTTCCCTAAAAATAATAAAAGTAATATTTTTTTCTCTCTCGACTTGATAATTAATAACGTAATTTATTTCTCTCACGCATCTGAAATGAGAAATTTACTCATGTTGTCGTATGTACTATATCAGTATTTTTATAGATTTTTATATGTAAGATAAATTCGTGGAGGAGGTACAGCTCGGAATCGGAATCTTTTTTTTAAATTGTGGATCGGATGTGAGAAAAAGATGTTGATGATAAGATAATGCATATATTAGCAAGTAATGACATCTTTGGGAGTTTCTCGAACTTTTAAAAATTTACGAACTAACCATTGTCTCATTGTCTCATTAACGGAGAATTAGCCTTAATTTTTAATTCACTCTGCATCTTCAGAGAGTTCGTTATTTATATCTTTTTTTTTTAAAAAAAAAAAAATAGGAAAAAAAAAAATTATTATCTTTCGGTCATATCCTATATGTAATATCCAAATGGAGGATTTTTTACCTGAAAAATCTTGATTTTTAAGGTACGACTTATTATAATATGCAGTTAGTGTAATGCCAGATTACGCAGGTAACAATTACAACTTTCTAATATATTATTCATTTTTATTATAATAATTGGTTCAGCCTCATTGATAAATTTGAAAAGAACTCTTTTAACTTACAGGTTACAAATTCGTTTTACATGCTTTGTCGATCTTTGAAGGCTTAGTAAGTAAATTATTTTTAATACCAAGAGAAACTTTCTTTCAATAAAAAAGTATGAAAGAGAATTAAGGGCTATTGTGTAATACGGTATTAGAATAAATTTAGGAAGTGATAATCAATCAAACAAGAAGGCATGTAATGATGTAAATTTCGGGAGATTGTCAACTTTCATTATTTTTAATTATTAAAAAAAAATTTTCATTTTCATTTTCTAGGTGATTTTAATTAATTACCAAACCAAAATGATCCTCAATTTTCTTTGGAGTGTAATATCGTGGTTCAATTGTTTTGGAAATATTTATTTGTGTGCAATTGTTTTCCTTAAAGTTAAAACTCTAAATATAACTCCCCACAAATATATCCAAATATATTCTTATCACATAGTAATTAAATGAGAAATGACATCACTTCATCGGCTAACTTAACGGTTAAACAAAATGAACAATATTGGTTTTTACAATTTGACTTCGCGCCCAATTTTTCTATAATATATACATATCAATTGTGTCTCTTTTTTTTTTTCAATCTTTTTCTCATTCTTCTGTGCTTTATTGCATTTTTGTTTTAGGTAAATTATAATCGATGTGCATGCATAAATCCAATCATTAAAAAGAGATTGATAAATTTGTAAAGGAAAGAACGAGAAGAAAGGAAGAAAAAAAAAAAAAAATTTTTTTTTATATTCAACAATTATAGCTCTGAAAGAAAAAAAAATTTTAATTAATACTCTAACGTTCTTTTCTAAACAATTAACCATATTGTCTACCATTAAATATGAAGACTTTTTTTTTTTTTACGAATGAAACCAAATCCTTGCGCAATATTACTCAGTTTGAAAAAGTTATCAGTTCATTTTAATAAGACTTTCTCATCCATTGTTCATACATTGTTTAAAAAAAAAATTTTTTTTTAAATGTTTCGAATAAATTTACTATTGATAGAGCTCTACGTCATGTCTACTGTTCAGCCATCAATCATTTTTTGACAGCCAAAAAGTCATCTTCAAATATTTTCTCCTTTTATGAAAAGAGAATTATTACCGAGTTGGAAAGTTAAAAACAATAGTAACAAATTTATAATGTAAAATAAGTTTGGATGATTAGAAAATCATATGCTCTTTACGTACATATTGAGCATATATTGTACGTACATAGCATATATATCAAAAAAATTTTTTTTTTTTTTTAGTATTAAAACTTTTCTTATTTTCAACTTATAAGTAACACATAAAAAAAACAATGTTTAACAGTAAAAAAAAAAAAAGTCTGAACACAGTACAGGGACCACCACCGACCGTTTTTCCGTAAATAATAATTACTCATCAATCATATAACAAATCAAGTAAAATTTTGTTTTACCACACCACATATCATACATATTATACTAAAAAACCCTAAAAAATTTTTTTTTTCTTTCTTCTTTCCCCCCACAATTAAAGAAGACCTATAGCTCGAAATATATATATATATATCTTTTATTTCTTTTCCTTTACACGTATATATTATTTATTGTATTATTATTATCCTTATTATTATATTATATATATTATCCATTATTATTTTTTTTTCTTCTTTTTTGTTTGTACTTTTATATAAATATAGAATAAACTTATTTTTTTTTCGTCCAGTTCATTGAATAAATAGAAGTTACCTTTTCGGTCTTGAAAATATTTTAGAGTTTCTTTGTGGTTAATAACAAGGAAAAAAAAATTATCAAAAGATTCTATTAAACAACCAAAGATATTTTTTATACTTTAGATTTTATAATTAATTACTTTAATTTTTTTCGATACAACAATATAAATCAAGTAACACCTAATTTCACCAAAAGAACATTTCGACATAATGCCTTTCCTTAGTAAGTTAAAGAGTGTTTTCTGCTGCAACACCAACAAGTATATACTTGACGACGACGACGATGATGTTGCTTCCATCATTGAACGCTGCACCATGAGTCAACAAGAGGAGGAGGAAGTTTCGGAGAAACCATTATTAAATGACTTTGAAAATAAGTTCGATTCTCCTACAACAAGACCTTTCTATCAAACCAACCAAGTCATTGTAAAGTCCGTATTAAGGAAGAAGAGAAATGCTTCCGTCTCCTCTACAAAAAGTCATTCACCAAGAAGAAGGTATAATATTCTACTCTTCGGGGATAATTTAACAGCTGGTAAGATTTTCAATTGAATATAAATTATAGATTCTTTTCATGATTCGGGTGGGTTAATTGAAATGTTTTCGGACTACATCGATATATGATGTTCGAATTGATTGACGTCCATCCGTTCATCAGCGGCTTATCATTCTTTTACTGAAATTAATTATACTGAATATCAAAATTAACACGTCATTTTTTATTTTAATGTTAAAAAGGTTGGGTAAAAAATGAAGATGGTTATGGTACATATCATCCATACGGATTGAGAGTACAAAAAAGGTTCGAAGATGAAGGTTTAGATGTAGAAGTAAGATTATCAGAAAATAAATTTTTTTTCGCGTTTATCTCCTAATTTTCGGACAAGAATTCGATTTCTAAACCTATTTTTAAATAATTAACAGGTTACAGTGAGTGGTGTTCCCGGTGAATGTGTCGTTCAATCTATGGAAGAACGATTAAAACATGAATTAGAACAACCCGGCAAATGGTACGACTGGGTAGTCATTCTTGGAGGTAAATAAATAAATTTACTTATATGTTAACTTGAATAATATAATATATACAAGTATATACAAGTTTATTACAAGTATATACGAGTATATATAAATTATGTCATATACCTATAATTAAAAATATATATATACATTCAATTATTTATAGGCACTAATGATGTGATTAACGGATATTCCGCCTGGGATATTTATGATGGACTTAAAAAATTGTACGCATTATGCTCGAAACATGGCGCAAGAATTTTAGGAGTAACAGTTCCGGAATTTGATTGGGTAATTAAACAATTTGCAGAGCGTTGCATATGTTTCGGATAGATTTTATCGTTACATAATATATTTAATTTGGAATTTTCTTTGTTGAATTTTTTAGGACTTGGTCAATCATTTAGATTATCAGCGTCGTATTGTAAATGAACACCTTAAGTAAGTCAAAATTTTTTTTTTTTTACTATTCTTTTTATACTTCAAACCATAAATGAATTTTGTTCGTTTAATAATACTTTTCTTCTCTCATCTAGCGTTTACAATAATAGCACCACGAGGAACGCATTCACACTCTTCTTGTTAGACAGATTCTTCCCAATGCAATCTTTAACAACGGAACAACGAAGAATCTTTTGGGATTATGATGGTGTACACCCAACCGAGGAAGGGTATGATCTCATGGGAGATATGGTTTGTATTCCTAAACTTTATTATATAATCTTGTCACGTGATTTCATGTGAAAGTTAAAGTATATACCCGTGATAGCATGATGTTAATATCTTATCTTGCATAATCACGACAATATAGATCTTCGACCTTTTACTTAAAGAAGGATCATGGGATTAAATTGCATTGCCATATGGGAGACAATATTTTTGAGCAACAATATATCGTTCTTATATATAAACATAAAAACTTTCTTTTTTGGTTTTGCTCAATCTTTGGCCTTTTTTTTCTTACATACTAGATCTATATTCGAAAAAAAAAAAAATTCGAATCAATTTTGATGATGACTTTCATCATGTTGATTTGAGTTTTTTTTTTATTTTACTTCTCTTATCGTCTCCCTTTTTTCTTTAAATAACGATAATGATTTGATATCAAATCGAAACTCGGAGTAAAGGGAGTTTCACTTCCCACACATTAATTTTTCTTCGTTGCTCTTCTCTTATATATAGAAGTGGGAAGTTAGAAAAAATTGATGTCACAAAAAAATTTATATTATAGAATTTGGGTTTCATAGTTGTAGATTATATTATTGGGTATAAATATTGGGAAATTGTTGACATCAAAAAAAAAAAAAGGAAAAAAATTACTTTTTTTTCTTTTTTTTTCGGTTTTTATTTATTTATTTAATACACATTTCTACACAAGTTCGAATGGAATACACTAATAGTACAATTTATTCGTTATCTCTTTTTCGATTCAGATGAGAAAGGAAGGAAGGAAAGAAAAGAAAGTTATGACCAAGAGATATTTTTAATTTGTTTTTAAGAAACATATTAATAGGGTTTAAAAAAAAGCAAAATTTTAAAATATTCTCCTTTTTTTTTTCTTTCCCCTTTTTTAATCATCTTTTTTAACTCATCAAAAAAAAAAAAAAATTACTTCATAATTCAAAAAAACGCATTTCAATTTTCTCTAGACTTTTGGTCGGCAATAATTTTATGGTATAGATCTCCCCCTTATATATAGTTTAATTCTTCAAAAAAAAAAATTGTTCCCTCAATCTTGCCGTTCAGCAAAGAAAAAAGAAAACAGCGAGTCGCGCTGTTTAGGTAAAAAGAAACATTAGGGTTCTAATCATTCTCCTTCAAATTTCCGAAAAACTTGACGTCCAATCAAAACGTCTTATCAGCAACAATTCAACTCGACCAGCAAAAATTTCAAAGACTTCAACGAAACAAAGACCTCCTTTTGTTCGGTCCGAACAAAATATAATCTCTTCGAAATGAAGGATTTCAAAAAAAAAACGACATTAAACTCAATTCCCATTTTCTTTTTTCAAAAAAAAAAAACATGCATTCCTTTAATTTTATGATTTTAATGATTCAAAAATTAGTCAAAGCAGAAAAAAAACATACCACTTTTTTTTTATCTTTTTTTTTTAATGTAGAAAAAAGAAATCATATATGGGAAATTTCGGAAATTGTTTGGAAGGGAAAAGACTATTAAGTAACATGCATATATGTTAATGACACAGATCAAAGGTTTCTCTTTATTATACCATGAACTTTTTCTAATTTATGAAAAATAGAACATTTATCTTATTGCCGACCAGCAAAAAAAAAAAAATTTTAACGCAAAAAAAAGAAAAACATTCAACACATTTTTTCATTTTAAAAAAAAAACCACTTTTCTTCCTTGTATATAGTTTTTTTTTATATATAAATAGTTCTTGTATTTATTTATTATTATTATTTTTTTTTTCTCATTCAAAAATCAAAAATCTCGTTTCTGTTGTTTGTTTTTTTCTTCAACGCATTTTTTTTATATTTCTTCAGGTTCTTTTACTTTTTTTTTACATTGCGGTTTCTTCTTTCCTTGAAGGAAAGACATTTTTTTAATTCGCTTTTATGATATCATCAATTTTACATTTATGAAAAATTGTTAATTACTTTTATTTTTTATTTAATGCATTTTTAAGGACTATAATATAGTTAAAGAAAGAAAGTTCGATTTTTTTTTTGTTCTTTTAATATTCTTTGTTGATTTTTTTTATCCTCCTGTAAACTATTATTCATTTTTTTTTCTTTATGAAAAAAACCGAACTTCTTTTCTTTAATTATTATAACACTTTTTAACACACACAAAATATTTCTTTTATATGCTATTATTTTATAACTTTTTCCGACTTTATGAACAAATCTTCGATAATAGTTCGTTTTTCTTTTAAAAAAAAAAAATTTATTTCGCTTTTTTCTTATTTTATCGATTCTTTTTTTTCACATCTCTACAATTTTTTTTGTTTTCTCGTTAATTTTTTTCGTTTTCAATTTTTCTATTTTATTTTTTTCAACTTTTACTCGATCGAATTTTTTTGGCAAATCGTTAATAAATCTGAACAAATGGCACAAATTCTGAAAATTTCTTCGTACTAAAAAAAAAAAAAATTATTTTGTTCCTCGTGTGAAAATTATTTTTTTTCGTGTTTAATTAAAAAAATGTGTACATTACGTAAAAAAAAATATATATATATAAATTATCGTTATCATATTGTCGTGTAACAACCAACATTTATATAGATTGATTAAATGACAATCACTATTAAATGACTAATATTTAAAATTGCTTTTTTTTGTAAAAGAATAAAAAAAGGGTAAAAAAAAAAGACGCTCTGAAAATCCTTATACGGGAAAAAATTACGCGTTTTTGATCTATTGAAGTTTACAAGAAGTCGTACGACATAGAATACATAGTCGACATAAAGATAAGTGGCGAATTAATTAATAATAATTGAGTATAAAGTTGGTTAGGTCATAATTTCATAAATAAAACACGTGTTTAAAAAAAAAGAGAAATATTACCGATAGTCCGATACTACCGAAATCATCTTTAAATCTTAATCTTTAATCATCAAAAAATATCAACGAGACCGTTTTTTTATAAATGTTAATTGATTCAAATGATATAAATGATATTCAATCAAATGATTTTAACAAAATTTCATGCATGTATTTGACCTATCATAACTTAAAATAATTTAACTTGAAACAATGAACAATGGAGAAATACTTTTAATATTTTTTTTATTTTTTTTTTCAATAAGAATAAAAATATCTAATTTTAATAAAAATATAGACGCGTGAAAAAAATTTTCATTGATGCGTTTTTTTAATAAAACTCATGTTTATGCTTTATTGTTTTTTGTTTTTTTTTTAAAAAAAAAAAGTTTATTTTTGAATGAAAATGAATGAGATTAATTTTTTTTGATGTAAAAAAACATTCGGTATATTAAAATTAATTAATTATATTTATCTTTATTGTATGTAATATTGACGCAAGCTGAATATATTTTTTTTTCATATGAACAAAAAAAAAAAAAAAATTTTTTTTTTAATTTCCTTTAAACGTTCTCATTTTGCACACTTTGCACACAGAAAATTATTCATTATTCATTTTTTATTCATTTTTTTTCTTCCATTTTTTGTCCCCCTGCTTGTGGGCTGAAAAAAACTTATCTTTTTGCACATTTGTTTATCATTTTATTGGGGATATTGACATCCTGTAAGTTTTTTTTTTTATCAAGTTTTTTTCCCTTTGAGAATAAAGATGAATATAGAAATAGATTTTTTTTGAATATGAAATTAAACTTAAAAAAAATTGAATAAGTCTGGGAAAAAATGTAATATTTTTTTTTCTTATAAATAAAGATGCCTCCCGAAGAAAAAGATGTAGTTTATAACATCAAACAATAATAAAAAAAAAAAAAATTCAATTAATTTTTTTTTTTCGCTTTAAAAAAAAAATTTAAAATAAATAAAAAATGTAAAAAAAAACAATCACTTTTTTTTTAAATCATCTTTTAAATCACCTTTTTTTTTTCTTTTTTAAAAAATCAAATCACCTTTTTTTTCCAACAAAATACTTCCCTATACAACACATTCTTTTTTAATTGAAAAAAAGAAAAAAAAAGGACTAAATATATTAAATATATTAATGTTGAAATAAAAAGTTCGAATAATTCAACATTCCTTCTTTAAAAAAACATTTTTAAAAAAATAAAGCGAAAAAAAAAAATACAATGTACATTTAATATAATGAAATTTAACGTTTTTTTTTTACCGTTTTTTAACGATTTTTTTTTTAAAAAAAAAAATTTCGCGACTCTATTTTTTTATCTTTTTAACGAACGATGAATTTAACTTCTTTCTTTTGCGTTTGCTGCGTACTATTAAAGAAAGAAATATATTTTCGATTTTAAAAAAAAAAAAAAACTTCGAAAGATCACTCCTGTTTATATAATCCTATTTCATTTTAATATTTGAAAGCAACAAAAAAACATTTCGTTTTTTTTCTTTACTTTTCTTTACTTTTCTTTTATCGAATAAAATATCCGTTTATCGAAACAACAAAAAAAAACAACAAAACGCCAAACAACGGTTAAATCAAAGTTACGATATGAATCAATCTACTTTTACTATATATCGACGAATTGAATCTTAGGGTTCATCTTCTCTTTTATATATACACGAATCCTTTGGATTCTTTTTATTTCAAAAACCTATTATAAATACATTATTTTTTTTTTACTTGTAAAAAAAAAAACGATTTAATATTTTTTTTCGGAATCACAAAAAAAAAGAATAATATATCACGTATTAAAAATGGAATTAATGAAAACTTCCAAAAGGTTTTAACAGTACAATGTATATTTTCTTTTTTTTTTTATATATATTTTTCATTGTAGATAAAAACGACAATTCTTTTTTTCTTTCAATTTTGTAAATTTTCGAGAATTTCCTTTATTATAAAATTATAAAAATTATAAAAAACAAAAAAATTATTGTTTCCTTTTTTTAAAAAAAAAACGCTTACTTTTTTTAGCGAAAAATTTTTTTCTATTTTTTTTTCTATTTTTTTGGGTTTTTACAAAAAAAAAAAAAAAACTTTGGTAAAAAAAAACCGAGGTTTTTTATTATAAAAAAAAAAAAAACCTGAAAAATTTCATTCAAAAAGATATTTTTTTTCTTGTTTTTTCTTTTTTGTAAATATATTTTTTTTTCTTTTAACTCGATTTTTTTTTTCCTTTGTATACTTTTTTTCTTCTTTTTTTCTTTCTTTCTTTATTTTTTTTTTGTCTTTTTTTCAAAAACAAAAAAATGAACATTATATTATATAGAATTTTTCTCTTTTTTTTTTCCAAATACTATAAAAAATTTGTAAATTTGACGCTTGAAATAAAAATGTTTACTTTATTTAAAGTATAAGAATAATTTTAAAAAATGTATTTTATTTTAAAATAATGAACAAGAGAGATAAAAAGACGGTATACCGGCAAATACAATATTACAAAATTACATCATTACAACCTTATCAAACATATCCATCAAAAAAGATAACATAGATACGATCAAAGTTGAAAATAACAAAAATAACATTAGTTTTTAAAGTACTTCACTAAGAATCTATTATTATTACCTTTAGCAATACTGAATGTTTGATAACTGCAGTCATACATAAATTGCATAAATTGCATAAATTGATATCTATTTCGTATCATGATATATTTCGCTGATGGCAACAATGGCAATGTAAAAAAAACACCACCAAGTCGATTATCATATGTTAGTTACTCCGATCTTAGTAAATATTAGTTTAGTAATTGTTGAACAGACTCATGCACATTATATATTACGCCATTATTCGGCGAGATCTCAATTGATTTCATTCATTTCAAAAAGAAAATTGAACTTTGCATATAATCATATTTAGATAATTAGAGTAATTGCATTTGTGAGACGTATGACGGCGACTCAGAGTTTTGATTCTGTGATTCCTCGAGGACACTAGGAGGCTCACTTACAGTTATGGTTGTAATCGTAACAAAAAAAATGTAAATCATGCACAATCAGGCAAACATATCTTCTTGAAGAGGATGCAAAAGATAAAGGAAAATATATATGAAACTTAAAAAAGTATTTAAAAGTTGATGATAGATGTATTGCTATGATAACATTATCAAAATAGATAATCTATGGTATATTGCTTTTAGTTTGACCTTTGATAAATATTGGTACAACATAATAAACCTAAAAAAACCATCGCTCTAAATTTCGGTCGCGTCATCTTTCATCGTACACATTCTGATTATTATGCTCATTTAAAAATGTGGTCAATCAATAACTTAAGCAACGAAAAAATGCATCAACTAAAAATAAACAGGCTTTATCTGTTTTATTCATCAATGACTTTGCACTTTGGGTGACTTCTCTCTAAAGCTTATCAATTAAATTAATCTGGTATAGTTTCATTTGTAGTCATTTAGCGATCGAATGGGTTGATCACCTGACATAATAATCCGAAATTTCAGGGTCCCTGTCGTACGCATGTCGTATGTTACATTAATTTCCTTTTTTGGAGATACGTGTTTTTTCATATTTTTCATAATTTCATTTTACTTAGTAGTCCAATACATTTACCGGCCAAAATTAATTGATCAAAAGTTTATATTTGGGATTACTATCAATTATTCTATATACAAAAATAAACTGTGTTACACAATCTGATTGATCATTTCTCGAATTCAAGTTTTTTTTTATTGAGGCGAATTTATTATTAAGAAATTTATATAATTTTTTAGTGCTAAGCCTCGTCAAGTGAAAATCGAAATTGAACTAGATCAAAAATAATAATTCATATAACAAAACTCAATGAAATCATGTAAGAGTTCAAGTTTATTTTCTTTTTTTTTCGGCTTTTTTTTTAAAAAAAAAAAGGATAAAAACGCCTCAAAGTAATAAACAAACGCATGTCAATGAAAATGGTTAACTTAATTCAAACATGATTTATTTTTTATTTAAATTCACGCCTTTTTTCACAATTTGTTCAAACCTTTTTTGAAAAAGTTCTTTTTGAAGTTGATTATCATATTAGATTAATTAATTAGTAATTGTATATCTAGATTAACGTGTTTTATATAAGTATACTTTTAAAATAATTATCTATAATTATATATATATATTTTTTTTTTAAAGTAGGGGAAAATAATTTATTAGTCAACGATGTAAGTTTTCTCATTGATTTTACGAATTTTTTATATAATGATAAAAAGAAGAGATGTTTAAGCTTTTTCTATGGATATTTATTTAGGTCATCGGAAAAAATTGAATCAGTAAAGAAACAAGTTGAAGAAACAACAAAAGAAATACATAACACTCTTCATCTACTTGCTGAGAAAGATAAAAAATTAGATGAATTAAAAGCACAATCGGGTATATTATTTATTGTATCACTTAAAGTATATTAATATTATATTATTATTATTATTATTATTATTATTATTATTATTATTATTATTATATTATATTTATTATTATTATTATTATTATTATTATTATTATTATTATTATTATTTAAAAAAAAGACTTTTTAAAATAATTTTTTTTTTCTTGATTACTTATTAGACTCGTTATTAGAATCTTCTGCACGCTTTAAACCTGTAGCTGTAAATCTTCATAAAAAATCACGATGGAAAAATATTAAAATGACTATTATTCTTACTGTTGTTATAATTCTCATCTTGGCCGCTATTATTGGTATGTTTAAAAAAAATGTTTAAAAATTTTATTTTTATTATATTAAACTAATGAATAATTTTAATTTTTTTTAAAAAAAGTTCCAACCATTCTTAAATTTCAAGGAAAACTCTAGAATAAATTTATTTATTTATTTTTTATTTATTATTTCTTTATTTCTTTATTTATTTCTTTATGTTTATATTCGTTGTAATTTAATTTATTTATTGCATATGTTTTTAATCTTTCACTTTCAATACACGCCTGCGTTTCAAAAATTTCTCGTTAATTCTTAATGAAAAAAAAACAATCATTATTATTATTTTAATAATAAATATGAAAAGGAATCCACCGTTTTGTGATCTAAAAGTCCATGAATGAATTCGGCCTTCATATCTCATGTATTTTGTTTTCTAAGCCTTTCGTCATTTTTAGGAATGAAGCCAATATCGATCATGCAAAATTTTGACAAGGATATAATCAAGGCAAGTTGATTCGTGATATATAGATTGAAAGATCTTTAGCAATATGAATAATTTATGTTTCGCTTTTGTTATACATACAATAAGTTGGCCAAATCATGAAATTTCTTTGCTTTATTTCTGAGTAATGCATTGTTTTATAAAGCAGTTACCCCATTTCTATGCTTTCCCACATTACAGTTAGCCGGAAAATGAATTCTGAAAGTGTACAACAGTCAATGAAGATGCTGGAAATGTAAAAGAGAATCAATCACGCTGGCTTGCAGTCATTTCCATGCCAGACAGTTAGCCATCGGAAATGATGGAAGTGCCCATCAAGCTTTGTTCATTTGTATTAGTTCAATTGGTCTGAATATTTGGTTGTAGTACAATCATATTTTGCTATAAAAAAAAAGCCTCAATTTAGGAAAACTTTAAGTAATAAATTCATGTATTTTTTACTGTAATAAATAGCTATGATACTATAATACTTAAAGTACATGGATGTGATTTAAATGATACCTTATAATAATCTAATTATAACTCTGAATCTTCACAAATGACATAATATTACACATACTTTTCATACACACGTTTTTATTTATAAACTGAGAAATGTAAGAATTTACATATACTTTGATTTTCTGAACTTAAACCATTCAAAAGAAATTTCTTTTATATTCTAATACAATATTATTAGCATCTATCTAAATTACAAATAAATATTGCTAATTCAAAATTATAATAAAATAATAATAATAAAATAAACCATGATTCGTACTTACGAATCTTGGTTTTGGTTCATCCATTCGTCAGAAATCCACCCAAACCTATAAAAAAAAGAAAAGAATGGTTATTAGTAACCGTTCATTAATATTAATAAAAAAAATTTAACCAAGATTCGTATATACCTACGAATCTTGATCTTTTTCCGTTCTCCAGAACTTGGAAGCCCACCCGAACCTATAAAATAAAAGAAAGGAACAGTTAGTACCTGTTCCAAAATAATAAAAAATAAAAATAAAAAATAAACCAAGATTCGTACTTACTTACGAATCTTGGTTCCTTTTCTTCCGATCTTTGGAAGTCAACCCAAAACCTAAAAAATAAAAGAAAGGAACGGTTAGTAAACCGTTTCAAATAATAAAAAAAAAACAAAACAAAATCAAGATTCGTATATACTTACGAATCTTGGTTCTTTTCTGTACTTCGGAATTCAGAAATCCACCCGATCCTAAAAAAAAAGAAAAGAACGGTTAGTAAACCGTTCTAAATAATAAAAAAAAACAAAACCAAAACCAAGATTCGTATATACTTACGAATCTTGGTTTTTTTCCGTACTTCAGAATTCGGAAATCCACCCGATCCTAAAAAAAAGAAAAGAACGGTTAGTAAACCGTTCCAAATAATAAAAAAAAACAAAAACAAAACCAAGATTCGTATATACTTACGAATCTTGGTTCTTTTCCGTACTTCGGAATTCGGAAATCCACCTGATCCTAAAAAAAAGAAAAGAACGGTTATTAGTAACCGTTCATAATAATAATAATAAAAAATTAAACCAAGATTTGTACTTACTTACGAATCTTGGTTCCACTTTTTCCAAAGATCGGAAGCCCACCCGAACCTAAAAAAAGAAAAGAACGGTTATTAGTAACCGTTCATTAATAAAATTAAACAAAACAAAAAAATTAAAACCAAGTTTCGTATATACTTACGAATCTTAGTTCTTTTCCATTCTTCGGAACTCGCGAACCTAAAAAAAGAAAGAACGGTTATTAGTAACCGTTCATTAATAAAATTAAAAAAAAACAAAATTAAAACCATGATTCATATATACTTACGAATCTTGGTTTTTTTTTCGTTCTTCAGAACTCGGAAGCCCCTCCTAAGACACCGAACCTATAAAAAATAAAAGAAAAAGAACGGTTAGTAATAACCGTTCCAAATATTAAAAAAAAGAAAAAAAAACTAAGATTCGTAGTACAGAATCTTAGTTTTTTTCCGTTCTTCAGAAACTCACCCAAACGGCCGAACCTATAAAAAAAAGAAAGGAATAGTTAGTAACCGTTCATATAATAGGAAAAAAAATAAAATAAAAAATAAACCAAGTTTCGTACTCGTACTTACGAAACTTGGTTCTTTCCATTCTTCGGAACTCGGAAGCCAACCCAATCCTAAAATAATAAAGAAAAAAACGGTTATTAGTAACCGTTCGTTAATATTACTAAAAAAAAACAAAAAAAATTAAACCAAGATTCGTTTACTTACGAATCTTGGTTCTTTTCCATTCTTCGGAACCAGGAAGCCCGCCCGAAACTTATAAAAAAGAAAGGTACGGTTAGTAACCGTTCCGAAATATTAAAAAAAATAAAAACCAAGATTCTTAAGAATCTTGGTTCTAACACAGGTCGAAAAGTGAAAAATCAGGCACCAATCGGTCACCAATCAGGTAGCTGATTGGTGACTGATTGGTGACTGATTGGTGACTGATTGATGCCTGATTTTTCACTTTTCGACCTGTGTAAATCCCCTTCCCCTTCCCCTTTCCCCATTTTTTACCTTAAAGTCCGGTTTCATGTTAAAGCCGGCATCCTCCTATGCGTCCTACAAAAAAAAATAATGAAAAGAAACGTTAGTTCGTTTCTTAAATTAACAAAACTTCACTTTCCTGTTTTTTACCTTAAAGTCCAGTTTCGTGAATAAGCTAGCGTCCTTCTACACGTCCTATAAAAAAAATAATGAAATTTATTTCTTAATTAAAATTAAAAAGATAAATTAAAAAAAAATTTAAAAAAAAATATGTAAGTTTCAAAACGAAACTTACATTACTTCCAAGAAAAAGAGGCGGAAGAAAGGTATGAGAAAAGGGGGAGAGCGAAAGGGGAAGCAAGGAAAGGACGAAAGGGAAAGGAAAAGACAATAGGGAAGGGAGGGGAAAGATGAAAGTACAGGGAAAAGTAGGGACGAAGTAAAGTGAAAGGAAGGGATGAAAGGGGAAAGTTTAAAAAAGATCCTTTTTTAAACTTTGATATGCGTAACGCGTGACGTTTAATTAGACTATTCGACCAATGTCTAATCGTAGATCATGGTCAAATTTTTAATTGAATATAGGCCGGCCTTTTTCGACTAGTGAAATCGGAAATTGGCTATGCCGAATGTCACCTGATATACAGATGATCGTCAATTATTAGCCGAAATTTAGCCGAAATAAGGACGATTTGCCTTATTTCCGATTTGCCTTATTTCGACTAGTGAAAGCATTCTGGATCGAGAAAGGAAGTTTAAGGAATAACAAAGCCAACGGAGTAGTCGCAGCCAGTCCGGCTTTTTTCTGTAATACCGAAAGTATGGGTGTAATAATTAAATGAATAGTACTTTCGGAAAAAAGCGTAGTTTGTAGACGAAATTCCAATCTTGAAAGAAGGACAGCGTTGTATAAGTAGGCTAAGAAAAGCAGCCATATCTTTAATCATAGAGCGTGATTGTTTAAGCACAAATTGAGGCGAAGCAGACAAAGAGAACCAGACTCCTAAAAATTGAAATGAAGTATTAAGAGCTAATGAAGAGAGAGAAAGGGAAGTTGTAGTAGCCAAAGAAGAGGGTAAAAGATCAAAAATAATCTGCGAAGAAGGAGAGGAGGATGAAAGAAGAACATATTTAGCCGAATTGGCTTGAACATTATTCAAAGTATAAAATTCAGCAGTGATGGAAAGACGATCTTCAATGCCAAACTTTGAAGAAGCAATAAGTGTAGAATCGTCCATAAACGTCAAATGTGAGATAGGTAATGAATGTTGTTTAAATTCAAGTGGAGAATAATTTAAAAGAGCTGAAGATTTTAAAATAAAAGGATCTCGTGCTTCTCGATTTAAAACAGTGAGAAGGGGATCCAAGTAGATACCCAAAGTACACTGGTAAAAAAATGGTCTATCCTACACATATCCTACACATATCTTACATATATCGGGTACTCAAAATGTAGAAAATCATATACAAATAATACACATATCATACACATATCGGGTACTTATATATATAGTATACCTATCAGGTACCTGATATATGTATGATATATATATTAGTACCTGATATGTATATGATATGTGTATTATTTGTGTATGATTTTCTACATTTTAAGTACCCAATATGTGTAAGATATGTGTAGGATAAATCATTTTTTTACCAGTGGTAAGGGGGAAATAATTTCTCCTTGATCGATACTAACACGTACACGATAAGCAGCAGTATCACCATGACAAGTAATAATTCTATTATTTCGTCGTGTAAAAAGGTTCAAGATAAATTGCACTAAAAGTGTAGGGAAATGTAATCTAACTAAAGCTAATTTAAGCATATTCAAGTCCATAGAATCAAAGGCTTTAGAGATATCTTGAGAAACTATCCATAGCTCCTGATCATCAGTGGAATCATGTTTTTGTTGATGGATAATCGCATCAAGCATTTTGATAGGGACATCAGTAGAACCACCAGGTAAACCAGCAAAGTTACCTCCTTGGAGAACTTTGTTATCAGCAAGGATGTTAGAGAGACGATTCGTGATGACCTTAACTACACATTTTCGAACTGTTTCCAGAAGAGTAATAGGTCAAGTGTTCTTGAGTTGAGCATCAAAATCATGGGTTTACGTATAGGATAAACCACGGCTTCACGCCATGTTTTATCCTTTTACTTTGCTATGTTTACGGCCAGACCACCTATTGCCTCTTATGAGACTAATCTCGGGTCTGTGTCCTATCATCTTCATTTGGGCAACCATTATACCGAGCCTCAGGTAACAGCACCACTATAGAAGACATCTCCCATCGGGCCATTTTAGGCTGATCTGAAGCTAGGTACACGCCGCCTACTTATCCTATACCCATTGCACCGAGTACTGATACTCAATTTATTTTACGACCTTTAGAGAGCATCCACTTTCATGGAGGACTTTCGACAGGTAACATCAACCATCTAATACCCTTCCATACCACCATTTTAGGTACTAGTGCCTCACTCAAAGCCACTACAGCCCGCGATTACCTAGCACCGATAGTACAGTTGTTTACCCCGTGGTATACATTGTAGTGACCACTCGGACAGGAAGTAGCAGGCATCTGTCCAGGATCACCCCTATGGCGGGTATCAACCACCAGGGATCACCAACCAGGACCCAAAGAGTAGGAATCGAACCCTATGGCCTACGTTACTACCTGTTCAATGCACGAATACCTTGAAGGTCTAAGACCTAACAGAAGGTCTAACTACCACTAAGATATTGCACCCTCAGCTTTACCATCTAGGACGACCATCTAGCCATTACTGACCCCAAGTGGTATCGTAGAGTGAGCCGACCCGGACAGGAAGTCCCATCCAAGTATAGTAGTGACCTCAAGGACAGGACTGCGCACATGCCAATGGCCTCATAGGGAACGTTAGAAGACACCATGAACCTTAGTTGAAATGTGCGGCCTAACCGTACACACTAATTCACCATGATGCAGTCCAACTACACTAATCCCTGTACCTTCACGCTATTGGTTGTAGCGTCCGCAGTAAAATTCTTTTTATTTCCGTGGTCGTAGGAATCGAACCTGCGACCTCACCGTCTTTCAGGCTTAATGAGGGGGTCCTCGGTGACTAAGCCACCGCACTGAGCATGGGGTAACCAACCCCAGCGTTTTATCCAATACACTGCGCGAAACAGATCTTACGACTTTATCTTTTATTTATATTTTGAACTTCGAAAAATAATCGAACAATATTACAAAAATAAGAAAATAAACTAATAAAAAATAAAAAGAGTAGCTTCACGACTCATACAAGTAAAGAAATCTAAACTAAAATAAAATTAAAGCAAAGAAAAAACTGAACTATTACAGAATCGCATACCCCAACTTTACCCGAAGGCCAGTGTGAGTCAACTATCCAACATCCAAAAATCCAGTCCGTTACCAGAAAGAGATCCTAAGAGGTTGAACTGTTAAGCGGCGCAGAAAATCCAAGTGCGAGATCCAAGATCCACCCCGAATTATAGAAGAGGATATCCAAGAAATCCAGGAATCCTGAGAAACTGACGCCAAAGAAGAGTTGTGTTGTTGTGGAGAAGTAGTATTAGGGAAAGAATTTGTAGATGGACCACGTAATTTGGAAGCAGCCGAGATACCCTGCGACTCCTCCCAAGCATGGAAAAGAACATTCCGACACAGCCAAATTTCACCATATAATTCGACTTGGAAGTCATTAAGAAGGGGAGAAATAGTCTTGTATATAACAGAGAGAGGAAAGTATTGATTCAAAAATGCCGTTAAATGCGCAGGCAACAATCCTCGAGTAAGCCAAAGACAAGATGAAGAAGGAGCTTCATAGTTCCAGCAATCCAAAGCAAAAAAATTGGTATGAAAGGAATTATCCAAAGATTTCAAGGAAAGGAAAGAAGATAAACAAGAATCTCTAAATTTAATGACTTCAGACCGGTGCGTTAAACAGGGATTTAATTCCGGTAAAATATAAGGACAAGTCCAAAGATGATTCAAATCTTCAGGAGCAGAATTACACTGCGGACAGAGCCAGTCAGGAGAATATAAGTAAGGTTTACGTTGTTGAAGAGTAGTTAAGGTAGGCAACATATCCAAAAGAAGTTTAATGCGGAAGATCCAAAATTCAGGACGACCATTCCTATGTGAAGCAAAACCTTTAATTTGTGAAAGGCAAAAATATATACCAGCCCAATCAAAAAGTGAAGGAGCACCAAGAGCAGTAAAGCGCGCAAGTGAACAGAAAGATAAAAGAGCACGAGCATCAGCAATAGAGCGGAGAAAATGTCGAATATTCACGTCAATTGGCAAGGAGTTAAAAGTCAACACGCATGGAGCATAACAAAATGTTGAAAGTAGAGTAGTGGGTTTTAAAGACGAATGAGCATCTTTTGCCAAAGAATCCGCTTGTATATTGTAGATATCATCGCCATGAAGCAGGACTTTAATCAATTCGACATTAAGATTACGGTCCATGATAAGTTGTCGAATAGAAAGCCAAAGAAGATGATTAGGTTCTCGGAGCAACTTCGGTGAGAAAGGAGCATCAACAAACCGTGTCCATAGTGAAATTAACTGACTACAATCAGTATAAATAGAGATTGACGAATCACGGAAAAGAGCATTCAATCCTAATAGAACAGCAGAAATTTCAGAGCGCAAAGCGGAAGGAAAGTAAGAAGGGAGATGCATGGAAGAAGATTCCAGAACAAGTCCATCATCATCAAGAGCAATCCAAGCAGAAGTCATGGAAGAAGGCGAAGAATCATTGGCAGGATGGAACGAACCATCTGTGTACAAAGATTGCACCGAAAGTGGTAAAATAGTATCTTCAATTCTATCGATTATCAGCCCAGAGGAGAAAGAGCGGGAGAAGCGTTTGAAAAATGAACAAGAGCCAAGGAAGTCGCATAACTCCATGAAGTAGATAGAGTAATGGGAAGATAAGCCGCGAAAACTTTGGCATTTCTGGTAGGTATTCCACAAGCTTCGATACAGTGCAAGAATACGAAAAAAAACACTTTTCGCCGTTACAGCGCTGTTTAATGGCAGATTTCTTGGATAAGGCAGGAATGTTAACCGCACAACCAGGGACGAGGGTTATAGGATCGTTCATCAGCCACAGTAGAAACAGGAAGCCAATGAGACATAATAGCCGAGTTTTGTTTCTTATAAGTGATACACACACGACCAACAGATAAAGTTTGAGTAGCAGAGTCAAGATTAATAGCCCATTGAGGATAAAAAGAATAATCTTTAACAGTATGATCTAATAAACAAGGAGAAGCTAAAGTAAAAGAAGAATTAATAAAATATGAAGATAAAAGTAAAGTAGAAGAGGAAGAAGAAAGAAAATTATTATTAATAAAAGTAAACCAATTAGGAATCCGTCCTTTACGACCAACGATGCCGAGATAACGAAGGTCAGGCCAATTCATAAGATAACGTCCACAAGGAGAAACCAATTGAGCAAGCACAAATATATTCAAGTTTTTCCAAAGTTTCCAACTTGTTTGAAAAATGGAATGTGGTAGAATAGATCGGAGTGGTAAAGCAGGTTGTAGATCGCGCCTCGGAGGCCGGAAGGAGAAAGACCACGTGATGTTCAAACGCGAAGAAAACAAAAGCGAATTAAACAAGGTATGCGTTCGTAAAGAAACAATATGCGACCATGGTTCTAGGTTAATAGTAGTCGGGCAACTTTCAGCACCCAAGTATCCTTCGAAGATAAGAAATAGCATAAAGGGCAAAATCTGTAAAATCAGGATGAGTGAAAATTTTTTGCCAAGATGCGATATGGGAAGAAAGGAATCGATAAAAAGCATTCTGAAGCGAAAATGGAAGTTTGAGAAATAATAAGGCCAACGGGGTAGTCGCAGCAAGACCAGCTTTTCTTCGAAGTACTGAAAACATAGGCTTGACTATTGATTGAATAGTACTTTCAGAGAAAAGGGTAGTTTGAAGACGAAATTCCAATCGCGGAAGAAGGGACAGGCATTATAGAGATAGGCCACATGTTGTGCTAATAATTTCTTCGGTCCCAAGAGAGCAGCCATATCTTTAACCATGGAGCGCGCTTGTTTCAGAACAAAATCAGAAGAGGCGGACAAAAGAAAACCAAACTCCTAAAAAACGAAATGAAGTTTTAAGAGGTAAAGAAGAAAGGGAAAGAGATATATCGGAAATTAAAAGGGAAGGTGAAAGTTCAAAAGTAATCTCCGAAGAAGGCGAAGAGGATGAAAGAAGAACATATTTTGCTGAATTGGCTTGAACATTATTCAAAGTATAAAATTCAGCAGTAATAGAAAGACGGTCTTCTTATTCCAGATTTTGAGGAAGCAATAAGTGTAGAATCATCCATAAACGTTAAATGTGAAATTGGTAAAGAATGTTGTTCAAATTCAAGTGGGGAGTAATTTAAAAGAGCTGAAGATTTTAAAATAAAAGGATCTCGTGCTTCGATTCAAAACAGTGAGTAAGGGATCCAAATAAATAACCCAAAGAAGAGGGGAAATGATTTCTCCTTGATCGATACCAACACGTACTCTATAAGCAGCTGTATCGCCATGACAAGTAATTATCTTATTATTTCGTCGTGTAAAAAGATTTAAAATAAATCGCACTAAAAGTGCAGGGATATGTAACCTATTTAAAGCTAATTTAAGCATATTTAAATCCATAGAATCAAAAGCTTTAGAGATATCTTGAGAAACGATCCATAGTTCCTGATCATCAGTAGAGTCATGTTTATGTTGATGAATAATCGCATCCAGCATTTTGATAGGGACATCAGTAGAGCCACCAGGTAAACCAGCAAAATTACCACCTTGAAGAATTTTATTATCGAGCAAGGATGTTGGAAAGACGATTCGTGACGACCTTAACGACACATTTTCGAACTGTTTCCAGAAGAGTAATAGGTCGAGTGTTCTTGAGTTGAGCATCAAATTCGTGAGGTTTAGGAATAGGATAAACCACAGCTTCACGCCAGTCAGCAGGAATATCACCGCGAGAAAGGCAGGTATTGGCCAGTAAAAGAGAGAAATCCAAGGCTTCACCGGACAGATGTTTAATCATCTCATAAGAAATTTTTGAAGGGCCGGAAGCTTTGTTATTTGGCATGGAGGAAATCACAGCAGACCATTCTTGTAGGGAAATAGGCGCCAAAACAGGATCATATAATGAAGCAGACACATTTGTAAAAGGAGTGTAAGCTTGTTGCCATCGGGCGGGAAATGAAGTGATGGAAGAATAGTGGACCGACGGAGGAGAAACAATTGATTGAAAATGAGAAACAGCCGCATGTTTAATATCCGAAGGATCCGTTAATAAAGTAGGAGTTGAGTCCAAAACGACCAGAACACGGTCAAGAACAATTGAACGTTTTTCTACTGATAAGGCAGAATC
The DNA here is from genome assembly GCF_026210795.1 of Rhizophagus irregularis. NCBI lineage: Eukaryota > Fungi > Glomeromycota > Glomeromycetes > Glomerales > Glomeraceae > Rhizophagus > Rhizophagus irregularis. The sequence goes on from NC_089455.1 coordinate 3,145,465, forward strand.
GATAAAGGTGCCGAGCGAGTTCGAAAAGTGTTCGTCACGTAGTGCAGTATAATATTCCACTGAGTCCGTAAGATGTTGGGCGAATTTAGTAGATAAAAAGGCAGAAACTAAAGTCTTCTGCGATCGTAAAAACGATTTAAATACAGATGCGGGGGTTGTAGAATAAGTAGGAACTGAGTAATCAGGAAGTAAGGATGCAAGATTTTCAAGATGGGAGGGCAAAGCGGCAGTCATTTGCGCAATCTGAGTAGGCCGATTAGAACGACGAGTAGTAAGGCGATATAAAAATCGATCTAAAAACTTGTTAATAGCAATAAGTTTAGTTAATTCAGGAGAGTACGAATGTCGGTGTGTGTTGGAGACTTTTTGAAAGGGTAAAGTTTCAATAGCAGCACTAATTATGGCAGCTTTCAATGCATGCCACATACGATCAAGAGAAAGAGAGGAGAAATCAAAATTAGGGCGATATTGTCTATCTAAATAAACTCCAAGAGAATCATCTACTTCAGAGGTAAAATTATTCCATTGTTCAACTGAAGTGGAAGCGTAAGAGAAAATAGTACGCAATTCTTGTTTTTGTTTAAGACGAGATTTAGCCAAAATAGCCAGGCAAGAACTGAAATCAAAAACAGTTGAAAGAACTTTGTGATCTGTAAAAGGACGAGCAAGGAGATCCGGGCAAGTAACCACTTGCGAAAAAAGACCAGGGGAACAGGAAAACCAGGTGAAGACCAAATATAATCCAGTCAGAAGATCCATTATCATGAAAGAAAGTGGGATCAGGACCATTTGTAGAGGAATGAGCTTGATGATCGGTAAAAAACCGAGAAGAAAGCAAGCGAAGAAGCTTAAAATGATTAGGTGAATAATTAGAATGAGCGATTGCATCAACATTGAAGTCGCCAAGAATAACTACAAAATAATTATTAGCTCGGGCATAATCGAGCCAAGAAAGAAGTTTGGCAATAAGATCATTGCAAATAGATTGATGAACAGAACCAGAAGGGGGATAATATATAGAAATAATAGAAATTTTAGTTTGATGAAAGAACAAGTCTAATTTAAGAAGTCGACCGTTCCAAGGATCAATCGTTTGAACATGTTTATGAAGGGGATTACGTAACAAAATGCCAACACCATCATGAGGGCGAGAAGAAGAAGATGAACAAGCCCAATAGGACTTAAAGTGATGTTGGGAGTGTTCACTTTTGAAAATAAATTTAGCATTTGAAGGGGAAAGACGCGTATCATTAATAGATAAAGCACCAAAAGAGGAGTGGAGAAAAAAATTAAGCAAATGTTGTTGTCGAACTGGGGAACATAAACCATTAACATTTAATTGACCAAATTTAATAAGGGGAGAGGGGTGAGGGGAAAAATTATGTTTATTGTTGTCCATCATTATTACACACTGATAAATCGGTAATAAAGAAGGGGAAAAAGAGAACAATTATTGATTAGCTTGGCCTTGTTGCCGAGCTAAGATGAGGTTGTTTTGTTGGATTCCTTCTTTAATCGAGCCAGCCAAAGAGGCAACAGTATCAGAAAGAGAGGAGAGACGCTGTTCCATATCAATAGGGGAGGAAGGAGCGACGTTGGAAGGTGGAATGGGAGCAAAATGAGGAATCGGTGAAAAACCACTTGTTGATTGCAAAGGAGGAGAATTAACATCAACGAGGATATTATTATCATTTCGATTCACTGTATCATCCCATCCTTGCATAGAGGAAGGGATGTAGGAAGGAGGTTTAGTGACAAAAGGGCCAGGAATAGGAGCGCGAGCAGCCGTGGCAACGGTTCCAAATTAGTGATGCGGCTGTTCATGGTAGCAAATTGTGTGGTAAGAAGGGCTAATTCTTCAACTACTCTTTCAAGAGCAGCACCAATAGATTTCCAATCAGTAAGCACAGTAGGAGGAGCAGGGTATGTAACATCCATGCCATCAGCGTAGTGATCAAGTTCCTTTTCATCAGGAATGCGACGACGTTGATCATTATTATTATTATTGAGATTATCGCGATTCCATGGTCGGCGTTGAGAATGAGAACGAGATTGTTGTCGGTTATTAGTTCTGGATTTAGAACGATGGCGAGAAGCATTGGTACGGCTTTGTCCATCATTATTGTTATCAGGGCGGGCAAAACGGTTATGTCGTTTAGCAGGATGAGAAGGAGGTAGATGCTTGTTATATAAAGCACGTAATTTATCATTAGATTGCCAAGGGCGAGGAGGGCGATTAGGTCTAGATGAAGAACCACATCGATCAGGGTTACAATTAGGGCGACCACATCGATGACAAAGAGAAGTGACTTCATCCGGAGAATGCCAGGTAAGGCCAACTTTCTTTGAGGGCACATGAAATAGATTTAGCATTTTCCATAGCCGTTTCAGAGGCAAAATGGCAATAGGCGTAAGGTTTGGGATTGTAGGAATTCATAGAGAAGGGAACATTGATAGATTTAGCGGAAATTTCATCGGCAATTTCAGCAAGATCGGCCGCTATAGTACCACGTGGAAGACCGGCAAGTAAAGCAACATAAGCGCGTCTTTCAGCACGTTGGTCAGGAGAGAAAGAAGCGGGGCAAATTCGCAAACAATGTCCTCCACAAAGGACGCCCCAGGTAGAGTCGGAGGTTCTGTAAAGCACCAGTAGATTCAAAGGTAATGTATGCAGTACGATAAAGTTTAGATAAACGGGTATGGCAGCGAACAATATTGCCGTAACGGGAAAAGGTACCACGCAAAAGAGCGTCAGTTATAAAAAGGGGGATGTCGGTAACCACCAGGGTACGCGCGTGTTCATCTGCTTTAATAGCTCAGGGGGTTATATGCATGGAAATGCAAGCCAAACAAAGAATCCATAGGGGAAGCTGTGGCGTGTCAAGATCATCCTTTTTCGGAAGTGGACGATGATCCTCTTCAAATCGTTGGATCCACTACACGTGGCACGACTACCATAAGAGGAGAACAAGGAAAGTTGTCGATCAACCGCGTCGCACGCGTCGCGGTTCGAAGCGAAGTGATTCCAAAAGCCATCGACGTCGTTAGGAGCGGCCGGGCGTAGAAAAGTGTAGGTTGAGATTGTACTGCAGCTTGTGACGCGTCCGGAGAGGCAGCACGTTCGGGGAAGGAGACTGCGGGAGTAATTTCAGGGCTTTTGCCTTTATCGTTGTTGTTAGCAGGGGCGTGTTGCGAAGCGTCGAGAGGAGGTATCGGGTTGAGAAGGTATCTCGGCGGAAGTTGTCTCAACAGGGCTAGGAGGCGTGAGAGGTTTATCGAAGCATCCATGACAGAGTCTTCGCACTGAGGCTACTGGTACGTTTATTAGTAGAGGCGGTCGAAGGTGGAGTGTTCGAAGGGGCCGACATGGAGGCTCGACCAGAAACGCGCGCCGACAGTTTTGAGGGCAGGACGTTTAGATGTAGTATCTTTGTTAGACTGGTTATTTTTCTTTTTGTTATCTTTACCCATTTGTAAAGTGTCGTAGTAGTTATCTAAAATAAAGAAATTATAAAGAAAAAGTAATAAAAAACTCCGAAAAAATTTTTTATTTTTTTCGTAAATATTGTCAAGTGAGCAGAACGGGAGAGAGTTAGTTTTATCCTTTTGTTTTATCCTTTTACGATCACTGGCTGACGAGTTATTCAACAAAATGTTAAGCATCGGCAATTTGGCATTATTATATTTTTTTGATTTACATTTACTGCGCCATTTAACATTTTGCTAAATTTTTCGGTATCTAGTAATTGTAAAAAGATGATTAATAGCTCGTTGGAATCGCTTCATCAAGATGAATCGAATGGTGATAAGCTCATTTCTCTGTGATCAATATTGACAGAGTTACTACTTAAAAACCATTTAATATTTTTTAATTTCAGAAATTGATCTAGTGATTGGATTTTGATGTATTTTATACCATTAGATTCGTCGTATCAAGACGAATCGAATGGTAGTAAGATCATCTCTTTAAGATCAATATTGGCAGAGTTATTACACAAAAACCATTAATATTTTTTTAATTTCAGAAATTAATCTAGTAATTGGGTTTCGATGTATTTTATACCATTAGAACCGTCTCATCAAGACGAATTGAATGGCAGTAACATCATCTCTCTACGATTAATATTAGCAAAGTTACGATACAATAAAGTTTTGAGTATAATTTTGGCCAAAATTATATTAATTTTTGGCCAGAATTATGATATACTAATATAAGAAATTTTTTATATAGTTACATCTCTTTATAATCACTAAATATACACTTTTGTTGGACCTTAGAACTGTTTATTTTGATAAATTTGTTTCTGCGACTCCTTTGATATCTCTACCGGACTTCTTTGCTGCAGAATTTATGGCTATTGATTGTTGGGAATGTGACTCTCCTTCACCTTCCTGTTTGAGACTCGCACGTGGTCTTATACCGATATCCCTTACAGGATTTCTTGGAACTTACTTTTCATCATCCATTATATGGTCTATTTTAGATGCACCTTTGCACGACTTTCATTTTGATCTTTATGTTCAAATTTGGTTGTGCTGTTCTGTTTTTTTTCATCATTGGGAATTAGCTCAAGGCATCACTAATAAAATGAAATCGTCTGCTATTGGACCTTCTCCTATTTCTCACCCTTCCTTACAAATTTCTCCTGATTTTTCAACACCTTCCTTGGCGACAGCTTCCTTGGATTCCTGGGTTTTTTGGATTTCCTCTTATATAATCCGTGGGGGATCTTGGATTTCGCATTTGGATTTTTGGCGCCGCTTAACAGTTCAGCCTCTACTTAGGATTTCTTTTTGGTAACGAATTGGTTCTTAGGATATGCTGGATAGTTGACTCACACTACTGGCCTTCGGGTAAAGTTGAGGTATGCGTTTCTGTAATAGTTTAGTTTTCTTTACTTAATTTTTTTGTTTAGATTTCTTTACTTGTATGATTCGTGAAGCTAGTTCTTTTTATTTTTTATGTTTATTTTCTATATTCTATTTGTAATATTGTTCGATTTGAGTTTTGTACTTTTCGTTTAAAAATTTTAATAAAAGATAAAGTCATAAGACTGTTTGCTCATAATCACCAAATATGGACTGTTCCAAATGTGTGACTATAAAGAGAGTTGACTGTATTTAATATAATATTCAAAAAAAGTTATTAAAGTAAAAGAATAATATAAATTAAATAAACAACTATATATAAATCATCATATTGGTGGATTTGTTCACCCTCTAATTAACATGTTTATTTTAAGGTACTTTTGTTACACAAATTATTACATATGGCGCAGTAGGACCTGAGACGAACATTAAAAAAATTTTATTTGGTTTTATTAATACAATAATTTGATAAATTTGATAAATAGTTCTTTTAAGCCAAAATATAATAAATATTATTCTTAGCAATACTGATAATATCTGTTGTGGAATCTCACTTTATACAATAGCTTCTAAATCTTTTTTGTGTAAAAATTAATAATACATATGTTTACAATTTGTTTGAATATAAAAGTTCCTATTTTGTCTCAGCAAAAGATAAATAAGAATTAATAATATGTTTTGAAAAATGCAAAAAATGGACAATTTTATGAAAGTCATTATAAAAAAAAAATTTTTTAAATATTAAATGAGTCTTAGAATACTTTTATAAATATTCATAGCTATTGTGTCTATATAAATTTTTATTTTACTTTTTGTTTTATTAAAACATACTTACTTTCTAATAATACACATTAAAAATACTATGCAGGTGAGAAATGGGTTTTTTGTTAACGAAATGGATTTTTTTATGTCTATTTTACATTAAATAATTTAAGTTTTGCAAATATAGATTTTTACTTGACTTATTATTTAGTCAAGTGATATTCAATCAGGTGATTTCATGACATTACAAACCGGTTTTGAGTGACAGATATTATGAAAATTATTCAAAATTTAGCATTATGATGCAAAAGTGAACAAATCTGCCAATATGTATAATTTGACAATTAGGGTTGATCACCCTTGGCTCATTGGTTAGTCCGTGAGTCCCCTTGTAAAGCCTGAGTATGGTGATCATGGAAATTAAAAGGATTTTATTGCAAACACTACTACCAATAGTGTGAAGGTACAGGGATTAGTGTAGGCTGGACTGCATTATGGTGAATTAGTATGTACTGGTCAGCGGCATATTTCAACAAAAGGTCATAGTATCCTCCTAGCGTTCCCTATAAGGTCATTGGGAAGCCTATTGTCCTGTCTGAATGGTTACTGCTTGCATACCATCTGGATGAGTTCTTGTCTTGGTGGTCACTTTACGATACTACTAAGGTTGTGATAAACTTTACTGTGAGGGTTCACTAGGGTTCCGCAAAATATCCAATCCGATTTGAATCCGTGAATCAGATCTGAATCGGATCTGGATCAAATTATTAATTTATAATCCGTAAATCCGATCGGACCAAAAAATAATGATCTGATCCGAATTGGATTAGATCTGAATCAGATCTGAATCACATTTTGAATCATTTGAATCAAGCAATAATAGCTATCTGAATATTTTTTTTAATTCAAGAAAAGTGTTTTATTTAACATTTTTTAAAATTTTTTAACAAAAATAACATTTTTTCTTTAGAACTCTTAAAAAAACCAATTTTTCTTTTAAAAAATTCTCACTGACTCTTTAAAAAAAGGGTTTCTGTAAAAAATGAGAAGGAACGTCACGGGTCTAATGATGACAAATTGGCAACCAATCAGGTGCCAATAGCCTTTCTTATTGGGCTCTGATAGGATGGCGATTGGAAAATATTGGACCATTTTTATGAATGCCGATTGTGGTCAATTAATGGCGCAAATCGAGATAAAATCGGAATGCAATATTGGCATCAAATGGGGGAATTAATTTATATATATCAGAATTTACCGATAATATTAAATTGTTAAAATCGATTGCATTTAATAAGTAAATTTATATAAATATATTGCTCAAATTTATTTACATTATAAAAAACAATTAAAATACTAATTTAATATATTAAATGTCCTAAAATATATAATACATAAAGTATTACTCTCGAAACTTATCATCCGATCTAAGAGAACCTACAAAAAGAAGTAAAATGAAACGTTAGTAACGTTTCTTAAAAAAAATTAAAGTTTTGAAGTTTCAAAGTCGAAACTTACCGATCAAAAGCCCAAAAGAAGCCGACATCTAAAAAAAAGAATAAAATTACATCAGTAAGTTAGGTCGGCATAAATCATTGTATTGAAAAGCACTGTAAAATTCGGCGCATTGATCATTGCAATGATTTATGCCAACAAAATACTAAACAATGCACCGATTATTCAGTGCAATGATCATTGTATTGGAGAGTGCATTGATTACTGTGATATGATTCAGCACCTTGATTAGTGTTAAAAGTTTCAGTGCGAATCTGTGACACAAAATTGCAAAGTTTATTTATCTAACTTTAAGTTTATTTTTTATTAAGTTTATTTAGGTATATGGCTTCTTTCTTCGAAGCTGAAGTTTATTTTGCTTCAGTTTCAGTATTATTACTTTATGATTTATCTTTTTATTTTTTTTTATTGCTCATACTAATTATGTTTTTTCTTAACATTCAAACATAGAAATAACATGAAACTTACCCTCAACATTTCAAGTTCAAGAACTGTCTATAAAAGAAAATAAAAATAGAACGTTAATTAACGCTCTTAAAGTAAAAAAAAATCAAAAATCTAAAAAAGTAAGTCTCTTTTTTATCCTTTTGTTTCTTTTAATTTTTTTAATTTCCCTTTGTTGATTGCGTTTGTTTTTTGTAGAAACGGATTGATAATTTGAAAATAGTTCCGATCAGTGGTATTACTAGTCATATGACTTATGGCCAAACCGATTTAGATAATCTTTTTTTAAGAGTTTTAAGAAAATTTTTTCTTTTTTATTTTAGGTAGGGAACTCAAAGTGAAAACGGGATATTAAGGTATTTTTATTAATATTATTTTAATCATTATTTTTTAGGAACGAAATTGACTTTTTCATTTCATTTAGGAACAGTTCTTTGGCAGATTTCCTAGACTTTCTGAAAAGATAAGTGTTTTTTTGGAGTGTATGATAGCGTAATGGCGTTAGGAAACAATACTAACCCCATTTTTTTATTCTTTTAGGTCCTTGAACACTCCTGAACGCTTCCTGGAATACAGATTTGAAGGTAGGCGGGTGTGTGCTGTGTATTGGTGTTAGAAAACAATACTAACGCCTTTTTTTTATTCTTTTAGATTCTTGAACACTTCCTGGAATATAGATTCAAAGGTAGATAGGTATATGGTGTATATTGGCGTTAGGAAACAATAATAATGCCTTTTTTTATTATTTTTTTAGGTTATTAGAAGCAAAACCTGCGGTAAGTTTCTTTGAGTGAATGCGTGGTAGTTAATGGCGTTATGATAATATTAATACCTTTTATTTTTTTTAGATCGTTTGTTAGAATTGAACCAACTGGGACTATGCCCAAACCATTAACAACAGGTAAAAATGGTAGAATATTTCTATTTTTTTTAAAGAAGCGTTATATTAACATTTCTTTGTATTTTGTAGGTTCTTCTGGCTTCTCTTTACCATTGAATTCCTAGTAGGTATTTTGAAGTCAATTTTGATTTTTTTTTTGAAGTGCTATATTAACACTTTTTCTTTGTATTTTGTAGGTTTCTTTCAGCTTTCGGTATTGGATATTTGGATATCGGGTAGGCTTTAAAGACGAAAATTTGTTTTTTATTATTTTTTTTTGAAGTGTTATACTAACACTTCTTTTATATTTTGTAGGTTTCTGCTTCAATATTCGGCTGCTCATGTGGTAAGTTTCTGGAAATTGATTTCAAAATTATTTATTTATTTTTTTTAAAAGAAACGTTTACTAGTAACGTTTCATTTTTTCTTTTTTACTCGGTATAGATTTCAGCTTTGCGTTTAGGTGTTAGATTTTTGGTAAGTTTTGAAGTTATATCATAACTTTAAAACTATTTGTTTTTTTAAAGAATCGTTTTATTAACATTTCTTTTTGTTTTTTCTTGTAAGAGCCAATTTTGAATTTAGCTTAAGTTTGGAAAAAAGCAATTTATTATGACACCATTATTAAATTTTTTTTATTTTAGGAACGATTCAGCCCAGCAATTTCTTGGAATGGAAATTTCTTGTAGGACTTGTGAGTTTTAGGAAGGATTTTTTTTAAAAAAATCTTAATGAAAACGTTATTAAATTAATGTTTCTATCTTATTTTATTTTTAGGAACGGTAGATTTCTTGAAATGGGACTTATCATTATTTACAATAATGTGAGTTTCAGGGGATAATTTAAATTAAATATATACTATAATAGACAGTTAGGTATATGAAAATAAAATAAATACAGTAAAATAAATAAATTAATTAATTAATAAATTAATAAATAAATAGAATAAAATGAAATTAAATAAATAAATTAAATAAAAAAATCTGTGCAATGATTTATGTGATGTAGATAAAACAGTGCGTTGATTGATACTATTTTTCAACGCGCTGTTCTGTGTTGCCTTCGTAGAATCACATGATTTCACGCTGATCTGTGTTGGCATAAAACAATGCGCAGTTTTATGCGCACTTAACTTACTGATGTAAGCCAATTTAAATTTACCAATCCAAAAGGCAGTATTGAAGCCAATACCTAAAAAAAGAAATAAAAAAATGTTATAAAAAGTTATTTTTTTTTAAAAAACAAAGTTTCGAAAAAATAAAAATTTTGAAACTTACCCGATCCAAGTGAAGGGTCTCGCCAATACCTAAAAAAAGAATAAAAAAAAATATTAGAAAAAAGGTTTTTAAAGTTTCGAAAGAACAAGAACGAAATTTTCGAAACTTAGAAACTTACCCAATCTAAGTGAAGGGTCTCGCCGATACCTAAAAAAAAGAAATAAAAAAAAATATTAGAAAAAAAATTTTTAGTTCGAAAGAACAAGAACGAAACTTTCGAAACTTACCGATCCAAAGTGAAGGGTCTCGCCGATACCTAAAAAAAGAAATAAAAAAATATTAGAAAAAGTTTTTTTTTTAAAAAAAAAACAGTTTCAAAAAAACGAAAATTTCGAAACTTACCCGATCCAAGTGAAGGGTCTCGCCAATACCTAAAAAAAGAATAAAAAAAAATATTAGAAAAAAGGTTTTTAAAGTTTCGAAAGAACAAGAACGAAACTTTTAAAACTTAGAAACTTACCCAATCCAAGTGAAGGGTCTCGCCGATACCTAAAAAAGAAATAAAAAAAAATATTAGAAAAAAAATTTTTAGTTTCGAAAGAACGAGAACGAAACTTTCGAAACTTACCGATCCAAAGTGAAGGGTCTCGCCAATACCTAAAAAAGAAATAAAAAAAATATTAGAAAAAGTTTTTTTTTAAAAAAAAAACAAAGTTTCGAAAAAATGAAAATTTCGAAACTTACCCGATCCAAGTGAAGGGTCTCGCCAATACCTAAAAAAAGAATAAAAAAAAATATTAGAAAAAAGGGTTTTAAAGTTTCGAAAGAACAAGAACGAAATTTTCGAAACTTAGAAACTTACCCAATCCAAGTGAAGGGTCTCGCCGATACCTAAAAAAAAGAAATAAAAAAAAATATTAGAAAAAGTTTTTTTTTTAAAAGAATAAAGTTTCAAAAAAACAAAAATTTTGAAACTTACCGATCCAAAGTGAAGGTTGAAGCCGATACCTAAAAAAAATTTAAAAAGCATTAGAAAAAAAATATTTTTTTAAAAAAAAAGATTCAAAAGAAGAACGAAACTTACCTATTCAAAAGAAGAGTCGAAGCCGATACATCATACATACCTAAGAAAAAAGAAAAAAAATTAAATTTATTATTTTAAAAAAAACAAATAAGTTTCGAAGTAAAACCTTCGAAACTTACCGAATCTAAACTAAAAAATGTTTCAAAATGAATGAAACGAACGAAACTTATCGATTCAATTCAAAGAAAGCCGATATCTAAAATGAGAGTGTTTTTTTAAAAAAGGCTCAAAAAGATTATCTTTCAGCACAAACCATAATTGACTAGGCTGATCTGCCAATTGATTTATTTTGCCGATTTTGCCATTGGTCAAAAATTTTGACAATTCTTTTTTTAAAAAATTCATTGGAAGGCGGGTATGTTTAATTGTTTAAAAAAAAAAATTGTGCACTTATCCCTTTTTTTATAAATTCATTTAAAAAGGGGCAGATTTTTAGAAAAAAAAAATTTTATTTCGTTAATTTCATTATAAAATATAAAGGACGCCCCTTTTCCTTTTTTTAAAAATTCATTAGAGGGCGAAGTAATTATATTTAAGAAAAATTTTTTTTTTTACTAGCACTTTTCCCTTTTTTATAAATTCATTTAAATGGGCCAATTTTTATATAGAAAAGAATTTTTATTTCGTTATAAAAGGACGAATTTTTTAAAAATGTTGGAAAAGAAATTTTTTTTTATCACTAATTCACCCTCTTTATAACATTAATACACTATGGAAGTCGGTGATGATGATGATGGTAATGAACAAGATTCTGAAAATGAAGTTTTACCGACAGTGGAAAGTTTTAAGGGTAGTATTGTCTGGATCCATTTTACAAAAGATCCTGATTTTAAAGAAAATAAGAAGGCCACCTGCAAATATTGTTCTAAAGTTTATGTGTGTTCCGGGGGCAGCACATCAAATTTAAAGAAACATTTAAAAAAACATAATATACAAATGAATCAAAATCATGGACAAGACATTAGAGAAATGTTTAGCTCTTCTAAGGTATATGTCTTTACTTTGTTTCTTGTAAAGTTTTTCAAATTTGAATTTCCATTATTAATAATAGTTATTAATTAGTGGGTTTATAATAATGATACAATGAGGGGAAAACTTGTCCAATGGGTTATAATAAATCAACAACCCTTTACCGTTGTTGAAGAACCAAGTTTTATTGAGTTTGTGCATTCACTCCATCCCGGTGCCTTGGTACCCTCAGCAGACACGATCAAGAGAAACATTTACAATCTTTACGAAGTAAATGTTAAAAAGATTAAAGATATTTTGCAAATGGTGCTAGGAAAGATATCATTTACAACCGATATCTGGACTTCCCCCTCAACCAAATCTTTCCTGTCCTTAACTGCCCATTTCATTGATAAAGAATGGAAGTTACGAAGTGTGATAGTTGACTTTATACAAATGTATGGATCTCACACTGGCGAAAATATTAAAAATACATTCATATCAGGATTAGAAAATTTGTCAATTGAAGATAAGGTAATTACTTATTCTTAAATTTATTCTTAAATTTAAGTTAGAATAAATATATTTAATTTGTTTATAAATTTTATAGCTATTTGGCATTACTCTTGATAATGCCTCAAATAATCAAGTATTTATTAATGAATTAAGTAAATAAGCAGATCAAAATCATATCATTTTTAATAGCGAAAACCACTTTAGATGCTTCGCGCATACAATCAATATAAGTGTACAAGAATTTTTAAAATACTTAGATCAAGAACTAAGTTTAAGTCAGGTTAGAATTTTTTTATTTTACTTAATTTTGGTTTATTAATTAATAATTTAATTTATTCATTTATAGGCTAGGCAACTTAATAAAATTCGTGCGTCTCTTTAACGGTGTGAAAAATTAAGCGCTTGCATGTAAGAATAATAATATTGATGATTTAAAACCTATAATAGATGTGCCAACAAGGTGGAATTCGACGTGTGAAATGATTTCAAGAGCTTTATTAATAAAACCTGTAAGCTTTTTTACGTACTATATTTACTGTAATTTCGTATTATTACTTATTACTTTTCAAATTAATTATTTATTAGGCTCTTGATATTACTGCAATATCTGATCGTGATCTCAAAAGCTATACACTTACAGAAGAACAATGGAATGGACTTAGAAAGATAGTGGATTTTCTTGAACCATTTAAAGAAGTAACAGCAGTAATTTCGGGAAGCACATATTCAACACTTTCTATGATGATTCCATTATTCAATTTTTTAATTGATCATGTAGAAGATATTATTGGAGATGAGAATGAAGAAGTTAATGAAGAAAATGATGATGAAAATGATGATGAAGATGATGATGAAAATGATGATGAGAATGATAATGAGAATATACGAATTGAAAAATCAATAAAAAAAGCTGCTAAATATTGCAAAGATAAATTATTGAAATACTATGTTAAGACAAATAATGCGTATTCAATAGCAGTTATCTTAGATCCGAGATTAAAAATACAATATTTTAAAGATGAGGAGTGGGGTGATGATTTAATAAATGAAATTAATCAAAAGTATGTACTTTTAAAGTTTTTGATGTATTTATTTAATAATTATATTAATCATTAATTTTTTATTTAGTTTTGTGAATATTTTTAATTCTAATTATGCCACTACCTCCTTAAATTTCAACATTTCCTCCACCTCAAAAGAAAAATCAGTAATGTCACGTGTATTTAAACGTCGCTACGTGGGAAATGTAGATGAATTTAAAACATATATTGCTTCACCAACTGTTTCTGGTGAAACTTTGGATCCTCTCGAATGGTGGCGAATTAATGAAACTCAATATCCACAACTTAGTAAGATGGCCCGTGATTATTTAGCTATACCTGCTACAAGTGTGCCATCAGAGCAGTGTTTTTCAATTTCGAAAAATTTAATTACAAACAATAGAAACCGTTTAATAGGAAAAACAGTAAGAATAAGTATGTGTTTGAAATCCTGGAATTATTTATTAAATAATGAATAAATAATTATTTATTTTTAAAATTATATTATTTTTTTTATTTTATTTTATTTTTTTCTTAGTATTATAAATATAAGTATCATGTCAATAAAGTAACTAATCTAATATCTATCTATATAACTAAAAAAGGTTAAGTGAAATATAAGTAATGACTATAGGGAGGTCAGCTAAATACACTTTTTTTGAATAATAGTGTAGTTAGCCGAAATATTCAAATAGCAGTATAAATGTGTAACTGTAACGTTTTGAATTGCTATTCCGTATTCTTTATAAGACCCGCTTGATCAGCAAGTCATGTTGTATATCTAATAGAATTTTTTTTTTTTGATTATTAGATTACCGATTTATTTTTTTTTCAAATATTTATTTTTTTCATCATTTTTTTTTTAAACCTATTTTTAAATTTTTTTCCTTTTCTTTCGAACCGATTTGAATTCTCTCAGTTCCCTTTTTTAATTTTTCTCTTTTTTTTCTTGAATCAATCTTTTATTTTCAGTTCTTTCCTCTTTTCTTTTTTGAACTACCTTTTTCCTTTTCTTTTCCATTCTTTTTCCTTTTTTTAAAAATTTTTATTTTTTTCTTTTCCTCTTTCTTTTCGGTTTGGTTGAGAATTTTTTTGGTTTTTTTTCATTCTTTTCCTGTTTATTTTCCCAAACTAAAATTTTTTTTTTTTATAAATAATCCTTTTAAGACTGATTTTTTTTATACTATTTTTTTCGGTCTTTATTTTTAGACCATATTATTAAAAATTTTTTTTCAGTCTTTTTGGACCTTATTTTTCAGAATTTTTTTCGGTACTTATTTTTTTTACAGATTCCTTTTTTTTCAAAAATTTCCTTTTTTTAAACCAATTTCTTTTTTATCCTTTTTTTTTCCCCTAATTTTATTTTCGTTTTTTTTTCAAATTTTCTTTATTGTTATTTTTTGGAGGTTTTTTCGAATTCTTTAAAACCTTTTTTTCGAGTTGGTTTTTTTTCCAATCCGAAAATTCTTTTTTCACTTTTCTTTTTTCGGATTGGCTTTTGACTTTTTTTCCAATCTGAAAAATTTTTCTTTTTTTGGTTTGGCTTTTTTTTTGTTTTTTCTCAAACCATATTTTAAACCATTTAGATTTGGATTAGTGATCAGATTGACGCTGCAGCACCACGGTAATTCTTCTTAATAAGAATATTTTCCCTAATTATTTTTTAGGTTCAATAATAGACTGACATATAATTTACTTATTTATTTATTTTTTGTAATAATAGATCTGATAATAGATCGGTATAATTAATTTTCTGGGAAATTTTTTTTTTTCATAACAATAGATTGTTATAATTGATTTTTGGAGGATTTTTTTTTACTTTAATTTTAAAATATATTATTATTACTTTAAAACTAAAATGTTTGCCATGAACCTTTTTTTTAATTAAAAATATAAAATTGAATCGGATTCAAATCGGATTCAGATTAGATTCAGATTAGATTTAATTTGATCCGATTCGACTTGGATCAAATCCAATTTTTTTAAAATAAATCAGATCGGATCAAATCTTATCTAAATCTGATCTGATCTGATCCGTGCGGAACCCTAGGGTTCACTATGCTAGATGATCCTCATAGATGGTAAAGTCTCAAGTGCAATGTCTTAGCAGTAGTTTACCTTCTAATAGGTTTAGACTGATTGGAGACATTTATAGGCTCACAGGTATATAAGGTTCTAAAGTGAGGTTCAATTTCTCAGTGAATTTGACGTACTGGTGGGTGATCCCTGGGTAACTGGGTTTGTTACTTATAATAAAGGGGTGATCTCAATACCCTTAGTAGCTTACTGTCCTAGTAATCACTGTTATACTATCGGGGACTTACAACTATGGTGGGCTGGTATGGTTAAGGTTGCTTGTCTAAACCTCTTCAAAATCCTACGATTGGTTTCGTCAAAATTTTACTATAGATTTATTATAGTTTCGGCAGAGTTTCAGCAGTTTCGGCATTTATAATAAGTTTCGGCAGTTTCACCTTTCTCCAAAGTTTTGCCAGTTTTTTAATATAACTTTAATATAGTTTCAGCAGAATTTCGCTTTTCGGCGAAACGCCATCTTGCCTAAACCCCTAGGTTTCGGCAAGCAACCTTAGGTATGGTAATCGTGGCCTGTAGTGGGCTTTGAGTGAGATCATATTAGTAGTCTTAGTACTGCAGTACCTCTAAGTTAACCATCATGGAAGGACTTCTAGATGTCTGCTCCATTATATTTGCTGTATGTAAATGGTTGCTCATTTCTGACAGGCGCTAGTGGGTAGCATAACTGTGTCAGAAACCCTGCTGCACTACTAGAGCTCCGAATAGGTCAGCCAAATTCAGGTAACCTGACCTGACCTGACCTGAAATTCAGGTCAGGTATGAGATTTTTAAAAAAAATTCAGGTCAGGTATGAAGATTGACCTGACCTGATTGACCTGTTGACCTGAAACTATTGATTCTACTATATAATAAAAGTGAGATGCAGTATTGCGATTCACTTTTTTATATTGATTTTATATAATAAAAGTGAGTTGCAGTATTGCGATTCACTTTTTTATATAGATTCTATATAAAAAAAGTGAGTTGCGGTATTGCGATTCACTTTTTTATATTGATTTTATATAATAAAAGTGAGTTGCGGTATTGCGATTCACTTTTTTATATTGATTTTATATAATAAAAGTGAGTTGCGATATTGCGATTCACTTTTTTATATTAATTCTATATAAAAAAAGTGAATCGCAATACCGCAACTCACTTTTTTTATACAAAATCAATATAAAAATGTTGAATCGCAATATTTCGAGAAAAAACGTTGCGAAAACATTTTTTCATAATGTTATATTAAAAAAAACGTTTTGCAATATTTTTTTTCAATATTTTAATAAAAAACGTTGCAAAAACGTTTTTTTTCATAATATTATATTAAAAAAAAAAGTTTTGTACCGTTTTTTTTCAATACTTTAATAAAAATAGTCCTGAAATTTTTCAGGTTTCAGGTCAGGTCAGGTCAAACAGACAACCTGATATAACCTGACCTGACCTGACCTGAAAAAAAATTTCAGGTCAGGTTTATCAATTGACCTGACCTGACCTGACCCATTCGGAGCTCTATGCACTACGATCCATCCTTGTGTGGGTATAAACTTGGGTCGTCTTCCCAGTGTGATATATAGGGGGTAGGGAGATGAACATCTGGTTACTTCTAAATAATTAGAGTAGGTTGCTTGGTTATCTGTTGCTCAACAGTAGGAGTATATTATTACAACTGGTGTTGTAATGCTCCTTCCACATAGCTTTGGTGAGCCAGCTATGCTGATGTCTCCTAAAACATATAAAAAAAAAAAAAAATATAATTTGACAATTTAATAATAACAGTATGCCAATAACTATAAAAGTTAACTATTGCTAATATATATGTTTAATTAGAATTATTTGAAATTTGAGATTATATAATAAATAAATTAAATTATTTTAATATTTAAAAATTAGAGATATATAGCAAATAAATACTTCTGAATATTTATATACTTATAATATCAGATTATTAAATCATATTAGTTTATATTATAAAAATTAAAAAAAACTATATAATTTCTTTAATTAAGTTTCATTAAAAAATAAGAGATTACAATATTAATAGTTTTAATAAAATTAAAATACCTGATACTATAAATTAGTTTCAAGAATTTATCAAAAATTTGGCTCTATAAAAGTATCTTTTGTACCTTATAAAAAATTTATAAGAATAGCAAAAAATTTAATAAAAACACTATTAGTATAGTAAACTGGTAATTTTAAAACTTTAAAAAGCTATTTTAACTACTTGTCTCTATATTCTTATGAGTTTCTATAAAATTTTAAATTTTCTTACTTTTTTTATATATTATACATCGGTTATATATTAATTATATTTATAAGCATATATATCTATAATTACATATACCTATAAGGTCATTCCAATTTAATAGTTTGTTTAACGTACCCATTTTTCTTGTTTTTAAAAAAATTTTAAAAATAAACAAACATATGTTATATTATATAACTTATAATAATATTACCAATCTGTACAATATTTTAAAAAATTTCTTTCTAGTACATTTGGATCTACTAAAGAAAATATTTCTCTCCTAATAGTACAATTAATAATAGTAATAATATACATAAACTTATCAATTGTACTATCTGTAATAAATCAAGATATATTTTTAGTAAAAATGCATTGAGTAACGAAAAAAAAACTAGTTTAGAAATTTCATTAGATAATATAATTTATATTTGTAAACACAATTTTTATGAAAAAGTATATGTTAGACTAAGGTTGCTGGAGAAACTAGAGGGTTTTGGCAAGTTGGCAAAATGCCGAAATAGTGAAAGTTTGCTAAAACTATATGAAAGTCTTATTAAAAAGTTGGCAAAACTCTGGAAAAAAGCAAAATCTGATGAAACTTATTATAAATGCCGAAACTGCCAAAACTTTGCCAAAACTATAATAAAATTATAGTAAAATTTTGGAAAAACTAATTGTAGAATTTTGGAGAGGTTTAGGCAGGTAACCTTATGTTAGACAAAAAATCCATTGTAGTAGTCCAATTGAAGTTGTATATTATTTATGTCATTATTTAAAAACAGAAATTATTTGTTTTTATTATAGCTTACTACTATATATCCATTTTGCTAAACTTATGAAAGTAAAGGTACAATTGATCAACAAGAGGAAGAATTAAAGTTAGAAGTTAAATAAAAAAAAAATTAATTAAATTTAAATTATTCAATTAGTTTATTTTTAAATATTTACTTAATTTGATTCTTTTTTCTCTCAATTTTTATATAAAATTAGGATATTAAACAAATTATTAAATTGAAGTGGCCTAAGAATAAGTGAATAATAATTTTTTTTTAAAAAAACTTTACTTTTATAAGAACTTATAAAAACATAAAAACAAGTAATTAAAAATTAGTTCAATAAATCAAGCTAAAATTTATAAAATTGATATTATAGCCATCTCTAAGAGTAATTTTTATAAAAATAAAGAAATTTTATAGAAATAGTATAATAAATATGTATTGTTATATATTAATTATAAGAATAGTATAAAAAAAATTAATTTTTTTTCTGAAAGTTTTATTTTATATAGGAATATATAGGAATATAAAAATATATAGTAGAAAATATAATTAATTCAATGTTAACATTTGGCTGTGGCCAAGATTTTTTTTGGCCATTTTGACTATGATCAAATGGCCAACTCTGACCAAATGTTAAATGGCCAAAGAAATTATTAGATAAATATTAATACCTTATTGATATTTGGTTATAACCAAAATTTTTTTGGCCATTTTGGCCATGGCTAAACTGCTAAATGGCTAACAGCTAATATACCAACACTGATTAATTAGCATAAGAAAGCAAAAGCATTATACAAATATATTCATACGATGTTTCTATAAACTTAGCCAAAAAATTTATAGGAATAGATATACTATTAATTAAAAAGACCAGTCATTACTAGATGAGAGCAAAATTTTTAGTAAAATTGTAAGCAAGTTTGCCTGCAATTATTTATGGTTTAAGAAATAAATTATATATAATTTAAAATAATTTTATATAAATTTATATTTATATATATATTTTCAAAATATTTACTTAAAATTTTGAATATTTTTTTGTAATAACCTAGTAATATTATTTTATTCTATTAGTAAATAATATAATATTTAAAAATTAAATATTATTTGTTTCTTTATTTATTTAAATAGATCGTAAGTTATAAGTTATTTATTTGATTTAAAAATTATGTTAACAATTTATAGCGTTTTTAGTGAATTGTATCAATTCTTTATCAACCTATACTATGATTCAAATTTATATGGATTTAGCGGTTAAGAGATTCATAATGTTTTTGGGCGGTTTTAGACGCTGTGTATAGGACACCCGGCTACGTGTGTATCTTTTCATTACTCGGTTAAATTAGACCCGAGTCAATATGACGGCGAAATTATTTTAACTGGGTCTCCTCAAATCACGAGATGACCAGCTAATCAGATTTGCTCTCAAAAGTGTACGATCACAATGATGTCATAAATGTCATCTCCGTATTACACTAAGACGCCCGTGCCACGGCTTTCTATCTCAAAATTAGTAATTGCGTACGATCACTATGATGTCATAAATGTCATCTCCGTATTACACTAAGACCCGTGTAACAAAATCATCACCCCTCTGCATAATATAAATAAATATTTTATAGTAAGGAGATCAGTAGGATGCGATGATTTATGCAGTGTTGATTAGGTGAGGCGGATCAAAAGGTAATTTTTCCCACCAAAACCATGTTTCATATCTGGATAAAAAATAACATAAATACCAAGGAAAAGGTAAGTCACTTGCCTTACTGGGAGGAGTTTTTTTTTTTCTTTATGAGTTTTTTTTTCTTTAACCTGAGAAGTATACTGTAGTTATGGAAGTACTTAAAGAAACTTTCGAGGACGAGCGAAAATTCGAAAAAATTATACGAGACGTTCCTAATACCCTACAGGTATGGTTTAAATATTATGCCGTATTTTAAGCAAGTGTCGCATTAATATTTGTATGATATTCCAGAAATCACCAACAAAGAATTCTAAGAATGAAGAACGGGAGTCCGAAATATCTGTTAATGAACATAGACGGAGCGGAGATTCCAGTTGTCACTATATGGGATGCTCTCGCCCTCTTTTATACTATAAACATCGGCAAACCTCCGAAATTTCTGACTACTTTCGATCAGCAGAAGAATTGGCTGGTTCGACATTTAGACCAGTTAGCGAAGTGGATATTAATTCTAGAGCCAATACCCGTGACCCCGCTATTCAGGGACCTGCCATGGCCGACGGTGTTAAATGTGTTATGGAGATCAAAGCGCCAGAAGCGCCAGAAAATCATAATGATCTCGTTTGGAGCATCGCTAATAGGCAACAGGAGTGCCAGAAAACAAATAATAAATTTACGACAGCAAGTCGATTTAGTGAACCATCATCTCTTTCCTCGGGATGCGAATGGGGAATTGGTAGTGACTTCAGAGCCCTGGCAGTTCGGAAATTGTGCCGAAACGAACCCATTGTTCCATCTAGCATCGCAGAGATGCGAGCTACCAATCAGAACTCATGCAATCGAAATGATGTCACGAGAAACGAAACCACCTTGCTTAAATTGCAAAATGATCATGGAACACAGCACACCCCAGATCTGCCCTTGCTTCTTGAGTTATTGAAGAATAAACTACCATATCGCGAAGAGACAAACAAAAATGTCTTGAATAACTTTGAGATCCGAATTTTTAACGAAATTTACGGCATTAATGATTTTTGCCTTGTGTTTGCATGTGAAGATTCAATCTTTTGGCTAAAAGATCATGATGGGGCTATTTATTTTTGGTCTCGCATAGACGATAGCATGATACGCGGAGGAAGTAATCTGATAGAAGCTTTGACAAATTATCTTTTTCACCAAGAGAATCTTTGTTATGTCGATGAGATTACTCGCGAATTGGTACCAATAAATGCATATGATAAAGAAATTGAAGAATGGGCAAAATCACCCGAGATTTGTGAATATTTCGATGCAACTAAAGTATCACCAAAGCATGAATCGAAAATGGGTGGAAAGAAGCAACAAAAAAAGAAAAAGAACAAAAAAAAGCATTGACATAAAAATAATTCCTGTTTGATTTTTTTTTTTAACACTTAATTCTACAATTAAATCCAATATATTCATGTATCTTTCATTCATAGAGTAGGCTGTATTGCATGATTTACTTTATTGTTAATTTGTATAAAAGTAATGTATAAAAAATATTTGAAAAATAATAAAACGAATGTAAATTTAACTGCAAATTTATTAGAATTTGCCATTGCAATTAAGAAAGGATAAGCAAAATATTTGATGCTATCAAAGGAGGAGGATCCTAGGCTGTTTAATGAGAGTCCCAGCATCGAATTATATATACACATAAAACACACACACACGTATTTAAAAAATTCAGTGAAATCTTTATTATATTTTTTTTATAAATAAATGAGAAAGGGCCGGCCGTCTAAGTAAATATGATTGTAAAAAATGATAGAGTAGCAGGCTGTTTCAAGGGAGGAAAGGCATAAAAGAACATGCCTGCTTTATAAGCCTACCGAGCCCTAACTCATATACTGGCACTACTCAGTATTATTATCTAAACTGCTAATATTTTCTTTGCTATCTAACCATTTGCTAATTACAGTCAACTTTTCTTATAACGAATTAGGCGTCCATCAGGCCTTCGTTATGAGAAAATTCGGTATAGCACTACGGATTATTCGGTGTATCATATAACGAATATTTTACATAATATTAAGTAATTCGTTAAATATTTTGATATCTGAATTTTATTAATTAAAGCAATTTTAAAAAATTTTTTATGTACATTTCAAAAAGTATTTTATTATATTATGTATATATATGTATATTATAATTTCGCATTACAAAAAAAAAACTTTTGCTATGTAAAAAAAAATTCTAATTAATAATCTCGTTCATTTACTATTAATAATTAACTTGTCTTGCAGAAATAAAAAGCTTCTTTTTTTAGCTTTTTAACATATTCAATTCTTCCTTTTTAATATCAAAATCACTTTCTTGCTGTTCTAAATATAAAATCTACATAATATTCAATAGCTTCGCTATGTGCTGTTCACAATATTTAACACTCTTTTTTTTGGATTTTTATTTTTATTTGTTTGCAGCTCAGTTAATGGTTTTCTATATTTGCCGACATGTTGACAAATAATTGTTAATTTCGATATTCACTTTTTTCGGAACGAGTTAAACGTGATTTCCCTGAATACATTCCAAATATAAAGTAAAAAATATTTTCTTATTTCTCATAAGATTAATCAAATTACATTAATGAAAACCAAATATAACAGTCATGATATTTTTACAACTCGGGATATTTATCAGATAATTTCTTAATACGGAATTACTGATAAGCAGAAATTCCCACAAAACTGATCGTCTTTTGATTGGTCATGTAATTTTTAACTTTTCTCCGAAAAAATTTAAAATTTTTTTATCTTAAACCAATCAAAATTTTGCGATAATAAAAATTAGTAATAAAAATAAAAAATTATTGTCTTATATCTGCGATAATCTAAAAAAAAAATGTTATTTTGATCATATTCTCCAGCTATATCAGATAAAAGATTGTTGATGTTTAAATTGAAGAAAGAGAAAGAAAAGTACTGTACGTCTAATCATTTTAATGAATATATAATAAGAAGATTCTGCTAGCAAAATTCGATCTCATGTGTTATGTGTGGGATTTGATTCATAAAAAGTGAATACACCGCCTTTATCTTGAAAATTCGGGCAAATGGATACAGTAAATGAAGAATTATATGGTCTAGTTAATTGTTTCTTTCTAACAGTACATGGAAAAGGCTGAACATTCATCCTATAAATAAATATACAGTATTTACATCTCACAAGTGACAAGCCTACTAACCCCTTTCTTTTTCCAAAATAGGATGGTGTCAAGTATACAATGCTAAATTGCTAATCAGGGGTGTAATTTTTAAATATAGACCGCCTCATTAGCTGGGCGTTACGCCAACCCACCTACGGTATCGTTATGAAATGTTTATGGTTCACTAATTAAATTGAAAAAATTAAACATGAATTCGTAGGTTAGGTTACAAATCTAATTTTTTAACTTTTCCAAATTTTTTTAGATACAAAGTTGATTTATTTTTAACATGGCGTTACAAGTGGCGCGTTGTCATTATCGATTATTTTGCATTATTATTATTTTATGAAAACCGATTGATCACTGATTCAAGTTTTTAATTTTTAATAAATGGCGAATTGCCTAAAAGCCTCATCAGTAAAAAATTCGTAATGAAAAAGAAAGTGGCTTAGTTTCATATACATAAATCATGTATTAATCCAAGTTTGAATAATTCGTTTATTTTTTTTGAAATATTTCCGTTTGACACAAACGCTTAAATATTGAAAAGCCATTTTATAATGTAACTTTGACATTTATAAAGTACAAATTTATATTTACATTAGCCACAATCTAGATGCAAAACTACTAGCATAATAATAGTAATGGAGTTTACCGTATAGATTTCCAGTCAGTACTACAAGACTATTAATAGAATAATGATCAAAAAATTTAAAAGAAATTCATTTAACAATTATAAATTTGTTCTTTTCTTAAGATATCCGTAGTGGCAAAATAATATAACGTAACAAGAGAACTCCGCCGCAATTGTCTAAAAATTTTTTCTTCAATAAGTTTGTTATTCAACGATGTAAGTTTTCTTTGCGATTGTAACGGTAAAGAAAGTTTTTTCTACGTTAAAGATATGCTAAGCTTTTTACGTTGACAGGTCATCTGAAAAAGAACAATATGATAGGGTACATACCCCAGCGACTCCTGGTCAAACTAAAATCGAAATGGTACAGGCACAGATTGATAGTACGAAAGGTGAAATGCAAAAAACTCTTCAAGACCTTGCTAATCGAGGGAGAAAATTAGAAGAATTGGAAGAACAAACAGGTATATTACATATGACGTACAAAAAATGTTTTTCTCTTTGGTCCTTTACTTTTTTTTAACCAAAATTATCGCTATTTATAGTTATGCTATCAGATTCCGCTTCAGTGTTTAAAACTAGTTCTTCAAAAGTTCGTAGAAATATGTGGTGGAAAAATACTAAGATGACCGTTATTTTAACCATTACAATACTTATTATTCTAGCCGCCATCATTGGTAAGTTCAATATTTATTTTATGTGTCGTTAAATAATAAAATATTTAATCGTAAATAACACTCTTTTTCTTTTATAATTTTAAAGTTCCAACTGTTCTTAAACTTCAAGGAAAGATCTAAATAAAACCAAAGAGAGTAAATTTTTTTAATCGTAGTTTGTGTAATTATTTAATTATTTATCGTGTATAATAATGTTATCTATACACTTATTTATTC
Organism: Rhizophagus irregularis; assembly: GCF_026210795.1. Taxonomy (NCBI): domain Eukaryota; kingdom Fungi; phylum Glomeromycota; class Glomeromycetes; order Glomerales; family Glomeraceae; genus Rhizophagus; species Rhizophagus irregularis. Next base: position 3,170,223 of record NC_089455.1, read on the forward strand.
CACCTCCCCCATAATCATACGCACCTACTCACGTTCTTAATAGTTCCCATTAATTCTTTTAATTTTTTTAATTTGAATTGAAAAAAAAAGAAATAGATAGAAATTGCGAACTTTTTTTTTATTATATTATTATATTATTTTGGCTTTATTTGTATAATAAATACGGTATATCTACTGAAAAAAAAAGAAAAAAATGTCTAAGAAAAAATTTCCATTACAAAAACAAATTAAAAGATTAAAAAAAAAGGATACTGACAAATGTTAAGGTGTGTAATAATTTAGACGGTATATTTCATACACCTTGTTTCTTCATGAGTTTCCTTGCATTTTAAGCTACAATATTTCATTCCACATTTTTTACAAGCATAAGCTGAGATAAATCCACACACTGAACAAAATTTTCTTGGAGGATATCTAGATGGTTTAGCCGCCGCTGTTAAATATGTTGGGACGTCTGGTGGTTTCTCTACAATTCTCTAAAAAAAAAGAAAGATTTTATTTATAAATTTGAAATAATTTATTTATATTAACAATATGTTTAATATTACCGATTCATCTAATAAAGCTTTAAAGCTTCTTTTTGATATTGATTTTATATGCTGACTTTTAGTTCGTTTCGATTTTCTATCTATAAAATAAATAAATATTATTAAAAAAAATTAAATTTGAATGTTAAAAAAATATGACATAATTTACGTTGACTCGTATCAGCTAAATCAGAAACACGACGCGGTTTTGAAATTGTTCCTGTTACAATTTCAAGTTCTGGTATTTCTTGATAATTATCTTTTTCCAACTCATTTAAGTGAATTTCTATATTTTTTCTTCGCGTTGCTTCATCAATTTCTAATCGAATTTTTATAGGGTTATAAAGATGTTGTTGGATAAAAAGTTGAGTAATTAGAATAAGGAAACGAATAAGTACCTTTTTGTTCTTTTTTTGACATTTTTTTCGAGATGAAAATACGTGATTAAATTTTAATTTCTACCTATATATAGTGGATGATCAATGATTCTCACACGTTGTTGCACAAATCTTTAGTACAGATTATCGATTATATACCTTGTACCCTTTTCTTTAACTGCTAATAAAGATAAATAAAACGCATTTGTTTGCTCTTGATATTTAGATATGTGGACTCCAACAGTATTGAAACGTGTAATGGGAAAAAACCGAGTAAGTCTTAAAAATATGGAAGTTGCAGGCAAGTTTTTTTAAAATAAACTATGTAATAAGCTTATAACAAAATAATTTTTAAGAACCTTCTTTGTTTTTTTAGCTGGAATTGTAAAAGCCATGAAAATTCCAAATAATGCGACAATAATTGAATTATCACCTGGTAATTATATATCTTTTATTTATTAATCATTCTTTTACAATCATCTTTGATTCGATATTATTAATTGTTAGGAACGGGTTTCTTAACATATGCATTTTTACATCATACAAATGCACGAAAGATAATTGCATTAGAAAGAGAAAAAAAATATGCAGATGAATTATCATTATTAGCAAAGGAATCGGATGGTAGATTAGAAGTATTACATGCTGAAATTTGGGAATGGAAAACTTATGATATGTTAAAACATTATTTAAGTGACATAAAAGTTCATCCTTGGGAAGAAGGTAATTAACTATTACTTTTTTCAAAAAAAAAAAGCAGACTTAAATATAAATCAACTTTTAAAAAAATTCGTTAGTTCATCCCAATTTAATTTCAACAATTCATCTTCCAAATACAACGAAAGGGGAAATTTTGATGAATAAGTTATTAAGAAATTGTCATAATAAAAGTGGAATTCATTATTTTGGTAGATCACGTATGAATTTTATTATACCTGAAAAATCTGCTGAGGTATCCTTGTTTTGGCTTTTAAAATATTTGTTTTCTTTATAATGATTTTTTTTTCTTTTTTTTTGATTTAATTTCTAGAAATTCTTAGCAAAGAAAGGAGAATCACAACGACATAAAATAAAAATCGAATTAGAAGGTGTAGCAGTTACTGAAATATTAAAAGTTTTGTCCGCAAATGCTTTTCTTCCAAATGTAATATAAAAAAATCTTTGTTTTTTTTTAAAAAAAATAGGTTTTTAGAATTTTGTCTTTTTTATAGGTCCAATGTGTATTATTTGAAATAACTCCGCTTATTGAATCAAAAATAACAGGTAAAGTAATTCTTTCTATCAGAATTTTTCAGATAAGAGAATATTATCATCTTATATATTTATTTATTAGCTCCATGGGTAACATTTGAATATGTAATAAAAGCTTTAACAACAAGAAAAAATGCTAAATTAATTGAAATGCTAAGGTAATATTTTGCTATACTTATATATAAGAATATGTAATAATGAATTTTATTATTAATATGTTTCTTCATAATGTATAATAGTACATTGGGAGCTGGAGCAAATATATTAGCAGAAAAATTATCATTTAATCCCAATTTGCCAATAAGAAGTATGACTGTTGAAAATTATAATGAAGTTACTGTTATATTTGAAGATTGGGATTTTAAACCTAAAGCACTTGATGATGATTATTTGACTAATATTTTTAATTGACTACGATAATATTCATTTATTAATTTATTTAAAAATGTTAAATAAAATCAATTTTATGTGAATCATTAAAAAATTCAAGTGAACGAAAATGCAATTTTTTAATTTTATATTCCATCACTTTTCCGATTATCTATTTTGGATCATTTGCCTTTTTATCTTTAATAAACCGAAACATAAGTAAAAGGAACAAAGATTTTATTTTTAAGTCAATAGAATTAATATTAATTAATACTTTTTTAGATTTTAAATATATAAACAAAAAAATGGGGGTATAAATCTCGATCGTACACGTTTATTAAATCTAATTTTAAACTTTTATTTATCATACCCACATTCTGTCATTCATTCATTCAATCAGACAAGTCCAGGTTTATAATTTTTGTAGATCATTAAAATTTTCCGAAATCAGATAAGCTATTTTTGAATGTTAAAGTTATGTTAAGCTGCGGTATCATTTACGTGTTTTTTTCTCCTTTGTTCTTTCAGAAAATGTTCGTGAAACAATTTAAATATGTAAATAATAAATATTATGATCATCTGTTCGGAGTTCAAATTAATGGTAAATATAACGCTACACGTGGACAAGAATGGAAAATACGTGAAAGGTGAAAAAAAATCACCCACAATTTTTTCTAATTTCACTTATTTTTTTTTTAATCAAGTAAAAAATCAATAACCATTATTTCTTAAATTGCAGTAATTTTGGCCACTAATAATCAAACACACAAAACAAGTACTTTGTTCACAGAAAAAAAATAGCTTCATAATGACTTATTCTTAAAATATGAAGAATAGTTGCACAATTTGTAAGCAAGAAAATAGAAAATTAAATATAAAAATGGTGCTTTTAATCTTTTAATTTAATATCTACTTGTCTTAAAATAAATCATACAAGAACTAATTTCACAGTTATCTAAATATTTCTCTCTCTCACTTTTCTTCCACAAATACTGTTAAGCCTTAATATTATCTTTTTTTAAAATGTTTTTTGGCATTAATAGGTAAGTAAAAAAAAAAATAGAAACTGGTAATATATTTTTTATTCTTATAAGACATTTTATTCACATTTTCTATTATATATACGTATTTTGATAATTAGCGATTTTATCAAAATAGTTGCTGCACTCGCTCTGGTTGGTACAGTTTTATATTATAGAAATAGGAGGAGAATAGACAGAGAAAAAAAGAAACCCCCCGAACCTAAGGATAAATTAACTGAAACTAACGAATCAACAATAATTGATACTTCATCAAAAGAAAAAGAAGAAATTCCATTAATTCAAGATTCATCTAACGTTGATATTCCTAACGAATCTGAAGAAAATAGTAAATGGGTTATTGTGGATTTTGATGATGAACAAGCATAAAATTTGATCGTTTTTTTTTTAAATATCTCCATTGATCACAATAATATCAGATTCATTTTATATATAATAATTAATGATAAAAGAACTTTTTAAATACGCATATATTAGCCTAATGTAAAATGGCCATCTCCCCACCTTATAAATGTACATCATTAATAAAACATAACTTTTTATTAGTTAAAGATCGTACACATGGGTACATTTAATAAGGAAACCCATGTAAAAGTTCCCGTGGTATTGAAAAATAATTCTTTCCTAACTTGAACTTATCATGTGATGCATGTTCGGTGCTACAAAAAGTTTCATCTTTTAAGAAGCGGGTTGTCTTTTCTTAAAAAAAATGTCAAATAGTATATCGCAAGTAGTTCTTCATTTATTATCAAAAAATGGACCACAAACATCAAAACAATTGTTATCGCATATAAATGGATATCGAGAAACGATATCTCATAAATATTTAAAGTCTAAAGTATTGGATAACATGAAAAATCAAAATTTAATTCATAAAAAGATATATAGAGGTGATTCAAATGATCCCAAATCATCCAAAATTAAACCTTTATGGCTTTGGAATATTAATGAAAATAAAGTTAATAAAGTTGCTCACATGGAATTGAATACTGAAAGAGAAAATGACAATGAACAAGCTAAGCAAAAAGACGTAGTTAATGAAATTTGAAGGTATTTTATTTTTTAAACGATTAATGCTCTTTAATTTCTAACTAGATTTAAATGACTTTTTCTGCTATATAAAAAATTTTATTCAGGAAAAACTTTAGCGAACCGAAATTTTTTTTTTTCTATTCTCTTTGTATAAAATTACTATATTCATTTATTTATGATTTGGGGAAGGAGAGTCTATCATTTCGTGGTGCTTCATATGAATTCGTCATGGATTTATTAAATGGGTTTGAAATTAAGATGAAATCTCACACTGTAACTATAAAGGACAGTATCGAAATTCTGAGAAAGGAATGTTTTCACGAAAAAAAAAATAAAAAAAAAGATGCCTAAATTCATGTTCTAAATAGATCCGAATCTCTAGTCCCAATTATGAATTATCAACAATTTTAAAGAATATATTTGTTCGATTTATTTGCAACAATTGTCCATTCTGAATTTTTATGTATACATATTCAAACTTAAAAGTAAGTTTATAATAAACTATTAGAAACAACTATATGAAACAAACTTAATTACATTATATAAATTTTTTTAGTATAATATTATTTGGATACAAATACTTAATAAAATTAACTAATTTTAATCAATACTAAAAAGTTATATTGTTACTAAAAATCATCTGGGATAATGATTTAGAAATATAAAAGAATATTAGTTAATGATAGTAGAGTATAGAAACAATCTTTTTAAAAGGAAAACCAGTTTGAAGTTTGTCAGATTTGACATATAAATAAATTATGAGTGTATTATAACAAAAAAATTTTATTTCAATTATTTTATAAATATTACAGAATATTTACTAGTTGGTAAAATTTTTGTTTTTTCTTTAATAATTAAGCTTTAATAAGACAACTTAAAATTAAAGTTAATAATGTATTTTTAGTATAATATATATGTTTAGGTTCTAAATTTTCAAATAAATTTACTACCATTCTTCTATAATAAAAAAATTAGTATAATTTTTTTAAAAAATATAAATTATTTAATATACTATATAAAATAAATAAAGTATTGCTAAATATTACAGCTAGTAATTATTATTTTATCAGAATTAAAGTAGAATTTTAGGTAGAATTAAAATGTCATAAAATTCTGCCTGTTAATATTTACTAATGCTAGTATGATTAATAAATATTTTTTTTTTTTTTTTTTTTGCAAGGTAGTGCAATTCATGAGTTTATTAGTTATATGAAGGTACAGAAATGTCTGCTAAATATTATGATTAATAAATATTATTTTAGTTATTATTATAATTTATAAGTAATTTTATTATTTAACCATATTTTTAGATATTTATTTAATTTTTTTAAAAATGATTTTTGTGTAATTTATATTATTTTTTAATAAGTTTTTAATGTAAACAATTATTTATTATAATACTTGCATTTATTAATTACAAATAATATATAAAAATATTTGTATATATGTTTTAAAGCAAATATATTTTTACAAAAATTATACTATTTATATAAGTTGAATTTTAATAAAGTTTACTTATCTGCTCCTCTTTTAAAACTTTTATTCTGTAATTTTACATTCAACTTTAGAAAATATATTCTATCTAAAAACACTGATAATATCCTAAATTATATTTATATATAAATAAAAACCTTTTATCTTAAATTATTTAAAATAGAATCTTTATACTCTTAGTTTATAATACATATATAACAAGTTATCAACTATTATTATACTTTTAAACCTTCCCTTTAAATACACTTGGAATATTCTTTAAGCTCATAATAAACCTACATTAATTACATGATGATGAATAGTTATAATTACTGATAAGTAAACTTTTCTTATCTACAAAACTTTCGAAATTCCTAATTCATTGAGATAAGAAGAAATTTATTTAATAATGTTAAGTATTCAAGCTCCGATTATTGATTATATCACGAATGAAGGTAAAATTATCGAATGTTTAATTAAGTTGACAATTCATTTATTTAAAGCTCACAATACTAAATGAATCAAATTATAATTATGATTTCTTTAACGTATTATTGATTATTATGATAAATCTAACCGTAAATATTTCTTTATATTTTCTTTTGCCAATTCAAAGATGCTTACGAGATTCTTCATATATAAATACCCATTATTATTGTCATATATGTTGTTATTCATTTAAAGAACACTAATTAAGTCCTCCCCTTTTCTCATTGGAAAAAAATTGTTTCTTATTTAAGTTTGTTTAATTATTAACGATTCATTGTATGAGCAGCTGCTGTAGTTGGTTGTTGTGCTTCTCTTCGAGCAGCATCTTGTAATAAAGCTGTATCTACTGCACTAGCGGGTAATTGTACGTATCGTACAACTGACCCACGTATAAAACAATTCTTGACTGCCATCTATTATTGATTTTGGTTAATTAGAAAACTTTTTCAGCATTTACACATTCACGTTAATACGCGAAAAACAAACTATTCTGAAAATGAATATATATAAATACCATATGAGGATATTTTGTATCATCTACCACCCGAATCTCATCAAGTTTGATATTTAAGAATTGATCAACCGATTTTAAAATACCCGTAATAGCTAAATCATTTTTCAATTCTACTGTCACTTGATGTCCAATGAGTGTCTTGAAAAATGAATAAAACAACTATGAGAGGAAGAAAACAAAGGAAGAACTGTCAATTGAATTCATTAACTTATCGCGCGTTTCAATTTTCTTTTCGTTATGTAACTAAATATGACGTATGCACCGCATTAAAGCAGAAAATTTTTTTACAAGTTAAAAAGTGAATAAACGCACCATTATACAAGAAGGTGTACGTGATTTTATAAAAATTGGAATTTTTTCCGAAAGTAGAATTATTTTTGTCATAAAAATTGACTTTTTATGTATGTGATATCAATAATTGTGTAACAGTAATTTTTAAAGTTATAAGATCTACGTCCAATTTTTTTGGATTTTTTTTCCTATATTAGTGTTGTTTGAATTCAGACTTGTTGCGAAATCGATAATGGCTACCTCAACTTCTGTACAATTTACGGTTGGGAAACTCGACGCAGGAATGGTAAATATTCTTTATTCTTTATGGATTCTCAAGTTTTCATGCATCTAAATAACATCTTACTTTTGCTCTTGTAGGCGATCTTATTAACAGAAGATCACCATTTAATAGAGTTTCCATCATTATTACTTCCACCGGGAGTAACATCTGGTAGTATAGTAAATATAGGAGTAAATCGTAATTATGATCAAGAAGCAGCACAAAGTAAAGAGTTTTGGGAATTGCAAGAAGCAATTCTTAAGGAATTTGGACGTAATAAACCAGAACCGCCACGTCTTCACATAAAACATATTACTCAAACATCAGTCATACTAGAATGGGAGCCATTAGTTTTACATCAAGCAAAATTAAAAGCATTAAACATTTATCGTAATGGAGAAAGATTAAGTCAACACGCTCCAATAGGTATTAATTATATTAAATTAAGTGGATTGGATATGAATCATGATTATGAATTTTACATTACAATTCAAACTACAGCTGGTACTTTTACTTCTGATAATATTAAGGTTAAAACTCATACTATAGAAAATTTAACTGGTATTAATGTTTGTTTTGGTATTTTAAATGGGAATGATGAAAATGAACAAGATGGTGATAATCCTTCCCATAGTAAACAAGAATTGATTGAAATTTTAGAAAGAATTGATGCTAAATATAGTGAACATGTTGGTCCTGATACAACTCATTTATTATGTAATATTCAAGGTGGTCCTGAATATCAAAAAGCTTTAGAAGGTTCTATTCCTATTGTTAAACCTGAATGGTTGATTGCTTGCGAAAAAACTGGTGTAATACAAGCAGCTTTACCTTATTATCTTGTTCCTCAAACTCCCGTTTCTGAAGAGAGTAGCAGATAAATTATTAATATTGACTTTTGGCTTAATATTAGCTTTAAATAGTTTTGAATAAATATATTTGGAAATTATAATATTAATTATATTAATCGATTAATGGGATTAGAAAGTATATTTAAATTAATAGTAATTAATTTTTTATTTTTATTTTTTTTCTTTACAATTTGGATATAAATTTAATTATCAAATGAATAAGTGAAATGTATTAAGAAGAATGTTTATATAGAAACTAAATGAAGACTGATTGAAATAAACTGCTAATACATCTTCCAGTATATATACATATATACGTATATATTTTCCAAATTACATTTTTTATCTTAATTATCCTAAATATATGAAATTAACTAAACTAAATATCTTGAAAAAAGATGATTATCGAAGAAAAAAATCAAATAACCTCTTTTTAACTTCTTGAATAAGGCTTTATATTGCGTGGATTTTTCCTTTCAGCAATAGTGAATCATAAATACATTATCATTTTATTTCACCAACGGACGAACGTGACCTGCGTCATCTTTACACAATCTTTCATTATATTTTTGCATTTCCTTTAAATATGCATTGGCCTTTGGATCTAACGCTTCTTCACGTTCATCGTCTTCTAGAATAACGCGTTTAGCATCCGGTTCTTCGTCCGTAGGTTGACTCTTACGTTTTCCACGGTTTTTCTATATAACGAAATTTATTGTTAATATACAAAACTTTTGATTTTAAAAAAAGAATACTTAAATACTTACAATACGATCCTCAAAAGCCTTCTTTCTATAACATTCAAATATATTTCAAACATACACAAGTGACAATCCATAGAATAACAGAAAGAAAAAAACAACAATCCAAAAATAGTGTATAGTTTATTCATTTTTTTTTTAAAAAAAAATAATTTTTTTTAATATTTTCAAAAAATATAATTATGTAAGTAAAAAAGTTTCGTTTCGTGAAAAAAAATAAAAATGCTAACCAAAAAAAGAAAATAAAAGAAAATAATTTCTAGTCACGCCTTAATAGATCGATCTATGAATTAAAAGAATCCTTTACATCGATTATGATCATGGTTGTAATTCTACGACCAATTATATAATTATTTCTCCAAATAACACCCTCTTGAACCCTTGTACGTATGGTATAAATATATTGCACACCGTTCTAACAACAAAGCGTAATATCAGTCATTCCCCAAAAAATCGAATGGTGGGAAGATAAGTGAAGCTAAAAGCGCAATTAAGTCTTCCCACAATCATTCGATTTCCAAAAAATAATTTATATAATACGCAACACAATTAATCCTTGACTAAAAATATATTTTGTATCGTAAACTTCTCACCTTTCTAAAGCTTCAAGTTGTTTCTTTTTTTCATCTTCTTCAGCTTTCATTTTTTTGAATCTATCCAAAAAACTTCCATCATTTGAAAAAATATTTATTGCCGGTGTAGAACTAGGTACATTCTTCGCTGATTTCCCCCCTACAACGCTACTATTTGAACTTCCGCTATCTTTCTCTTTTTTGGTAGTACTTGTAGAAGAAGAGTTTGAAGGAGTAGGAGAAGGCGGCTGCTGTTGAACTGTTGTTGTCTCCTCTAAAGTTTCTGTGTTATTGTTATCATTATTTTCATTTGTGGTCATCTTGTAATTTTAATCGGTGTCTAGTAAAGTTCAAAGGTGGCGTCGGTTATCTTGTCTGCTTTATACAAATTCGTGGTTGTAGATCTATTTGATAGTGCAAAAAAATGAAAATTGTTCATGTGAATTCTAAAATTATGGAAAAAAATTTGGCCAATCAAATAAACCATGGATAAATTCACGCTTTGCTAAACACGTGATTTCTAATATTATTGTTGAAAACTAGTTGACGTCACCTCCTAGTTTGCCGGTTCTTTAGAATTAAGGTTAGAACTAGAGTTAGGTTTAGGGTAAGGGGATTAGAGTTAGTAATTTGTCACGTAGTATCATGTTCTAGCTGTTCAAATTTTATAATTATTCTGTAAACAGAAATTTTTTCACATACATGTAAAAACTCTAATTGTCACAATATTATACATAACCCAAGATGGTTGGACTAGCAAAATATCATGATGTTATCAAAATATAATGATTTTATAATATGATAATCTTATAAATATTTTTTTAAATTTTATTTTAAATTACAAATTTAAAATATAAAATTTTATTTAACAATATTGAAATAAATTAAAGTAAGTAAAAATTAATATAAAATTAATTCAATAATTTTATTAAATTTTATTTAAAATATAGAAATTAATTCAACAATTTTATAATTTATAAAGTATAGAAGTTTATTCAACAAATTAAAACAAATTAAAATAAATAAAAATCATATATTACAGATAGGGATGTTAATAGTCTGTAGAACTGTGATTTAGACTGCAGTTCTATAAAAAAAATTTTAGCATTAGTTTGTTACTTCTTATAATTTCTACTGGAATTAATAAAATTTCCTTTTTTGGAAATTTATGTAACCTTGTGCAACAATAAACCAATTTTTGTGAAAATAAAAATATCCTTTTTGGAATTATATAATGTTATACTACCATAATTCGGGCTGGTACTATATCTTTAGTTACAGATAAGTACATTACAATTTAAAAGTTTATTTAATGATATTAAAATAAATAAAAATCATATGTTACAAATAATTTTTAAATTTTATTTAAAATATAGAAATTAATTCAACAATTTTATAATTTATAAAATATGGAAGTTTATTTAACGACATTAAAATAAATTAAGATAAATAAAAATCATATGTTACTAATAAGTAAAATACAATAGAGAAGTTTATTTAATGATATTATAATAAATTAAAATAAATAAACATTATATTTTATAAATAAATACAATATAAAAGTTTTTAAATATTTAAATATAGAAATTAATTCAACAATTTATATAATATGGAAGTTTATTTAACAACATTAAAATAAATAAATATAGAAATTAACTTAACAAATTATAAAATATGAAAGTTTATTTAACAACATTAAAATAAATTAAAATAAGTAAAAATTATATATTATAAATAAATACAATATAAAAGTTTTTAAATATTTAAATATAGAAATAGTATAAAAGTTTATTTATTATATATTATAAACAGTGCATTACAGATAAAAATTTTTTAATTATTTTTATATTTAATTTTAAATTATATTTAAAATATAAAAATTAATTTAATAATTTTGTAATTTATACTAAATATGGAAGTTTATTTAACGACATTAAAAATAAATATTATTTAACAATATTAAAAATAAATAAATATAGAAATTAATTCAATAATTTATACAATATAGAAGTTTATTTAATAATATTAAAAAATAAATTAATATAGAAATTAATTCAACAATTTTACAATTTATAAAATATAAAAGTTTATTCATTATATGTTATAAATAAATATAGTACAGTGTATTATAGATAAAAGTTCTTATTAATTTAATTTTTAAATTCTATTTAAAATATAAAAATTAATTTAACAATTTTATAAATTATAAAATATAGAAGTTTATTTAACAATATTATAAATAAATATAACTAATATAAAATTTTTTTAAAATATTTAAATATAGAAATTAATAACTCAATAATTTTATAATGTATAAAATTTATTTATTATATATTACAAAAAAATACAATACAATATATTGCAGATAAAAGTTCTTATTAATTTAATCTTTAAATTCTATTTAAAATATAGAAATTAATTCAACAAATTTTATAATTTATGAAGTATAGAAGTTTATTTAACAATATTATTATAAATTAAAATAAGTAAAAATTATATATTATAGATAAATATAGTTTTATTTAAAATATAACGCTGGTAAAAAAATGATTTATCTACTACATATCTTATATATATTGGGATACTTAAAATGTAGAAAATCTTACACAAATAATATATATATCATATACACATCAGGTACTTATATATATATTATACACATATTAGATATCTAATAGATATATAATATATATAAGTAGTACCTAATGTATATATGACCTAATGTATATATGATATATGTATTATTTGTGTAAGATTTTCTATATTTTAAGTACCCAATTAAAGATGTGATATGTAATTATTTTTAGAAGGTTGTAAAGTTGCAATTATTACAACATACATACAACACTTTTGTTGTAATTACAACACAATATTATAATTATTATATAGTATTATAATTACTACTAGTATTGTAATTATTATTATTATTTTTTTTTAAATGTTGAATTATGTACCACTTTATTAGAATATATTTGGACTACATAATAATCACAAATATTCTATGAATGATACTTCCAGCTCCAGGCCAGTCTGATCAACCATTAGATATTATATTACCAATAAAATTAAAATTAAGAATAAAAGTAATCAAAAAGCATAGCAAAATAATATACCATAATTTAAAAGTATAAATAAAAATAAAACATTAAAAGAAAAACAAAAACAAATTAAAAATAAAAATAAAATTAACAATAATTAATAAATTATATGTCTAAAATTATAAATAAAAATAAATATAAATAAGAAAAGAATAAAAATATTATTTTTGTATCTATTAATCCAATAATTTTTTGCTCGTATAACGTAATCTTATCAACTTTCTTTTTTATTGGAATCCAATCCTCACATATGTATTTCCTTACAAAGGTATCTATAGATTTCTTTACCAAAGAGACTGATTTTTGTAATCGATCTACTTTTCCCATTTGTAAATCTTTAACTTTATTTGTAAGTTGATTTGAATTGTCCTTTACTTTGAATTCGAAAGTTGATTTGAATTGTCCTTTCGCTTTGATTCGAATAATTTTATGTTCGAGAAATACCTTCTCTTTTTTCCCATAAAATAACTTGTTCACATCTTGGTTTCCATATTAATTCTTTAAATGCTAGAATGAATAGTATTGTAATTATTATAATGTGTTATAATTATTTTCAATTATACAAATATATATTATTATTTCTTTTTATGATGATATTTGTTCTATAAAAACTTATTTTTGTAATTTTTATTTTTCAAAAAGAAAATTTTTGAATAATTATAAGTAATATTACAACACTTTAACTTTAAAAGTAGTAATAGGTTGCAACTCTTACTATTACAACACAAGGTAGTACATACTACATCTTTATACCCAATATGTGTAAGATATATATAAAATATGTGTAGAATAGATTATTTTATTATCAATGTAATTAATTTAACAATTTTATAAATTATAATATATAAAAGTTTAATGATATTAAAATAAATTAAATTAAATAGAAATTATAAAGTCTTTGGAAACACTTATGATATAGACTAGGAGGAGGAGTTTTCTCTAAAAAAGAACACCTTCAAGATGCACTTACTCCTCTAGCCTAAGTTCTTCACTGATAGTATATACATAATTTTCTGTCATGAATTAGCCGGTGATTTAGTTCTTAGTGTTTAATTAAAATTTTTGATCTGTTCTACGCAACTATATGTATTATATTAAAACTTGTCTTTTCAAAATTTTAATAAAGAATTATATATGCTGTAACAAAAAAAAAAAAATTATATATTATAAATAAATACAATACAATAAATTAACTCAACAATTAGAAGTTTATCTAACATTTAACAATATTATTAAACAAATTAAAATGTTGTGCCTCAGATCGATTCTTGCCTCAGATCGCAACTCACGCACCTCAGATTGAAATCGTCATGTGAGGTGCGTGATGTGGATCATTGATAATCTGAGGTGCGCTGGTTTTAATCTGAGGCAAATAAAAAATTTTTTTTTAAAAAAAATATCGATCGTTTTCTACTATTTTTTACTATTTTATTAATCTGAAATAGTGTTAGTTTAACTCATTAGTAAGCTACACTAAAAATTACTTTAATTATTATAAAGTTTTTAATAAGAACGGTTCTTTACGGCTAATTGGCTCTTTGAGGTAAGTTCGGAAGCTTTTATTTTATTTTTTTTTTGTTTTTTTCTTTTTCGGAACGGTACTAACCATTCCTACCTTTTCTTTTTTTTGTTAAACATTTTAAGTAGGTTTTTTTTGTTTTTTTCTTTTTAGGAGCCGTATTTAACCCATTTCTTTTTCTTTTTTTAATAGGAACGGTTAAAATGTTTTAAGGTAGAATTCAATTTTTATTTTATTTTTTCTTTTTTGAACGGTACTAACCGTTTTTTTTCTTTTTTTTTAGCATTTCGGCCTGGGCTCTCTCCCGGTAAATAGGTATGCTATAATGTTTACTATAGTGTTAGTTTCTTTCTACGGAACGGTACTGACCGTTCTTTTTTTCTTTTTTTTTTTAGCAGTTCAGCCTGGACTTTCTCCGGTAAATATTTGGTGCTATGGTGTCTATGGTGTTAGTTTTTTCCTCTAGAACGGTACTGACCGTTCTTTTCTTTTTTTTTAGCATTTCGGTACTGTCTACCTGCCGGTAAATATTTGGTGCTATGGTGTATATGGTGTTAGTTTCTTTTCTCCTAGAACGGTACTGACCGTTCTTTTTTCTTTTTTTTTAGCATTTCGGTCTGGACTTTCTCCCGGTAAATATTTGGTGCTATGGTATCTGCGGTGTTATTTTCTTTCTCATATGTTTAAATAATCGGCGTATTTGTAAAGTAGAACGGTACTGACCGTTCTTTTGTCTTTTTTTTTAGCATTTCGATTTGGACTCTCTCGGTAAATAGGTGGTGTTATGGTATCTATAATGTTGGTGTTTTCTTCTAGATATTAGCCATTCTCTTTTCTTTTTTAATAGGAATAGATTAATGGTTTTTTGAGAATAGGTAAATAAGATTTTGAGTAAGAAAACATGGATGTTAGAGAAATGAAAATTTATAATAAGAGGAACGAAAAAAAATTTAATGTAAAATCTGATATTGAATAATATAAAATTGTGTATAATCTATTAACAAATAAAATCAATGATTTAAGCATACATGAAATTACTTAAATTCAAATTCTTTATTATTTTTTCATATAAGACATCAGTAATAATGCATTTTTTTGACTAATTAATATATTTTTACATATAACAAATGCCGCATCATTTATTTTGACATGAACGTCCACTATGGCATCTACTGCTACAGTGCTCCACCTGCCTTCTTACAGCGACATTTATTACTATTGCATTCGCCTTTACAATTACATATACCCCGATATCTAAACCCGCACTCTGAAGACGTGCAGCCTCTCTAATTGATATTTTGTTTAAGGGAATGACTTCTAATTCAGGAAAAGTTTCTGTTCCAAGTGGTTCTAATTCACTAGCAGAATAATACACTCCAATTATTCCAAATTTTGATCCCAAACTATATTTATTATTTTCAGTTTTTTCCATAATTTTACATGGCAAAGTGGGTCGATCAACACTAAATCTATCAATTTTAGGAACAGCAACCCTTACCAGATCACCAATCTGATATTCTTTAATTCTTTTTCTTCCCTTGCTCATTTGATTGGCCATCTTATTTGTATAATCTTGAAGGTCTTGACGAGCCATATTTCTTAATACTTCGTGCTGTGTATTATTTGTAATATCTAAAAGGACTGGATCAATAAGTACTATATGTCTATTATTTTCATTATCTTGATCTTGGACCACTGCTCTTTCAATATCTAATTGTTGAACTGGAATATTTGATTCTAATTGTATTAGTATGATAAATAATAAAATTTGGCAATTAGATTAAAAAAAACATTTTATTAAATTTAATAAATATTATTGAAATTAATAATTTTTTTAGTATTAAAAACCTTACCTTGCAAATCATCTATTATATCACTATCCAAATCTTCAATACTATCATATATTTGTATAGTATCAGGTATATCCTCTTCATTATAGATATTTTTTGCAAATAATTCATCAATTAAAGTACAATTTCCACGTGGTTTATCACCATATACGAGTTCATATGGTGTTTTTTTATGGGACCGACACCATGAATTGTTCATAGCTGAAATAACAAATTTAAGACCAAAAGACCAATCAGTTCGGCCAGTATTCTCTCGCCACTTACCAAGCTTTTGTTGTAAAATTCCATTAGCACGTTCAAGCTAGGCCCTGAGACTGCGGATGTCGTGGACGACCATTTATAATCATTACTGTAGTACTTTTTTTACATTTCAATTAATTCCTTTATTTCTCCCAAAAGCCACAAAACTCTTTAGGCCAAAACCCATTCAATATTCGCTTTAGTGCCCTCTTATAAAGCTCTAAAACGGTTGTCAGACTGTAAAATAGTTGGAGGAGAGCCTAAAAATGGAAAAGTTCAAAAAGATATGCTGCTACTTCAATAGCTTCTTTTGAAGTAAGAAAGCCTGCTTCCCAAGAAGAATCTTGTAAAGAAATGATCTTTACATGGCAAATATATTTATATTCGCCATCTGCGTCAAATGATAAATCAATAAGATCCATCTAAAAAAAAATAAAAAATAAATTAAATATAATAATAATAAAAAAAAGAATATAAAATAAATTAAATATTTACTTGCACACGAGATAGAAAATTCCTTGCAATGATAGGCTTTGCTGCTAAAGGGTGAAATGATGGTTTTCGTACTGCACATATTGTACAATTATTAACAAATTGTTCTACAATATCTTGTTTAATCCAACCCCACCTTTCTATAATAGACTTCCATGTCTGTCTTGCCCACCATGCTGTGTAATTTCTGCATGAGTTCGACATAAAACTTCGTACATATTTTCTACAGCCAACACTGGGTTGTTGTTTGCTGCAACAATTACCCTATAGTCACCAGGTGTTATTTCCTCAAGCTTAAACTTTTTCTTAATCCAACTACGTGTATTTTTATTAGAAATAGTATTATTTTTAGGGTCTAACAATACTTCTTTAATTTTATTTAAAAAATTAAGATTTATCAAAGCTTTTTCTTGCTTTGACGTAGGGAGGTTGCCAATGTAACGTTCAATAATTCCATTAAATGTATCTCTGCTGATAAACGTATATTCCATGACAAAACATATAGCTACAAACATGTGTTTTCAAGCTGTAACGATATAAAGCATGTGTCTTCAGACTGTAACGAGATAAAACATGTGTTTTCAATCTGTTAACGCGATAAAACGTGTTTTCCATAAAAAAAAACTGTAATAAAAAAATGTCGTGTCTTTGTAAAGATTATCAATGATTTGCATCACACATATCACCTGACAATAATCTCAATTTTTAAGTTGATTTTATTTATTACACAATTTTTATATTATTCAATATCAGATTTTACATTAAATTTTTTTTCGTTCCTCTTATTATAAATTTTCATTTCTCTAACATCCATGTTTTCTTGCTCAAAATCTTATTTACCTATTCTCAAAAAACCATTAATCTATTCCTATTAAAAAAAGAAAAGAGAATGGCTAATATCTAAGGAAAACACCAACATTATAGATACTATAACACCACCTATTTACCGGGAGAGAGTCCAAATCGAAATGCTAAAAAAAAAGACAAAAGAACGGTCAGTACCGCTTCTACTTTACAAATACGCCGATTATTTAAACATATGAAAAGAAAATAACACCGCAGATACCATAGCACCAAATATTTACCGGGAGAAAGTCCAGACCGAAATGCTAAAAAAAAAAGAAAAAAGAACGGTCAGTACCGTTCAGGGAGGAGAAAAACTAACCCAACATAGACACCATAGCGCCAAATATTTACCGGGAGAGAGACCAGACCGAAATGCTAAAAAAAAAAGAAAAAAGAACGGTCGTACCGTTCTAGGAGAAAAGGAAACTAACACCATAGACACATAGCGACCAAATATTTACCGGGAGAAAGTCCAGGCTGAACTGCTAAAAAAAAAAAAGAAAAAGAACGGTCAGTACCGTTCTAGGAGGAAAAGAAACTAACACTATAGTAAACATTATAGCATACCTATTTACCGGGAGAGCGCAGGCCGAAATGCTAAAAAAAAAGAAAAAAAACGGTTAGTACCGTTCAAAAAAGAAAAAATAAAATAAAAATTGAATTCTACCTTAAAACATTTTAACCGTTCCTATTAAAAAAAGAAAAAGAAATGGGTTAAATACGGCTCCTAAAAAGAAAAAAACAAAAAAAACCTACTTAAAATGTTTAACAAAAAAAAGAAAAGGTAGGAATGGTTAGTACCGTTCCGAAAAAGAAAAAAACAAAAAAAAATAAAATAAAAGCTTCCGAACTTACCTCAAAGAGCCAATTAGCCGTAAAGAACCGTTCTTATTAAAAACTTTATAATAATTAAAGTAATTTTTAAGCAGTAACTTACTAACCTGAAAGCTTAAACTAACACTATTTCAGATTAATAAAATAGTAAAAAATAGTAGAAAACGATCGATATTTTTTTTAAAAAAAAATTTTTTATTTGCCTCGTATTAAAACCGAAAGCACTTCAGATTATCAATGATCCACATCACGCACCTCACATGACGATTTCAATCTGAGGTGCGTGAGTTGCGATCTGAGGCAAGAATCGATCTGAGGCACAACAAAAATAAGTAAAAATTATATAGTAATATATTGCAAATAAAAATTTATTTATTTATATAATATAAAATTTAATTCAATAATTATAGAAGGTAATTTAATAATATTAAGATAAGTAAATATATTTTCTTTTTATATTTTTTAAACTATATTTTATTATTTTTTTAAAAAAATGGTTGTTATTAATAAAATTATTAATTTTATAAAGAAAATATATTACTGCTACATCAAGATCCCGCTTACTTATAATAAAGGTTATTATAGAAAATTGGCTCTTTACTAATAGTTTTTACCTTACTTTTTTCTTAAATTCTATTGGTTAATTAGCTAAAAAGGAAAAAAATCATAATAATGTAACATAAAATTTCCTTTTATAGTAGAATCTACAAAGAATTTATATATGATTTTTACCTTAGGCCTAGGGATGACCTATCTTATAAGTAAGCAGGGTCCTGCTACATCAATAATATATAAAATTATAAAAGATAATCTAACAATACAAAAAATTGAATTATTAATAAAATAATTTAAATATAAAAAATAATATTAATGATAATTCTGATCTTTTTAAGAAACTTTTTGATATTCTTAATTAGGTAAATTGTTTTAATATTTAAAATATTTTTTATTGTCTGGAGTGAATGCAAAGGACTATATATGTCTACGCACTATGAAAAATGATTAATCATGTGTCCAGAATTCTAAGGCATTATGCTGCTAACCAGTAGAAAATTGCGATTACGTGAGTTTCTCTGTTTAGGAATTCTAAGGCATTATGCTGCTAATTAGTAGAAATCGCTACCATTCTTGATATATGTTAACATCTTTATTTATTATGATACTTCACTTTGGACTTACAATGATTCCCGTTTCCTAGTATTAATTGCTAAATGATAGTAATACAATTTTTTAATAAAATATTGGAGCCTGTGAAAAACAGTAAAGAATATTTTATAAAGTTAAAAATATTAGTGTAAAATTATTATTTATAAAATGGCCATTTGTAAATAATAATTTTTACATTTTGATGGCATACATGTATAATTATAAAAAAAAGTAATATATTATTAGCTAAAACTAATAAAATTTATTTTTTTACGCCAGTTTAATATTGTTCTTGAAAGCATATATAGTTTAGTTTAAAATTACTGAAGAAACTAGGAGGTTTTGGCAAGTTGGAGAAATGCTGAAATGGCAAAACTTTGCTAAAACTATATGAAAGTCTTATAAAAAAGTTGGCAAAACTCTGGAAAAAAGCAAAATCTAACAAAATTTATTATAAATGCTGATGAAACTGCTGAAACCTTGCTGAAACTATAATAAAATTATAGTAAAATTTTAGAGAAACTAATCGTAGAATTTTGAAGAGGTTTAGACAAGCAACTTTAGTTTAGTTACACTATGTTTTCTTAACAGACAATTTTCGGACAGAATATTTTCCTGACAATTTTGATCAGCATTAAAACTAATGTAGGCAAATGGTATTAAGCAAGTATCCTGTCGGGAAATGAATGTCAGGATTTTGTTTAACATCAATATAGTTTACGTAATATTAAGACATTAAAAATGATATATTATTATATTATATTTATTATTTATTTTTATAAAATATTAAATATATTAATTTTATTTAAAAGAATGATAATATATTTTATAATAAAAATATGATAAATGAAAATATAAAATATATTAAATCTCAATTTTTAATAGGTAAAAATATAAAATTATTTATAATATTTATAATATTTATAATTTAATATTTATTAATATATAAATTTAATTATTTTTAAGATTTAAGTTTTTTTTCAATAAGTCTTCTTCAAAATATAGTTAATATTGATTTTAATAGTTTAATATGGAAAAATCCATTAGCTAATGGAATTATTAGTTATAATAATACTTCAATATTAAATAATAATAAATTATGTTAACAGTTTAATAAGCCAATTAATAATATAGTTGTTAAACTTTTAAAATCAATTAAAAGTAATATTATGATTTTATATTAAATTATAATGTAGTAGGTAAGATCTTAGGTTTACTTATTAAATTATACTTTTAGCAAATTAACCATTTTTTAAAATATTAAAATTAGAATTATGTGGTATTTAATAGTCCAATTTCAATAAACTTTTTTTTTTTGTAGCTTTTATTGAACTTTACAATAATAAAAAAAGTTCATTAAAATCAGATTACTGGATGCCAAAATATTTGCAAAAAACAATTTTTTGTGTTTTAGTAAAAAAGGGTGATTTTGGCATCAACCTATATATTAGATGTTTGAGGGATAAATTGTAAAAAACCAGGCAGTGCTAGGATTAATAGAATTACAGAAAGATTATTCAAAAATCTTATTATTATCTACTCTTTCTTAGCTATAGTTTTATTTTTACCAAAAGGAGTTCTAACTTTGTTATTTGAAGTTATTAATATTACATACAAATACCTTAAACCTATTACCAAACTGGCATAGAAGATTATGTTAGATACAAATTATATTTAATTTCAGTAGTAGCACTTGAAACAAACTTGTAATATCACTTATCATTGGAATATTTGCATTTCTGCTTGGCTAAACATTATCACTAATTAAATTTACATGAATGTTTTCAAACATTACATCATTATATTCTAAAAACGAAATATTTGATCCATCTACAATTGCAAATAAAATACTTTTTATAGGTGAAGATGTAGTTTGAGAAGGAGAGGAAGAAGAGGTGAATAAATTATAGAGCGTCGATATTGATGGAGGTTTTTGTGTTTCAGCACTACAAAAAAAAAGATATAACTTCATATAAATTGAGTAAAATTGGATGAATCATGTAAAATATATTATAATACCTGGCTACTACAACATGAAATAAAGGTGATCCGGGATTCTTTTTTTTAAATTTACCAGGTGCAGATTCTTTATATACCAAAAAGTCGATATTATAATCTTCATTTTCAGTGGAAATATTATGATAATGTGTTATTGAAGATGATTCAACTATTTGTAACTTCTTGTATACTTGTTCTATTATTCAATAAAGTAGAGAAATGCGTTAAACTAAAAAAAAGAAGTTTTAGAATTTTAATAACTTACCATACGTTATACATTCACCAGATTCAACTAACGATTTACTTTCTTTATTATGAGTAGACTTGTTAGAAGGTAGCATCGAAGATGACTTAAATAAATTCGTTATATATATGAATGGAGAAATGATGAATGAATTTATTCTATTTAAAAACCATGGAAGTTGTAATGGTTGTGGTTGTAGTTGATGAGATAAGAAATCTGTGTGTGATGGAGATTGCGCTGACGATTGCGATTGTGAGGAAGTATAAGTAATATTTGAATATGACTGCTGTGCTCTCAATACGGTAAATCCAATCCTTTTCAAATGCGCATAAACCTATAATATTAATAATAATATCTCACCATCAATAATTAATGAAATATTCAAAATATTTATCTCTCCATCTTACTTGATACTTCTCTAACGTTAACCATCCACCTATTATCTCACAATATGCTTGCTGTAAAGACATATCCACATCACAATATTGCATACTCAACGAACATCTATCCATCATAAACAAACATTCTTCAGGATATAACCACATTTCTCCTTTTATCGCGTGTCCCATATTATGAAAGTGAGATCCTTTATTAACAGTAATCATTGCCTTCGATATTGGAGCCCCATGCCATATTGCTTTACATAATTGTCGACTAAGTACAAAAGGGTAGATATTAATGGCGCAGTTAAAGGATTTAGTCACGTGCGTTATTAAAAAGATTTACCTGGATACATTTCGTTCTTCGCTTAGTGCTTTTTCCAAAGCGTTTAACGAGCTCGTAAGCGCGTCATGTTGATTCTCTGATCCATCCGGTTCGAAATCTTTGCTACCGCGCTTTGGTATACCTCCACCTCTTTTTCTATTTCCAAAGGAATAATTCCAGTTAAGCAAAACTTTTTTTTATTGAAAATGGGTTTGCTGTGCTATAAAGCTTAATTAGTTACTTTTCTTTAGCAAAAAGTGAAACATAGTCAATATCTTGATTAATATCATCGTCTGGTTCGACTTCTCCTGTAATATCTTCGACATTTTCTTCCATATTTTTTTTAGTTATAGATTAAGAATCCGTTGATAATTATGATTCACGATACAAAAAAAAAAAAATCCTGTTTGTAGATCCTGATCAAAAAAAAAAAAAAAATCCGATTATCAGTATCAATTGTATAATAATTTTTTTTTTTGTTCTATAGTTTGACTTTACTACTTTTTTCTCTTAAAAGCAAAACAATAACTTTAGGTATTATGCTTAGTTTATCTGCAAAGTGTGCTCGTTCTTCGCGTATTGCTACAAAAGTATGGCGTTCTACAGTGTGTATCAATAATAACTACATTCGGTATTTCTTTTTAATTTCTATCAATTGTTTTTTTATCATATTATGAAGCTATCGAATCGAGCCTATATTATTTAAATGAAAATTTTACAAATAAATATATTCTTTCAAAATACTTTTCTTACCTTGATAATAACTAATATGATTCTTATCATCATGATTATCGCATCCAGAGTCCAGCATTAGGCTTACGCCCAACTTTGAGTTCTCACACCACAGAACTTATTTCATTAAATAGAACGTATAGTTCTCAAGTAGGAGGCCCAGTTATTGGCATAGATTTGGGTACGACGAACAGTTGTGTTGGTGTGATGGAAGGTAAAAATCCGAAAATCATCGAAAACTCTGAAGGCTCCCGTACTACTCCATCTGTGATTGGATTTGCCAAAGATGGTGAATTATTAGTTGGTCAAGCTGCTAAGCGCCAGGTAAATATACCGGACATGATCTTTTAAAAATTGTGCAGCAAGTTGTGGACTGACTCAATTGTGATATTTCTAGGCTGTGATAAATCCCGAGAATACGATATTTGCCGCAAAACGATTGATCGGTCGTGTATTTGATGACCCAGCAGTACAAGAAGAAGCGAAAGCAGTACCTTTTAAAATAATAAAACATACTAATGGCGATGCATGGGTAGAAGCGCACGGAAAGAAATACTCTCCACCTCAAATTGGTGCTTTTGTGCTTAACAAAATGAAAGAAACAGCTGAAGGATATTTAGGTAAAAAAGTACATAAAGCCGTTATTACAGTGCCGGCCTATTTTAATGATGCACAACGTCAAGCAACAAAAGATGCAGGGAAAATTAGTGGATTAGAAGTTTTACGTGTAATTAATGAACCAACGGCTGCAGCATTAGCTTATGGATTAGATAAATCTGGGAACAGAGTAATAGCTGTTTATGATTTAGGAGGTGGCACTTTTGATGTTTCTATATTAGAAATACAAAATGGTGTATTTGAAGTTAAGAGTACAAATGGCGACACTGCACTTGGTGGTGAAGATTTTGATTCAAAGATAGTGAAATTCATTGTTCAAGATTTTAAAAAAGAACAAGGAATTGATTTGACAAGTGATAAGATGGCTATACAACGTATTCGTGAGGCTGCCGAAAAAGCTAAAATAGAACTTTCTTCCACTGTACAAACTGATCTTAATCTACCTTTTATAACAGCTGATAGTACGGGTCCAAAACATATCAATATAAAGTTAACTAGATCTAAATTTGAATCTTTGACAAAAGATTTGGTGGATCGTACAGTTGAACCTTGTGAGAAGGCTCTTAAAGATGCTGGTATAAACAAAAATGATATTAAAGAAGTTATCTTGGTCGGAGGAATGTCTCGTATGCCTAAAGTTATCGACTCTGTTAAAAGTATATTTGGTAGAGAACCAACTAAAAGCGTTAATCCAGATGAAGCAGTTGCTATTGGTGCTGCTGTTCAAGGTGCTGTTTTAGCCGGAAGTGTGACTGATATTTTATTATTGGATGTTACACCTCTTTCACTTGGTATCGAGACACTTGGAGGTGTTTTCACGAAGTTGATTGAGAGGAATTCAACCATTCCAACAAAGAAATCACAAGTTTATTCCACTGCTGCTGATGGTCAAACTAAAGGTATAAAGAATCGCCATTAATTGTTGCTTTTTGAAATTTTTTAAAATTTCTCATTTTTTTTCTCGTTTTAATAGTGGATGTGAAAGTATACCAAGGTGAAAGACAACTCGTTAAGGACAATAAATTATTGGGTAATTTTGTACTAGATGGTATTCCACCAGCACCCAAAGGAGCCCCGCAAATTGAAGTAACATTCGATATTGATGCTGATGGTATTGTTAATGTATCAGCAAAGGATAAAGGAACAAATCGGGATCAGTCTATAACTATTACTGCATCATCGGGTCTTTCTTCTAAAGAAATAGAAAAGATGATTGAAGATGCAGAAAAATATGCAGAATCTGATTCAAAACGAAAGAATTTAATCGAAGCAATAAATTCAGCCGAATCGGCAATAAATGAAACTGAAAAGAACATGATGGAACATAAAGATCAAATTGATCAAGAGGAAAGTAAAAATATTAAGGAACAAATTGGTAATTTACAAGAGTTTATTAAGAAAGGCGAGGAAGCTGATCCTGAAGAAATCAAAAAGGAAACTCATAAGTTAATACAGAATAGTCTAAAATTGTTTGAAGTTGTCTATAAAAAAGCTCAGGAGAAGAACGAAAGCCCTTCACAAAGTAATAATGCTTCGCCAGAAGATGCATCATCACCTGGAACATCTGCATAAATATGAGGAGTTATAGTTTCAAATCATAGATGTATATTAAAATATATACATTATTTTTTTAATCAATCTTGATAATTTTTTTTTTATGATAATCATTCGACGATCACTTGTCGATCATTTCGTCACATCATGTTAGTTTTGTAATAATACGTTACGCTTACTTTAAGTTAAATAAAAATATAGCAAAAGTATATTTTGATGACTAATGGTATGTGAATTCTGGTGATTTTCTGTTATTTCGTAAATTTAAGTTTTGCCAATAAAAATGAGATATTCGATGACGTAATAGGGGGGATCAACGGTTAATCACGTGACGTTATGTTGTCTTACGTAATAGAAACAGAGAGAAAAAAAAAAATTTTTTTTTATACATACATATTGTATTTTCTATTGACTAAATATACATAACTAACATGAGAGTTATGAGAATTATACAGAATATACGATTACTAAATCATACTTTTAGACAAATCATGATCAATTTAGCGCGATTATTACAGTTATTACGAATTTTATATATTTTAAACCGTTTCGGCTGTGGTATAATTGATATAATTGATATAAAAAACTCGATGAGTCACTCGAGAGCAAAACAAGCCTGGCCAATCATTTATCTGACGATAATTTCTCGGAACCGATTCTTATTGAGCCATATGATTGAAGAAATGGGGAAATGAAGGAATAATTGCGTAACATTTTGATCGAAACATACAGCATCCATTTTTGGTTATTTTAAAAAAAAAAAAAGAATTTTTTTTTAAGATGAGCAATATAAATTTTTTTGAGATATCCTGATATCAATTTGTTCTTCAAAAAGCTTATTTTTTTGACTATACTAGCTTGACAAATATTTACGAAGAACATCATCGTTTTAGAAAAGCTTTTTACTTTATTATTTAAAGGAAAACTTTTACCTTTTACTGATCAAAAATATTTGTATCTTTTAGCAAAATATTTTTTTTTTTGTATTTTCTTGCTTTAAGAACTTTTTTTTTAAAAAAAATTTTTTTTGGTCTGCTTTAAAATAAGAAAGTGTAAGCTGTTTTTATTTTTCTTCACCTTCTCCTGTTGTTGATCTGGTGATGCCACCTTTACAACAGACACAAAAGGAGAAGCACCAAGGTCGTCGAACGAATCCATATCGTCGACCAAGGCTGCCCTACGAACTCATTGGTTCACAGTTCGAATGGGCACAAGCCCAACAACTTCTCTCAAATACGGTTAGTATCATATTTTTTTTTTTTTATAAATGATAAAGTATGAATAAAAGTTTTTGAAAAAAAAAATTTTTCTGTATTATATAATTCTCCTATCGCTTTTTTTCGATTAATTAATGTATTTATTTTTTAATATAAACATTTAAACCTTAATAATTTAAGGTCGAAAACGAGTGGCAAAATATGACTTCGAATGAATTTGGCGACAACACAAATGATTATGATGATAATGAGAAACCATCAATTAAACAAGTGAGCGAACCAAAGGTGTTGATGGTTGCTAGTTTGGAAAATTCATCTAGAAGAAATTCGGACATAAATACTAAGCGTGGCGCTACCATAGGGGTTGAACAGATTGATTCTTTGGTTCAGCCACTTGAACAAAGAGAACTACCGCTTCACAAATGGCCCTATAATAACAATCAATCTAGTAACAATCTTACCAATAATAATAGTCAATTCAGTAATAGTATTATTCCCAGCAATAACCGTCAATTCGGCGGTTATCTCGCCCAAAATAGCAGTCAGATTAATAATAATATTCTTACAAACAATAATGGTCCTAACAATATAATCAACAACAGAAACAATGCCATCACTAGTAATATCAGTCGTAACAGTATCATCAATAACAACATCGGTCGTAACAGTGTTCATACCAACAGTATCGGTCGTAACAATGTAGTGACTACCAACAATAACAGTCGTAACGGTATAATCACCAACAGTAACGGTCGAAACGGCGCCATTCCCAGCAGTATCGGCCGTAACAGTGCCATGACCAGTAATATCGGCCGTAGCAGTGCTATCACCGGTAATATTGGCCATAATAGTGTCATCAACAATATCGGCCGTAACAGTGCCATGACCAGTAATATCGGCCGTAACAGTGCTATCACCAGTAATATTGGCCATAATAATGTCATCAACAATATGGGCCGTAACAGTGTTATTAACAATATGGGCCGTAATAGTGTGACTACCAACAATAGCGGTCGTAACAATGTCATTGCCAACAATGGCGGTCGTAGCAGCGTCATCACCAATGTCATCGCCAACAATATCGGTCGCAACATCACCAACAACATGCGTAACAATATTATCACCAACAGTCAGTTCAGTAGTTTTGTTTCTCACAATAACAATCAAGCCAGTAAGAGTTTTGTTACCCACAATAGCGGACAAGTCGGTAATGGTTTTGTTACCCACAATAACAGTCAAGTCTGCAATAGTTTTGTTCACAATAGCAATCAAGCTAGTAATAGTTTTGTCACTCACAATGGCAATCAAGTTAGTAATAGGTTCGTTACTCATAATAGCAATCAATTTAATAATAGCAATCAATTTAATAGCAGTCAATTTAATAATAGCAATCAATTTAATAATAGCAATCAATTTAATAATAGCAATCAATTTAATAATAGCAATCAATTTAATAATAACCAATCCAATAAAAGTATTGTCAGCAGTATAGTCAATACCAGCAGTCAGGTCAGCAATAGTCAAGTCAATAAGAGTATTGTCGTCAACGACAGTAATCAAGTCGGTAGCAGTAATAATAGCAAAGCCAGTAATATTATTGCCACCAGCAATAGTAGTCAAGTCATTAACGGCGATAATAGCAAAGTCAGTAATAGTATTATCACCAGCAATATCAGTCAAGTCAGTAATATTACTGCCACCGAAAATAACAATAAAGCGGATAATGATAAAATGAGCAACAATAACGGTAACGAAATCGATTCAACGGAACAACCAGAAGGAGCTGCCGTAATCCCGGACAGCGTAATCCCGGGCGTAAGTGGACGTAGTCGTAAACGCAGAAACGGGAAAGGACAAGGACGTCGTGTACGCCGAAGAAAGGGGCGAAGTGACGTTCGTGATCAAGATCAACCTCAAACTGCCATTGCTAATACAGAAGATGTAAAGGAGCATCCTGTTGAAGATGCGAGCAATGTAAACAAACGTCGTAAGATTGTTTCTGAAAACGATGATGAGAGTCTTGCGATGAATGTTGACGGAAACGAGGAGGTTGTACCAATGGAGGACCTTAATTCAGATAATGTAAATGCGATGACGGAACCACTTTCAAATACGGAACCACCTTCAAGTACGGAACCACCTTCAATTACGGAACCACCTTCAAGTACGGAACCACCTTCAATTACGGAACCACCTTCAATTACGGAACCACCTTCAATTACGGAACCACCTTCAATTACGGAACCACCTTCAATTACGGAACCACCTTCTATTACGGAACCACCCTCAAGTACTAGAGCACCAGCCCGTGCTAAATCTCGAAATTCTCGCGGTAAGAAACGAGCACGAAATAATCGTAAAAATTCGTCTCGAAAGTCCCGAGGCAAGCGCGGTCGACCTAATGTGGCACCTGGGACAAGTCGAACCGAAGACTCGCGCATTAGTGATCAAGATGAACAACTTGAATCGATGTCAGATGTACCTCAGTCTTTGGTTGCTCCGGTTCCTGATGTACTACCCGAACCAGAGCCAAAACAGACGATAGCGCTGCGAAAATATCTTGAAACACTTTGTTTAAACGAACAATTAATAAGTCGTGATCGATTACTTCGTCTTGGGACGTATATACTTGATTATTTTGTTTCTCAAGCATGGTGTCGCCCTTTTGTTAATCCTGAAGACGAATCTGCCGTCATTTACCGCCAAATCATTTCACGTCTGATGGATTTGACAACAGTTGAACATAATCTTTGGGCAGGAGAATACGATGGTGCAGTTTCAAAATTTTATGATGATTTAGCCCAGATTATTTATAATGCATTCAAATTCCATCCGGAAGGTTCCATAATATTCAACGAAGCAAATTTGATGTTGGCGTGTTTTGTCGATTTAACAACGAAATTTTCAAAACCACCACATGATCTAAATAAATTGGAATTCGCACTTGCTCAGGTTGGTGCTAAACTCCCTCATGAAGAATTTGGTGATGTTTGTAGTGTAGCACCAAATATTGAGAGGTATTATTCATGTTTTTTTTATTTTCATAAAACTTTTTCTTTTTTAACGTTTTCTTTTGTTTAATATATTTTTTTTTTCGCGTGTAAATTAGTAAAATATATATAGTACCTTTGTATTCGTTCCGCCAAGTTTCAAGGAGTGGTAGTAATGTTGCAAAACTTCCCCAAGCTGCCGCTGAACGTTTAGATCCGATGTCACGTCCTCTTTTTGACACATTCGAACGTAGAACACTCCCTCCGGTTAGATTTCAACCAACAGAAACGCATTGCAACTTTGCACGTCTCTACATCACAATGGGTGCACAAAATATTAAAAAGTGTAGAGATGAACGCAATGCAATTCTCGTAATTGTGAAGGATGTTTCTTATGCGCGTGGAGAGAATCGATTGCGATGTAATGTGATCATTTCAAAACCATTTGGTGAGCTACGTGAGCTCGACACGATCGGCTTTCCGGAATTACAAGATGCACGATATTGGACCCGAGTTGCCTTTCTTGATAAGGTGGCTCTCGATCTCAAAGTTGGACCAAAATTCTTTGACAAATATTTACGGACACCTTTTAAAGTTTCGGAGTATGATAAAGAAAAAATTACATTGCAACAGCACGACGCATTTCTGGCAGCTTTGAATCTACGACAGGGCAATTCGTCACCCGAAGGACTTTCGATTTGGCAACGTCTAGTTGCGGGTATGTAAAAAATCAAATCTTTTTAAAAAAAAAATTTTTTTATATATAACTAATGAAGCTGATGGTTTGTCACTTTCTGTAGAGGCGAATAGAGTAAAAGTACCAGTCGAAAGCTTTGAATCACTTGGGAAGCCAATTCAAGTTGACGCCGAAGGATTCTTTAAGCGAGTTTTCCACGTTCCGGGCGATGATAAATATGTCGTTCAAAATTTCAAGGAAATTTCGGAGGGTACGCTTGAGACCAGGATTAAGGAAGCAGTATGCTGCTTGTAAGCTTAATAAGCTTTTTTTATAATTATTGAAAAATTCGATCGTTATATCATATATAAACGTATGTTTATTGTAGAAAAACGAAAGGAGTCTCTAACACTGGACAAATCCGATCTGTTTATAAAGACGAAGAATATGATGAGTTAGTTGGCCTTTCTATGGAAAGATATAATTATACGTTAAAAGAATACGCCTTCAATACCCGTTCTCCAATTACAGGAGAACAAAAATACAGGCTCATCCATGACATGGTGAAAGGCATTAAGGCACTTCACGATGCTGGATTCGCGCATCGCGACCTGTCCGAGGTTAACATGATGGTAAATAATACTACCGAGAAGTTGGCAGACGGGAGCATAAAACCTGAACTTGTAGTAATCGATTTTGGTAAAGCTGAGTTCATCAATCGCGATGATGTTTTAGCGTAAGTAAGAGAAAGTTCTATTTATTAACTTTTATTAACAAACGCACGAAACGCATATGTACAATATATTTAAATTTTCATCTGTCATTGAAAACAATAGTTGGTCCGTTGGCGAGGTGACAAACGATAAGTTGGAACATCTCCCATGGATAAAGACGGTACCGGATCATGGCTACAAATTGTACAGGTAAGTTAGTATATATATATAATTAACATATATATTTTATTAAACGAAAATTCATTCATAATCGACAAAATATTAAGGTCCGCGGCGACACTACCCCGTACCAAAAACGATCATGCAGTTCTTCAATACCCAATTGATCCTTGTTCCGAAGATGTGTATGCGACCGGAGTTTTAGCATGGAGAATATTTTCAGGTCAGGCACCTTGGGGAGGGATCCTTGACACCGATCTTAAGAATCTTAGAGAAATTGTAACAGATCCTATCAAAATTAAATTTCACATAGAGAAAAATGTCAATGGGAAAAAGTCACGAGAGTTGCTACTAAAGTGTATAACCGCGACTTCGCAAGAGCGTAGTACTGCAAAAGAATTGCTTGATTGGCTTCTACAATCCAAAGATGAGTTAATTTCCGAATGGGCGACCTCAGGAAGAATGAGAATAAGAAAGCAATTATAAGCTAAACCGAAAACTTTCCTATAATCTTTTATTTGAAATGAAAAATTAGTTAAAAATATTTCTATTCACCGGGACAACAACTAACACTAATTTATTTATTGAGGATATTTTCTTATTCAAATATAAAATATAATAATATAAAATATAATTAAGAAAATTATAATAAGAAAAAAAAAAGAAAAAATCTTAGTTTAAAGTTAACAATAACGATTCGATAGGATTTTATTTGAGATAGAGTAAAATATTGATCAAACATGGGACGCTCATTTATCAATCTAATAACATTCTTAGTACATTAATTTGTTACAAAA
This sequence comes from Rhizophagus irregularis, assembly GCF_026210795.1. NCBI lineage: Eukaryota > Fungi > Glomeromycota > Glomeromycetes > Glomerales > Glomeraceae > Rhizophagus > Rhizophagus irregularis. Next base: position 3,202,481 of record NC_089455.1, read on the forward strand.
GTACAACAATATGTTGAATAAGTGTAGATTAAAGCACAAATGATGGAAATTTGTACTATATTACTACTATGTATGTGTACTCATTCTTCAATGTTACGATTTTCGCATCATTTTCCCAAATATATGGGGATACATATGGCATTAAGCAAGCATCTCGCTCTGTCTATCAGCTTAAAATTACTACTACTTTGTAAAAAATGTAAATTCAATTGTCGAGCTTGTTACAAATAACATCTATACGTATGTAATCTTTTATAGTTTATTACTTACTTTTGAGGATTTCTAACTAACTATGATTTTTTTTTTTAGACGTAAGTTTCATCGTTGAGAAGCTAAATATTAAAATGTTTAAGCTTATATATTAAGATATAATTATAACAATTTTTTTCTTTTTGTAATTATAAGGTGAAATTTAATAGTAATTTTTTTTTTATTTATTTATTCTTTTTTCTTCTTTTTCTTAAACACTAATAATTTTTAATAGTTAAAATATTTTTAAAATAATATATATATGTATAGATCATTAATTAGTATATAGTATATTTAGTAGTAATAATAAATTTATTTTCAATGAAATGAAATTTTAAAAAAATGTTTGAATTAAAAATTTTATTGTAACGAATGAATATTTTTTCAAATATAAGAAGAAAGACATCATTTGTGATTTTTTATCTCGTTATACAAAAAAAAGTTATTTAAAAAAAAAGAAGAAATGTAATACAAATAATGAATAGAAATACACAAATTAAAGGTAATAATAAAAATAAATATTCATGTTAATAAAATAATAGAACCTCTCTTATGTGATAATAAATTAATTATAATTAATCATCATCCGAGTCTTTAAAAATGTGTTTAAATGAGAATGGTATAAATTTTCTACCTGAACCTTCATAAAATTTATTATTGAATTCAACCCTATTATATAAATAAATAAAAAAAAAGATAATGAATTATTTATTTTTATTAAAAAAAACCAAAAAAAAAATCAAAATGATTTATACCAGTGCAAACGTAACGCATGTAAGAAAGCAGATAATCCTTCCATAAGCAGTAAGATACCAACAGTCAAAATAAACCACAAGAGAGCTGTTATTATGAGTAATATAACTCCTAAAACTCCCTTGGGATGTATCGTACTTTTCAAAGTCATATCATATAAAACGGTGGACAATTCTATATATACACAAAAAAATGTTATTGAATAAAATTAAAATTCCTTTATTCTTATAAATAAAACAAAACAAAATAATAATAATAAAATACTTACGTGCATGAGCTAAACTCAGAGCCCATAATCGCAAATAACTTGCTGTATTAGATATACAACCCAAACAAAATTCGATTGTATGTATCACCTGATGAATCATAACCTCCCCGAAATCAAATTCTTCTTCCTCATGCATTTCCTCAGCTACTACTGCTCCGCCGTGCTCATTATTCTCATCTGTAGATATACGTGTAACGTCAGCTTGCGGATTATGATATCCTTGTGCACGTATTTTCTTATACTCACGACGCAAGATTAAAGGTTTTGTGAACAACATCCAAGGTATACAAATTACAGCTACTCCAAGCAATGCAAGTTGTACAGTTCCCTAATGATAAAGTATACAAAGGAAATCAATATTCGAGAGTAAAAAAACCCTAAATAGGCACACATAAATATTATTACCTGTCCAGAATATAATTCGTTCTCTTTATCAACGTGACCAGGTTGTAAAAACATATAAATTAATAAATTCAACAATCCTGGTGGGCTCACCCTTGGATTTCCACTAGCATCAGGTTCATACCAAGGTATAGACCATTTATAAATGATCGTGAAACAAAGATATCCAAAAATACATTGCATAAATAGTATCTGAGGAATGAATTCAGCCCAGATACTCAAGGTTTTTTTGAAATGGACGTAATTAAATATTGAAAGGAATATACCAAAACTCATCTACAAAAACATGTATACACGTATATTGTAATAATCATATAACAAAACATGATTATTATTAATAATCTAAAACATACCTGAATAACACCGAGAATTATCGACATTTTCATTTTGTAAGAATTGGTGAATAATAAAAAGTTTTCAGCACCATGCCATGCCTATAATTAAGATAGATTAAGAAAATGTGGTCAACACAATAAAATAACCCAAAAAAATAATGCTAACCGGGTCGACACCAATTGCGTAAACACCAGTTTGTTGGCCAATTAATTTATCCGGTTTACTAGGATCTTCGACCAATTGCCAGCCAGATGGTGCCAAATGCATGGCCCGAGAAAAGATGTCATTATAAATCAATCCAGTATAAATTGAGAATAAACCCATCAAAAGAATAATGTATCGACCGCCAAAAAACATTTCAAATATCTAAAAAGAGAAAATTAACAAATTAAAGAGAAATAATAATAATAAATAATGTAATGTGATTATAGATATATACTTCTCCCTTTGACTTTCCGTTGGCAAGCTTTTTCTCAAAAATTACAAGATATAAAGCGAATAATGTAACCATGATACCATGTCCAAAATCGCCAAACATAACAGCAAAGAGGAATGGGAAAGTAATAATTGTAAATAATCCAGGATTAACTTCACGATATCTAGCTACACCATATGCATCAACAATTTCTTGGAAACCGGAAGTAAATTTATTAACACGATGATAAGTCGGGGGTTCTTTTGAAGTACGTAATTCGTGTAAAATAGTTGGAACTGTGGACCCTGATTCTTCCTGTAATGAACATCAGAATAAAAAATTACCATTACTCCTCAATATATAGCAGATATATTAACAAGAAGGAAAAAAAGAACAATATTTAAAATACCGTAGCAGTCCTAAGTGCTTGTTGGATTGGATTAATATCATTTGTAGGGCACCAACCCTCTGCAATCAAACATTTACGATTCGCATCATAATTGAAAAGATTCATCGTATGATAAATAGCTTTTTCTTTTTTAATAAGAGTAATCCAAGATGTAAGGTCATCAGCAATACTCAATAATTCAGCTCTTCTAGCATTATTAGTATTTTGTAGCACAGAATTTAAATCATCAATTCGTGCATTAACTTCACGATAGTGCTCCTGTCTTTTATCTGAACTATCATCTACAGGATATAGTGTTGCACCCAATGATTCAGATATTTTTCTAATTTTATTTAGAATTTCTTTACCATGAGCAAATATAATAAACACATTCTTCTCAAGTACTTCGTCAGTTTCGGGGTCCGTAATAGGTTCGTCGATTTCGGCGTAATTTAGGTAGAGATTACCACGTAAGGCTCGCCAAAGGATTCGTTCAAAAGTTTGCATCTTTGATCTGGTTATTACGCCAGTAACGAAACTAATTCAAAAAAATATAAATATTTATGTTAACAAGAAATTTCAAACACCAATAAATGAAGTAAATACATTATATTCTAAATTGTTACAATACCCAAGAGTCATTGGTTGGCTTTCGCCACCACCAACATTTCCTCCTCCACCACCTTGTTCGACGTCTTGGTCTAGTAAGGGGGCGCTAGGTTCATCAAAAGAGTGACGAATATTATCTTGACGAGATACTGCCTAATAAGGAAAATTGTTGAATAATGATCCTAAATTACAAATAGAATACCTTAATGATCTAACCTCTTCGAAATATACTGCTGTTTCTTTAAGAACATGTCTAGCTTCAGTTAATTCTAAATATCTTTTTTGTAAAGTTTCATATGAACTATTCATTTGTGATATGCGCCTTTCATGTTCTCGAATTTTATCTTCGAGATCATCAACTTCCTGTGCATTCCTTACACGTGCATTTATTCCAGTTAATGGACGAACTGGAATATCGGACTTTGTAATTTGAGTTTCAAAAAAACCTTTAAAAAAAAAATTTTCGAATTAGATAAACTATGTAGTAACTATGTATACTGTACGTATATATAACATAAGTATATTTTGGTAAAAGTAAAGCTTAATTTCCAAATATAGTAAAACCCAAGTTTGATATATATTTCTCCCGGTTTTAATACTTTTATAATCAAAAAACAAGAAAAAAAAAGGATATATAAAAATACTATAAAATAACTTAAAATAAATACTTACGAAGGTGTCTTTCCATTTCATCATATCGTCTTATTTCACCAACAAATGCACGTTGAAATGCATTTACATCCGGATTTAACTATAAAATATATTATAATAATTAAATAACTTTAATAATTTACAATTTTATAGAATTTATTTACAAAATATTGTTTATAATAAATAAAAATAACTTTATATTATCTATAAATAAAAATAAGATCTTTACATCTCGAAACTGAATCAAGCCCAATTCTCCCAATTCCGCCACAGTTGGTTGAGCTATTTCCGATGGTATGTATAGTTGGATGAGAGACATCTCTTCCGAACGGAAGAGTGTTGTTTGTGGCATCTTGACCAAAGTTTTTCCTCCTTACACCGTTAAAGTAATTCCTCTAATTCCTCTTTTTGTTAGAAAAATCGGAAAGGAAAAACGTTCTAGTTAAAAGTCTATCATAGATTAAACAATTAATCTTACTGATCCAACAACCATGATATATCCTAATTAGTATTTACCAATAGTAATTCCGGTCATTAAATGTCCGGCAAATTCAATCTGCAAATCTGCAACGAAGGCAAAATAGTTTCACAGATTAATAATTTATTGTCCCACATTACTAAATTTGATAATCTGATGCCGAAATTTTTAGCCCTTTATTTAAGAAATTTAGATGAAGATTTTGATCTTAACCTTAATTGAAATCAAAATTAATCAAATTTTTTGAAATCAATCAAAATTTGATATTCCGAAAAGATTTTCAAATTTTAAAAGCATTAAATACATTAATTTATTAATTTTTATAATAATTATGATATAAATGCACTATAGGTGAAAATAGGTGAAAAAATACATAATCTATATTAAATAGTTGAATTAATAAAGAAAAACTATAAAAAAAAATGCAATTATTTAAAATTAACAAAAATTTTTAGGTTTATAAAAGGTAATATTTTTCAAAAAAAATTTGGTACCTTTCAATTAAAAGATAATCCAAGTAAATCATCGATAGCATTTCCTGTTCCTAACAGAGTTAAAAATAAATTTATTATTATTATTTTTTTAAAATAGTATATATATATATATGTATAATACCTTTTTCAGAAGAAGGTTTGTTATTAGAACTTCCATTTAACTCTAGCAAATCATCAGTAATTTGAATTTGACCTTGTGGTGGGTCGGGATTTCCGAAATCAATTAACAAGGATTCCGAAGTGGATTCATTTCTGCTCAAAATTTAATTCAAAATTTAATAAATAAAATGAATATTCATTATTTATAAGTAAATAAAATAAATTATTACGTGGTTGATGATGATTGCGGTGGCGGCTGAGGCTTTTCTTCAGGCGGCTCGAATATTCCATTCTTTGTATCTTCAAATCTTTTCAATACCGTATTAATCAGATCATTCAAGTTTAATAGACGATCTATATTGCATTGAATTAAAATTTAATACATTCGACCATCCAACTTATTTCAAAAATATACACAATATATATACCAATGCTCTCACTATCAACTTCCTCTTCAATAAATTTCTGAATTTTAGGTTGCACAACTTTACAGGCCTGAGATAATTCCTAATATTAAAATAAAACAAAAATATTAAGAAAAATATTCAACTTAAAAAAAAAAGATAACAAGTTGCTCATAACTCACCTCAAATATATCACTAACACCTATCCTTTCACCAACTTTAACATTATTAAGCATATCATTTAAAAGTATAGTCTTTCTCTGAATTTTCTCCAATTCTTCATTAGTTTGTTTCTTATAATCAGGTTTAGCTTCAGGGTCCTAAGGAAAATTCTCACTCAGTATTTGTATTAATTATTAAAAACCGTCTTAAAGTATTAGTATTCTTACATATCCAGCCATAACCTTCATAAGTTCATTAGCTTCTTCTAAATCTGCTGGAGTAGCTCTTCTAATTAACTCTTGTAACTTCTAATTTATGTAAATTATTCAGGAAATTATAAATAAATAAATAATATTTAAATTCATCTGATATACTTTATAAAGCGATTATAACGATTGGAATAAAACAAAGAAGAAATAAAAATACTTCGACTTTACCGCTGCTTGCGCAGCACGATCCTCTTGTTCAAGTTCGTCTGGAGACTTCAAAGTCTGATTAAAAGATTATAATTATAAATTAATCATTAGAATATATTTATTATATATATTTACTATGTATATAATTTTAAAGATTACGAACCTCTGTTGGATTGAGGACCGCTGCAGATTGAGTATCTATTTCCGGAAATATATAACCTACACTCATCAAAATAGTAAGAAAAATGACGAACGAATACTCTAATTATTGATAATCAACCCTAACCAATATTATAACAAACCTTTATAACTTAGCAATCTATACATGTCATTAATATGAACAAGATCATCCTTATGACGTGAATTAACACATATAGTTGATCTCCATTCCTGTATGAACTCCAAAATTCTCAACTGTATTGGATTCAGTAAGGCCTATATAATTAAAAATAATTAATTTACTTTGATGTAAATTTTTAATTTTAATATTAATTAACTTACCGGTGGTCTTTCAGGGAATTTTCGAACAATTTCATTAAGAAATTCTTTTGTCGCAATATGTAAATGAAAAGCATGCCCACAATTTTTTACACAAATATCCAATAACTACATAATTAACGAATCGAAAGAAAAAATCATGATTACATATTGTAATAAAAAAGATCATTATCATGTTTTACTTACCGTCAAAGCTAACGATGCAACATTTGGATTTCTATTATTTATTAGTCTCACAATATGCATAGCAGCTTCTCGTGGACTAATCAAGATGAAAATAATTAAAAAAAAAACATATATATAAATTTATTTGATTAAAAGTTTCACTACGTACTAATTTTGCTTTTTTTGATTGATCAAATCTGCAATTTCCAAATCCAATGCTAGATCTGGTTCACCCAATTGAGGATTACATGCCCTCTCTATATATTAAAAAAAAAGAAAAAAATATGTATATAATAAGACTGTTTAGTTAAATTAAATTATAAAAAAAAGCCTATTTATTAAAAAACCATAAGCTAATTTAGCTAAAAATAATCAAAATAGCTTCAGATATCAATACCTATGATAGCTTGAATTGTAGGCTTAGGAATTACGGAAGGTAACTAATAAAGAAAGCAAGAAAGAGGTTATTTGAGAAATGATCCAATTTATAAATTTTAATAAATGTAAATACACACAGACTTACCTGGAGTGTCCCGAAGCTCATGTTAATAACTTTATCAAAACTTGAAGACGACAAAAAAAGGTAGCAAAAAACAAGTAACGTCTCTTTAAAGGTTGTTTCGTGATATAACAGGGAAAACCCTAGAGCTCGAAATTTTTAAAAAACGTGGGGGTTGATCATAGGACTGATCATCTGTTTATAAAGTATGGCGCAATTAGGAATTAATGCATACATATACTGTAGATAGATTTTCATCTCGATATTTACATTTACTTTTTTTTTGAAGAAATAACGAAAGAAATTATAATTGCAAAGCATTATTTGCTTTGATTGGGCAAATTCTTTCATATTCTTCAGCATTATTTATATGTTCTTACAAAAAAAAAAAGGAACACAGTTCTACAGTGACGCATAAAGAAAAAATCCCTTTTAGAGAGAGTATTGGACTTATATTTCTCCTATTACCTCTGATGATTTCTTTGACAAGCTTGAGACTCTTGTCCGTGGATTAACTTCTGATTCCGATATTTGACTCTACGAAGGCTTCCCTTAGTAGTATTCCAATTGAAGCTTTAACAAGTTTAATTAAAAATACAATCGAATTTCTTATTGAAATTAATGAAATTAAGATAATTATAATCCTACATCTTCCACTCTTTCAATTTCATCCGTTAATTTCATTTTCACATCTTTGCTTACATGTCATGTTCAAAAATATTTTCAGGAAATTTACTTGAAACATAAGATATTATAAAGTACTGTTTTTATCCGTTTACCGAAAATAAGTATATTAGAATTCTACAAATAATGTGAAATTCCAAATCTTAAATATCTTAAGCTAATGAATGGGATGATAATGATGATTTAAAGATTTTTCTTCTATAACATATTTCGACCTTACATTGTATTTATTATATTATATAGTTATATTTATTTTTACTATACTCACTTTATTAGTTATAAGTACAATCACACTATTATATTTCCTATATTAGTCATTATTACTCAACAATTCATAGCTAGGCTAAATAATTTACTAAGAAATGTATAACAATTATAATACATAATGTTATCACATCTACTCAGTGTATCTTTTGAGAAAAATGATGATAATGGAATTAGCTTTTTTAACCCAAGTACTTATAATTTATTACATTGGAGTATAATATAGTTTAGGTGAATATATTGAATATATGAAATGTGGAAGGGGTATTAATGAGATTACAAGCATAATCAATTGGTAAAAATACTTGATATGACAATTATAATAGAAACCAGAAACTTTTGATTTGAAATCAGAAGCTTTTGTTTGTTTAGTTTCCTTTAATTTCCTTTAAAAATTTCCTTTCAAAAGTGATTTAAGATGGATCTTGGTGTTAACAGACCCTGGATAATATATAAAATGTAGGAGGAAAGAAATGATGAGATTTAGAAATTTTTACCCCCGAAAATTTTCAGGTTTTGTATTACTTTTATACTTGAATTTCGTATCTCAAATTATTTTTATTTACCGTATATACTCTATACAAATCCTAGATAATTTACCTAATTTATAATATATCATACATCTACTTCTATTTTATTTTACTACCCATTTTTCATTTTTTTTCAAAAAAAAAACCCCCCGGTTTTTAATTTTTACCTACCATCTTTCAAATTTTTACAATTTACTCCCATTTTATACATACCAGATCTGATATAATTGTCCGGGGATCCTGTGTTAGCGATTTTTTGTGTCAATAGAGTTGTTATCTTATATCCTTGGTAATAGTTGTTTAAAAAACTTCTTTCTCAATGTGGTTTAAAATGGATCCGTGTAATAAGTATTATCAATTTTTGCGTCATATCTTGTATTCTAGTTTGAAAACTTCTTTCCCAATGTAGTATAAAAATGGATCCGTGTAATAAGTATTGTTCATATCTTGTATCCATACTACATAATAATAGTTGTTTGAAAACTTCTCTCCCAATGTAGTATAAAAATGGATCCGTGTAATAAGTATTGTTCATATCTTGTATCCAATACTCCATTACTCCATAGTAATAGTTGTTTGAAAACTTCTCTCCCAATGTAATTTAAAAATAGATCCGTGTAATAAGTATTGTTCATATCTTGTATCCATACTCCATTACTCCATAGTAATAGTTGTTTGAAAACTTCTCTCCCAATGTAGTATAAAAATGGATCCGTGTAATAAGTATTGTTCATATCTTGTATCCATACTCCATTATTCCATTGTAATAGTTGTTTGAAAACTTCTCTTCCAATGTAGTATAAAAATGGATCCGTGTAATAAGTATTGTTCATATCTTGTATCCATAGTTTCTCCCAATGTAGTTAGAAAATAATAAGTATTATCAATTTTTGCGTCATATCTTGTATCCTTAGTAATAAGTTGATTGAAAACTTCTCTCCCAAATGTGATTTAAAAATGGATCTGTGTAATAAATATTATCAATTTTTATTGCCATATATTGTAGTTTGAGAAATAATTATAAAGTAAAAAGTTTTTATTATGACAAATTTAATTAATTCATTATAAACTGTACTGAAATACTTGTAATTACAAATTCAATTTTCATCAGAAAATCTTGTCAGGATAAAAAACTTTACTAAGAGTTAAAAGACATAATAAATAAAAAAAATGGAAGAAAATAAAATTTTTTTGCTTTATTAAATTATAGATGGTAGCTTTAAAAAAGATTCTTTTTATTTATTATCACCTGGCTACTAATTGGTATTTAGGTCAGTTATAAACTGGCGGACCAATTAGTATATCTAGGATCTAGTTTAGTATATAAATGGGACATCATTCCTTCGGATGATAACCCATTTATATACTACTAGATCAGTAAATAAACTAATACATATTTTGACAGATATCTAATATACAATATCTCTTTAATGAATTATTCCAATATGTGATATAAAATCTCAATATTAAGATTTGTACTAACTTATGTCAATTAAGAGAGTAAACACAAAAAAGTTGACCAAGTGAGCCGAATCGAAACCTCAAACTATAAAATGGGAGAAATCTATAGAATATATTAAAATATAGAATATAGAATTATGCGCATACCATTATATATACATATATATACATATATATCACATATATATATGTACTGTATATTATATATACTCAATGATATTAATAAATTACTCATGAATTAATAAACTTTATGCAAAATTGACTGCAAGATCAATAACAAACCATGTAAGATTGATTGCAAGATGCAGGACGCGATAAAAATCAGTCTAACCCACCTTGTATCTTTTAATTACTTTTAATTATATTTGCTAACCATAAAAACGCCTAAAATTCGAATCAAATAATTTGAAATTATTCATCAATACTATATAATACTATATAAGATATACACTAAAGAATTTCATCAATACCATATCATATAGTATATGCTAAAGAACGGCACATTACACCAATTCGGCATTACACAGGTGTAATACCGGTGTAATGCTATTTTCATATGAATCTTTGAACAAAAATTTGGTGTAAATGTGTAATATATTTCACCATTACGCCGCCTTAATGCCGTATTATCCGAAATAATTACGCCCACATGTATACTATGTACAATATACGCTAAAATCAGATATACTACAATAAAGAATTTCATAAATATTACATCAGATATACGATACATACTCAATATGTGCTAAAGAATTTCAAAGAATCTCATCAATAATACTATATCAGATATACAATTTCATTCACGTAATTAGAAAGTATTTCACTAAATTTATAAAAGGAATTTGACACAAACACAAGATCAAAAATTTGCAGCAAATAAATATCGGGTTAATGCAAATAAATGTTTACATTACCGAAAAGGAAAATGGAGGTGATGTTTATTTTTTTCATTTAGGCAAGAGCAGAAATCAATAATTTTTCAATCATGACCGATAACGTTAGTCTTGAAATGAATCACGTGAAAAATTAACTAAAACAATCATTCAAAGCTAATAAAGTTAATGCATTTTTTTTTGTTCTTAATAATATAAGCACAAATCGAACGCGACTTGGTTAACAGGTATTTAGTTTGATAATTGGTAATTGGTGAATATTAATTGGTAATTGGTAATCGGTAATTATACTTATATTTATATAAAGAATAATATAAAAATTATGTCATGTACGTCATCCCGATAGGCTAAATATTGGGCTAAACAGACTGAAACCAAAAATTCGGAATTCTAAGCTTTGGTCTTTCTTATTTATACTAACAATAATTAGATAATTAGATCTGAAGATTAAATCTAATTTTATAATAGTATTTTATTGGGCTTAAAAATGGTTATAAAGTAATTACCCATAAATAGATTATTAATTGACTCAGGAACAAAATGAATGTAATCGTATTGTTCTTTTACCAGTTTGACATTGACATTAAAGATATTTATAATATATTTCCTATAATTATTAATAAAAACGCGTTTTGTCACCTTTTTTTAGTATTTTTATTGGTTTTTTTTATTTACATTTTTCGTGTTTTGTTAATAAAATTTTGATATACAAAAATATTATTTAAAATATTTATTTAAAAGTATTATTTAAAAGTATTACTTAAAAATATTAAGTATTAAATATTAAAGTATTATTTAAAATATTATTTAACATATTATTTAAAAATAGTATTATTTAAAATATTATTGAACATATTATTTAAAGCATTATTGAACATAGTATTATTTTAAGTAAGGATTATTGACGTATTATTTTAAAGTAAGGATTATTGACGTATTATTTTAATGTAAGGATTATTGACGTATTATTTTAATGTAAGCATTATTGACGTATTATTTTAATGTAAGGATTATTGACGTATTATTCTAATGTAAGCATTATTGACGTATTATTTAAATCATTATTATCATTATTGAACATATGATTTCAAGCATTATTTAAAGGATTATTTAAAGCATTGTTAAATGGGTTTTCTTTTTAAGACGGGATGACACCAATTGAGTTATAAATGTTCTAGTCAATCATAATTTCATTAGTTTTTGACGATCTTGTAAGATTTCAGTAAATTTCATTTAGATTTGTTCTCAATCAACTTTTTAATTCTAATCCTTTTTAATATTTCAATCCAAAACACAAATGTAATGTATGTTTTTTTGTACAGTACATTGTTGAAAGTTTCAAATTTAATTTAATGAAATTGAATGTTTTCAAATTGAATGCTTTTCATGCTTTCGTGAACATTGAACATAATATCTCTAGTACTATATAAATTATCACATGTTCACATGTTAGATAAAAAACATGAAACGAGTTAAATTATCTTTGAAAGGTCAAAATCAAAAAACATTTTTGATGACTAAACCTTTCTTCTGATGGTAGGTCGCAATTTTTTTATGAAAGTAGAAAGTACGAATATATTGCTAATAATTACGACTCAGGATAATAAAAAAAAAGATATGCGAGTGGGCTGGTTAAAACAGATCTCCATTAAAATTTTTTTTTTTTTCTTTTTTTAATAAAAGGTTATTTCCTAAAAAAAAAAAAAATCTTGGCGTTTTATGGTTTCCTTATTCAGATAATCCATAATTCCTCATAGTTTCAAATTTTTAAAAGGTGTTAGAGAATATGAAATTAAAAACACGCTTACTATACTTACTTAATTTGTAAAACAGGGTTTAACAATTATAACAATTAAGATATTAAATAATATGAAGTAATATGATGATGATTATCAAGCTCCAGCAGTTATACTTTCACTTCGATTAAAAATTCCGCGTAAAAAAAGAAAGAGAGAAAGAAAGAAAAAAAAAATCAAAATATCATTATAATTGCCCCCTAAAAAATTAAAAAGTTGTAAAAATACTTGATTGATATCAAGTTTTATACATACATATAAACAATACATCTATAACACAATACATATAGCAATATAATATATACAACTATATAAATAATAAATTATATAATATATATATTAAGTTATAAGCCATTACTTTATCCAACTTTATATTCAACTTAATATACTTTAACTTGACTTTATATACAACTTAACATAACATTCATTATACAACTTAACATTATAACAACTTTACAATATATATATAATATATATTCAAGTATTTTTTTTTTAAAAAAAAAAAAAAAAAATTTTTTAAAAAAAATGCAAGATGCATGCAACATCTGATTTTAACGCTACCTTACTATATACGCCACTACAAACAAATTTATGTAATTGCATGTTATTTAAGCGGCGACATGCTAATTTCAATTTAAAACGAGATTTTATATATTTATAATGAAGATATATATATATTTTTATATTTATATACATATTTGTTTATAATACTATATATATATATTATATATATTAAATAAAAGAGTGAAAAAGAAAAAATATTCATTCATATATATTTCAATCTTTTTGTGAATTCATTCATTAAATTGGTAAATTACGGGAAAAAATAATTCCCCCACATAAGTAAGGAACTTTATTCCGGGAATTCAAAATTTAATTTAATTAATTTGGGGTAAGAGCGATCCATTGTTTTTATTGATTTTATGAAATCACATTGCATAACAATAATTTGACCTGCATATTTCAGTTGTTTCAGTGCGTTATTCATTTAAACCATATACGTAATCCCTATTGTTATAAAAAAAAAATGTCAACATTCTGTGATACATATTCTTTACATTTTCATTCGATAAACACACGAAAAAAAAAAATCTTCATATTATTCAAAAAAAAAAAAAATGCCATAATTGTAAAATACATATGAAAATTAGTCATTCATTCTAGGTTTTTAAATAATTATAATAATAATGTTATAAAAATACTTATAATAAGATTTACAAAAAAAAAAAAACCTAAAAACTACGTCATAGATGATCATCAAAATTTTTAAGAAAAAGCTTTGGATTCTTCCAGGATTGTTAGGATTGTTTATTTATTTTATTTTTTTTTTCACATGATTCTTGATGTAATACCGTAATAGACTTCTTTTAATAAAACAAAAAAGATATACTTGTTCTAAACAAAAAAAAATCTCCTCTTTTATTCTCCTTAATTTTCCATAATCAATGAATTTTCTTTACATAATCTTTCTAACTTTAATAATAACAGATTTTTATTGAAAAAACCCTTATCTTTACTTCTTTCTAATTAACAAAGAAATTTATCTGCATAAAGTTATAAAAAACTTCCATCTAATCATATAAATCTTGTGTAATCATCAATTATCGATACCGGCGATACCGGTGATAGATCAAAGATAAAAGATCTCTTTTTTCACAATAAAATAAATTATAGGTTAATGTTATTTTGTTACTTTGTTAATCTTTAAATTGGCTTAATTGTTTTTAGAATAACGCCAATAAAAAAAAAACAAGGTAAAAGGGTTGTAGGGTTGTACGACCAAACCATAACTTTCTTTTAGGGAGAAAAAGTAAATCGTCTCATGCGGTAAATCATTGGATATCATTGGGAAATTGTTTGTTATTAAGAAAACGTTTAGTAATTCATTACACAATATTAATAGAACTTTAATTTTAAAACCACACGAGTGAAAAATGTGATACATCACGTTTTTTATTTTACATTCCTTATTAGCCGAATAAATCCGATTAATTTTAAGGGAAAAAAACGCCACCTAATCAAAATTTTCGGCATTTTCCATAATATTTTCATTAATCAATTTTTTAATTTTTTTTTAAAAAAAAAAAACTTATTCCGATTATGCCAAAAAGGATATATTCATTTTCGTTATCTTTCGTCTTATCTCTTTCTCCTTTTCTCCTTAACAAAATATATATATAGTATTTAAAAACAAAATATTTACATATAGTATTTTAAAAAAAACAAAATATTACATAATTTACTTAATAATTTTATTCATTTATGATATATTCTTTTTATTCGTTATCAATGGGATCATTAGATAATTGGATAATTGGATTATTGGATTATTGGATTATTGGATTATTGGAATTTCTTTCAAATTCTTTCCTTAATAAAATTATTAATTCTATGTTATATTAGATCCGATATCTAATAAGTAAGAAAAAAGTTATATATATGACTATGATTTTTTTGTTTTTTTTTTAAAAAAAAAAATTAAAAAAAAATAAATTGTCATGACTTATGACAAATTATTACAAAATTATGACAAAAAGTAAATAACATCACATTTTTAATATGTAATATACTGTAAATATGTTAATATACATATATATATATTATATCGGGAAATATATGCGCCTTAATGCGATTTCAATTTTTAATATATTTTTTCAAGATCTCAGTAATCTTGATCGTAAAACAATCGTAAAACAATCGTAAAACAATCGTAACATAAAACCCAACCGTATTACCATCTATAATAAAATAACGACAAAAACGTAAATTAACGTAACCCAAATAATTCCCCTATTTTTTTTTTATTACCTTTTTTAAAAACTTTTTTTAAACTTTTTAATTTAAAATTTCCCAAATAACCGAGATTTCCTCCAATCAGGTATTAAATCAGGTATAAAATCAGGTGTAAAGTCAGGTGTGAAGTCAGGTTTTTTTTGAAACGCGTTTTTTATATTTCTGATATTATCGGTATATTTGGGTTTTAATTTGAATGTTTGATCCTTTTTTTGGTTATTTTTTATTTTTACGTAATTATTTGTTTTTTGTTAAAACTTGTTAAAGTAATTTTATATATATATATATATATATTATATATACATTCCTTTTAAATGCGCGTTTTCTTTTTCCATAATATATATATTTATTTATTTTAATCGACGAAATGAACGAAAGGTTTTATTTTTTAATGATTTTTATCGATCTTTTTTTTTTCTAGATCTCTTCTAGATCTTTTTATTTTCGAAATCTATTCTTTTTTTTTTCTAATCTTTTTTTCGAAATCCTAATATAACGCGTTCTTTAAAAATTTTAAAATTTTCTGGAAAAAAAAAAATTTTTTTTTTTTTTTTTAAAGTTTATAAGTTTATATTATTGTTTTTTAAAGTTTTGTTTAGTTTTTGTTTTTTATATTTAAAGTTTTTGTTTTATTTTTACGGGAAAAAAAAAATTTAGAGTTTTTTCGGGCTTTTAATCAATTTTTTTATATATACATAACATATATATATATATAACATATATATATAAACATATATATATATAACTAAAATCAACTAAAATTTTTTATACACACGCATTTAAAAATTAATTTACAAACACGCATTTTTTTTAGAATAATGAAAAAAAAAATTATTTTTTTTTTTATTTGTTTGTTTTTTTTTTTATTTTTTATTTTTTTATATGATACAAAAATAATAAGTTCCCGAGATATCTTTAAGTATGATAAGTTTTTTTTTTAAGAAATAATAAAAATATATATATTTTTTACTAAACAGAAAAAAAAAAAAGTTTTTTTTTTATCTTATATTATATATAAATGTGTATATAATTTTTTAAATTTTTTTTTTTTTTTAATAAATTGAAATAACTGATAATACTAATATAACTGATAAGAAATTTTTTAAAGAAAATTGATAAAAAAAGGTAAAAGTAAAAAAAAGGAGATAAAAAAGGAGATAAAAAAAGAGATAAAAAAAAGAGATAAAAAAAAGATAAAATTTTGATTTGAATAATAACTGATTGGCGAAAAGGAAATAAGGAAATAGAAAGGAAATAATAAAAAAAAAAGATTAATTGTTAAGAAAAAGAAGCGGATTTTAATAATATATTTGAGAATGGTTCATTAAAAAAATGTTTTTTTTTTGTTTTTTTGGTATATATGAAATTTTTTTTTTTCTTTTTTTTTCTTTGGAAGAATAACAGATAAACGAAAATAACGTATATAGTAAATAAAGTATATACAAAAAAAAATAGATTAAGAACGATAGATAGTTAAAAAAGTAAAAAAAAATATATTTTTTTTTGTTTTTTTTTTTAATATAAAATATATACAAAAAGAAAAAAAAATAGAATAAAAGAATTAAAGAAAAAAAAATAATAATAAGAAAAAAAAATAAGAAAAAAATAATAAATTTTTTTTTTATGAGAACGATCTCAAATATATAGTTTTTTTTTAAGGGGAATAATAATAGTAATCCACCTCTTTTTTAAGGAATTTTAAAAAAAATAATAATCAAAATCAACGATAACAATGCTTTTTTTTTGTGTTATAACCCATTTTAATTATTTTAACATAAAAAAATCGCGTTTTACGTAACGCGTTTTTTAAAATTATAACATAAAAAAATCATAATTTTTAACCATATATTTTCGTGTTTATGGAGAGGGAAATTGAATGAACATAATTGTAAGTAGTAATTTAAGCACAAAAAATAACGAATACGAAATGAATAAAAATAATGAAAAAAAAATAAAAATTTGAAAAAAAATGAAAAAAAAATCGAAAATTCGAATATGAACAAAAAAAAAAGAACACAAAATTTAACCAAGTAACTAATTAAAAACTAAGAATTAAACTAAGAAAATATAGAATACGAGAACTTTACATAAAAAGAACCATTGAATACACAAATAGCGAAAACATTATAATGTACGTATAGTACTTCAAATATATATGTAGTAGAGTAATAGACGATTATTGAAAAAAAAAAGTGGAGGTTAGGTTTATAGATCGAAAGTACTTGAAATGTAAATAACGATAACGATAACAAAAATAAAAAAAAGGAAAAATAATAAAAATTTTTTTTGGTGTAATAAAAGAGAAATAGCATAATTAAAAATCATAAAGTAATTTTCATAACTAATTTGTCTGTGTGGTATTTAGTAGTAATATAGTATAATATTTGTGTGGTATAATTTGAATTATTTGTTAATTTTAAAGATAATTTTTTTTTTTCTCAATTATAACACCTGTAATCATAATTATTATTAAATCTTAGAAATTTGTATAAAATCGATCGTATATGAATAAGTTTTATAAAATGTTCGCCATATCACCATATCATTAAAATCTCTCATTTAACTGAGAATTGCATGTTGGGTAAAAGTAACGGAATGATGGTGATGATGATGGTGATGATGGTGATGATGATGATGATGATTGAATTGTTGTTGTATTTCTTGCTGGTGTTTGGCCAAGGCCAATTCAGCCAAGATGGATGTTCGATCATAATCGATTGGAGAATGGGTGTAATACACCTTCTCAAATCGACTGAATCTGACCGATTTGCGTCGTTGTCGCTCTGAATCGGTGGCAACAACTTGGTTGGTGGATGCTCTTGGAACGACTAAACAAGAGGCGTGCGTTGTCATTATGGAATTATAGGATAATAATTATATTTTTTTTTTTGATTTACGATGATTTTTAAACGAACACTAACGAACGGACTGGACGGTTAACGGAATTATGTGGAAGAATAAAAAATTTTGAAAAAATTTTTTTAAGAAAATAAAAAACCGAAAAAAAGAAAAACGTGAAAAAAAAAGAGAAAATTAAAGAGACATTTGTTTATACTAAGTAGTCAACTAATTGAATCCTTTTTAAAAAAATGAAACTAGATGAGTTAACAACTGCTTCTTTTAAAAAAAGATTCGTTTGATGTTTCAAGGTAATAAAAAAAGAGAAGAAAATAGTAACAAAAGCTTTATATCCTTAAATCCTTAAAATGGTGGAGAACGAATTTTTATCTGTTGACAAAAAGTATAAATGAAAAAAATTCAATCAATGTTAGTAAATTTTTTATTAAACCGAAAGTTGTTTAAAAAAAATTTAAAAAAATGATTGAAAAAGAAAGGGCGATGGGAGGAAGTTTGGTCGGTCAGGATAAAATAAATAAGGTGTTCATTAAATGATTAATGATTGATATCGTTATTTCAAGTACTTATTTTATGAACATTAGGTAAACATGAAAAAAATGAAGTCGTTAATGAAAAGAGGTAGAGGAAAGAGGAAGAGAAAATCATGGAGGGTATTAATACTTTTAGGGGGATTATAAGAAAAAAAAATCTCTAAGAAAAAAAATTAAAGTCGATCTGTTTATTAAAAGTAAATGAGTATAAAAAAGAATCGATTACAGAAAAAAAAAAAGCTGTGTAGTTTTGAAATAACTTGCATTTGTGGAACGAAAAAAAATTTTTTTTTTTTTGTTATATTATAAAAAAAAAAAAATAGAAAAATAGAATAGAATATAACATATTATTATTATTGTAAAAATTATTTATATTACTTTTTTTTTTAAAGTAAATAATATAATATACTGTGTATATATATATAATGTAACGTATATTATACATATATTTATATGTACACATATATACATATATATATATATATATTTACGTATATATTATTTATTATAATAATAATATGTACCTTATAGTTAAAAACTTAAAAACTTACTTTTACTTTTATAGTCCAGCTAAAAAAGATGTAATAATATAATGTTTCGGGATGTGTGGCTGACACTTTCCAATATTATTTATTATCTACGATATGAAAAAACAGCCCAAATTTTTTTTTTTTCCTATTAAAAACGGTTTTATTACATATAAATGTTCTTATAAAAGTAAATGGCGAAACAATCTTGTGCTACAAAGTTTCAAAAAAAAAGGTTTTGTACACAAGAAAGTATTATGAGGTATGGCTTGCTCTTTTTTGATCCTTTTTTTGTTCTTTACAAGAATAAGATAAAAAAAAAAAAAAAAAAAGAAGAAAGAGAGAGAGCGGAAGA
The DNA here is from genome assembly GCF_026210795.1 of Rhizophagus irregularis. Taxonomy (NCBI): domain Eukaryota; kingdom Fungi; phylum Glomeromycota; class Glomeromycetes; order Glomerales; family Glomeraceae; genus Rhizophagus; species Rhizophagus irregularis. Next base: position 3,222,459 of record NC_089455.1, read on the forward strand.
AAAGAATATTTTAATCTGTTATATTTATACATTAAACAACAATCTACATAATAGTAATTTAATATATTAAGTATGGAAATGCGGCTTACATTTTGTATTTAAAAAAAACAATATGTGACTCTGACAATATATTATGAATAGTAAAAGTTTACAATAATAGCTTATAAAAAAAAATTTTTTTTTAAATTATAACTAGGTTTTTAAAATACTAAAATTACTAAATTATTAAACTTTAACAAAACTTTTAATAATCTAACAAGCCACTAGAATAAAACTATAATAAAACTATAATAAACTTGGAATAAAACTATAAAACTATAATAAACTAATAATAAACTTTAATAAACTATAATAAACTATAATAAAAACTATAATAAACTATAATAACAATACCAACAATGTAATCCCAAATATAAACAAAGTGTGTTATTTAAAAAAAAAAAATGGCGTGTAATTTCGGCTATCAATTTAATACACGTTTTTATTACTATGATATCATAAAATTACCAAATTCGGTTTACAAAGTTTTGAAACTCCTTCTCTCTCAATAGTGTTTAAAATAAAACGGCTTTTTTTTTTTAAAATAACGCTTTACTTTGCCTAATCTTATTATAATTAGTTAAACTCGCGTTAATGATAATGTCTAATTTTGTAACGAACAAATAAATTTTCATAAACTTTTTTGGGGGAATATTCATTCAACTCTTTATTAGGTTTCGTTAATGGTCTTGATAATGTCACACAAATGATATTATTCATTGCACGTGAACATTTTTTCTCTTCTTTTCGACTAAACTTGTACGAGCTTTTGACATATTTCCAATTCACTGGATTCAATATTGCGAACGTTTATCCATTGTTCACGAATTAGGTTTTGTGTTAAATAAAAAAAAAATAGGTTTATATCTTTTTTTTTTCAATCCTTTTTTTGAAAAGAATGCGAAAGAAAAAAAACAATCGATCCACATTATCCCATTATTATGATTTCACCTCATACGTAATTGTACATAATTTATAGTATAAATAAATAAATAAATAAAAATTTTTATTGTTTTATTCTCCCTTACAAGTAAAATAATACTTATGCTAAACCCTACCCAATAATGATTGTTTAAATGCGCCACGGTTGAAATTTTTTTGGGGAGGAAAATTATGTACTTTACTGCACGTTCTCCTTTAATTTTTTCGTTAAAATATTGGATGAAAAATTTTCATATCAAATTTATTATCAACAATTAATAATATTTTTAATACAACACAACAGCCTCACTTAATTAATAACTTATTATTATTATTACACTTATTATCCAACCAAAGAAATTGAATATGAATAGATTAGGAAAAAATGAGGAAGAATAATGAAATGAATTATTGTATAACGTCATATTAAACATACGTAAGTATATGTTTGAAAATGTGAAATTAAATTGATGAACGGCCGAAAACGCCACATACTTTTTTTTAAAAAAAAAATTTTTGCATTATTTGATCAACGAAATTAAATTGATCGAATAAACCTACAAAAGGGAAAAAAAAAATTTTTTTTTTTTTTTTTACATGTCACTTTACATAACTCTTTTGACAATGAGAGGCTCATGCAAGAGACAATTAAAAATTAAAGATTCTCTTTCAAACAACAATTTTTTTTTTCGGGTTTCGGCTAAAACCATTAAAACCCATTCGTTAAAGTTAAATATTTTAAGGAGTTTGTAAAATGGTTGTGAAACATTAACAGTTAACCCATAAATGCACTTTTTTTAATGAGGAGGTTGTTACACGAATGAAAAAAAAAGAACTTTTTGACAAAAAACTTAATTTCATTACGATAAAGATAAAATAAATAAAACACAACATCAAAACACACAGACATTATATCAAAATATTTAAGTTTAATCCTATTAAAATTATTAAATATTTTTTATTATTATAACACAAAAAAAAAAACAAAACATCATCATTTTTCGTGATTTGAAATTATAAAATAAACTTTTATAAACTTTAAGTAAACTTTAAGTAAAAAAAGTTAATGACGAAATATTCAAAAGTCCGAACCAATATTTTAATGAAACAAATAAACAAAATAAAAAGGAGAAAGATTATGTTTTTGTATCTTGTTAATATTGTGTGTATATTGTTTTAAAAAAAAATTTGTTTATTATTTGATGTTTATTATTAGCATTTTTTGGTTATTTTGGTTATGAGAAGTTTTTTTTCTAATCCATATTACATAGATATTACATATTACGTAATTATTTTCTTTTCTATACTATTACTAAATTAATAGATCAAAATTTGGAATTATGGAAGAAATAAAAGAAAGAAAGAAAAAAAAAATATATATATATTGAGAATAATAATTTAAACTATGAATATTATTATAACGCCAAAATATGTCATCGTACTCTTACACAATATTAATAAGGAGCGACGAATGGCATTGAATAGCATCGAGTAGCAGCAAAACAACAAACGGAATGTACGATTCCGGACAATGAACTTTAAGTAAAATCATTGTGCAATATTTCTTACGTAAACGGTAAACTTCTACATCCTTTTAATAACCGTTATCAGTTAAAAAAAAAAAAAAAAAAAAATTTTCACTTTTTGAAATAATATTCTTTTTTTTTTATAAATCTTTTTTTATTCGAAAAAAAGACCTTTTTTTTTCTTATTTTTCTAGTTTTTTTTTAATTGTAGTACAAAATTTTGATCTTCATAAAAAAGAATTATTAAAAGAAAAATTATTTCAAGGATTATAACCGGCTTTTTTTTTTAAAAAAAAAAAAAAAAATGTCAACCCAAATTCGGCTGAACTTAAAAAATTTATACCGACCGACCGGTACAAATTACCTATTTAGATTAAGACCGATTCAAATTTTTTTCGTTTTTTTTTTGTGAAACTTTTTTTTTTTTAAAAAAAAATAAAGTAAAAAGTTATTTATAACAATAACACAAAAAAATCGCGTAAAAAAATAATGTTACGATTTTTGACAAGTATAATGAATGTAATGTTATTGATTGTTATTATTTTTAGTTAGAAAGAAAAAAAAAAATCTTTTTTTGATAAATAATTATTTAATATTTATCTGTAACCTTTTTTTTTTACAAATAATAATAATTATTGTTTATTATGATCTTACCTACATATAAAGATAAGAATATGCATTATAAAAGATTAGAAATGTTTTGATAAATTTGGTTTAGAAAGATTTAGAAAAAGAAAAGAAATTATCATAAATGATAATCACAAAAAATTTCAATAGTAATATATTCTTTTTTGTGGTATCATCGCGCCTAATTTTGGGTAAAAAAAAAAATTCTCCGTGTTCTTTCCCATTTAAGGAATATAAATAAATCTATACTGCGGATATTAGGTTTGACACGGAAAATGTACAAATGTACATACATACACAACAAAGTACGTGGCTGGTTGTTTCGAGGTGTGGTTAAGGATTGACAATGTTCACCAGCAGCAATAATAACAAAGTAGCAGTAGATGGTCTAGAACATTGATCGATAGCGATTGACAATTTCCAAAAAGTACATCGGGCAAACCAAGTAATCTTTTTGAGCAATCTTTTTTAAGGAAAATGGAACAAAATAAACGTACAAGAAATATGCAATATATGTATGTATAAAAGTTCATATGTTTATATGTAACCATGTAATATGTACAGATTTTCTTTTTGTCTCTTATCTAGATAAAAAAAAATACTCTTTTTTTTTTTAGCCTTCTTAAAAAAAAGTGATTTGCTTCTTAAAAAAAATTATTTGTGTATCATTCATGTCAAATGATATAATTATATATAAATATGGTAATTAAAATTTAGGGGTAAGATTATTTAGATAAAATTAATTCTTTCATTTACAAATGATGCACAAAATATTTATTTTTCAAAATGATAAAAGGGCGTAATGATTATAAATATCTCTTTTTATCACGTGGGAAGAAAGAAAGAGAGGGGAAGGTTTTTTTTTTTCACATGTACAAAAGTCTTCTTTTCAAACGGGGAAATAATGACTACCTGATAATAAATAATTGGCGTATATGTTGAGATATATATATATTACATACACATGATGCAAAGTACATATATATATATATTTATTATACATATATGTATATATATATTATATATATTATATACGCGATTAAGTCATAATAATCTTATAATTTTACCTAAAAAAAATCAATTTTCGAATTAATAGATTTAATAAATAAATAATAAATAAATAATAAATAAAAATAAAAATAAAAAAAAATACAAATACTAATATACATATTTTTATTAGTTTTTTATTATTAAAATATTAATAATATTATTATTATTTAATCACAAGAGTACGACAGATGTCAAAAAAAGATCTAACTATTAGGCGAAATAATTCAGTAAGAAATTTCAATTAGGTTTGCATAATGTAAATGTATGCGTTATGTGTACGTAATTTTTTTTAAAAAAAAATCATCGGAATTTTAAATTTAGATCTTTAAATGAATACTTAAAAGGGAGAGCATTCTGATTCATTCTTTTAACTAAAGAATTATTTTTCTTGTCATAGAACCGGAAGAACATGTGAGATCACGTGAATTATATGAGATCACGTTTTAATGGGTAGCACAGACCTATTCACTTTTTTACCTGAAACTTGGGAGTTGGGAAGAGTGGCAAGTAAATGTATCCAGAGTCAATGTAACACTCAACCTTAAAACGCTAAATTACGACATTATACATTCAGTGCACAGATAAATTTATACACAACGTAATCTTACGATAATTCTGATTCTAGAATAATACTCATTTAAGCGAGAATAAATTTTCTACTGGCACTAAATAAAAAAAGGAGAGGATTATCTGTTTCACTAATCATTTTTTTTTTCATTTTTTTTTCTTTTTTCATTTTTTTTATTTTACATATGATAAACGCATCAACATAGTTACATAAATATATTTAAAGTTTTAAAATATTAAAGTAATTAAAGTAATTAATAACGCAAACAAACTTTCTTTTTTTTTTTTAAAAAAAAAAAAGAATGAAATTTTGTGATCTTTTTCTTTTTATATTTTTTTTTTTAAAAAAAAAATTGGAGTAAAAAAATTTATGTATAATGGCGTAATAAATATGCAAAATTTTACAAGAGATTCTCGAATAAAAAAAAAAAAAATTTTTTTTTTTTAGTATTATGGCAAAATCATTACAATATTGAAAAAAAAAATTTTTTTCTTAAAAAAATCTGATTATGCTAGCTTAATCTTATGCCTAGATCTCATATTGCTCTTTACGGAAGTTTATAGTATAATTAATTATATTAGAATTCTTTTTTTTATGTCAAAGAAAAAAAAAAAAAAAAGGATCCTTGCAATTCACTCCGTTTCATACTTGGCTTCAAAATAAATATTACGGAGAATTGCATAAATAAAAAGAAGAATGAATGATTTAAAAACGCCAATATACACTCCGCCATTATACACCAAGATTCTGACGACCTTTTAAAATTCAATAAATAACTTAAAAGAGAATTTTACTTAACCAAAAAAAAATAAAAAATTAATAATTTTCAAAATGATAAATTATAAATAATATTAATACATTAAATATTTATTGTATCCTGCATAACTTAAAGTATAACACAATAATAATATTCTTTGTTAAATATTGGGAGTTTGGAACGGTCGTGATTTATGAAGGAGTCAAGTGATTGAATTTTAGTTAAATTGCTATGGCGTATTTTTTACAAAAATTACCGTAATTTAACTGTTTATTACCAACTCATATAATTTTTTTTTTTGTTGATGATCGATAAAACGATGCATTGATAACAAAAAAAGATCTTATTTTATTGAGAAGCTGTATTGTTATGCATTTTCGTGATCACACGCCCATAAAAAAATCACAAGATCTTTTTTTTTTTATTGAAAAAAAAAATCTGTGCGGCACAAGATGCAATTAGCCACATAGTAATTATGCGGTAAAGATCTTCTTTATAAAATTTTCTTGTTGTACGATAGAAAGATTCAAAAATTTTTTTGCGCGGGTTAATTCACTATTGGTTTATTGTAATGTTTTTTTTTTTTCAAAACGTAAAAGAACCCTTTAATGTTCTTCAATATACGCCAATTAATTAAATTCACTATTTATAATTTAAATTTTTTCTCCACATAAATAACATAAGATACGCATAACTTACTTTTATAGTGAAATTGATTAAAAAAGGGATTCTTATTCATGTAAAATTAACTTAATTAACTTGATTTTATCATTTTGTGGCTCAGAAGATATTAAAGTTTAATTCCTATATTTGGTAATTGTCAATTAACGCTCGGGCCAACGCAAAATTAGTTTTAAGCCCTAGAGCGCGATATAAATTCTTTATATGAAAAAAGCCTTATTCCCTTTAAAGTAAATTCTTATGGTTCTTTCTAATGACCCTTAAAAAAAAAAAATTTGTAATCTTGTTAATCATGTTTTTAGAGTTTAATTAAATAAATTTTGATCCCTGAATTTCTCTGAGTCATCAATAAATTTATTCTTTAGGCACGTGAATGACTTTATCCTTTTCTAAACTTTCATCGCAGATCAACAGGTTAACAAATTTTCACAAATTTCTTTTCTTTCTATATATATTTCTTTTATGAACGTTTTTCTTTTTTTTTTAAAAAAAAAAATAAATAATAAATAAATAAATAATGATTTTCATAAATAATTATTATTTTCCTTTCTTGTAAGTTACGGCCATACACAGTGAAAAGCACCGGAACCCGTCCGATCTCCGAAGTTAAGCCACTGATGGCCCAGTCAGTACTACGGTTGGGGACAACGTGGGAATACTGGGTGCTGTAACTCTTTCTTTTTTCTTTTTTAATGTCATGATATTCTTATGTACGTACAGTATGATTTTCGATTTCTTTCTTTTAAATAATTTTAATTTACTATTTAAAGTTAAATAACCATATATTTTGGGAAATCTTAAAAAGGTTAATCATACATAGAAAAAAAGTTATAATTCCTTTCTTTCATTTAATGTTCCCAGATTCGTTTCAGATTATGATACTCCTTTATACTTAATTAATTTTTTTTTCATTGTTATTTCGGTCATTTACGTAAAAAGTTCATTCATACTTATAGGAAAGGATGTAACACATTACGAAATAGAATTTTTTTATCGTAATACTTATTTTGGGTAATTTTGTATAATTATCCTGAATAAGTGGAATAAAAAAAGGGGCGGCTTTTTTTACCATTATGTTCATTATGTTTCTAGATTTGATATATCTTTATGTAATGATTTGATAATCTTTAAAATTCTAAAAAATATTATTAATTTTGAAAATTAATCAAAAGTACCAAAAGTACTTCGGAAAAAAAAAAAATTTTCATTGTATCATTGTAATTTGTACCATTAATTATTAGATCTAGTATTACATAATAAAAAAACTTCCATTATAATATTAAATGATAATTATAGATCAAAGAAATCATAGTGACGTACTCTTGGAAAATTGGAAGCACTATTGGAAGTACTTTCGGAAGCATAATTTAACCATTTGGATTGGAAACTTCCAAGTTCCGACCAAAATTTTATACTATTGGAAGTACAACTGTTTATAAGTATTATAAAGTACTTTAAATAAATAATATTTAAATCCTGAATTAAAATCATAAATACTTTAAAATAATATTAAAAAAAATCTTATTCATTTATTAAAATATTTATTGATTATCAAGAAATTTAATATGTAAAATGTTTATCAAATCTTGGGAAAAAAAAAATATTTTACATGGAATTTATTAATAATTTGAATAATTCAAAAGTTTAAAAGATAATAAAATTAAATTAATAAAATTTTACAAGTCCAAATTAATTGTAAAATATAAATAAAAAAATGTTTTACAAATTACTATTTAACAACTCTATTATAATTGATTTTTTAATGAATTTTTATTTTTTATACTTAAAAATTTTTTAATTTCTTTTTGTTGTTTAAAATAAAATAATATTTTGACTTTATATAATAAAATTTAAAATTTTTATTATTACTACAGTCAAACCTTTATATAATGATATGTCAGGACATATATGAAATTTTTAGGAAATATCATTATATTAAAGTTATACCAATATTTATATGTCCTCACATATAGTAAGAAAGTAAAATTTTATTGGTATATCAAGTTTTTAATAGTATATCAGTATCAAATATCGGTATATCAAGGTTAGATTGTATACTTTTAGGATATATTTACTGGTTTAATTGGATAAAAGGTTATTCTAAAAATATTTTATATTTATAAAAATTATAAAAATTATAATTTCTACTACTCCTAATAAATTACATTGAAATAATTTTATTTTATTATATATTTTAATTTATTTATAATTTAATTGAATATTGAAATTTTAGTATTATAAAAATTTTATCAAAAAATACTTTAATTAATAAATTTATTTTTAAAAAAAGATTTATATATCAATAAAAAATTTTTTTATTAATTTTTAGTATATATTTAAAAATATTATAATATTATTATTATACCATTTTTTTATAAACTATTCAGTATTAAAATAAAAAAAAACCCTATATTTTAATTGATTTGCTACTATTTTATATTTTTATTTTAAAATATGCTCTAGTATTTTAAATACTTTTCTTCAAAATTCATTATAATTTTAAGTTAATTTCATTTTTTTAATACATTTAAAACTGTATTTTAAATAGATAATAAGTTTAAATATAAATCTAATTTTACAATTTCACTTTTTACAACTGTTTAAATACTAAAATTTACAATAATAGATATATTGGTTTGCTATTTTAATGCAAAAAAATAATACTATTTTCTTATATATTTAAATTAATTCCAATAGTTTTAGTTTTATATATTTATTTGAAAAAATAATATTAATTTTTAGTTTTGAATTAAATTAGATTATTTATACTTTTTAACTGTACTTTTAATATATTTAATGTCTTAGCAATTCTTATAAAATTAGCTTTTTAAAAAATAATTATACACATTTATTATTATTTTTTTATTGTTTACTATTAGTAGTATACTACTTTATTTTAAAAAAGAAAAAAATATTGTATCCCTTAAACTGTTTTGCAGCCAAATTTATCTGCAATTTTGTTTTTTAATTAGAGACACTTTTAAATATTTTAAAATATTTTATTATATAAAACAATATTTTTGTAATAAATTCTATAGTACAGTCAACTCTCTTTATAGTCACACATTTGGGACAGTCCATATTTGGTGATTATAAAGAAATGTGACTACAGTCTGCCCTCGATATAACGAATTTGGTGTCCGGGCTGATCAGGCCTTCGTAATACAAAAATTCGGTAACACTATAACGAAATATTCGGTATATCATAGCGAATAATCGGTATGCCACTATAACGAATTTTCATTATATTATACCGAATATTCATTAAAAATTTATTATTATTTATTTTAAGAGATAACTATAAATAATAAATTACGCGATTTTTAAATTTTTAACAACATTTTATTATACTGAATTATTTATGAAAATGTAACAAAAATTGAGCCTCTTAATTACACGAATAAATTTACTCAATTATATTAATATAACTATCAAGATTACTGTTTTCAGAAATAAACCGTTGTTTTAAAGCTTCTTTTTTTAGCTTTTTAACAAATTTCAACTCTTCTTTTTTTGTATCAAAACCGTCTTCCCGTCGCTCCAAATATAAAATCACCTTATCATAAAATTCAATAGCTTCATTATGAGTAATGGTTGGTCCATATTAATTTGATTATTATTGGGAAGAACGGTTTTCAAAATTTCTTCATTGGATATCATTTCCGTTGTAATTTCTTCCCTATCACATTGAATAAATTCTTCAGCAGTAAAAGGTTTTTCAAAATCAAGTTTATCAATCAACATTTGAATCTCTTCCAATTCCTTAATATGTGTAAGATAAATTTGAGTATCGGCATGGTCATTAGAGTCATGGATAAATCAAATGGCGTGATCATCATCTTCCTTGATCATCATCTCAACTTCGCTCATCCATCGATCTTTAGGCAGGATATCCGCTTTTAGCCAACAGTTTTCAATGGTAGTTTTTGTAACACTATCCCATGCACGTGCAACATATTTGATGCATTTTTTAATATTAATTTCAACGGGCTCTCGTGCCATATTCATTAAAATTATCATATGATTTGACTCGATTGCGTAAATATAGCTTTCGATATTGTGCCCAAAATAAACAACGAATTTTTTAAAATTTCAAGTATAAAACATTACTACATTCTGAATTGAATGTTCATTAATTGAAGCTTACCTGAAGCTATTTATAATACCTTGATCACATGGTTGGAGGTGTGCAGGTAGTGTTTGGAGGAAGAAATTCAAGCGTGATATTTGTAAGGCGTGTGGTTTCAAATAGGGCATGAGTTGGAAGCATTGTCGAAAGAAAGAATATTTTGACCTTGTGTTCTCATTCGAGCATCAAGTTTTTTAAGATATTGGTTCCCAGATCGAAACTTGCATCCAACTTTTTGGATTCCAGTGATAATCTACTGGAAGAGTTTTCTTATTGATGTTTTTGAGGGCTCGAGAGTTTTCATATTTGTGTATGAATAATGGACATAATTTTTCACTCCCAGTTGCATTGCAAGTAAGCAAAACAGTTACATGATCTTTTGACTGTTTTGTTCCAGAAATTGGGGCATTAGAAATTGTACGACTAGGTCGCATTTTCCAAAAAAGACCTGTCTCATCACAATTAAAGATGTCTTCAGGGGCATAATTCTTTAAAACTCTACGAATTTCTTCACGCATTGTATCAAGTTCTTGAACAGGTGCACTTGCGCTTCTCCATGCATGTTGTATTACCTTTAAGATTGTGCCGCTTTTTGAAATTGTCAACCCAACCATTTGACCCTTTGAATTTATCTTCTCCACACAAAAGCAAGCTCTAGCCATTGCTTGAAAGAATATCATCATTCGATTTGAGAAGAATTCCTACCTTGAAGTCACACTTTCTACTCCCAAAAAAGTTAAGCTAAAGCCCTCCCTTCAACGATAGGAAAAGGAATCTTTTTTTCGCGTCGTAATCCAGCTTGATGTGAATCAAGATCTACAACAAGCCAACGGTCTTTTTCCTTTAAAATATCACTGATCATTCCTTCACTAACCTCATATTCGTTGGCTAGTTCCTTTTGTTTTAAGGAGGGAGGGAGAAATTTTTTTCAAACAAATTTCTTTCTTTTGTGCTGCTGTAAGAGATTTACGTTTTCTGGGGATTCCATTAAGTTGTTTATTACCAGGTTTTACAGATTTGGCTTTTGGCATTTTTAAAAAATATCCAGAGTAACAATAAAGTGTAAAATAAAATATGAAGTATGAAAGTATCCATTATAAATTAATTTTATGATGTGTGGTTACTACATTGAGAAAATATTTCATGATAAATAGTCCTTTATAGTAAGATTCATTTCGCAAAAATTCTTCGGTATATTCATAAAAATTCAAAAAATTCGTTATAAAAAATAATTCTTCGGTATATTCATAAAAAAATCAGAAAAAATCCGTTATAAAAAAAATCCGTTATAAAAAGGATCATTTTATATAAAGATGTTTCACACACTTTATTTCGTTAAACGTTGTACGAAATTTAATTAGTAAAGTTCGGTTTGACAAGGTTTTTTTCATATGTCAAAATCTGTACCACGCTAAAGATCTGCTATATCGTGTTATTCATTATATCAAAATTCGCTATAAAAAGGGCAGACTGTATATAAAAAATTTCTTATATTAGTATATCATAATTCTGGCCAAAAATTAACATAATTTTAGCCAAAATTATACTCAAAACTTTATTGTATCATAACTCTGCCAATATTAATCATGGAGAGATGATCTTACTGCCATTCGATTTGACTTAATGAGACGGTTCTAATGGTATAAAATACATCGAAATCCGATCACTAGATTAATTTCCGAAATTAAAAAAATATTAATGGTTTTTGTGTAATAACTCTACCAATATTGATCCTAGAGAGACTATCTTACTACTATTCGATTCGTCTTGATAAGGCGATTCCAACGAGCTATTAATTGTCTTTTTACAATCACTAGATACCGAGAAATTTGGCAAAATGTTAAATGGCGCAGTAAACGTAAATCAAGAAATATAATAATGCCGATGCTTAACATTTTGTTGAATAACTCATCAGCCAGTGATCGCAAAAAAATAAAACTACCACCATTCAATTATCTCAGTGAGACGATTCTAACAAGCTATGATACATCTTTGTACGATTATTAGATGCCAAGTTATTTAATATATTTTGTATATAACTGTGATTATAAACGGTTCTTTTTAATATAAGATTTTTGAGGATAGGTGTGATAGTGACTATAGATAGATTGTGACTATATAGGATAGATTTTAATAATAAAGTGTTTTGAACATTCAACTGGTATGACTATATAGTAGAATGGGACTATAACGGGAATGACTATAGAGGGAGTTGACTGTATTTTCTAAGTAAAAATCAAAAAAAAAATTCAATTTGATTAATGATTTTTAAAAGTAAATAATTGACAAATTATAACAAATAGTAGCTAAATTTTTCAAATTGAAATATCTTTTTATCCATTAACCCTAAAAATATAAAGATTATTACCATTTGATGCATCTTAATGAGAAGAATCTGATAGAAATAAAATTGTCCTTTCACAAATATTATGTGGCAGAATAACTTATAAAAACTAAAAATTTATAAATTAATATAACTTTTTATTTATCAATTTTAGAGTTATGATTTTATTACCATTAAATGCGCCTTAATAAGAGAAATCTAACAAATATAATTTCATCTTTTTATGATCACTAGATTTTAAGATATTTTAAAAATTCAAAAATTTTTAAAATTAATTTTAACCCCTACAGTTTAAGGGATAATAAAAAAAATTTTAATAGTAAATTTAAATATTATTTACTAATAAAAGATTTCTTATTGTACACTAGTGTGCAAAACATATATTAAAATGCGTGTTTCGTACACTAGTTTTATTTTATTTTATTTTTATATAAAACTAGTGTGCGAAACACTCATCATATGATTTGTGTTAGATAAACGCATTATGTGAATAAGGATGGTGCCACAAATATGTAATTGCAGAATAATTGCGATTTACAGTATTGCGGAACATTGCAGATTTTTAAATCTAAAAATCTGCAAATCCACAAATTCGCAATTATCCGCAAATCTGCAAATATTCTGCAAATCCACAAATATCGCAAGTACCGCAATTCAATTGCAGAATATTTGCGGTACTTTGCGATATTTGCGGATTTGCGGAATGTCCACAAAAAAAACTATTTTTTTTTAATAAAATATAATTATTACTAAAAAAACATATTTCTATTTATTATTAATAATAAAAAAAATTATTTTACATAAAAAAAAATTAAAAGAAAACGCTGGAACCTATAGTTCTGGCTGTTTAATTAAAAAAAATTTAAAAGAAAATGCCAGAACCTATAGTTCTGACGTTTTTACAAAAAAAATTAAAAAAAAATTAGAAAAATATAGTTCTGGTGTTTTTATAAAAAAAATTAAAAGAAAATGCCGGAACCTATAGTTCCGATGTTTTTACATAATAAAATTAAAAGAAAATGCCAGAACTAAAGTTCTGGTGTTTTTATTAAAAAAAATTAAAAGAAAATAACAGAACCCATAATTCCGGCATTTTTATTAAAAAAAATTAAAAGAAAATGCCAGAACCTTAGTTTCGGCATTTTTACATAAAAAAATTAAAAGAAAACGCCAGAACTTATAGTTCCAGCATTTTTATATAAAAAAAAATTTAAAAGAAAATGCCAGAACCTATAGTTCTGGCGTTTTTATATAAAAAAATTAAAGAAAATGCCAGAACCTATAGTTCCGGCATTTTTATATAAAAAAAATTTAAAAGAAAATGCTGGAACCTATAGTTCTGGCGTTTTTACATAAAAAAATTAAAAGAAAACGCCAGAACCTATAGTTCCAGCGTTTTTACATAAAAAAATTTAAAAGAAAATGCCAGAATCTATAGTTCCAGCGTTTTTATATAAAATAAATTAAAAGAAAACGTCAGAACCCATAGTTCCGGCATTTTTATATAAATAAATTAAAAGAAAACGCCAGAACCTATAGTTCTGGCGTTTTTATATAAAATAAATTAAAAGAAAACGTCAGAACCTATAGTTCTGGTGTTTTTATATAAATAAATTAAAAGAAAACGCCGTAACCTATAGTTCCAGCGTTTTTATTAAAAAAAATTAAAAAATATGCCGGAAGCAATAGTTTTGGCATTTTTGTATAAAAAAACTATTAGTTCTGGTGTTTTTTGTATGTAAGAAAACGCCAAAACTGAATTGCGAAATTGCGGGCTACTAATCGCAATTTAATTCCAAAATCCGCAATATTGCGGAATTTGAAAATCATTTGCAGACCTATCTTTATATATATAATAGGAATAATAATAGAAAAGTAATAAGATGTAGTATCACATTATCTTGCAAATGAAATTTATAATGCTATCTGATATTGAGATCTATGTAGGGAGTAAATAGATACTATGAGGTCTTGAAAGTATATAGTAACTATACACTCAGCTTGATAACTTAGTGAATTTTTAATCACTATTTTAAAAATTCATACACACATTACAGAGATTTTCAATTTAATTGGTGATCCGCGAGTCAAGTAGCGAAAACGATAATAAAATTTGACGGAAATTTATTAATTAAAAGCCGCATTTCCGAATGTGGGGTTGTTCATGAATTTCTCTAGCCAAATGTTTAAATAACGCCATTTTTCTTTAATGAAATAGTTTTCCACAGTTTTCCCACCAATCTCATGCAAAAAAAATCATAATGTAACATTGGAAAAAAGTCCAATTTCTAAGAGATCTGAGATTCGAAAGACAAAAACTAGTTTTATCATACCATATCACTTGTATAATGAGTGTGAAAAAGTCTTGAATTTGTCGAGTTAGAAGTTATTACAGCATAGTTTACTAATAAAATAAATCAAAAATAAAGCAATATGCATGAAAGTTTAGTGAAATATAAAAAAATTTCCATAATTTGTACTTTTAAAACCTTAGTTTACCTAATAACATAGTAAATGCTGCGTGCTTCCAAGGTAAACTTCGTCAAAAAAAAGTTTTACACTTTGTAGCTTTGAAAAATAAAAGTGTGACATTTACTTTATTGTTTGTGTTATTTTTAGTAAACTATGCTTATAGTTTTTGTTACATCAGAAATCATTAAAGTCGGCGTATTATGACAAATTAGTATATGATTTGCGTCAAATTTTATATGTAATTTCTCTAGTTGACTCGCGGATCGTCAATTAAGGTATTTTCATTAAATTACCTTTAAAATTAAGATATTTCAATAATATTTTATTAGAGAGACCTCCTGAAATTTAATTCATGTAGTCTTTATAACAAAGATATTTTTACATTTTCATTACAAGTATTTACAGTATTGGCATATTTTTTATAAGATATATTTTGCAAAATATATCATATAAGGAGAATTAGCATACTTATTATATCTTCATATTTTATTATTATTGACTACTTAAAAAAGAAAAGTACTAGTCTTTAGTGAATATTATTTTTGAAAAAAACAAATTAATACTATTGGTTAGGTAATAAGGAACTTATGGTTTTATTAGAACTCATAGAAGATAACTTTTATGCCAAACAAAGGAGTCAATCAAAATAAGTTACTATATAGGATCAAATAACAAGTTCAATCATGATTAAAAATGAAATAAGAATAATTAATTTACCAATGTATAAAAATTCAGAAAATATATTTGATGAAAATAGTAAAAATAATGGAAATGATAGGAATAATAATATCACTTAAATTTAGCTATTAAGATATTCATCAAGATATTTATTAAGATAATTGACTACCTTTAGAAATATCATCTATAAATACAATATGTTGCAAAGTTTATTGTAAAAATTATCTATATCTATTAGAAGAGAATCTATCAATTTTTAATTAAGAAATAATGATTATAATATTATTTTAATAATGTAAATAATGGTTAAATAGGTGACTTTTTACCTTTTTTTTTGTTTCAATCTTGTTTTTTTACATTATTAAAATGAAAAAAAATAAATTAATGCTTAAATTTATTTTATATAATGAATCACATTTTTATTCTCATTTTCAGATTACTTTTGTTTTATCAAATAATATCAATAACATCAGGAAGTTTTGGGCTGGCGTATAATGTGTTGTTCAACGTCAAAAAGTGTTGAGCAACAAATCCTTTGTAAACTGACGCCATTTAAAAACATGTAAAGCAACATCTATTTAAACGTAAAGCTACACATAATAAAACAATGATAGTTTAAAAACATGTATAATAATGTATAAAAACACATATATTAATATTAAAAATACGTATAGCAATGTATTTGTTAATTTAATTGTAGTATTAGTTTATTAACATATATTGTTGTATATTATTAACATATATAAAATTTTATTAATTGTAAATTTATTTATAAATACAAATTATATTATTTAATGTAAAATTGTCAACAAAATTGTCTAATAAAAAATTAATTTCTCTTGTTATAATTGGATTGCTACAGATTTTTAAGCGATCAACGTACTAAATTTCTGTTGATATAACACCCCTGGTGATACAACCATAATAAGGTAGAGTTTTTATTAAAAAAAAAACTAATATTAAAAGTTTTGTTAATGAAACTTACATGATTTGATTTATATTTCTAAATACTGAATGGATTCTATAAAATAAAAGAAGGAAAACGTTCAGTTAGAATGTTTCATAGTAAAAAAAAATTAAAAAATTAAATTTAAGTTTTGTAAAATTTATTACAAAACTCACCATTTAAAGCTTCTGAACACAACGCCTTGAACCTACAAAAAAAAGGATGGAAACGTTAGAAACATTTCCTAAAACTGAAGAAATTTAAAAAATATTATTTAAAAGTTTCAAAGCAAAATGCTTCAAAACTTACCCTTCCATTTTCCCGTTTTCCAAAGCTAAATATACATACTGAAAGACCTACAAAAAAAATAAAAGAAACGTTAGTCAACGTTTCTTAAAAAAAATTATAAAATAAAGTTTCGCAACATTTTGTTGCAAAATTTACCATTTTTTACCCAAAAACTGTAGACCTACAAAAAGAATTTAAAGAAACGTTAGTAAATGTTTCTAAAAAAAAATTAAAAAATAAAATGAAATTTTACAACGTTTCATTGCAAAACTCATCATTTTATCTATCTGAAAAATCTGTAGATTTACAAAAATAAGAAAAGAAACGTTATTAAACGTTTTTTAAAAAAAATATTATAAATAAAGTTTTGCAACAGACGTTGCAAAACTTATCATACTATCCAAAAGTCTAACACCTACAAAAGAAAAAGAAAGAAACGTTAGTATCGTTTCTTTAAAAAAGTTAAAAAACTAAAGTTTTGCAACAAATGTTGTGAAAATCACTATTATACTTAAAGTTCAATATCTACAAAAGAAAAAGAAAGAAACGTTAGTATTGTTTCTTTAAAAATAAAAAAAAATTAAAGTTTTGTGACAGATGTCATAAAACTTACCATAATATTCAATATTCCAATACCTACAAAAAAAAGAAACATTAGTGTTATTTCTTAAAAATAAAAAATAAAAAAAGATTTTAAAGAATACCTTCAAAATCTCGACTGTAAATCATCCAGGAAGCTGCTGACCTAAAAAAAAGAAAGGAAAACAAAATGTTAATTATGTTTCTAACATTTTTAACGGTTTGTTAAAAAAAATGAAAAAAAATACTTATGAAATGTTAATAAATGTTTTGTTATCAGAACGTTAGCTAACGTTCTGATTAAAAAATTAAAAAAAATGTTATTTCAGAATGTTAAAAAACGTTTCAAATAAAAAATAAAATAAAAAAATTAATCAGAATGTTAGTCAACGTTCTGATTAAAGAATTAAAAAAAATATTATTTCAGAATATTAAAAAATGGTTTGAATAAAAATGAAATAAAAAAATTAATCAGAACGTTAACTAACGTTCCAATTAAAAAATTAAAAAAAATATTATTTCAGAACGTTTTTTAACATTCTGAATAAAAAATGAAATAAAAAAATTAATCAGAACGTTAACCAACATCAGGAAATTTGTTTAGGCATAATTTAGTGTAATATTTCAGAGGTGATGTAAAATTTCGAAATATTACACTAAAAACGTAATATTACAAAAGTTTACGCTCTTAAATTTGAATAATAATAGTAATTTAAGAATATCTCGCTATCTACTGATCCAATCAAGACGATCTATAGCTCATTGAATCAGCTCATCAAGACTAATCGAATGGTAGTAAAATCATATCTCTATGTTCGATAGATGACTTTCTATTAATTTAAAACTTTATTGCATACTATAGAGCATTCTATCAACTGTAGAAATGCAATTTTACTACCATTCGATTCGTCTTAATGAGCTGATTCAATGAGCTATAGATCGTCTTGATTGGATCAGTAGATAGCGAGATATTCTTAAATTACTATAATTATTCAAATTTAAAAGCGTAAACTTTTGTAATATTACGTTTTTAGTGTAATATTTCAAAATTTTACACTACTTCCGAAATATTACACTAAATTATGCTTAAACAAATTTTCTGATGAACGTTCTGATTAAAATAATTAAAAAAAATGTTATTTTAGAATGGTTTTTAACATTCTAAATAAAAAATGAAATAAAAAAATCAATCAAAACGTTAGCCAACGTTCTGATTAAAATAATTAAAAAAAATGTTATTTTAAAACGTTTTTTAACATTCTGAATAAAAAATGAAATAAAAAATCAATTGGAACGTTAGCCAATGTTCCGATTAAAAAAAATTAAAAAAAAATTATTTCAGAACGTTAGCTAATGTTCCAATTAAAAAAAATAAAAAAAAATATATTTCAAAATGTTAAAAAATGTTTCATTAATAATTTTAATGAAAAATCAGAATGTTAGCCAATGTTCCAATTAAAAAAAATGAAAAAAAATGAAAAAAATTTTTTAACGTTTCATTAAAAAATGAAATAATCAGAACGTTAGCCAACGTTCTGATTAAAAAAAAGATGAAAAAAAATTTTTGAAAAAATAAAATAAAAAAAATCGGAACATTAGCTAATGTTTCGATATAGTACTTTTATTTAAACTAATAATTAATAACTTATGATTAATAATTTAATACCAGAATTTATAGTTTAGGTAGTATTTGTCAAATATAATCAAATAAATAATGAGATTACTGTATTTGACATACAAATTTTTTTTTTTCATTTTAAGCCACAAATAAGTAAAATCAGAATTCATAAGTTATTTATTTTGTTCATTTGTATAATCTGTATTCCAAACAAATATGTTAAGAAGAGCCTTTTGTAGAAAAATAATACTGGTTTGTAATTTCTAAGAATTAAAAACAAAGAAAAGAATATATTAGTTGTATTTAATATATCGACTTAATCAATCACTTACAGATATCAATATCTATAATAAAATTAATCATTTTAATTTTGCAAAAAACAGAAGTCTACTCTTCTTTCATATTTCACTTTAAATGACAAAGCTGAAGCTAGCGCAGAGAAAGCCTTTGCTATCTATAGAAATGATGACGAAAAGCTTGATTATTTAAATAAAGTTTGATTTATATATTTTTCATTTCTATTAACATTTTTTATTCGTTTATATTCTAATGGTATTATCATATAACATTATACAGTAAATAAGAATTCTGACTTACCTAAAAAGTCTTACTCAAGTGACTCAACTTCAGTCAACAGTTTGTAATTTATACTAATATTCTATATTTTAATATATAAGTATGCTGAAATTACTAATCTTATTACAGATAGCAAAATGTTTGAGAATGAGTCTGAAGTAAAGCTTAATAAAAAGTATGTCAAAAAAATTTAACTCCAAAAATGCAGTTCTCAAAAAGTTTGTTCAGAAACTAGATTTTAAGTAACTTGAGAAATACACGCCATTATAAGACAAAGACATAGAGAAATACAACACAGTTTGATCTATATATATATGAATTATATATATCTTATATATCTTTATTATCATTTCACAGAATTTGCTGGGCTTGATTTCACTTGGCCTCTGCAAGCTGTATCAGTGAGCACCATATTATATATATATGATTACATCACTAATCCCGATTCTTGAAGTATAGTGAACATGCTTATATTACTTTGCTGATCATTTGCTGATCACTTTTTTTTTTATTATAAACATTAAAAATTTAAAAAAAGTATAGCAAAGTAAATAGATAAAATTAGATGTGAAACCATATTATTCCATACTTTAAATCAAATAAATTTTTAATATAGTTTTTAATTTTTTATATGATAAATCATTAATATGTGATAATTTGAAGGTTGAGACAAAAATTGATGACCAGAGCCAAATATGCAAGGCCGGAACTTAAAACTTTGCACAGACACTCTTTATATTATATGTAATTTATGACAAAAATAATCCAATATTTTGGTCCATAATCCAGGTTTTTTGCTTATAGAGAAATTGGTGAATTTTAATAATAAATAATATCAATGCCATGAAATTCAATAGATAAATGCCACAAAACTTAATAAACAAATGCCACAAAATTTAGTGAACAAATGCCATATTAATTATGTAGAATTTTTCAATAACAGCATTTATATTATGTGACAAGATTGAATAAATATTCGAAAAATGATCGGCAAATGATCAGTAAAATTGTGATAAATAGGGATGTCCGCTATGCTGCTCCCTGGTTCGTAGAAGGACAAGGAGAGGAGCTTGCCACTAATACGCTTGAATATTATCACCTTATCGGGTCTAAAAGTCTTGATTTATCTAGAGGAAGTCATATCCACATTGTAAAAGGGAAGTTAATAGGTTATGGAGATGAACTATCTGGAGAAGAACATGAGAAACTCAACAAGAAAAACCCTGGTATGATTTATGCTCCTATCAAACAAAAGTCAGTCGTAATTAGATTCTCTTCAACCGCAAATGTGACCTTGAAGGAATGGCAGGTTTGTGTTGCTTTTATATGCAATTAAATATTGGGCTTTGTTAGGAATTTGCTTTTGCCAAATTATCAGGTGCACCTGCGAATTCGAAAAAAAGATGATCCCACGAATGAAGTTGCAATGATGGCCAATGTCCTATATAGTCACACCCTTCGGGACCAAAAAAAATTGGTGTGATTATAAAAATACTATATGATGTGACTAAAGAGGGTTTTTTTTTAATAAGCTTATTAGTAACTTGGGCCAATGTAAATGTGCTTATAAGGGGAGGATGTGACTATATATGCCGACTGTAATCGAAACTTTCGCCTTGTGGTCGACTCGGGGTCAACAATAACCATCATACTCACTTCATAAGACAGAAGATGAACAACAATAATGGATGGATTGATGGAATACATTCCCATCCGAAGCCAGTGGCTACGGGGAAATGTGGATATGTGTATAATTATATGTCAAAAAAAAAAAATCATTATCAAATTTTATATCAGACTTTGCGATACAAAATAAACTATGTAATGCGATTAATAAAATAAATATTATTAGTTAATTAAATGTAGTGAATGTACAATATGAAGAAAATTTTATATATTTGATTTACTGTATTTAAAACATTTTGTATAAGGGCGTAGTAATGTGACACAATAAATCTATTATCGATACACGTTTACTTTACGGGCTGTAATGATCAATAAGCAGGAAATCAAGTGTATGATGATGCAATCCTGGCGGATTTACTAAGGATACTTTGCGTAAAAAAACTTAAAGGGCTGTGAAGATTTTTAAGTTGTTTCGGAGAATTGGAGCGGATAAGATTAAACGGGTTATATCATATAGTGCAAATGAGCATTTTAGTCACGTGAGTACTGTACCACATGTTATTAATTGGTTATTTATGTATTTTATTATATAAAAATGTAAAGAATATAAATTGAAATCATGATCAGGTGATTTTCATCATAAATTTACATAAGGATATTAAATATGTAATATGAAGAAGGGTAAATTTACATAAATTTAAGGTAGTTTTCGAATTATAATGGGTCATTTACGTATCATAATTCATTTGATTATTGACCTTATAAATTGCTTTATTCACTAAAGTTATAAAAAGTTACACATAAACTTTTCATCTAGAAGTTAAACTAGGAAAGTTACTATATTGTCGATATGAGAAAAAATCATGATTGAAGCAATTTTTAATTAGTAATTGAAAATAAACCGACTTATAAATGAGATTTTAACGACGACCATTTACACATCAATTTTAAACATAAGAAATTATAATAATTTAACTCTTTTCACTAGGTAAGTTAACTTTAATAATAAAGGCTGCGATTTATTGTTGTTGCTGCTTTGGTTTTCCAACCTTTAAAAATGCGCCACCTCCAAAGTATCTATCATTAGCTTCTTTTACTTTCTTTTGTCTCTCCTCTGGGTTGATAAGTTCAATTCCCTGTACAGGAGTGAATGCAAGAGATGATGATAAACCTGAAGTAGCTCCAGAAGAACCCAGAAATTGGTGTCTTTTAGGCGCTTTAGCTGAACATTAATTGAAAAAAATATATATACATATTTAAACCGTCTGTTTATCAAGAACTATATATACAATAATGTTATTTAACATACCTTTGACTCTAGGATCGGCTACTGAAGCCCGAATTTTACCCGAATTTTGCCCAATTAAACCTAAACCTTTTGTTTTGTCAAATGACCCAGTTTCATCCTCTGCAACACCAAAGGCCATTCTATTTTGGGCTTTACGCAATTCTGTAACTGCATAAGCTTCTTTCATTCGTCTTACTCTAAATAAAATAATCTTGTTCATTAATACCGTATGAATAATAGATTTTTAATCCAATTCATAATATTTATAAAGCTTACTTCTTTCCCGCTCTTCTTTTTTTTGGACCTTCATCAGGTACAGGTAAGGGCTTGACAGTCTTAGTAGGAGGCGGTTCTTGTAACTTTTCAAGTTTTTTATCAATTTGTTCACGTAGGTTTCTTCCAAATGAACCTTAATAATAAATGTCGATAAGAAACCCTATATTTAGTAGCTAATTGGTATTTAAACATACCATCAGGTGATTCATGCACTCGATCCATTCTGGCAGCCAAAGTGCACCTAAAAAAATCCGACGTTAAGAAATTTTATATAAACAAATATGACTAATAATATATTTCTGAAACAAACTTCGCTGCAACAATCTTTTGTGCTTTAATTCTGAGATCTTGCGGAGTCCTCTGGATCAATTCTGATTGAAACAAATATCCGGTATGTCTAGGCGTTGATGCACTAGAAAATCCGGTACTAGTCTTCTTTTGTACACCAAGCAGCTAATAAATACAATATTTAAAGAATTCAATTTAGCAATATTAGATTGGACTAGGTTTCAAAGCTAAAATACATACCATAACGTTGCAAGATGGCATTTTGCAAAGGGCCAATAATCCACCAGCCTGTCCCAGCATTTTAGCTGCAGTTGTACTTCCTACAATTGCTGAAAGGTTAGGCGCAATGAGCGTCATTCTAGACTCTACATATTCTAAAATCTGTAATTTAGTAAAATAATTAGTATATGTAAAATTCTTTACTAATTAATTAATAAACATACAAACCTTTCTTTTAGCAGCATCCAATTCCAATGCCATATCGCAAGCGTCACTAACAATCATACTTTCTTCATCAGTTAACTTTTGACCGTTAGTAGTAGATCCTGTAACAGTAACTACCATAACGGTGGCGGAGGGTAGAATAGATCTTAAATCTACTTTAGTTAAATCCTATTATAATGGGAAAGGTCCAATAGCAATAACGGTCGAGGTTGGTAGCTATTAAAAGAATAAAGATCATAATTTCCTGCTATATTGAACTGGTTAGGTACACTAGGTAGTATCTATAAAATTACTAACCATTTCGTTTCCTATAGCCTTGACGGCTCTGGTGTAATCTAACGGATTAAGGACCAATGATTCTAATTCAGGAAATTTTTTAGCGTAATGGTCTCTTATAAACTATAAGAATAATTGGACCCCAAATAAGTAAAAGTTATTAAATCACCAAATTATATAGTAACAAATTTTTTACTTTATGAACTACTAGAATCTCGTTATCAATGTCTACAGTCAAATTATTAGCTTGAACTATAAGTTTATATTCTGGATCTTCTTCGACAGGTCCCATTATTTGTGTCTGAGAACGATTTGTATCTTTAAGTTGTTCAATTTTCTAAGTAAAGAGAGGTAAAAAAGCTAAGTAAATAGAACTAATTTATAATAAGAAAAATATATCTTAGACTAACCGTTAAGATGTCTCTCATTTGTCTAGAACTGAGTAATTTGGCTACTTTCTTCACATCTTTAACAGATTTCATTTCGACTTCACTGTTCACATTTTTGTTTTCCTCTGGTTCATCGTTCTCTTCCATGTGCTCTTCCTCTTCTAAATCTTCTAGATCTCGCATAAGAACGTCTTCAGAGTCATTATTGTCACTTTGATCGTCGTCAGCAGCTTCCTCATCTCGGGTAGATATAAAGTCGGGATCTGCGAGTAATTCGTCTGCTAAAGACATTGTTTTATTGTTCGAGTTCTAGCTTTACCCTGAAAAGAAAAATCCACCAATTTAAGTAACCATGCCGATCATACTTTATTGATAATCCGATTCCTTCCATTGGTCGGTTTTTTGTTATATCAGTTTAAGACCACTTGGGCCGATTTGTCTCACTTCAATTATGTCACCTGTGGGTTGTCGATCATTGTCACATTTATCACCATAGCTAAAGTCCGTTTATTGGTCAAATTTCACGTGCGTGGTGATCAATAAATACGAACTTTAAAAAAATTTCGTTAAAAGAATTCAAAGAGAAAAAATTTTATAATTTTAATCACACAAATTTCATAATAAATAGAATTATTTTATAAACCACTTGAAAACAACCATTATATCTATTTTTATAAAGTAAAATTGTTCAAAATGAATAACAGGAGACCGAGAAATCACGAAAACTATAAATAAATGTTATAATATGCTCAAAAATTATTATCCAAGCTTCCTATAATCCAATTTAAATAATTTTTAATATTCTAAGAGGACAAACAAGACTCTTTCTTATAATACTAAAATTATCTAAACTCAGCATGTTTATCTATAGCTATAACTCTTTAAAGATATGGTACATAATCTCATCAAGGTAGTAAATAAAATAACACAGAACGTCCAAAAAAAACCTGTAATAAAATAAATAAGAATTAAAATTACAATAATAAAAAGATTTTTTTTAAAAGCTTTAATGTTTCTAATAAATATATGGGAACGTATTATTTTTGTTTTTTTCTAACGTAATAAGAGTTATTTTTGCCATTTTACCAAATAACCTTTCTATTAAATAATTTTACAATACCACTTACCATTTCCAAAAAAAATAAATTCCTTCCAAAAAAAACCAATTCCAAACCAATTCCCGACAGGTTTTGACATTGAGAAATCAAGTTTTGCAAGCGTGCGAAGTCTTTGACAATTGGCTTAAAAGCAAAATCAAAATATACGTCATCATGCATTATTTGATATTATCACTATTTTCACTATTTTTGTATATTGACATGTCGATCAAATTCACATTTATCACTTTTATTTATTAGTGATGTGAGCCAAATCGGCCCATATGGATTTTCCTTGGTTGGAAACTTGTGATGCTCATACTCATGCTCACGACGATGTAGAGCATCTCAAGGAAATTGCTAATTTGAAAACTAACAAGATTTGTTTGATGGGGACTCGTTTAGAAGATTTGGACGTAGTTTCTAAACTTGCGACGGATTTTCAAATGAAGGTTATACCTTGTTTTGGTATCGTGTTTCTTTCGATTTATTCTATTTATAAATTATTCAATTGAAATAAGCCAAGTTTTAAGGTCTAATTATATATAAAAAAGGGTTTCATCCATGGTTTTGTCATTTACTTTCACTTGAAAATGAACCTGAAAGTAAAGTTCATTACCGTACAATTTTAAAGGATATTGGCCCAAAAGATCCTTCAAGAAGCAATTACTTAGAGGAATTCATTGATTCTTTACCATCTCCTAAGCCATTTGATGTGTGGCATAACAAATTAGAAAATTTACTTGAAACGCATCCAAATTCACTTTTAGGAGAAGTCGGATTAGACAAAACGTTTCGATTACGCGATCAAGAATCAAAACAACTTAGTAAAGTACAAACCACAATGCAACATCAAACAGCAATTCTTGAAAAGCAACTGGATTTAGCAGCTAAATATAAACGCGCTGTTAGTATGCATTGCGTTCAATCCACGGGTGCAATAACTGAATTGCTTAATAGAAGAATTAACGAACGGGAACCACTTCCACCTCGTATTTGTTTACATTCATTTGGAGGTTCTGTTGATACAATTAAATTTTTAACCAAACAGACAAAGAAAAAGGAGGGAGTTTCAGTAGATATTTACTTCTCTTTTAGTGTTGTTATTAATGGCAAATATGATAGACTACCTGATTTAATAAAAGCAGTTCCGGAGGATAGATTGTTAATTGAGACAGATTATCATTCTCCTTTTGGATTGGATCATTATATGGCTAGGATTATTAAGTTGGTGAGTGAAGCTAAAGAATGGACTGAAGCGACGACTGTTGAAAAAACGCGTAAAAATTTCATAAAGTTTGTTGGAAAGACAATTTAGAAATTGAAATTTTTTAGGGATATCCACATTTAATTTAGTGTGAATCAATTTTATATTTTATAATCTCTTTTTACAATTTCATCGAATTTGTTTTTATCAGCTACAAAATATTTTATGTAGTCAGCTTCTAAAATATGCATTCTATTTCCTACTATGATAAGAGAATGTAATGGAGGACCAAAATCTTCAGATAATAATTGATTTAATGTACCAGCTTTAATTATTTGTTCTGTTAAAGAACCAAGACGCGCAATACCTATTGCCAGAGTTTCAGATGTATAGGCTATAATTTAAAAAAGAAAAAGTCTTAGAATACTCTTCTCTTTCAAAGAAAATTTCAATAGGAATGGATTAATATTAAAAAATACCATTTTGTTTGCGATTTTCTTCGATTTCCAGTAATTGCATAATTGCTTGGTTGATAGTCATATAACGTGGAAATTCATATATTTTCCTACCTCTGAACGAGAAAAATATTAGAATAATTTTTTTTAAAAAAACTTTTTTTAATATACGAGCATAAATACCTTGCTAAATTTTCTATACTTTGTTCTTTTACTTTAATATCTAGTAAACAAAGAGTATGTAAACCTAGATTTCTATTCTCTTTAATTCTATCATAAAAACTATCAGGCCTCCAATTATCGGTAAAAAAAGGTATAGAAATAGTTTGACCAAAATTATATAATTGTAATCCACAAGCACCAACTGCATTCATTATTGAAGCATTATGTATTGTTTGGATTGGAATTAATAGTTCTTTTGCCCTTATAATTAAATCCGCATGTGTCGTTGCGCTATCCATATGATTTATTAGAGACTTATAGATTTCTATTAATAATTCGATCATAAGATAACAAGGAAAATAATCTTACCCAAACGGATCTCCTACCACTAAAAATGCTACATTTATTTTATCGGCATTTAACAAGATGTCATCACTTTGTGACTCTACCATTTCTCTATCTGCTAATATGAGCTTTTTTCCATATAATTCTTCCTAAACAAAAGAAATAAATTTAAACCGAAGTTATCTCGAAGAAATTTAACAGTGATAATTACCAATTTCTCTTGGGACACCATTAAGATACTGGTATATGCCTCTAAATATATTCGTTCGCATGATTTTATTGCTTCAAGACCTTTTATCGTAATATCTTTTTCATCAGATAAACCTAAGCCTATTATAAAAAGCATTTTCAAGAGAGAAAGAAAGATAGATCAACTCTCAATTGATCGCCTATAGGCTATAGTCCTTTTTTGGTAAATTTCACAACGCTGCATTACGCATATCAAAAAAAAATATATATGTGTATGTATGTATATATAAATTCGAATAAATATGTCCAAAAGTTCCGAAACTGTCGATAATAACGGATTTATTATACCGAATAATGATCAAGACCCCGTAGTGGATTCACCAGCAGAGAGGTGGCTTAATTGGTTAGGTCAAACGAATTTAGGTAAATGTTCGACAGTGATAACGCTATTATTTGGAATTTATGTAAGGTGGAACGTAGGTTTAAATCCATACTCTGGTAAGTTTAATAATATAATTCCGCGAAATACATTCTATTCATTTAAATGGCGAATTAATTATATTTTTAACGCATTAAAAGGTCAAAATATTCCGCCTATGTATGGAGATTATGAAGCTCAAAGACATTGGATGGAATTAACATTACATGTTCCAATGAATCGGTGGTATTACTATGATTTGGAATGGTGGGGTCTTGATTATCCCCCATTAACAGCTTACGTTAGCTGGATCTGTGGTAAAATGTATGAATTTTTTTGTAGTATACGCATTTATCATAGTCTTGTATACTTTAAATTTTATATTATACCTTATTATTTTGATGTTGTAGAGGATCTATGTTTAATCCAGAATGGTTTGCACTAGATGTGTCACGTGGATTTGAAAGCGAGGAAAGTAAATTGTTCATGCGGTCTTCCGTATTGATCCTTGAATATTTGATATACGTCCCATCAGTTATTGTGTTTGTAAATTGGTGGCTTGCCAGTAAATCATGGCAAAAGCGCGTACGTACTTTAAAGTTGTATATTTTTCTACATTAAATATTATATTGATTTTTTATCATTTTTATTAGAGATTAGCAGTATTATTTATTCTTCTTCAGCCTGCTTTAATATTAATAGATCACGGCCATTTTCAGTAAGTTATTTTGTTTTATTTTAAAACCTTTCATTGATATTCTCAACTTTGTTTTTTTTTTTGATATAGGTATAATTCTGTAATGCTAGGACTTACAGTATGGTCATTGAATTGCTTTTTCTATGAATATGACGTTATAGGAAGCGTTGCCTTTTGTCTTGCGTTGGGGTTTAAGCAAATGTCACTTTATTTCTCTCCTGCTATTTTTGCTTATTTATTAGGAAAATGCATAAAAAACAAACCCCAAGGGTAAAGTCATAATTTCACATATTTAAACTTTAAGTTTCATGTTTATTGTTTAATCCCTTCTCAAAATCAATTATTAGATTTATCCTTTTTGTAAAGTTAGGTGTGACAGTGATTATCACGTTTGCTATCATGTTTTTCCCTTTTTTAGATTCGGTTGAACATATTTCGCAAGTTATTATTCGTATGTTTCCTTTAAACCGTGGATTGTATGAAGATAAGGTGGCCAACTTTTGGTGTGCTATAAATATTATCATCAAGTTACGCGAAATGTTTGAAATTCATGTATTAACAAGAATAAGGTAAGATTTTATTACGGTTTAATATCTTTTGTTTCTTCATCAATTGTTATAGTTTATCGTATTTTATTATTTAGTTTATTTGCAACTCTGCTAGCTATTCTACCGTCGTGTATAAACCTTGGTTTAAATCCCGATAAACATCGACTTGTTTATTGTTTAGCGAATTCCGCGTTGGCTTTTTTTATGTTTTCTTTCCAGGTTCATGAGAAGTCTATATTATTGCCCGCATTACCGATTACACTATTGATTTTAGATGAACCATTCTGGAGTAGTTGGTTTAATAATGTTGCTTTATTCAGGTGTCGTAAATCTTATATAAAGGGTTAGGAAAATTGGTTTTTAAATTATTGACTTGTATTATTTTCCGGTACAGCATGTTTCCTTTGTTGAAAAAAGATCGGTTGATTTTACCTTACTTTGTTATATGGTTTATGTGGAACTGGATGGGATCTTTTGTTCAACGAGACGTGAAACCAGTAGTATTAAGATATATATCTTGGGTAATGACTATAATATTTGTAATTTTTAAAGAGAAATCTGATTAAACTTTTTTTTAAACTGCATATGTTTCAACAATAGGCGTCATATCTCGTGATGGCTGTAATTCATTTCTTTGATTTTAATATCGATCCACCAAAAAGATATCCCGACCTTTATATTGTATTAAATGTTACCTTTAGTTCTGGGATACATTTATTTATGCTATTATACTTTAATTATAGACAAATAACTTTGCCATATAATCTAGATGAGAAAAAGGACAAGAGGAAGGCCGAATAAGTTATGTTGTATAGTACTATAATGGTATCTTAATGAGAATTACTGGTTAATTCCTTTAATTTTGATTTATTCTTTTTTTCGATTGTGTTCTTAATAAAAATTGATATAATAAAGGTGAGTTGTTCTCTTTATCCAATATGTTTCTCGCTAAAATGTTAATAAGTTGAAGCGTGAATAAGCACTTATCGAACAAACAGAAAAATGTTACACATATTTTTCTGGCTATGATTAGTGCGATATAAAAGCAATATTCTTATGGCAAAAATATCAGGGCCCTTATTCATGAGATTTTGAATAATTGGGTAGTGTTCATTTTTTGCACAATTCTGTAATTTATAAGGCTTCCTTTCGTTAAAGACGCGTCGTGAAATGTCACGTGTTGTGTGTAATAATACTTGGGAGTCCCAATATTTTTTTCGGTAATGATCGATTTTTCCATAAAAAGGTACACTTTAATTAAAAATTACCCTCGTCCTTCTTACAACTTTAAAACTGGAGATGGAAATAAATTCGTTTTTACATAACGAAACACGGCTTTTAGTTATTAGCAACGAGATAGTACAAATTACATTTAGATTGCATAATGAGTAAATCTGGTCTTTTAGTTCGTTGATATGAGATATTTTTGAAATTAGAGTATTTATTAAAAAAAAAATTATTTTGATAGATCAGATAATTCACTCTATATAGAGAACAATGATTTACAAGAGGAAATAAAAGTATGTCAAGGTCTTTACAATTTATTATAATAAAATAAATAAATATTTGCAAGCTTAAGTTACATTGGTCTGTTATTTTCTCTTTTAAGCAAATAATAGTAGCTTTTGTGAAATTTATGGACGAAGATCATATTGTTGATGGTGAAGGATATTATTTGCTTTGCAGTAGGTATTATTTCTTTGTATTTTACCTAACTTAATTTTCTAATAAGCAATTCTTGTAATAGAAAAGAATATTTGGAATTTCGGAAAAAATTGCGTTTTCTACAGAAATGATCAAATAATTCCACCACATCAATATAAATTTAATTTCGAATTGGAATTCGCTAGTCAAGTAATTAACAGGTATTGACGTAATTATTTTGAAATTTTCATATTTTAAATTTACTGTTAATTTTACATGTTATGTATCGTCAGGAATGCTAGCTACGATAGGGGCAGAAATAAAAGTATTACTGATAGTAATAAGAAAAATAATTCTAATTTGCGAGGAGTATCTTTGGATGATTTTGGAACGCCTAAGAGTAGTAATAATACAGTTAATCAAGAGATGATACAGCATATGACAACAAGAGCAAGTATTTCACCGCTTGAGAATTGGGATGTGAGACAAGGAGCTACGACAACCGAATTTGATTCATTTGATTCGCCATTTGACAATAAACAATCCAAATCAAGATTTGTTGAGAGTACTCCCGCAACATTATGGGTAAATCGACAAAGATCTGTAGATAATGCATGTATAACACCGTTAGATAATCGGAGACCCGTGCAAAAACCAGTAGACAGTGCATACGCGACATTATTCAACTATTGTGGACCTATTCAGAAGTCCACGAAAAACGTGTATATGACACCGATCGATAATCGAGGGCAGAAATCTCGTATTTCTTCGTTTACAAATAGAGAATACCCAGAATCGATGCAACAAAATAGTAAGGGTTTATTCGGATATCAAGAAATTCTAGACAATGTTGGAGAGACGCTAAGAAATCCTATATTGGTCGGCGAAACTTATGAACAGGTCTGATTCTTTAAAATATGTTTTATAATATATTTTTTTTTTGTTTTTATGAATTAGAATTAATTATGCAAATCTAATTAATTAGACATCCAGAACATCGTCTATAAGATTATCTCAGGAATCCTTTACAGGAAGTAATTGGCCAAGTCAAAGTTCGTTTGAAACTACGCTATCATTAGATTCTGGATCACAGAAAGTTTCTGGCATTTCAAAATCACCATTCCAAACGCTAAGACAAATGTCGAGTGTATCTAATGGTACGGATGATTTTAGTAATTATTCTTTTGGTGATGAGGGTGAATTATCGATGCGGAATACAGCGGACAATCTCTTGTCAAGTGAAAGGAATAATAATCGGGAAACAAATGACGATCTTGAAGATAACAATTTTTTTAGGTAATAAAAATGGGTGTAATTTGTCACATGTAATTATAACTAATTTTGCTTTTTTTTATAGTCTCTTCAACCCTTTGAACTACTTTCGAAAAATGTTTCCAGGAATATAAAGTATATAATATGTTTATTTTTAGATATCTCCAAAATTATTATTAATGGTAATTTGTGTAAAAAAAAGTGTAAAATTATTTACAAATTGCATAGAATGTACTCATTATAGGCTTGCATTTATTATATATATTATTAGTATATTAGTTTAATCAACAATGTAAATATTCAATAAATTATGATCGTACCACTACCATATTTTAAGACGTTTGGATCGTCCTGCAAAACACAATAAACCAATAGCGTTTCAGTATATATACTGCGTTTTATAGCAGATCTTGCCGCAGGTCCGCAGTCGATATTAACTTGCTTTCGTTAAATATGGCGACTACTCAGTATGTACGAAGAAAGGGAGATATTGAAGAATCGAATGCAATGAACGATGATAACCTTGAAGCCACAATGCCTATTTCAATTCGACAACCTAATCCACAATTAGTTCCTATTCGCCCGCCGTCTTTGAAATCTGAATCTTCAAGGTCGAAGGTTTCAAAAATAATGAGACATGCCAACTTTTCGACAGTACCACCAAGGTCAAACTTGACGAAATTTCATAATTCAGATTTCCAAGAAGAATTTAATAGAGTAACTACCGTTAGTTATGTAAAACTAGAAACAAATAATTTTTCTCACGGAGTCAACAAGAGCAGTCAAATTATTTCGGGCACAGCTTCCGCAGTTATTCCACCGGCAGTTGTTCCGACCGTTATTACTTCAATGACACCTCCAGTTTCGCAAGCAACTACTCCCACAACAGCCATTAAAATTGAAAACACAGCGAAAAACATAGATAAGTATAAACCTTCAGTTGATTCCAAACCTTTACCTATGGACGAATCCGCAGTTGAATCAAATGTAGTTAAAACCGAAAACGATGTCCCCAATGAAGAAACAACAAAGAAACAGAAATTGGAGAATGGATTGGAAATTTTGTCCAGCAATAGACCAGAGGATCAGAAAAAAAGATTTGCTTGTCCAATATGTAACAGATGCTTTGCTCGTAAATTTAATATGCAAACTCACCAAACTACTCATGATGTTGATCGGGTGAAACCGTTTGTATGCAATTATCCAGATTGTGATCATAGTTTTACAAGAAAACATGACCTTAAGCGCCATATATATGGTATTCATGAACTTCCTGAACAAGAATTTAAATGTTCTAATTGTAGTAAAACCTTCGCTAGAAAGGATGCATGTAAGAGACATTCATATACATGTCGCGTAGTTGAAGTAAATCAAGATCAAGACGGTGTACCACCTCCTAGGAAACGTGCAAGAACTAAAATTAACAGTAAAAATAAGCCTAATGATAAAAATCTGCCAATTAGTGAGTCTGCACGTGAATCTACACAACAAGGTACTGCGGATATATTAGAAACGTTGGAAAATAAATCTATTTTCTCGAATGTTGCAACAGATATCACACTTTTAGATCAATGTACTACTTTTGGTACCATGAAAAAGTCAACAAATGGTATAATTGAAGATTCAACTTTAGATGTTGATAAATCTTCAGCCTTCTCGACGATTGAAGCAATAAATAATTTGATAGGTGAAAGGATGCCTAAAAAATCGATTGATCAAACGCACGACAAGAACGATGGATAAAACATGTACTTATAATTAACAAATTTCTTATAGGTGATTAAGATTTATCGTAATTTTTGAAATGATTTACATTTTTGGCAATTGGACAAAGATGAGATCTTGTATTTGTCAAATTCATCTTTTTAATGAGCAGAAAATTTTTTGATGTGAGGTTTCTCATTATCTTTATTAATCATTTTTCAAAATTGTTATACATAATTATTCAGTTCATTTGCTTCCAATTATCTGAATAAATATCCGAATGCAATTTGATATTATGTATATATATATGTTCATCTTTTTAAAATAAATAAATCATGCTTTATTAAGCAATATATCACGTGCTCCAATTTTATTAGTACGTAATTTGATATCATATTTTGATTTATTGATTTTTATGCAAGCTCAAGATCACCAAATCAAAAAATAACAAATAAGCCCATTTTTCTCAATATTTTTTTTTCTTTGCAATCGACTATTAACAATGACCGATATACCAAAAATACTAAAAGCAGTTCAAGATATTCAAGCCTCTTTGACTGTTTTACCTGAAATCCAAACTCATCTAGCAAAACTTACTGATGCTGTAAATGCACTACGTGGACATGATACGATTAATGTACCAACCGCGACACATTTGTTTAATAATGTGTCTGGCTCTTTTGTGTTACCAAACGTCTCTCCTGTTGTAGATTCTATCGAATCAACGGATGAAGGAGTAAACGACGGGAAAACCAAATCCTCAAAAGACAAAAATGAAAAAATCCAAAGTGCTTTCAAAAAAGAAAATCAGATGAATTCTGCAGAATCAGCCAACAAAACTAAGAAAAAATTAACTTTAAGCGAAAGAAAAAAATTAAGAAAATTGAAGAAAAAACAAGTTACTAACCAATTAAGCCCGGGAGAGTCTTCATCCAACGAGTTGGATAATAAATCAACACCGGAAATACAACCGCCTGTAGTACAGGATCAACAACTCACCAAAGATGTTGCACCATCGCGTGTAGTAGCGCGTCCCCCACCACGACTTCATGTGAGTTTTTCCTAAAAATGTTGGAGTGTTGCACGACCTTTTTCAATAAATAAATAAATAAATACATATTTGCTTTAGATGAATCGCATAAATATTGCTCCAACTGGAAATGAAAACGGAGATCGCCTTGGAACGAGATTTAATCGAGGCCAATCACATCAATCGATCGGATATAATAATCAACGCGAAATGCTTTCGGATAATTGGCAACAGGTTATTTCTACATTTGAAGAAATGAAATTAAAATCTGAGATTTTGCGAGGGATCCGTGCATTAGGGTATAATAAAATAATTCTTGTACTTCGAATATACTCTGGTATACATTAATTTATATTTTAAATAGTTATGATCAACCGACACCTATCCAGCAACGTGCAACAGTGGCGATATTATCTCGACGGGACGCTGTAATTCAAATACCTCGATTAGAAGAAAGAACTGTAACTTACATTGCTGCTCTACTTCAACAAATTGAAACACGTGACAAATCGTGTCAAGCGATTATAATCGTACATTCGAAAGACTTATGTTATGCTATTCAAGATTTAATCAATGTCGCGGGTCAATATATGCAATTTTCATGTTTGGTTTGTACTGGTGGTATTCCAATGAGAGAGGACATAGAAAAACTAAGAAATGAAGGACAACAAATTATAATCGGGACTCCGGGTTTGTTTAATAATTATAAAATTTAAATATTTAACATTAAAACTTGATTAAAATTTTTTTTAAATATCACGTGAATGAACGAAACAGGCAGACTAATTGGACTAATGGTAGATCGTAAATTCGATTTTAATCGCGTCAAAACGATTATAATTGAAGACTCTTGTATCATGTTTAACAGCAATTTTCGTACGCAAGCTTTCGACATTATCTATCAATTACCAAAAAGTGCTCAGAGGGTTTTGATGACAACAGCTACAACGTTTACTCTTGCAGACATTAAAAATAAGATAACGAAAAATACCATAATCGTCCTTAATGATGTGCATATGAGTGATGGGCTTCAACTATATTACGCAGTTGTAGAAAAAGATGATCAAAAGCTCAATGCTTTATGTGAAATTTATAAAGAAGTGAATATTCAAAAATCTGTTATCTTCTGTGATAATTCAGAACGAGTCGATTGGTTAGCTGATAAATTAGCAACATTATTTGAGAACGTGGCCGTCTATTCCATGGTATATAAATACGATTATTATTATTTAACCTTTCTTTCTTTAATACTATTTTTTTTTTAATTTTTATTGTTTAAGCATTCTTTAACAAGACAATCAGAAAGACATGAAATTGTAAAGTCTTTCTGGGAATCGAAAGCGGCTTTAATTGTTACTACAGATTGTTTTTCATCTGTTTTAGCATTTCATCCCGTAGATTATAGTGTACACTTTGATTTACCATATAAAAAGGAAGAGTACCATGATCGGTATTTATTTAAGCTTTACCTAATATATGATTTCTAATCTTTTGTCATATGGTCTTATTAATATCATTTTAATTTTTGAAGTCTTTGTTGTTGTGGTGCTTATGGTTCTCCGGGAGTTGCTATTAACATTCTCGTTAAAGGGCAATTACATGATCTTGGAGTTCTTGAGCGTTATTATCGATTACAAAGTCAAGAATTGCTGGTAACAAATTATTTTTATCAATAAATTTTTAATAAATTTCACTTTTTAAATTCTAATTTATAATAGGGAAATCGTTGACATGAATATTGCATATAATACTATTGCTGTTTCCGGTTAAAAAAGTATATTATTATATCAATATCAATATTTCATTTATATATTTCATTTATAAATTAGTTGTATTTGCTATATATAATCAATCCAAATAATAAAGTCATTTTTTTATCGCTTCAATATTATATCAAAAGATTTTTATGTTATCGAAAAATAATGCAAAAAGGAAGATGAGCTATGCATTTAATAACAAGTCTCAATATATTAATTTCTCAATTCTCAAAACGTTAAATTTTTGTCAATTTATCATGCAACTTGAGTAAAATCTGATATTCTAAATTATTTTTTCATTTTAAAGACAACTAATAATATTGGTCTAGTAATTGTAAACTATCACAAGATTTCTAAATTAGTCATTAGCATTATCTTATCTCATCTTTATGTCGTCTCCATAATTCATAATTAAGAACAGAATTACCATGTCAAATAAAAATATAAACGATGTTTGCGAAATCTTAGGTGTTGAATCTGGAAGATCAAACTCTTCCGATAAAAAACTTAGTTTGGTTGAAGCTATAAATGCTAAAAAAGAAAAGGAGAGAAAAGAGAAAAAAGTTGAGAGAAAGACTTTTAAGGGTAAAATATGTTGGGTTTCACGTAATTTTTATACTTTAATGGTTTATTTATTATCTTAAATATTAATAGATACACCAGTTAGTCGAGAACTGTCTGCGCTGGTTGGACATCATGTTTCAGTAGCTTTTGAAAGAGCAACTGCTCTAAAAGCGAAACCCAATCTACATAAAACTGTGGGCAAATGGTAATTAAGAAGTGAGATATGTAAATAATATATAATATTTAACATTGCTTTTCTTTCTACATTAATAGGATATCAACAAAATTTATAAATCCTGCTAGGAATGATGATTTAATGTTAAGTCATTGGGTGAAGGAGAATACAGAAGAAGGTAGAGAATAATTCGTTCTATCTGTACTGGTGGAATTTAAAGACTAATTTTTTTTCTTTAATAGAAGCAATTAATTTTGCAGAATATAATAAAACAGTAGAGGTTTTAGAGTATTCAGAAGAAGAATACGAAAAGTATTTGAAAGGTATAACAATCAAATAGAATTTAAATTAGTTCCTTATTAATTTTGATACTTTATTGGCAGATCGAGATTGGGATAAAGACGAAACTGACTATCTATTTGATTTGTGTCGAAAGTATGATATCAGATGGACTGTAATTCACGATCGTTACGAATGGAAAGATAAGAACAGAACAATGGAGGTATGAATTCTATATTTATTTAAACGTATATTTATTTAAACGTATTCGCAA
This sequence comes from Rhizophagus irregularis, assembly GCF_026210795.1. NCBI lineage: Eukaryota > Fungi > Glomeromycota > Glomeromycetes > Glomerales > Glomeraceae > Rhizophagus > Rhizophagus irregularis. Next base: position 3,260,662 of record NC_089455.1, read on the forward strand.
ATTAATATTATTATTTGGTATTTTAGGACTTAAGAGATCGATATTACTCTGTCAATAAAAAGATTTATCAAGTACGACCAGTGACGCCTGGCTTGGCTAGTCAAACCGATAAAGGCCAATTGATTGCATTAAATAGTTATGATAAAGGTTTGTTGTAATAATTTATTATATTTACATAAGAAATAATAATATTTACTCGTTATTATTTAATTATTTTTCTATAGCTAAAGAAGAAAAAAGGAAACTTATGTTGCTTAATTTATATTCACGGACAAAAGAACAAATTGAAGAAGAGGAGGCATTACAAGAAATAAGTGATCGTATTCAAGCGAACGAAAAGAAATTCATTAGGGAAAGAGAGGCTTTGATGAAACAATTTACAGTGGAAATGGTTCAACCAAAACGCAAAAAATCACTGCTGAGTGGACCCACGACCCCTACAATAGAAGCCAGTGGTTCGGGTTTTCATAATACCGCTGATATACCTAAAAAAAATCGTCGTACATCGGCATCATCTGTTGGCTCTGCTGCAGTTGAAGGTAAATAATATTAAATATATATTCTTTTTTTTTATTATATATATATTATATAATATGGTTGATCAAAGAAATATCTTATCCACATGAATAAATAAGCCCATTCACCAAAAGAAGTTCATACACCAATCGTATCGAAGAAAGAAAAACTTAATCCAGGTGTTTTAGTACGAAGTCAAAAGATACCTATACCGAAGCAAGCCTTGTTACTCAAAGTCCACAAAGCTTTACAAGAATTTGGTTTAGGGCCACGTCCAACTATGCCGACAGAAAATGTTTGTTCAAAGTTTACTGAATTACAGAAAATGACGCAAAATTTATTGGATCTCAAGAAGCAGGTTGATAAGCAAGAACACGAACTAAAAATCAAACGCGCGACACTTCAAAGAGTTTTATCATCTTCAGGCGGAGAAAGAGCAGGGGTTAGTGCTCAAGATGGTGCTTCTACTGATGGAACTACTGATACAAGCACCATTCCAGTAAGTTGACATAAATTGGGACATATATATATATTATTTAATTTTTTTTTAATTTTTATTATATATTTATAAACAGACAAAGAGAGACAACAGATCACTTCCTAATACACCTCGAGACGTCAAACGGGCACGAAAATGAGAATTTCCAAATGATTAAATCATTATTTATTACTTTATTTCTATAGTGAGATTGAATGTTTTAGATGAATTCAATGCAAATAAAAATTATTCTATATATGTAATTATTCAATTTTATGCACCTCTTATGGGCAATACTATTATTTTATCAGCGAATTCTCCCCAAGTAATTCTTTGATTTACAAAAATGCTGTACCAAGTTGAAAGTACAATAAGCCAAAATAAAGCACCTGCCATTGAGAAATATAGATCTAAAAATAAATTAATTTAATCAATTTTAGTCGGACCCCCAAAAAAAATCACATAATTATTAGACTTACATTTTTTTATCTCTTTACCAATATCTGAATGTTTAGTTAATGGCCACATATAGATTATGTTAACGACCCATAACCAAGGTAGAAACAATAATCCTATAAAAAAGAATTTCTTACATAAGGAAAGTATTTCAGAAGGAGGAATTTTTGAAGGGTTCGGAGGCATTTTTTTTTTTCAATTGAATAATAGAGGAGCTGAAAGTAGGAATGATATCGTGCACTTTAATTTATGTATTTTTGTACGTTTTTAATAATTTCACGTTACACCAATAAATTTGTTACATAGCCGCTAATTAATGCGTTGATTTTAACCTGATTGTATCATAGCAGATTAGCAGATAGCATATCGCCTTTTCTAAAATAAAAAACGTTATGGGATCAATTGTATATTTAAGTAGAATTGAGACTTTTTCAGCAGCACATAGATTACATTCGCCTTCTTTATCAGACGAGGAAAACGAAAAATTATATGGAAAATGCAACAATCCAAATGGTCATGGACACAATTACAAAGGTATTTATATGCGGGTTAAATTCACGTACTTTGATTAAATTCCTATTGATTGTGAAAATTATCAGTTGAAGTTATAGTAAAAGGAAAGATTGATCCATTAACAGGTATGGTGATGAATCTAGAAGAATTAAAAGAATGTATAAAAATAACGGTAATGAATGTTTTGGATCATAAGAATCTGGTAGAGATAAGGAACATTTTCTCTATTTTACTTGACAACTCATCGTCTCACTGTTTAAATTATTTTTATATGATAGGACCATGATGTGCCGTATTTTAAAAATATACCGAGGTAAGGTTTACTCTTCTTAAAATTACTTTCTCTATGATGTTTAATATAATACTACGTTATCTATACAATTTAATGTAGAAAGTTTAATATTTGGTGACTGAAATAGAGATGATCCGCACAAAAAAACTTAATTTATCATTTATTAATTTATCATTTATTAGTTTAACTAACAATAATTTTTCTCTTGAAAAACTTAGTACATCGGAAAATTTAGCAGTATTCATTTGGTACAATATTAAGGATTATTTATCTGAAAAATCACATGAAGGAAAATTATATGAAGTAAAATTATATGAAACTGAAAAAAATGTAGTAATTTATAGGGGAGAAAAGAGCGATGATTAGCTTATTCAATATTAATTTGTTTAATTAGAATTAATTTAATAATACGTTTTGTACTATAACATTTTTATCAAACTTAGAAACTTACGAAACGCTGTATTTCGGTGGGTTAAATTCATTATATAACATCAAACAAAGCTTAGAGGAAAATTTTCTATAAAAATTTCTTCTAGCATCCTATTAATCGTGTGTCATCAGTTTGTGCATAGTTTTATTGCTTATGTTTCGCCTTCCCATAAAAGTATTGGACGATCATTTTACGGCACAAAAAGAATATCCATTTTTGTCATAATCTCGCTAATTTACCATCCAAATTGACAATTCTAACAATTGATCCTGTTACATTTGGAAAGTCGTAGTTATGTTTCCGATGTTTCATAATAAAGGTGAATGATATCAGTTTCTGTTTTGTATTTTAAACGATATAAAATTATATTTAAATCAATAAATGTTTAATGGATTGAGGTAAAAGTGTACATATTGCGGTATAGTAATTGGTAACTTGCAATTAACATATTGTAGGACGCGATCTATACATTGTCTGGAAAGGTCAAATACCCAAATGATGAACAACTTATGCAAGTTTGTCATGATGCATTGTCTGTGAATTTAGCAAAATTAATGAATTGGTTTTAGTTAACTGGTATTTCGACCACGTGAATTTAATATTAGTATTTATATCTATATCTATAAAAAATTATTTATATATTTATTTTTATTTTTGATTTTAATCAAAACGGGTTTCGTGGTGTAATGGTTAGCACCCAGGACTTTGAATCCTGTAATCCGAGTTCGATTCTCGGCGAGACCTCTTTAATTTTGAATTTTTTTGAACATTAAAGGTTAGACTAAAATAATATATGCGTTTAAGTAGTACAAGATATAAAATACTTTTTTGATCGATAATTCATTTATTTATATTGTTACAAATTATGTAATAACAATACAATATGTATATATATATATATCTATTGCTTGTATTATTAAATATAAACATTTTAAAGAATCAAAAGAAAAAAAATAATAGCATGTATAGTGTTTTTGATTGAATACTTTTTATACAGTAGAAACTATATGTATAGTAGAATGAATGATGAATATAATAAAAAAATTACAAATTTTAATATGAAGGGAAAAAATGTTGTGCGGGATGTGTGTGAAAAAAATAAGATGTACCCAGAAAAAGAAAAAATATTAAAATAATAATGAAAATATTATCTCTCGAATAAATATAAGAAAAGCTTTAAACTCCCTAAAAAATTAAGTACATGTTAAATATTGCATATTCTTCATCTGGCAATCGTCCAAAGTATTTCGTTCTGACAGATAATAACAAACGATCGCAACAATTATTGCCAATATTGTCACAATTTTTCTTTGGTTCTGTAGATTTACGGTTGAATTTGGTTGAATTGGTTGAATTTGGTTGTTGGTTGTTGTTGGATAAATATGCATATATATAGTATTAGAAAGAAAAAATATACATAAATAAAATTTTGTTAATTATCTATCCTCTTCTAATTTAAAAAAGATTATTTTTTTTTTATCTAAAGAAAACTATATGAATTGTATTATAAGAAAGAGGAGGATTTTAAAATCTTTCTATTATATATTTGTTGGCCAAACCTACCCATAGCCCAGCCAAGATGTAGAAGATCCCAGATGAAATTGATTTTGTTAATAATGGATTATTCCCTTCAAAACCCCCCTACAAAAAAAATTCTCAAAATTTTGTTTCCCACCTCAAAAAACTCTTATTTTTAATTTTCCCCAACGAAAAAAATTTAAGTTTATATAATAATAAAGAGCACACACAGCCCGCAATAAAAAAAGGAATAAATAAATTATAAGGAAAAGATTCCTTATCGGTTGAAAATAATCATCTCAAGTTGATTTTCTTAAGTTACTGGGTTTGCCAAAACGTGATCTATCATTTTCTTGAATACTTTGACTAGTTTGACTAGTTTGACTACTCACTTTTCTTGCATATGACATGCGTTTCAACGCCAAGGGACCGCTGCCCGTTGACCCTTCGACTCGGAGTCCGTGTCCCTTCGGGATAAAGCGGATACTCGCCTCATGAAAACTGGGCCCTGAAGAGGTTTCGTTTCCTCCGATTGTTGACTCTGTTTCGTCAGATCCGACAAAAGATCTTGCTTTGGGGATGTATTTTTGTTCCAGGTTAGCGTGTTCTGTTGTGGCAGAATGAATTGGAGAGTGACATCATTGTTATCTATATTGTCATATAGTAAACGTCAAATTATGAAAAAAAAATAAAATAAAATAAAAAATAAATATCGGGATTTCCAACATGTTGAATATTGTTGGAAATCATCATATTCATATACAATTCTTGAGTAGGGCGTGTTACATTAGTATTTCAACAGTGTACATACCGACAAGGAATCTTTAAAATTATTGAACGGCGAAAAACAATATATTAGAAAATTTTGTAAGAAATTTTGTTAGAAATAAAAACAAATACATAAACCTTTTTATAAGTAATAAATTGAAATCGATTAAGCTTACTTTGAAAGTTCTGCCCATCCTCCACCGACTCGAACCATAACCATGCGACTTCGCAGTATACGACAATAACAAAGTTTTGGTTCAACTTCTCCGAACATATATTTGCCTGGTTCTCCTTCAACCATGGAAACTTTAATCTTTACAGGACAAGCATTTACTATTCTCGCTACTTCGACGTCAAGTTGATCGTTAGGATTGGGAACATAGTTATTAACATTGTGCGGTAGAAGTCTTATTGGTGGACGTCTTGGTGAACCTGGTGAGCCTGGTGTTGGACTTGGTGTTAGACGCGTAGGAGTCTTGGATGTGTTACGTGAAGTGGAAGGTCGGTATAAAGGATTTCGTGATGGAGATACACCTGGTGAAACAACGCCTCTCCTGCGAGCTTGTACACATAAAAAGGGAGGGACGGTAAGCGTAATGAAGAAGATGACGTTTTTGAAGCAAGTACATTTCTGGATGATCTTTTACCTGATATAAGCTGTGAATTCGAGCGACTGTGCCGTGTCTTCGGTACTTGACCAGAAAGTAATCGTTTTAACTCTTCTTTCTTTGCATTAGCGACATCAATTAATTCTGACCATTGTTCTTTTAGTATACCCAATCGATCTTCAACACGCCAATCTTCTTTTAATGGTTCTGCAAGACGTTTGCATTCATCGAATTTTTGATGTATTTTAGGGCAATAATAATCATACTTGGTTTCTAGTTCAATTGAACGTGATTGTAACTCAATTTTATCTAATGATGAAAGCGGGGAACCATCCATTGTTGTTGTTGCAATGTCAACGACTTCAAGTAATGAGCTCATTAAAGCATTCATTTCATCAGCTTTAGTACCAAACAATGCCAAATTATGTGCTTCCCTAAGTTGAGTTCTCTTTGTATCTATTATATTTGCAAGATTAGTTAGTGCTTCAGCTATTCCATGACGTTGTTGTACATATCCTGAATCATTTTCTGTTAAATTATTTATCATCTCATCTAAAGATTCAATTCTTGGCCCAAGAATATGATCAACTTCAGCTTGAATTTCATTAAGTTCAAGTTCTCCTCCTTCTACATCATCTTTTGTAGGTAATCTTGGAACACCCTCACCAGTAATGAATGATTCAATGTTCAAAACTCTTTCTTTAACTTGATTAATAGCTACTAAAATATCTTTAATAGCGCGTGAAACTTCTTGACTTTCTTTCGAAGCATTCAAACTTGTTCTTAAATGTGCAAGTAAATCTTTAAGTCCATACCAATCTTCTAGTACACGATTTGTTCGTATTTGTATTGCATCCTTGATTTTAGGGTTTGTTTCTTCTGGTTGAGGTGCATCAATTTCAGCACTATTAGTTTCCGGTATGAGAACTCGATGGCTTTGATCTTTGAATTGATCTATAACGCCTTGAAAGCTGGCAACTTTTCCTTCTAGACTTATAATTTCATCTTCCTGATCAAGTATACCACCTTGAATACTCAATACTGCCATCTTACAAGAACTTATCCAGTTTTTGATGTCGTGGGCACTTTTAGCATGTGCATGAACTCTCCTCGAAAGTTCAATTTCGCGACGTTCAAGAGCAACGGTATCAGAAAATTGTTCTAAAGCTGTTGTAACTTTATTGAAAATATTAACTACGCGATTTTTATTGGTTTCAGGATTTATTTCGATAAGTTTATCTGCCTCATTTTTCAAATCAATATTTATTTGTTGATCATATTTGTGCAATTTCTCTTCACTTTCTGAATATCCATCAATAGCATCTCTTATTATTGCCCCAAGAGCGTCAACTTCAAGAGCATAATATCCACTATTTTCAAGGTCTTCATGTCTTGATTTTACTATAGCAATTCCCTCACCGCAATTTGATATTATGCGATTTGCTTCCGCATGGAAAGCTGCTAATAGTGAAGCATTGTTCGCAGCGGTAAGAGCAACCTGGAATGACGCCAATAATTCATCAAGGCGATTAGTTGCTTCGTTATAATGATCATCGAAATTTTTACGATTTGTTAAATCAATTAAGTCATCAGGATCATCAATTATATCATTTGCTTTGAGTTTAGTGTCTTCAAGCATTAATTTAGCTTTTTCAATTTTTTCGTTTAATTCTTTTGCTTCAGCTTCCAAATTATCATAACCCACACTACCTAAACTGTTGATACGCTCTTCCAATCCTCCAAGAATATCATTCTCAACATGATATATGGAACCATGTCGATAATGCCAATTTGCAGTTTTGTCAATAAAGCTCTTATATTCCCCTGTAGACACGTCTAAATTGTCCCATGATTGATCAAGATTGGATTGCCATTTTAATATATCTTGTAATTCGCGTATTCCTTCTTTTAATGATATTTCATTGAATTCTGCTCTTATACTTTCAAGTTGATCTACGCGGTCAGGTAATTCTTTTGTGAATTGTTCATAAACCGATGTTAATTCACCGAAATTGTTCTTATTAAGTTCTTTAGAATTTCCTACCATAATACCATGTTTAGGTTTAACAACTGCAAAAGTTGCTATATAATCATCAATCCATCTTTGTAAGTCACTAGCACGACTCATATAAGCGTTAGCAATTTGCGATGATTGATATGCTTCAACATCATCGATCTTATTGTTCATCAATTTCTTTAAAGATCCAATAGAATTAACAATTTCTCTTAACAGGTTTTCAAGTTCTTTTGATTCCTTGTCGTTGAAAGCACCATAATTTTCTTTCAAATTTTCTTGAACCAAGTCATGAAGTTTTATTAAAGAGAAAAGTTCAGCTTGTTCTAAATTATTTAATTTGATCTGCCAATCTTTCATGTCAGCATTTGTGATTTCTTCAACTGGAGTATTTGACATTATGCTTGATAAATCGTTAACCTTATTAAAAACTTCATCGGCTTTTTCTTTGAAGTCGACAACTTGAAGAGCTTGATCCAATCTATTTTTTGCTTTAGGTACGTCAGATTGTAATTCTTCCCATAATGCGTCGATTGTTTCTTGTTTAGCTTTGACGGTTTCAAGATCAGCTTTGATATCTTCAGTATCATCACCACCTTGTTCAATTTCATTTGTCATCTCTTCAATTAATTTATTTGCTAGACTTTTAGCGAAACTGAAAGCACTATGATAAGCTTGACGCGCAGCTTCTATACCATCAACTTCACCAATAAGATCATGTATTTCGTCTTTTGATAATTTTCCTAAAGTTTCATTGTTAAGAATATCTCTCAAAACATTTAATTTAGGTTGAATCCATGAAGCAACGTCATCAGCTTGATTTATATAAGATTCGATCATCTTCTTACGACGTAATACATTTTGATGTGTCTCTAAAAGGTCTTTCAAACTATTTGACAAAGATTTAAGTGATTCGTTTTGAGCATTAACAGCCTCTTTTATAAGATTGTTACTATCTTCTGTACGTCCCATTCTATCGTTTTCGTCATTCTGTATTGAACATGTGGGATACTCAATTCGTGAAGCAATGTCTTCACATAAAGTTTGAACTCGATCCGCAAAACCGTTAACTGCAGTGGAAACTGTGCTTCCTTCTCCACCAGGTGAACTTGGTTCATTGGACAAGAGAATCTAAAAAAAAATTTATATTTAATATATATTTTTATAAGAAACACTTAAAATCATTCGTTAATAATCACCTGTTGGATCTGATCTGCCTCTTTTTCCAACTGAGCACCATCTGCCATATAGTCCATAACAGCTTTTCGTTGATCTATTACATCTCTAGCATATTTATCTAATACATCTAATTCATTAAGAATTTCATTCAATTTTTTACGTCTCTCTTCTATATGTTCTGGTATATCTTTTTCTTTCGCAGCCATAACTTTTCCATAATCATCAACCTTATCACTAACAGATTTGACAGTATTTTTATCAAACTCGGCAACTTTCTTATTAAGATCATCTAATTCAGCAATCAAATTTTCACGAACTGAATCTATAGCATTTTTGTCTATAGGATCTTCTTGGGTTTGCCATGAAGCTTTATTAAAGATAAAATTATCAAGTTCATCTACAAGTTGATTTGCATTTGAAATTACATTATCGAGTTCTCCGGATAGTTTCATCGTATCTTGATAAGATTTTAATAACTCGTCAAGTTCCTTAGAAAGATTAATAAGATCTTCCATACGAGTATCGACAACTTTTTTTATTGGTGCATTAACATCATCAGTGGATAGTGAATCATTAGGATAGGCAATTTTATCTGCGAATTCATGTTTCAAACTATTCAAATAGTCTTTAAAGGTTGCTAACTTATCGGTAAAACCGGGATCCACCTCCCCATTTTCTTCAGCAGATCTCAATTGTTCTTTCAATAATTCTCCTTCCTTTTCTACAAAATTTGCTTGGTTAAGGTATGTATTTATGGCATCTCTTTGATCCAAAACTTGTTTACTTAAATCTACGCGTCCAGTGAGATTATCGAAACGTTTTATAAGATTAAGTTGACGATCAGAAATATGTTTAGGGGGTGATTGTGATAAATAAGATTTAATGGATGATACCATATCATCATATGCTAATTTTGTTGAAGTCAAAGGTTTCTCTTCAAATTCTGAAACATTTTGTTTTAAATCGGTAAATTCTTGATGTATATCAGTTTCTGGATTGGCATTGTCCGGTGACCATCTTGCTTTCTCGGATATATATTCATTAATTTGATTAGTTAATTCATCAATAGAACTTGTACAAGGACCATGTTGATCTTCCCATTTAGCACGACTATGTAATACTGAAAGATTCAGTTGGCGTGATGATGATACTGATTGAAGTTCTCCAAAATTTTTATTAATATTTTCTAATGCCTCGCGTAGCGGTTTTTGATCGACGCTTTTACATTTAGCTTTTTTAATATCTTCCAATAAGGTTTCAAAATCATTACGGACTTGACTTATATCTTCAACATCAACTCTCGTATTTTCTCTAAGGAAGGTTTCATGTTCTTCTTGCATTTTTTGAACTTCAGATTCATTCCAAGGACATTCTTCAGCAAGAGGATCGATTTTCTTTTCTTCTAGTATATTTAGCCTTTGTGTGATCCAGTCTTGTAAACGAGAGGAATCTTCCAAACATTTATTAGCTCGTTGCTGAAGCTCCAAGGACGTTTGATATGTTTCATATAATTTATTTAATTCTTCTCCCGCAGATTCCAATGAAGATATCCGTTTTTTAGCAGCTTCCTCTATGGCAGTATTTTTTGTAATTTTTACTTCATCCATGATAGGACTTGTAGGATATGGTAATTTCGAACCACGTTCATCCCATAAAGTTGTAACATTTTGATTGAAGTCTTTTAGATGTGTTGCAAAATCAATTTCACTTGGGCCTTTGGAAACATTTTTTTCGGCTTCAATAAGGTTTTTCTTAATTTCAGTTGCATCATTATCCAATTTTGTTGCTTCGGACATATATTCAACAACAGCAGCACGTTGTTCTAAAAGATCATGAGCAAATGAAACATGTTCATTAAGTTTATCAACATTGGATTCAAGTTTAGATTGACGTTTTTCAATATGATTACGACGATCCTTGTCAGCTAATTTTTCACTAGCGTCAATGAATGCATCATAATTCGACTTGTTCTCAACAATCTCTTTGGATAAATGATCTTTAACTTTTCCTTCAAGAGAAGAATATTCTTGACTAAGAATTTCATGTGTGGAAATATCTTCTGAAGTTTTAGGATTCCACGATGCCTTTGAAGCAATAAAATCTTTTGATTCTTTCGTTGTAGCGTCAACAAAATTATTTGAATCGTTAAGGGAATCTTCCCAGATGAGACGTTTTTTAGCAGCATCGACTTCATCAGGTTCACGAGATTGTAAAGTTTGAAAATCATCACGAAGTCCTTTAAGTTTATCATCAAGATTTTTCATTATATTTTCTAACTCATCAGTGTTGACACATTTTGTTCCAACAGCTTTAACATCGGTAATTAGTGCTGCAACTTTTTTATGTAAAACTTTTAACTCTTCTTCGTCAAAATTATGTATATCAACAGCTATTTGGGCATTACCAGAAACATAATCGTCAATATCTTGAGAAGCGAATTTACATGGTTCTTGGAAGACGTCAAATTTACGTTTCATTATATAATCATCCTTTTTAGATATCCAATTTTCTAAACGATCAGCTTCTTTTTTATATTCGTCAGCTAATTCTACAAATTTAAGAGCGCGTTGATAATTTTTCAAAGCTTCATCGGTTTCAGCAAGTAATACTTTTAATGTTTCATTATAAGATTTAACTGCTTGTTTTATTACTTCATTTTCTGATTCATCATGTCTTTCATTATGTGGATATATTATCTTTTCAGCCATTGAATTCCAAGATTTTTCTATACGTTGATTTATTTCAATCACGCGAGCGATAAATTTCTTTTCAACAGAACCACCACGTGGATTCGATTCTTCAATAATTAATTCGTTTTTTAATTTAACTGCTTCGGCGAAAGCTGATTCTGTTTCATTAGAATAATCAATAACTTGTTTACGTTGTGTTAAAACATCATTAGCAAACTTATAATATTCTTCTAAATCATCTTTATCCCTTTCTTCAATGTTCTCTTGTCTTTCAATTAAATGCTCAGGTAATGGCGTTTGAGAAGTATTAAATAATTCATCAAAGTTTTCGGTTGTAGGGGGTATTGTATTTTGTATGTAGTCTTCTAACTTTTGATTGATCTTATGTGATTCGGAAGTGACATCATGTTGAGGAAGTTGATTCTGATTAATAAACCAACCATCCTCTCTTTTTTCAGAAGAGACTGGAGCCTTCCATCTACCACGATTAATTACGAAATCATTAATTTCATCAATCAGTATATTCCAAAAATTCATCGCATTACCATATTCACGTTCCCATTGTACACGTAAAGATAAAAGATCCAATTCATATTCACGGTCTTTTAATTTTCCAAGTAATTGGTCAAGGATTTTTAAAGTCTCAAAGGTAATTCCGATTGTCATCGTGTCAGCAGGGGACATATCAGTAGTAGTAGTTTCGTTACCGGTTCCTACTATACCTTTAACGTGAGCTCTTAAACGAGTGACATCCTCAGAGTCAAATTTTTCAACTTCTCTTTCTAATTCTTCATATTCTTTTCGCCATTCATCAACTTGTTCTTGAGTAACAGGAGCTTCGTCTTCTTGAAAAGGATCAACTTTGGGTACATTTAATAAAATGTCTACACGTTCCCTCATCCAACCACGTATACGTACAGCCTCTCTAAACCATACACGTACTTCCTCAATCCAACTCCTTACAAGCTTATATTGATTAACTATTTCATCAAAACATTCCTTATATCTTTTATCTTCAGATTCAGGGGATAATAAATGACTATAGGTAGTTTTTAATGATTTGGTTAATTCTGAAGCATCAGCCATATGAGTATCTAATTCTTGTAAGGAAGCATCTGTTGTTGTATCATCTCTTCTCATTTCACCTTTTACTATATCAAGTTGATCACGTATAGAATTTATTCCTTTTGCGAATTCTCTTCCTTCTTTTATAGTAACAAGATCTTTTTTCCTAACTTCCATAAAGTTCTTAATTTCAGCAAATTTTTTCTCTAAACCATCAATTAATTTGACGACTTCTTCATCACGTGATTTTTTTGCAGGATCACCCTTTAACCAAAATTCAACCCATAGGGTTCTCTCAAAAGAAATTAATTCAGATTCAATCTTATCATAACGTTCAGTAATTTCAGCGACATGATCATCATTACAAGTAAGACCATGTATACGTTCAGGTTCTTCAGTTTCATTTTCTGCATCAATCATATAAGTTGGAGGAGAAATTAAACGTGCATAAAAATTTTCTAAATTATTTTTAACAATAACTCTTATTCGATCAAATTCAGAACCAGCAGAAGTAGGAGAAGTTGGAGACGAAGGACTTAAATATGCGGCCATTTGAAGTTTATTCTCAGCCAAAGCAACACGTATATTTTGAATTGTTAGTAGTAATTTAGCATGCTTTTGCTTTAAAGTTTTCGCAAGGGCGGAATCATCATTTAAAAGTTCACTTTCAAATTCAGTTATTTGAGATTCAACATCTATAACATCACCCATGACCAAATCAGCATCATTATGTTCAATAAGTGTCTTCCTTATTTGAGTCATCTGATTACGCATGCTTTCCATTGAACTGAGCAACTTTAATACTACAGAATATCGATCAATAGTAGTTTGTGATAAAAGCAATTCAATAAAATTATCTAATTTTGTAAGACGATTATTAAGATTTCTTAACTGTTTTGTCATTAAATCAACAACTGTTTGAACTTCATTATCAGCTGAATTTTTTATTGTAATAATAATTTCATTTGCTTTTTTATCAAGATCATCAATTTTATCAGATTTGATCTTTTGAGATTCTGAATTAATAGCTTTTATGTCATTTATTCTATCATCAATTATAGATGTAAGATTCTGTTCCTCATCGGTCCACTCACGTTTATTAATAAAATCAGGTATTTCTAATTGTTTTAATCGATTTAAAGTAACATTGATCGATTTATCAGCATCATTAGCGGCATCGAACCATCTTGCTATACGACGATCATGAGCTAAAGCTTGTTTTGCGGAAGCGACTTTACTTCTCAATTCGGGTACATTATTATTAATGATAATATTAATATGATCGGATAAATCTTTTGGGGAACGAAATCTTTCATGCTGAAGAAAACTTTCAACTTCTTTAACTTTAGAATCTACTTCTTGGACAGATTCTTCAGCTGCGACAACTTTAGTATACCATTCATCTAATAAAGAAGATGAAAAGACCATACCAGTTACAGTAATGTCACTAGATGATTCGATAATACTACTACCAAAAGGACTAGGATTGTCGCCACCACCATCATCATCAAGACGTTTCTTTCTAGATTCTTCAACACCTTCTAACTTTGCTTCAACATTTTTAATTTCAACTTCAACTCGTTCAACATTTGAAGATAATTCTAATACCCATTTTAATTCTTGTAATTTTAATTTTCCTAATTCTATTAAAGAATTAAAATTTTTCCATAACGAATCAAAAGTGGAAAATATTTGAGTAAAAGAAGTAGAGTCCGTTGATGAAGAAAAAGAAGAAAGTTGATTATATTCTAATTGTTTATGACTTATTATATCAAGTTCTATTTTTGATAAATCTTCTTCAGAAGAATTTAAAATATCAAGGTCAGTTACAAAGGTAGTATTTAATGGTAAAAAAGCAGGTGAAGATAAAGTAGAATTAACTATATCATTCATCCAAGACGATAAATTTTTAATATTTTTAAAGTATTCTTCGAGAGGGTCGCCTATATTATCGGTAGTGATAGTATTTTGTTCCAAATTTTTCTGTAAAGCATTTTTCGTTTCATGAAATACCTCTTTTTTTTCAGTAAACTCTTGGTCAACAGTTATTACTTCTTCTAAGACGCCATTTTGTAGTATTTCCTCATTCGTTTCTACTGTTATCGTAGGGTTATATGTTTCTTCTTCCATTTTATTTAAGATGAAAATGTTAAAGTATTAGGTAAAAGGGTAAGCGATGAGATAATATAATAATATCGATGAGGGGGAAAGGAAGAGACTTATATTTTATTATTATTATTCAGTTTTTTTATTTTTGACGTATTTTATTATTTTATGGGCGAAATCCACTCTCGAAGAATATTTTATTTTTTTTTTTAATAAAAAAAAACTTTTTTTTATATCAAGGTGTTAAGTTTATTTTTTTTAAAAAAAAAAAGAGTTTTTTCTTAAAAAAAGAGAAAAACTTATTTTTTTTCTATTTGATATTCCGTGTAAAAAAAGGGCGTAAAAAATTGATTCGGATAAGTTATTGAATTTATCATTTATTGTAAATAATAACTGATAATAAAAAAAAAAATTTAAATAACGGGTAATGAGACGACAGATTACACAAAAGAAATACAAATGATGAATGATTGTTTTAGTTGTTTCTGAATTAAGTAAAAAATAGACTAGTGTGATATCATTTGAAATTTACATAGATATAAAAAGAACAAAGAGGGATGTTCCTTTAATAAAAAAAATAAATATGAGTGAATAAAGAAAAATTTTTCATTGTTTTTTTTCACTTAATTGAGAATTCGAGAATATCACAGAGTTTATTGTTGTTTAAAAATAATAACCAAATCAAGTAAATCAATAGAAATATTTAAATACTTGGAGAAATGTTTGAAAAATTTCTTGTTATTAAACCTGTTATTTTATATATTTTCAATAAATATATATAAAGGAATGTCAACGCTTATATTATGATTATGTATCAAATTTAGATATATTGTGTTTTGATGTTTATTGACACTTTTTTTCCGTTGAAGTAATAATAATAGAGTAAATGGGAAGAGTGATAACACATATGTGACACTTCACTATTTATATACATATTATGAAACATAATTTTATGGTGACAATACGCTGCGGTAAATAGGATGAATAGGTTCAATAAAGGCTTTATATTGTAAACAGAGAAGACCAATTAATTTTAGAACGGGTGACAATTTCAGATAATCATTCCTATTTATAATAAAAGAATCCCCTAATTTAGTTCATTAACGGCAATTGCACTTCAATAATAAATTCTCAGCAAATTTCTGCATTACGAACGCACGGTCAATAAATCTGAAATTTTATGCACTCCATAATTTTAAAGATTATAAGATTTCATAAGTAATTACTTCTAACGCTTAACATTTATATTGATAAAATCAGCAGAATAAATGCCATTTTTATTTTTTTCATTTTAAACAAGGATATTTATAAATTTATAACCTTCTTATTTATTAAATCGGTATTTTAATCGATATATTATCGGTGTTTAAAATCGGTATCGGTAGAACGCAGTTTCATTATCGGTATAGTGTTAGTTTGACTTTCATGTGATGGTTGTGATACCCATTATCACTCGGATAAATTCTCCTCATTTTTTTGATACTTAATTGATTAAAAATAATGTCAATAATAAAAGAGAAAAAAACTGTTACAATATTAGCAAAAGCCGTATCAAAATGTTCTTTACAAGTAAAAAAACAAATCATTTTTTTTTTATAAATAAAATAAATAAAATTATTTATACATAGCCAATTTTTTTTATAAAATTAAGGCTACAACTTATGCAAAATGTGTAAGTTCTCAACTTGATTCCATTCATCATAATGCTTGTTATAAAGAATTTCTTGATTTCAAATTATGTGTACAAAAATGTGTAAGTTAAATTTATATTATAAAAAAAAAATTAAATGTTCAAAAATTAATTATAACCTTAAATATTAGGTTGGTAAATCCTGGTAATTATCAATTTGCAATGTAAGGTATTGTAACATAATAATTTACTTCATATATATATTATTATATTTACTTCTATTTAATTAACTTTATTTATTAGAAAATATCATATAATTAAATACAAATAAGAAATTTCTTTACCTTGAATTCTTTAAACTAAAAATAAATTGATTTAAATAAAACGTTTCATATGTTTCTTTTTTTTTTAAAAAAAAAAAGTACATGACGCACTTACCGAAATTTCCATTAATTAGAAATTCGAGAATCCCTGATGTTGATGTCTACTACGTCCTCCCGATTTATTTGTACTGGTTGCAATATTAAACTTGTCAACAAGCTAAGGGAAAAGAAAAAAAAAGTAAATGATTTATTACTAAAAGAAATACATATGTATGTATTAATATTTACCTCATTGATGCAATTAGTTCCTTTGGTTATAGTCGCCAGATATGAAGTCAATAAAACATCATTGTATTCCTACACAAATAATTTATGCTAAGTTTCTCTCCTAAATCAATAAGTATATTTTTATTTTTAAATTTTATTACAAACCGTAAGGAATTCTTGTCTGAAATCAGCACTGTCAATAGTTGGCAATCTATTACAAAGTCCGGCAATTTGACGAAGAACATCATGATCAACACATGATTCATCTGTACACAAATAATTGTTAATAAATAGATCTTATCAATTGCTCTTCGATTAATAAGTACCTGTTTTAGCATTGACAAGGTATTGATGAAGAATCTTTATTCTAGTATGCAACATTTTAATTGCATTCCTTTGAGTTGTCAGGTGTGCAATAACTAAATAAAAAATTAAATTTAAAATTGAATAACAATAATAAATAAAATATTACTGTCGTCTATTATAACTTACGCGAAGAACCTTCACCACCTTCCCCAAGAGTTGTATGAGCAACATGGTCGACAGAAATACGTTCAGCTTCACCAGTTTCAATCTTATATTGTGACTTAATAAACAATGTTTGAGCTTGTCCATCAATAAGATCAATAATTGATTCATAAACAGTGATTGGTAAATTCTTCGATGTGACAATATCAAAAGGATTCATTTGAAGAAAAAGAGGGCTTTCATTCCATGTCATCATCTAAAAATTTTTTTTTAAAAAAAATTCTATTAGATCTATTAATATGTATACTCAAATATTATTTATTCGTACCTGTTTATGGATTTCAATATCACTTTCGGTTGGATATCGTCCCAAAGTATACCATCCCAAGAAATCAAACTGTGGAAAAACTTGGCGGACTATATTATTATATTATCATATGAATTATTCAAATCCTTTTTATTTTATAAAGAAAAGAAGAGAAAAAGAAAAACTGGAAAAGACGTACATTGATCTTGCTTTGTTGTAAAATAATCTACATTCACTATCACTTTTCCATCAACTACATCAAATGCTAATTCAAATGAATTGGTAATTTCTACTTCACGCCCCGTTTGAGTACCAACCAATGCTCCAATTACTACCAAAAAAATAGATTGTCGTTTAGATAAAAATTCAAGCGTTATTATTAAAGAATTTTATACATACCTTGTGGGCTTTGTATTTGTTCTTGCATTCGTACACGTGTAAAATGATCTGATATGTTCAACAACGTCAATGGATGTCTAAACAAATGCAAGTTCATTAAAGAAATTGTTGCAAGTGAAACAATTAATCCTATAAACTAAATGTACTCACAAAGCGACCATTAAACCAGAATTATTAGGAGCATTTGACACGACAGTAGACACCGCTTGTTGGGCAGCTACTTCACTGTCGTTTATAATTTCCATGCTAGTATCCATATTGAAAAAATAAAAACTCTCAAAATCCGGAAAACGCGACTTAGAAAAATCGAAATAGTAAATTTTGCTTTAAATTGACTCACGTGAGTACATAGTGTAACGTCTATTTAAAATTAATCATGATTAATATATACCTATATGAATCATATGAATATCTATGACGGAAACATGTCATGTATAGAGGCCTATGTATGTCTGTATAGTGATCAACGTACGGTATGTATGGTCATTTTTACCATACTGTAGGGTGGGTGATGTATACTGTAGGGTGATGTATACCGGACGTTGCCATACATTGACCACTATACGTA
The DNA here is from genome assembly GCF_026210795.1 of Rhizophagus irregularis. Lineage (NCBI taxonomy): Eukaryota > Fungi > Glomeromycota > Glomeromycetes > Glomerales > Glomeraceae > Rhizophagus > Rhizophagus irregularis. Next base: position 3,279,257 of record NC_089455.1, read on the forward strand.
CATACATAGCTCACATGTTTTCTATATAATCATATGAATCAGTGTTTATAGAACTTAATTAATTACTAGTCAAAATTGTAAATTTTAATAGTAAAAAATTTCTGATCAGGTTATCGAGATTTAATTTTTAAAAATTTTAAATTGCCTTTATATTTAAGTTGATATATTTCGTAAAATTATAACTTTACATCCAATATTTTAAATGTAAATTTAAAACCCTATTTAAACTGTAAATTTATATTTACAATATATAAATGTAAAGTGTGTATTATTGAAGACAAAATTATTTCAATAGAATAAATATTAAAATGCTAAATCGAATTATAATATTAAAGATCATAAAGATCAATTAAAATTAATACGCAAGAATTACAAAGTTATATTCAAAAATAAGTGTTAAAGATTGTCATATTAATATTACGTTAATATATAAAAAAAGAAATCATGAAGTTGCCTAAAATATGATAAAAAGATTTATTATATCAAATGACATCTTAAATTTAAATATATAATAATACTAAAATCTGCTTACATTCATATCGACATTGTTATGATCCAATTTTATAATCTTTGAGTGTCCATTATTGCATCTCTCAACGCGATATTTAAAGTTTGATAATTCTCTCACACCTAGTTTTTCCGCAAATTTGTCATCATGAGTAATGATAACTAGCTGAAAGTTTGATTCACCCCGACGGCTTTCTACAATACTATTACGATATTTATAGTATAATTAGTCAAATATTTAACGAATAGTTATTAAAAAGGAGAAATCACTCACCTTCTTAAGCTCTCGGACAAATTATTAATATGATTTTCATCCAAATTGGTCGTTGGCTCGTCAAGAACAAACATTCCAAAACCCTTGCTAAAGCATTCTGCTAACGCCATTCGAATAATAATTGATGCTAACATCCTTTGGCCAGCACTACATCTCCCACGCATATCAAGAACCTTTCCATTTTTCTTCATAACAACTCTATAATTGTACGATCTATTATTTTGTGTACTTTCCTGTTCAGAACGAATCTCGATACTTTCGATATCGTCTCCGTTATATGCCTTATCCCATAACTCATAGATCTTAGCGTTTATCTCCTGCATTTTTCGCGTATGGTAATTCATTAACGTGTTTTCTAATTCATTTATTAGCCGATCAATTTCAGTTATTGCCTCTTGATCACCATGTTTTATAGCCCATTGCTCTTTGAATCTTCCTTCAATATTTTTATATTGCGTTTTAAGATCATCTTTATCAAAATTAATTGAAACCTTTAACTGCTCCATATTACCCGTTATACTTGAAAATTCAGATGTCATTCTATTCTGCTCATCTTGTAAGAAAGCTAGCTTTTCTTTATAACTGGTCAAGCCTTGATTTTCAAGCTCCTGGCGAAGTTCTCTTGTTTGTTCTTGAAGCTTTTCAATTTCAACTTTAAGATATCTATATTCAATGTTGTCCTGTATATCTCTCTCTGTCTGGCGTGTTTGTCCAATTTTCATATCCAATTTGTGTATTTTATCCTTCAATTCGTTAGAATAACGCTCCTTTTCTGTGATAATTTTTTGTTTTCTTTCAACTTGTTTCGTGTATTCTCCTAATTTCTCTTTTTTACCACTACGATTATACCAAGCGATTTCTCGTTCGATCTTGGTAAAACTATTATAAAATAATTGCAATTTATTGAGTTCAGACATAATCGCATCCTCCGACTCGGATCTACGCTTACGAAATTCTTGTAATTCAGTCGTTATATCTTTAATTTCATCATCCGCTTTCATGATTTGATTAAATAATGGTGAGATTAATTTTTCTTGACAAAGAATCTCTTTATTTAATTCTTCTATTTGTTGTTGAATGCGATTACGATTATTAAAACAATTCTGCTTTTTGCATTTCTCCATTTCCAATGTATGTAAACGATTTCGCAAATCTGTTTCTTCTTTATTTCGTAATTCGCGAACATTTTTTAGCTCGTCAATATCTTTTTCAAGAGTACTAACTCTTTCTCGCAGCTCTTCTCTTTTATTTTTAGACTCGGTCGCAGATTTCATAAAAGGTTCAAGAGCATTAATTTCTCTATCAAGATCTTTTATGTCGCTCTTCAACCGAATGGTCTCCTGTATTTCTTTGTTTAATTCCATAACATTAAACATATTTTCTTGAGATTGAGATAATTTGTTATCAATTTCCATCAGTTGAAATTCGTACTCATTAGTCTCCTTTTCTTGCTCTTTAATTTGCTTTTTCAATTCACAAATTTCGGCCTGTAAACTCCTTATTGCAATATAATTTGGTTGTAAATCACGAAGACGTTGACACCATTTTTTGATATCTTCTAAATTACTCTCTTGTCTTGAACGTTCTTCAGGCAGATTAGTTGTAAATTTTTTTAGTCTCTCAATAAAGTCATTCAATTTGTCTTCGCCTGCGAATGGACGATGACATAATGGGCAATCCTTTTCTCTCTCTGTCCTATCTATATAGTGTTCATACATTTCTGATGTGCTGTAAAATAAACTCATCTCATTTTGTTTAAATTCTAATTGATCTTCTGCTTCCTTTAATAATGTTAAGTATTCTTTATTACCACATATATCCTTCAGTTTCTGCATATGATTATGGTACTCCTGATTTTTTGCTTCAACGTTCAATTTCATCATTTCAATTTTTGCCTTGATATTAGACAAATCTCGATCAACTGATTCTTTTTGTTGTTCTAGTTCTTTATTTTCGCGGTTAAAACTATTCACTCGATCATTCCAATCTCTTTCAAGTGTTTCTAAATCTGGATCTTTATTTAACAATTCCGAAAGCTTAATAGATAACAATTCCCATGTGGTTTGGATCATTGACGCTTTTTTATGCTTCTCTGATCGCTTATATTCCAACTTAGCTTGATTAGTCGTTAATTCTTGGAGACGGGTGAGCTTTTTATCTAATTCTTTATATTCTTTTTGTTTTGCATCTATACTTGAAGTAATTTTATTTATTAGATCATCCTGTACAAATTCTTCGATTTCTGACTCAACTTCTTCTAGTGAAGTATTAAGTGTAATCAAATCAGATTCAGACAATAATTCCATGCGATCAATTTCCTTTTCAAGTTTAGATTTTTTGACTATATTAGACTCTTTTGCTTTCGTAGTAGAGTCTCGAGTATGTTTTAATGAACTAAACTTTGATCTTAGCTCGTTGTTTTTATTAGTTAAAAATTCATCTTCATGTTGCAATTGTTCTCTTTCCTTTTCTAATTTATTTTTCCTTTCTTCGATTGAAGATTGTAGCAAAGATTTAAATTTCTGTATATTTTCTTCAGTAGGAAATGTAGATAACAAATTAGAGAATTGACAATCACGAATAATCGCTTGCATAAGCTCGTCTAGTTCGGAAAGTCGTTTCTCATGAGCTGTATATTCGACCTGTAAGTTAATCTTTTCAGCAGATAAATTACTGAGAGAAGATTGTAATTCGTTAAGGTCAGATCTATATTTTTTTACTTGTTGATTCATATCATCAATGGCTGTTTGCTGATTAACTCGATCACTTTCGAATTCATTCTTGAGTTTAATTAATTCCTCATCAGATTCATGATACTCGATCATTCTATTTTGTAGATCTTTAAAATTTTTTTCCTTTTGTTCTTTGGTATTAGTTAATATTTTTAGGTCTGATTCTTTATTATTTACTTCTTGAATAGTTTCTAGTAATGATCCAATTTCTTGAGCAACATCATTAATTTGATGACTGTAAGTTTTTCTTTGGCGAGTAAGTTCTTCAACCTTTTTTTTATTTTGTTCAATTCTCCTTTGTAACTTCTCAGCCCTTTCACGTTCTTTCATCAAATGATCGAAAACTACTTTGCCTTCTTTATATGATGTAGCTAGTGCTTTCCTGTCCTTTTTGACATCCGTTATTATATTAGAAAGCTTGCCGGATTCAAAAATTTCATCGAATTTTTTTTTTAGCACAGTCGGTTCAGATAACGGCCAAAGAGAGTCATCTTGATGACAAAATATAACAAAATCGAGAATAGCAGGAGGAACGCCAAGATGCGCGGGAACCGCTGAATCTAAGTCTGCACAGCGACCAGTAAGACTTGTTCTAAACCGTGAAGCTGGATCATTTATTTCCAACAAAGATTCAAGTGTTTGAAATGTTGAAACTGTTTTTCTCTGTTTCATGGACATAGACCTAGTAGCAACCACTTCTTGTCCGTCTATACCCGTGAACTCAAGTTTGATTTGAGCTTTAACTTCATTTTCGCCATATAAATTTGGGTCCATTACAAAAGTCTTTCCCCTTGAGGTACCTGGTGGACAAAGACCAGTAGTGGCATACCTCAACGCCTCTATTATAGTTGTTTTCCCAGAACCATTTGTGCCAACTATTAGCGTAAGAGGCTGATCTAAGTTTACTTCAAAACATTGCGAGGGACCAAAACAACGAATTCCTCGTATTGCGATACTATGAATCTTTGGCATTATAATTGATTAAGCCGTGTATTGAAGTTATTGAAATGACGGAAAAAAGCTATACTTCGCGTGAAATAACGAGTCATATAGATTATCACGCACTAATTGACGTTGTACAATTCACACGTGATTGATTACTGTTATTTATTTTATTTATTATATAAAATTATTTGTATAAATTGTACAATCTGGTTTTTCTATACATAAAAAAATTTGTATAAATTGTATTTATTGTATCTATAATTAATATCGATAAAACAATCGATTGTTTCGTGTATAATGCTGTAAAAACTGTTTTATTGTTGAATTTACTTTGCTTCATAACAAATTCGCTTACATTATTATTAAGTACGTTATAAAATCGTTCTTTAACTCACTTACTCGTGACGTTAAATTAGCTATGTAATCGTCGGAGATGATGCATAAACGCATTTTACGATAATAAGTATTTTATACTATTAAGAGAGAACACAAGATCAAAGACAGAAGAAACGATTTACATAATTACATTAACAAATCAATTCATGTGCCATACGGAAGATAGTTTATAAGGGCAGTAAAACTTAGCTTTGATGATTGATCCTATTGCTCCAGTTCGACTTGGGTTTGCTGTGCAAAGACATCTATTAATTGAGTTTGTGGCAATCCTGAAAAATCAACTCCACCTGTCGCTGGTGAATAATAATAGTAATGAGCAATGGGAATCAAGGGGGTAAAGCCTCGACGATTTCGATACTTTGTTGCTTGCTTCATTCTTCAACTTGACGCAGTGATGTTACCGCAGTAGCAGTAGCTAGCTTCGGATCTTGATTTTTATACTTTTCAACAAATTCATCCAGAATTCTTATATAATGCTTGAAAAGCTATATAAGGCTCACGAAAGACTGTTCCCCGATTTTTACAGTGAAAAAGTATCTTCCTTACATACCTACATCAGGTTGTCGAGATGATGAAATTGTAGTAACCGAATCTAGTAACCGAACTCTTTCTAGCAATTTCATTTCACATTCATTCCACTGTGGAACGATATGCTGCTTCTTGTTAATGTTGACTCTCGAATTGCCTCGCCGTCAACTTTATCCCAAAAATGGCAATGAGTAAAAGCAGTTATATTTTATAAGCCCTGGATACAATATTGAGAGTTTCAACAGCTTTAGCAGCGGCTTCCATTCTTTGCATCCTTTACTCCGTATTTCTCGCCTGATACCAATTGTTTCAGAGACTAACTATTTCCTTTGATTCCGGCTTTTTCTCTAAAGATTATTCAGATTGTCGTAATATTAGTTCTTTGATAAAAATGATTCACATTTGGTCAAGAGAATATTTCATCTGAGAAGAAGGTTTGTCCTGAATGAATGACAGGTTTTTATTTGTACTTAATTTCTTCATGGGACGCGCAAGTGCAAGTTTAGTTTACCATGATCAACCGACGCAGTTATTTATTTCAAAACCCGCAGCAATGAGGCAGAGTCACATGAACACTCTTTTTTTTTTGCCCTAGATTTTTGCAAGCTTCTCATCTTACAAAATTATCGTTATTCTCGACTTTCATCATGAAGTATGTATTGAAATATGAATTTATTACTGGTTAAATAAGAAAGATTGTAAAAATACTGTGATATAAGTACTAAATGGGGTTTTCATTGAAAATTCACAATAAGAATTGAGACCGATTCCTTCAGTAGCAACAAGATCTACCCGGGCAAAGGCAAACTTTATGTCCGGACAGATAATAGGGTTAGGATTTTAAGCTTATTTTTAGAAAATGAATATATTTTAATTTAGTGTGATGGATGAAAATTATCACACGAAATCAATAAAAAATTTATTTTGGTTGAATTTATTTCGAGAATAAAGGATATATTATAATAAACAAAATTATTCAATTATTAGGTCTTTCGATTTGTTGGATCAAAATCCGAATCTTTGTTCCTACAACGAAAGAATCCACGTAAAATAAGTTGGACACAGGTTTACCGTCGTATGCATAAGAAAGGTATTACTGAGGAAGTTGCAAAAAAACGTACACGCCGTACGGTCAAACATCAAAGAGCTATTGTCGGTACAACTTGGGAAGCTATACGTGCTAAACGAAACCAAAAACCTGAAGTAAGAGAAGCTGCTAGACAAACCGCTCTACGTGAAGCTAAAGAGAAAAAGAAAGCCGATCAAGCAAAAAGAAAAGCCGACAAAGCTAAGGTTTGAAAATTTTATTCGATCGATTTTCTAAAATGTTTTAATCTAACGTTTCTGATTTGTATATTATAAGACTGCTCAAGCTACTTCTCGTGGGCAATCTAAAATTTCTAAGCAACAAGCTCGTGGAGCTCCTCAAAAAGTTGCCGCAAAGAGCCGTTAAATAAATTTCATAATAATAATATTATTAAATAGCTTAGATATGTTTTTACATTAATAAAATTATATTATTATTCGATATTCTACTCAATTTCTCAATTTAATTCATTGCCCAATGATTTATTGAAATAACACCCTAGACGAGCTATATAAATTCTATTGATTATTATTCATTTTGAAGTATTATGTCAAGAGATGAACACACTTTATCTAAACAATCAATTTTCTCTACCGATTTTTACTTAAAATAATTTAATAAATACCCAATTATTTATAAGTTTTATACATTATCTACTAATAATAAAAACTCATGCAGTATAAGGTTAAAACCTCTGAAATCTGTATCATACCCGGGGTAACTATGGCCCCCGTTTATACATGTTCCTATTACATACATTTTAAAATTTAAACTGCGAATTTGGAAACTCTGACAATTGTGAACACAAACTGAAGTTAATCTGATTTTTCAATGTTCATAATACATACTAATCATGCTAACCAATACTAGTTACTGTTGAAAAACGCAGAAAACGCAGAAAACGCAGAAAACGCGAAAACGCGGTCTAATAAAAAAAAAAAATTTACCAAATTTAATCTTTTTTTTTTATACGTTTTTGTGAAATCTACACTAACATATTTATTTTTATTAATACGCGTTTTTAGTTTAATTCATAAATGACGCGTTTTTTGTAAACGAACGCGTAAATTTAAACAACTTCTTTAGGGTACACCCCCATTTTACGATTAATGTTTGAAAGATATTTAAACCCTTCGTTTTGGTCGACTTTTCTCAAACAATTACGATATATCTTCTTCTAAATTTTACACAAATTTACATAATGTACAGTTCAATAAAAAATGTCTACAACTAACAATAACTCGATTTTCTTTTCGTCTCTTGATGATGTCTCTTTATCTCCTTTGAAACTTTCTAATCTTAACTCCCAAGGACGGACACAACCAAGGTCGTTCCCCGTTCTGCTGCAGCCTAAACTTCAAAGACCTACACTTTTTTCGTTATTGGGGTCAACAAAAAGCTGTCCAAGAAATTCCTTGATTCAAGAACTTGATTTTAGTTACGTATCTAATACGGCTCTAAAACCATATAGTGAACGTACTTCTGTCGTGATTGACCAAGCGTGGGCACGTACATCAGCAACACCGACTCCATACACGGACGAACACTTCACTGATAAAGGCGTGTGGAAAGCTCAAGTAACTCCTATATCACAACGTAATTTTGTTAGTCCTGTGTACCAACTTTTGGATAATACGTCTTCAGAGTCTTCGCCAGTTGAAAAACATTCTCCCGATATTAACAAAGAGTGTTTACATGATAATACTAATATTACACAAAAGCCAACTCCAGAGCGTAATAATGTTCTTTCTGTTCTTTCTGTTCTTTCTGAGAACCAGTTACACCAACAGCATTTGGATACAAATCAAGAATTAATACAAGCTCAACAACATTCTCCATTTATTAAATTTATTAAGCAATCGCGTACTCATACTAATATTTCACAAAGGTCATCTGGAATGGTAGAGCATAATATTATTATTCCTGAACATGACATAATACAAGAACATACACCGGCTCACCAACGCTCACCTTTTGTTATCAATAAAAAATGGTCACATAACTCTAATACTCTACAAGAACCTACTCCCATGGCTGAATGTCGTTATTCTGAGCAAGGATTTAACCGACTTTCTCACACACCTCAAGGCTCATCAGGTCGCTCTTCATTCGATACTGATCAAGGTTGGCCACAAATGTCACCTACAGAAGGTTATGCACAACTTCCTCCAATAATGATTCCTGATCGGGAGTTAGACCAACGAGCTTCCATCGTAATCCCAGAGCATGAAATTAACCAACAATCTAATATACAGCCTCGTATACAATGCCTCCTACAATCTTATTCACAAGCCGAATCAGCATCAACTACTCTTCTGACACTCAATCAACGTCTAAAACAAGAACAAGCAAATAAAGAGAATGAATTTGAAAGCAAAGAATTTGCATGTTCTGAATGTGATAAAATATACAAAGGAAAGAATGCGCGCTCAATTTTGCGTCGACATCTTAAAGATAAACACAAGATAGAACAACCAAGAGGCACACGCTGGGATAATGACCCAAATCGTCCTAAAACGGACGAAGAACGACGACAAAGAATGTTAGAGTCAAAGCGAAGGTAAATATATAATTTGTTATAACTTATTGGATAAACCTAATTTTATCGTTTATTTGTTTATAGATCTGCATTAAAGGCTCGTGAAAGGAAGAATAATCAAAGAGTCATGATGCAACAAACAAACAATAGTCAACCAGTATCACAACGAAGTGAACTTTACCCCGTTTCAAAGGCAGAACTCTCGTTAATTTTGTCCCCTCCACGAACACCAAGGAATTTGTGTTCATCGCCAGTACATTACAAAATTCAGTAGGAAATTCTCATGGGAAACTTTGCTTTTTATTTTGCAACTAGTAAAATGTTCGGTTGCGAGGAAAGGAAATTAATTTTGTTTACAAATTTATTTCCTTTTTTATGTACAATGTTTACAACTTTATTCTTTTGTTACAAGAAACATTTGTAAAAAAACTTTTAAAATTAATAATAATATAATAATAATAATAATAAAATACGTTAGGGATTAGTTATTCTCTTTCGAAAAAATTGTAAATTATTCCTAGAGATTTATTGAGCATGAGTATGAAGAATAATAATTAAGGAATAGATCAATAATCGTTATACTGACCGCATTCTAGTTCTGGCCTAGGTTATCTGACTAATTTCAGTAAAAAAACTTGCATAATTATATATTTAACATATTTATGTTTAATGTTTTTAATGGAAATATATATTCACACCTCGATATAATGACCTCTTGAGATATTTTGTTTTTTATCTCGCTAATTTTGGTTTCATCTCGGAAAAGTGGACTTAGGGATTCGCATATCATATGACCTAGGCTCCGCATACTTTCACGTTATATATCTGAAAAATTAATAGTATCTCGTCTCCAATTCGGCGAATTTATCTAACAATAGTTAAATTTTTAATAAAATATGCATAATTTATAATTAATTACGAATATTTTTTTATTTTCTAAAAGTTTAATTTTACTAGGGCCGCTAAAAGTCGAAAAAAAGTTATGTATATTATAGTCGAAAAAAAAAAAGAGGAAAAAGGAGGAAAATAATAAATGGTGACACAAATGACCATTTTTACCATTTTTAATAGTAAGGTAAACTAGTTTTAAGATTTAACAAAAGTCTAACCCTTAATTAAAAATGTTTAAACAATATCCAAGTCCAAAGTCTAAAGTCTAAACTGTAATAAATTAATAGCTAATAGAAAAACAAAAATATATTAAAGCAACTTTTTAAAACAAAAATTACAATAATATTAGCTAATAATACTTAAAAAGATAATCAAAAAAAATTTTTTAGTAAATTATATATCTTTCAATAAATAATAAAATATAAATTATTATACTATATAATTTATATAATAAAGTTTTGCATTTTGCTATATGTTTTGCAATTTTTTATTTTCAAATATTTTTAGCAAAACTGTTTAAATAGGTTTAATAGGACTCGGACATCTCTAAAACAGGTTATAAGTCACACTTTTAGCAAATTGGCCCATTTTTTAAAGGGCTCAAAAAATCATTTTTTGTAAATATCTTGGCATCCAGTGATCCAATTTTTTTAAAAAAAATTGTAGAGCTAAATGAGAGCTACAAAATAAAAAAATGTTCATCAAAATTGAATCACTGGATGCTGAAATATTTACAAAAAACAATTTTTTGAGTTTTAGCGAAAGTGGTGTTTTTGGCCAAAAGTCAGTTATGACCTTTATATTAGATGTCCAGGGTCCTGGTTTAATTTAAACAGTTACTGTATCTAAACTTGTAAATTTTATTTACAATCTTATTAATAAGGTATTATATAAAAATTATTGCAGTAGTTAAAATATTTAAAATATTTCTTTTTATTATTAAAATACAAATTTGCTTAATTGCTTTTAAGTTTTATAACAAATAGATAGATTAAAAATAAAGTTATATTTGAATATTTTATTTTATTATTCAATGCAAAGTAAAGAACTATATATATATTTAAAAAACTATACTAAATATATTACATAATGATATTTAATTATTTGTATATAAATTATATTATTGGAATTTTATGTTATATAAAAAATAAATAAAATAAAAATATATTAGATAAGATTTACTTATAGACATTTTTTTAGTAATATGAAATTTTAAAATTGAATTTTAAAACTAATAATTTTTATAAATTTTTTTTTAATGTAATTTAATACTTTATAATAATTTTTAAAAATAATTTCCAATAAAAAAAAATTTATAAATAAGAATTCTTTTCATTAATATTTATATTATATATGTAGCCAAAACCTTCTAAATATATATTTGAATCTAAAATCTAAAGCTCTAATCTGAAACTAATACCAAAACTTAAAACTTTAGTTATAATTATATATAAATTAAACCTATTTTTTACTATAAACTAAAAGTCTGAAATTATTTTTATTATGAACTATATCATGATGTTGAACTAATTAAAACCTTATGTTTACCAAATAGTAATATTTAATAAGTATTAAAATTTTATATTTATTAAGCAATAAATGCTTAATATATTAAATAAATACTAAATTTTAATATGACTTTTTCTATACACACCCCTACCATAAATTACCAGATTTTTTTACTATTTGTAGAATTTATGCGTAAAATTCAAAATTTTATATATATATGAAAAAATTTTTTCACTTAATAATTAAATATTTTTTTTTCTTAAAATAAAATATCAAATATGAAGTTTTATTATATAAAAAATTTAGACCAATAAAATTAATATTTAGTATGTCCACCTTTAGCCTTTATTACTGCGCTTAATACGGTAGGTAAAGCTTAAAATTAGGTGGTGTAATGTTTCTATGCTTATTTTTCTCCATTTCTCCTGTACTACACTAATTAACTCCTGTTTAGATTTAGGCAAAGGCTTCCTTTTTTGTACCTGATGATCCAAATGGTCCCACAAGTTCTCAATCGGGTTTAGATCTGGGCTTTGCGCCACCCAGTCTAACATTGGAACATTATGCGTTCTCATCTACCAAATACTATAATTTGATGTATGACATGAAGCTCCATCTTGCTGAAATATGGAATCAGGGTAATTATTTACCCATGATATAAAGTGATTAGCTAAAACGTTGACGTAATCATCAGAATTCATGTTTCCATCAATCACAACCAAAGGTCCCACTCCATGCCAGCCAAAACAACCCCAAAACATCACTGAACCCCCTCCAAACTTAACTGTAGGTTGAATACAATCTTTATTGTAGGCTTCTCCAGGACTTCTCCACACTTTTACTCGGCCATCTGATTCAAAAAGAGCAAATCTTAATTCGTCAGACCATACTACCTGTTTCTACTCATCTTCCCAATTTCATTTTTCTCTAGCCCATCTCAATCGATCTTTTCGTTGTTTTTCAGTTAAAAGAGGTTTCTTACATGTAAAATAACTGCTAATACCTACTCCATGAAGATATCTTCTGACTGTACTTTGATGCAAAGTTGTGTTAAGGCTGGAGTTTAATCTGTTTGTTATATCACCTAGAGGAGAAAACCGATCAGTACGAACAATACGTCGTAGAACTTGTGTATCACGTTGAGTTAAAATTTTTGCCCACCCAGAACGTTTCTCAGGTATTGCAGAGCCCGTTTCTTTATATCTTTTGATAGTATCACTTACTGTACTGGTAGGTATATCAAGCTGAGTGGAAATAATTTTTTGTTTGACGCCACTCAAATAAGCACCAATAATTCACTCACGTTTAGTTGCTGACAGTTCGTTTCCACGCATTTAAGACTAGAAGAGTAACAAAAACATTTTTTTTTTTATTTCTTTGTTTATATGTGTGATAGGGAGAAATCGCAGATTGTGACACTGATGTGCTGATTCACGTGACAAAAATCCGGTAATTTATGGTAGGGGTGTGTATGTATACTAGTGTGCGAAATATATATGGATCACGTGTTTATCAGCATAGCAGACATCCCCAATTTTGCTGATCATTTGCTGATCATTTATCAATCATTTATTCAATTATATCATATAATAAATGCCGTTATTGAAAATTTTACATAATAATATATGCTTAAAATTTACAAAAAACTTAAACTTGGTTATAATTTGTTGTATATTAAATTTATTTGAATTGGATTGTTATTGAGTGATTTTTATTAGTAGCAACTTTTTAACTTTTATTATTTTAAATTTTAATAAAAATAATTAGTAGTTAGTAGCATATATTTTATGGTATTATTTATTAAATTTTGTGATTTATTTAATTTCATGGCATTAATTTACTTAATTTCGTGGCATTAATTTCATGGTATTTACTTAATTTTGTGACACTGATTTATTTGATATTTATTTATTTATTTTGCAAAATTATTCGTTAAATACCTTACTAATAAAAAATCTGTTTAATGAAACGTATTACTGTTTTATTTTTACTATATATTATATATAAGATAAAGAATATTTGTGCAAAGTTTCAAGTTTTGCCCATGCATATTCACTTTCGTCTATCAATTTTTGTCTAATGATCCACAAAAATGACTGAATTATCACATACAAAAAATGCGTTATTGTAATATAAAAAATTATACTAATAATTACATAATTGAAATTATATGATAATTAGTACTTATCTTGGATTTCCATTATTTTTTTGCCACATTATTTATTTTAAAATTATTTATGGCTTTTCAACAAGTTTTTAAAATCTGGAATTATATGATCAGCAAATGATCGGTAAGGTGATATAAGCATGTTCGCTATGCTATGTTTATCATACTTTTTTTTGGTGATCTGCAAAAAAATTCCTTTTTTTGGAATTTTGTGTAATGAATTTTCATTTTTACCTAAGAATAAAAATGCCTTTTTTTGGGTTGTGTAATGTTATTCTAATTTCTAAAAAATGGAAATTCTAGTAAATTTTGGCTGGAATTATAAATTTGGCCGAAATTATGGGAAGCGACATATAATATGTGACAAATAAGGTTTTTTTTACTGAAAAAATTCTAAGTCCCTAGAATAAATAGTAAAAATGGAAAACTAAAAGGGTGTGACACGGGTGACAAATTAATGTTATGTAACCTGTATTTCGCACACTAGTGTATTTTAAGAAATTTTCTTTTAATATTTATTAATCATTTAATTTTTTAAGTATTTTAAATAAATATTTAAATTAATTTAAAACTAAAAAGAGCTATTCACAAAAAGCATTATATAAAGTTATAGTAAAAAAATGAAGTGTTAATAAGGTTTGCAATTTCTATTTATTCTATTAATTTTTTTTTTTTTAACTGCAATATATTTGAATATTTTATTTTAGATCAAAAAAATAAATTTGATATATATATATATATGAAAAAAGAACTAATCTAATTTATTAAGTACTAAACCATCTATTAATTCATGATGAAGCAATCATGTATATACTGTCAATTAAAATACAAGTAAGTCTTTCTTAAAGAAGTTCTTTCTTAGAAAAGAAATCCTCCTTCTAGTCTACATCTTATAAATACTTCAAAAGATTTACTGTAACTGCAATACAAAATCCAGAGTAAAAAAAATGAAAAAAAAGGAGTAATAAAATAAATGAATTTCAGCTAAAATAATAAGTTGAGTTTATCATCATTATTAAAATTTTTTTTGCATGTATTAATTCCATTTATTCTATTAGATCATTAATATATTTTTTTTTTTTAAATGTTGAATCATGTACCATTTTATTAGAATATATTTGGACTACATAATAATCACAAATATTCTATGAATGATACTTCCAGCTTCAGGCCAGTCTGATCAACCATTAGATATTATATTACCAATAAAATTAAAATTAAGAATAAAAGTAACCAAAAAGCATAGCAAAATAATATACCATAATCTAAAAGTATAAACAAAAATAAAACATTAAAAGAAAAATAAAAACAAAATTAAAAATAAAAATAAAATTAACAATAATTAACAAATTATATGTCTAAAATTATAAATAAAAATAAATATAAATAATAAAAGAATAAAAATATTATTTTTATATCTATTAATCCAATAATTTTTTGTTCATGTATAACGTAATCTTATCAACTTTCTTTTTTATTGGAATCCAATCCTCACATATGTATTTCCTTACAAAGGTGTCCATAGATTTCTTTACCAAAGAGACTGATTTTTGTAATTGATCTACTTTTCCCATTTGTAAATCTTTAACTTTATTTGTAAGTTAATTTGAATTGTCCTTTACTTTGAATTCTGAAAGTTGATTTGAATTGTCCTTTGCTTTGGATTCTGAAGTAATTTTATCTGTTCGAAAAATACCTTCTCTTTTTTCCCATAAAATAACTTATTCATATCTTGGTTTCCATATTAATTCTTTAAATGCTAAAATGAATCGAATTAAAATGTTGGCCATAAGTGTCTGTACCTCAGCAAGAGATATCTTGAAGTCTTTTTGTAATCTTATTGTTAGACAAGTTTCAACTTTTACTTCTAATGCCAAATATTGAAACTTTTGAAATTTTTCTGATTTTGCTGTAATTCCTAATATGTTTTGTAATACTTTCTAATAAAATCTTCACCTTGACATCTAAATAGTTTTTGTTTCAAATATATAATTATAGATTCTTTTGTTGTAATTTCCAATATTTTTTGCCAAGCTACCTCATATGCCTGACATTCAAATAAATGATTCCAATTTTCTTTCTTATTACATTTCATAATACATTTCATTTCCTTGTAGAGTTTTGGTTTTCTTATTGCTAAAATGGATCCTAATGAAAGGATTTTATGAAATAATTTTGCTATAAAAGTCCATAAATAGTTGATTCTCATACTATTGCAGTGAAACCTCTTGCAATAATGGAAAATAAGCCAAGTAATTTTCCAGTCTATCTGATTAACATCTCCATAACATAATTCCTGATTATTTTTTAACAATGACCATTCAGTAGCTTCACCTGTAGCTAATATTTTCAAAATAAATCTTCTAATATTAACTTCAATAGGTTTATCTATAAAAACAGGAAAATAAGATAATATATTATTAATAAAATCTACATTATTCCTAAATAAATTGTTTTCACATCGTCCTTTCTTTGCTAATTTATCAGCTATATCATTGCCTATTATGCCACTATGACCCTTTATTTTAACTAACTTTAAATTTATAGATGCTTCTCTGATCAGCATAATTATTTTAATAATGATTAGATTATTGGTCTTTTTAAGTCATGTTCTAGTTGTTGAATTAAAAGCTGAATTAATTGAATTAATAGCACCTAAGCTGTCTGTATAAATAGTTACATTAGAATTTTCTGGTGCTATCAACAATGCCAAGAAAATAGCTACTATTTCTGCCCTGGTTGATGATGGCCATAAAGATAAACATGAATATACTGAAAATTCTCCTAATTCATTACTTGTATAGAATGCTGCCCTTAAATCCACAGTAGTATTATCTGCTCTATGTAAAAGGTCATTATTATCTATAGTCCGATTAGCTAGTGATCCATCTGTATAATATTCAATGTTTTTCAATAACTTTAATTGATGTCTTATATTTGTAAGTTCTTGTTTAAGTGTATCTTGCTCGATTCATCGATTGATCTATAGACTTAAATTATCTCCATTCAAATTAATTATAGGTATTTTTTCCAATTGTTGTATATCACTATTTGCTGAAATATTTTTAATTCTATTTAACAATTCCACTATATAATACCAGTTGATATGTGTAATTGCACCTGTTGATAAACAAATAAAAATTGGTAATACTAATGCATTATGTTGGATTATTGTAATCATCTTGGGACATTCCTGTTTCTGAATAATTGCTTTTTGAGAATTATCTGAACATATTTCAATATTACAAACTTCTATAATTAAACATTTAATTTTTTCCTCATTTTTCTTTATTTGTGTTCTTTTCTTAACAAATCCTACTAAGACTTCATTGTTTTATCTTTTATTATAACATATAGGTGTTTTCGCTTGTCTTCTAATACCGGTTGTAATATATTATTCAAAAAGTTAAATAAGGAATGTCTAGGCATTTCTGGTGCTGATATTCCCTTAATCCATCGGGTTGATAATTGAAACCATTTGGCTATGCGTCCTTTTGCTGATAGCCCTACAATAAAACGATAACACGCCCAACTCATAGTATGTCCAGAAGGTAACATCAATTGGCTAGCATATATAAGTGGATATGAATTTGAAGTTCCAATTTTTTGTAATAAATTGAGGCATCTATGTGTTATAAATATTTCTCTAATAGGCATATTTCCACCACTAATAGTCCATGTTGATCTATTTATGTAATCTTGTTGTATGATAATGTTTAATTTCTGGGCTATAATAATATTATGTAGACTTAGATTAGATTTTGCTTCTTGATGTCCTAAAAATAATGATCCTGATTCATGTTCAAAAATATTGTCATGTATGGCCAATCGCAACTGTGCAGTTCTACATCTTATCATTATAGAACTAAATGCCAGTGAATTACTATTTATTAGATATAAAAAAGCAGTGATCTGATTTGCACATATTTGATCTCATGGATTATTAATTCCTAAGATGTATCAATGATATATTGCTGATGTTGGATAACTTTTAGGCAACCCACATATCTGCTTAACTAATTTAATTACTGGAGTAAACAAAAGATTTCATTCATTTTCTGATAATGTCATTAATATAATTGGGC
Source organism: Rhizophagus irregularis (assembly GCF_026210795.1). Taxonomy (NCBI): domain Eukaryota; kingdom Fungi; phylum Glomeromycota; class Glomeromycetes; order Glomerales; family Glomeraceae; genus Rhizophagus; species Rhizophagus irregularis. The sequence continues at coordinate 3,296,917 of NC_089455.1, forward strand.
CACATATACCACTCTTGGGATAAGAATATGATTAATAAGATATGCAATATGTCCCACTGTAATACATTTTCTTCTAATAGGATTCAAAAATTTTTCAATTATATTCTTGATTCTTTTGATTGATCTTTTCCTTAAATTGGAAGAAGAGAAATAGCATCCTAAATATCGTATCACTTTATCTGTGACTTGGACCTTTGAGTTGTTACATCCAATAGTGATATATAATTCATTTCTAGGTACTTTAGAATTTATTACCATCAGCTCAGACTTTTTCCCATTTATATTTACATCATGGAAATGATAGAATTGTGTGGCTATATTAATTGATGCCTGAATTTTATCCTCTGAACTATCCAAATAACTCGTATCATCCATATAGGCTATAACTGGTACCCTTAGTCTATATTGTTGCCATATTGAATGATCCTGAATATCCACTGGCTAAGTGTTTACCATTTCATATCCTTGTTGTTGATTGCATGCTTGTTGAATAGCTACAAGCAAAGGATCGTAAAAAATTCTCCAGAGTAAAGGTGAAATCGCATCACTCTAGTCAATACCATCTCCTCCTATGAAGGTTGGACTAGGGCCAAATGCTGTAATTACGCTCATTTGTCTATCTTTGAATAATCCTGTAATCAATAAAATAAATTTTTCTGGTATGTCTAACCTTTTTAGTGCAAGCTGTAAACTCTCTAAGCTAACTGAATCATATGCTTTCATCATATCTTGGGTTACCACCCAGAGTTCTTTTCCATTTTCCCTTGCATCTTCAATTATATCATTCATTAAACGTAACGATATTGCTGTGTCTTCTCCCTTAAGACCGCAAAAATTCAATCCGCGTAAAACTTTATTATATGTCAAAATTGTACTTAATCAGTTTGTCAATAATTTGGTGACAGATTTCCTGATATTATCTAGCAATGCTATGGGACGCGTATTGGCCAAAATATAATCAAATTTTTGCGGTTTTGGAATTGGATGAATAAGTGACTGTTACTACTGGTCTGGCACAACTCCTATTTTCAAGTGACAAATTTACGATCTTTAATACGATTGGAATGGATTTATCTGAAATGCGTTTCGATTATAGTATATCTAATGCCTGAAGGACCTGGCGCTGAGTTTGTGTTCATCTGTTCAAGTATTTGCTGCCATTCTTCTAACGTTATTTCATCTATTAAATTAGCCATACACTCAGTAAATTCACCATTTGGCCTATATATATTGCTCCAGAAAACGTCTTGCTCTATCGATTTAGTATTGCGTTTTCGTAAAATTCCTGCAAAAGTATCTTTTGTATGGGTTCTAATTATATTAGGATCAAATGCTAGTCTAACACTTTCATTCTCGCCGGATATTACTGCTCGATCAATAATAATGTGTTTTTTAACAACATTTTGTGTGGAAAGTAACCATTTAGGAATATCCGAGTGTATAATGTTGCAACGTTTTTCTATGCTATCTTAGATCTTGCTTAAACGTTGTGCTTGTAAATAATTTTTGTCTATTTTAACTCTTTTTTTAACTACATCTTTAACAATATTAATCCACGCGTCACTGTAAAAAGCGCAAAAGTAGTATGAATAATAATTTTCTCATACTTATCTAGAATTTATCATATTCTTTTCTTTTATAATCATCATTATATTTATTAAATCTGTTCAGCCAATAATCTATCCAGTGTGCATCTTTGGCGGCAATAAAGTCCTGATCTTTACAGATTTTTCTAATTAAACTTCCCAATTTAGTAATATGTCGCATAATTTTATCTGCAAATGTTAACTTATGTCTTGTATTGCGATTTCCTGGATATTTAACTAATTTTATGGGAAGTTCTATATTCATCGCTATAGATATAACACTTATAATATTGTCCCAAAGCTCATTAAATCTATGTTTTATTTCTTTTCCATCAGTGCTCTTTTCGTCTCCTAATTGTATTTTATAATTAACTCCCTCTATTAGTTGTTAGAAGTCCCATGCTTCTATTTCTCTATCTAGTGTTTCAGTAAAATTTTCCCATTGCACATTGGTTATTTTACTGATATCCACTATATGTTTATCTTGATGTAAATCTGGATCCTGTAATTGATCTGGGACACAATACCAGAAATTGTTCCTAATGAATCCTGATATATTTAGTGTTGTTAATATAATACTATGGTGACTGTTTGTGATCATCTGTGATGAGTGCACCAAAAATTCTACTGGAATCACATCGGGTTCATGTGTGATCCAGATTTGATCAATCCTTGATTTTGAAATAGAAGCTGATTTATTTTTGTTTTTATCCCATTTCTCATGTGTGAATAACTCTGCATCTGGATAGAGAACTCGGCACATATCATAGAGACCTAACTGCGATAATTGTATTAGAAATTGAGATCCTGGTTGTCCGGTGCTGGGCGATCGATCTATTTTATTATTAATTGTGTCATTGAAATCGCCTAATACAATGTGCAGTACTATGGTGTTATGAACTGATCGGTTATGTCCTTCCATAGCTATTTTCAATTCATTGATCAAACTTTTCCTCATGTCTTGATCATTAGAAGTAGCGTATATTGACCATACCCATATTTCTCTCTGTACGAACAGGAATTTAGCTATTATGATATATGGGGATATGCGCGATTTCTGAGAGTAATAATGCTTACATCCATCTGTTATGGATCACAAGTGCCGTTCCTGATCCTTTAGTTTTTTGATCACGTTCACTGAAGATTATCGAATAGACTTTTGACTTAATGTCCTGGTTTATATAATATTCCTGTTGATAGTCTATATTAGTTTCTGATATAGCATAATATCGATGCTTATTTTCATTAATGAATTCCAATAAGTTATGAAGTTTCTGTATAGACAGGACACTAGCAATCCCATCTATATTGTGTGCTGCAATGTTCAACTCTAAAAACATTGAATCTTTCATTTCTTGTTTATTCAAATTCCCCTTAACAAATCTTAGCCTTTGTCTTGTTAAGAATACATTAATACTTTCTTCACTTGTCAATGAATCAACTACTTTTTCTATGTTGTCTTGATTCTTTCGAAAATTACCCTTTTCAACCGTTGATTCATTTGTTTCTGGGTGTATATTTTCATTTTCTGCTTTACCACCCGCTTTGTATCCTTTTTGTTGTTGTTGTGACCGTTCGTCACTCATGTGCTGTATTGAGAACGCGTTGTTGTCCTGATTACTCTTGTGTAGATTGCCCCAAAGCTTGGCAATTTTCTCTCCCTTTCGTTATTACTACACGTGTAACTTCGTTTATCATCTTGTGTAACCTTTGCTTTTGTTTTTGTTTAGACTAGCTAAAGAAAAAACTTCCAGATCATTAATATATTAATTTATTAAATTTTTAATTAAATGATACTTTCTTCTTTATGTATTTTTAATATAATTTCTTATTATGTTATTTCATATCTTTTCAAGTTTATTTTATTTTAAAAGTAAAATAAAATTTTTCTGAATTTATACCACTGTTAAAATAAATATATATTACATTTTTTTTTGAACGATTTCTTTTATAACAAAAAAAAATTTTTTTATTTATTTTTTTTTTTCAAAGAAAAAAATTAATTAAATTGATAAATTATGTAATAAAAATTTAAATTAAAATTAAATTAAATAATTAATACATTTTAATATACTATAATAACAAAAAGACTGAAAAAATATTAAAGAAAAAAATCATTAGAAAATTCATCAAAATACTTATTAAATTTAATTATATAATAGTTTTTAAAGTAAATATTTTAATTTGATATATAATAAATTGTATTTGCTTTTTTTTTTAACCGCAGCATATTTGCTAATTTATTAAGATTATATAGTAATAATAGTATATAAATTACATATGAATTAAATTATATTAAATAAAACCTATCAACGAACCACTCATTATATTACAAAGAATACTTCACGTGTACACTATCAGGTGAAAATTACACTCAGAAAGTACTTTAAGTTAAGGATTTTTGCCAAAGCTTAAAAGTAAAAAATTACTAATACCATAGTGAAAGGAAAATAAAATAAAAGAGTTTATACAAAATAATAAATAAACTTAAAAAAAATAAAAAGTTTATATTAAAAATTATTTGAAGAAAAAAATGGTCATGAACGTAATCAAAAAGAGTTTTAAATATTTTTTTTGATTATATTTTTTTAATACCCTATGAAAAGTTTTTATACTTAAAATATACTTAAAATTTTATTAAAATATACTTAAAATTTTATTAAAATATATTTAAAATAAGTATCAATTTTAATTCGCGATATACTTATAATATACCATATACCTAAAATGTGTCTAAAATACTTTTAAAATATACTTAAACTAAAATTTAAGTACAATATAAGTGTATTTTTTATATGTTTAAAATATTCTTAAAATATGCTTAAATTAAAATTTAAGTACAATATAAGTGTATTTTTTATATACTTGAAATATACTTAAATTGAATTTTAAGCACATTTTAAGAATATTTTAAATATGCAAAAAATACACTTTTATTGTACTTAAATATAATTTAAGTACTTGGGCAAAAAACAAGTACATTAAAAGTATATTTTAAGAGTATTTTAGGCACATTTTAGGTATATTATAAGTATATCGTGAATTAAAATTGATACTTATTTTAAGTATATTTTAAGTATAAAAACTTTTCATAGGGATAAATTGTAATAGATTATATATTTACAATCTTATTACAAATTATAAGTTGCAAAACTATTAAAAATGTATTTCCTATAAAAGTTAAATAAAAAAAAAACAAAAAAGTAATATTAATAAAGCTTCTTTAAACAAAATGCTATTTTGATATCAATACTAATACCAAAATCTATATACTAAAAAAATGTTTCTATAAAAAATAAATGTAAAATGAAATATTAATACTGTTTTTTAAGTAAATGCAAAAATTCTCTTTTTGTAATCACCATATTTCCATTTTAAAGCTAAAGTCTGTTTTCTATAAAGCCATTTATTATAAAATTTAAAAAATAAATATTATAATAAAATACAGTACTAGTAATACTAATAAAAAATAATTTACTAGTAAAAAAATATAATTTTTACATTTTACATAGTTGCATACTTTTTGATTTTTGAGAATACTTATGAGATGTTTATTTTAATTTTTTACAAGTGTTATTGCAAATTGACAGGAATGCTTATTTTCAAGAGATGCTTATTTTCATGATTTTACAGTATTAATAGAAAGTGTTTAAACTTATAAAATAATTAAAGTATTATTACATATTACACTTAAAATATTTGCTAAATTATTTAAATAATAAAATCAATAGAAAATATAACTTTTTTTTTAAGAGGTACTATACATGGGAGTACTATAATTCATGATATATGGTAACTAAACTAGTTATATCTATCTTTAAGGGTATAATCATTAAAATATTCCTAATATGAATTATATTATTATTATAAAAATATTAAAAATAAAAAAAAATTATTAAAAGGTTAAACTCTTTATAATTCCTATAGGGTTATCCCATTTACTTATAAGATAAGTCACTGGAAATCTAAAGTAAAATTCATGATTAAGAATTTTTAAAGATCTTATTATATAGATAAATTACACCTAAAATATTATAATTTTTTTTCTTTTTAGATTAATTAACTAATAGAATCACTGGTAAAATTACTAGTAAATTTAAATTTTTTTCTGAAGACCTCTATTAAAAATAAACAGAATCCTATCAATAAAATGGTATATAAATGATCAGATTTAATACTTTTTATTTAGAATCTCATTTATTAATAAATATGCTATTACAGTAGAACTCCACTTACTTATAGTTATAATTTTTTTTCTTTTTAACTAATTAACCAATAGAATTTAAAAAAAAAGTAAAGTAAAAATTATTGGTAAAAAGTTAATTTTTTACAATAACCTTTATTATAAATAAATGGAGTCCTGCTATTACATAAAGAATTGGCACATTCTGGAATAAAAACTCATAAGCATTATAGTTGTGATAATCCACTTAATTTCAAGTAGATACACCAGATAAGGTTGTTGGGCTAAATTAAGTAGTTTAGACAATTATTGAAATTGAAACTAGTTGAAACATTTTATTAAAAAATTAAAAATTTGCAAACTGTGAAACTGACGAAACTGGTAAAACTGTGAAAGGTTTAGACATATTTTTATATATTAATTAATAAAGTTTACCATTTATTATAATAAATTATATGATTTATATTAATTATTTAAATTATTATATATATTAAAATATATAGTAAATTTAACTAATAACCAGTTTATTTTTTTATTTTTTTATGTTTTAGAAGACATCATCATGCGGCTTTCATGAGCTACATGGAGAGCTTACAATGCCAGTTGTGGTAATGCACTCCTACCGTTGAGCGACAGATAATCAAGCAACCTATTCTAATTATTTAGAAGTAACCGGATGTTCATCTCTCTACCTCCTATATACCACACTGGGAAGACGACCCAAGTTTATACCCACACAAGGATGGATCGTAGTGTAACAGGATTTCTGACACAGTTATGCTATCCACTAGCGCCTGTCAGAAGTGAGCAACCACCCACGTAGGCAGATATAATGGAGCAGACATCTAAAAGTCCTTCCATGATGGTTGGCTTAGAAGTACTGCAATACTAAAACTACTGATATGACTTCACTCAAAGCCCACTACAGGCCGCAATTACCATACCAGCTCACCATAGTTGTAAATCTCTCGGTAGTAATAGCAGTGACTACCAGGGACAGTAAGCTACTAAAGTACTGGGATCACCGCTATTATAAGTAACCAAGCCAGTTATCAGGGATCATCCCGCAGTACGTCAAATTCATAAGGAATGAACCTCACCTTAGAACCTTATATACTTGTGAGCTTACAAACGTCTCCAATCAGCCTAAACCTATTAGAAGGTAAACTACTGCTAAGACATTGCACTTGAGACTTTACCATCTATAAGGACTATCTAGTGTAGTAAACCTCCACAGTAAAGTTTACCACACCCTTAGTGGTATCGCAGAGTAACCACCAAGACAAAAGCTTACCCAGATGGTATGCATGCAGTGACCATCCAGACAGGACAATAGGCTTCCCAATAGCCTCATAGGGAACGCTAGGAGGACACCATGACCCTTTATTGAAATATGCCGCTAACCAGTACATACTAATTTACCATGATGCAGTCAAGTCTACACTAATCCCTGTACCTTCACACTATTGGTAGTAGTGTCCACAATAAAATTCTTTTAATTTCCGTAATTAGCAAAATCGAACCTGCGACCTCACCATACTCAGGCTTCACGAGGGGACTCACGGACTAACCAATGATATGAGCTAAGAGTGATCAACCCTTCTAATAACCAGTTTTATAATTTTACTTTTTATATATTATTACTAGTATAGTCAGATCTCTATATAGTTATTTAATTGGATTCTGCAAAAATTGGTAACTATATAAAGGGTTTTACTATGATGTGATTATATAAAGATTTTTTTATATAATAATTATATAAATTAGTTTTTCCCAAAGGTATAATTATATGAAGAAATTTTATATGATGTGATTATATGAAGTGTAACTATATGGAGGTCTAACTGTATTTATTAATAATTGTTAATTAATATATAATATTTTATTTTAAATTTTATTAATTAGAAAGTTTAGACATAGTTTAGACATTTAGCTATTGTCGAAACCTTTTGTCATAGTTTAAACTATTACTAATTAAAGTTTAGACTTTTGTCAAAAGTTAAAATGAGTTTAGCCAAGCAACCTTAACACCAAATCTAACTAATTATATTTCTAAGTTTTTTAATATTTTTAATTTTAATATCTTTCTACTGATTAACTTAAATTAGTAAAAATTAAAAATTAAAATCCATTAATTCGTAATCCATGTACCAATCGGACTACCCCTTAAATCTGCATTTCCAATATAGGAATATCCACCAATTTTTAATCGAATAAATTGAAATTTTTAATGAAAAAACTTTGACATTTGCTTTATTTTATTAAAGTATCAAAAATAACTCTTAAAAAAGTCAAACTTTCACCAATAAACTTTAAATTTCTTCAAATCGTAATTTGTGTAACCATCGACACAAAACCGAAAATTTTTTTCACTTAATAATTTGAAAATAAATGCTTTAAATATGTTTAAAACTAATATTTTAAGATAAAATTACCATTTTTAAATTCCTAAAGATTGATTTATAAAAGTTTCATATAGGCATTAAAAATGGGAAAATAGATTATTGTTAGTTAACCTTAAAATAGGAAATATTTTTACATTTATTATATCATTTTTTTTTTAATATTCTATTAATATATGTCCAAAGTATATATGTGTGAATTTTGAGACTTCTTGCTAGTACTTTTATTAGAAAAAAAAATGATAAATAATTTTTACTAAAATTTCGCTAATTGATAATATTTAAAAGCAATTTGCAAAATTTTGAGTTTTGAAATACTTAAATTTATATTTTTACAAAATAGATTTAATCTCTAAGTTTTTTTTTAAAAAAAAATTTAATTGGTTTGGCTAAAAATTGACCGACTTTACTTTTTTTGGAAGTGGAGATTTGATTTTGCCGATCACTAGGTCTGATTCATTCGTGGATCGGCAATTAATCTTATTAGCCTTCTTAAATTGGCTTAATTTCATAAATCCAAAAAAGTTAAGTATTTAGTCTGAATGATCAATATTCCAATACTTCCAGTTTTTTCAAAAGAAAACCAAAAGTAAAAATGCTAAAATTTTAAGAAAAAAAAAACTAAAAAACAAAAAGAAAAGTTATAACTTTTAAAAAATTCCAAAAGGAAAAACTATATAAAGAAAGTAATAAACACCAATATTACTTTAACATTATAAATAACAACTGATAATAAAGAAAAAGCCTATTTCCTAAGTAATAACCAACTACTTTTACTTCAACTTGTACTTTATAGAGAGACCTTTGTAATACTTCTAAAAATAAAGAAATTAACAGGAAAACTTTACACTACAGTAGGTAATCAAAAGTATAAGGACACTTTGTTTTACCAAATTATGCAAAAAATTATGTAATAATGTGATATAAATAATTTATAATCTAATATTTGTAATCATAATAAACAAATTTTTATACTTTATATTTTTCAGAATTTTTTAGAAATATGAAACTATCTATAGCATAAATTATTTTAATTTTATTATGCAGTTCACAAAATTTGAAAATGATGTAACTTAATTAATATCGTTCTAATCAATATGATTTTAGTATCATTTGAATTGTCTTGATGAGACGAATCTAATGAGCTAAATATTGTGAAAATCTGATTATTAAATCAAAATATATTATAGATTAATTCTAAATAATTAAAATATAATTGTGTGCCAAATATTGATTTTACAATTATTATTTTATTATCGTTGAAATAATACAAGTAGGCGGATCTAATAAATCTAAGATCCCAAAAATCCAATCGCTAGATACTGAATATTCTTAATAAATCTTAAATTTATATGAATTTTGCAAATTCTGTAAACTCATGTAAAATTTTACTTGATAACCTTACATTGAGCTAATAAACTTATGCAAAATTTTATTATTTACATTATGTTTGTATGTTATATTAAATTTCTTGATAAAATACTTGAAAAATATATTAAAAAAAATGCATAAAATATATTTCTCTAGTATATTTTAAGTGTCGATCAATTACATATCTCATAGAATAAAAGCATAAATGAAAATAAAATTTATCAATAAATTTTTATCTAATTTAATAAAGTTTAATAAATAAGACATAATAAATATGTTTAATTTAATTTTTTATTTTAATTTTATTATTATGTATATAAATTTTTTCATTTTGAAAAGTGTCCATATACTTTTGATCGCCTACTGTAGTGTAGAATTCAAAGTTCAGCCACTCAGTATATAACTTTTACAACTTTCAGGAATTTGGTAGGATTGTGAAAAAAAAGCTTTTCAGAAGTAAAATTATTTTTGATAAGAACTAAATAACAAATTTTTCTTCAGCAAATGATTGGCAAGTGAGAAATGTATCAATTCTCCATATTGCTACATCAGGAAATTTTTTTAGGCGTAATTTAATGTAATATTTCGGAGGTGGTGTAAAATTTCGAAATATTACACTAAAAATATAATATTACAAAAGTTTATGTTCTTAAATTTGAATAATTATAGTAATTTAAGAATATCTCGCTATCTACTGATCCAATTAAAATGATTTATAGCTCATTGGAATCAGCTCATCAAGTCAAATCGAATGGTAGTAAATTCGCATTTTTACAGTTGATAGAACGCTCTATAGTATGCAATAAAGTTTTAAATTAATAGAAAGTCATCTATTAAACGTAAAGATACGATTTTACTACCATTCAATTTGACTTGATGAGCTGATTCCAATGAGCTATAAATCGTCTTAATTGGATCAGTAGATAGCGAGATATTCTTAAATTACTATAATTATTCAAATTTAAGAGCGTAAACTTTTGTAATATTATGTTTTTAGTGTAATATTTCAAAATTTTACACCACCTCCAAAATATTACACTAAAGTACGCCTAAACAAATTTCCAGATGTAAACAATTTATTTTATGATTATATATATTTATTTAATAAAGGATTTTTTTTTATTACTACGGCTATACTTCTCCGCTAATTAATTATGTCGTATTTCAGCGAACGGACCAATTCACTATTTATTATAAAATTACTATGAATTAATTACGTCTGTCAAAATACATTACGTCTGTCAAAATAAATTTAATTAGTATTTTGTCATTTTGACGAAAAGTATAACTACGGCGATATATCGCTAGTCCTCAAATGTCATGTGTTTAGACTATTATCATGTGATTAGTTTATTGTTATTTTTATTAAAGCAAACTAGCAAAGCAATAACTATACAAATTAATTATTAACAATTATTAACATATTACTATTATCTTTCTATTGATACATTCTTTCGATTAATACATTTTTTTTATTGATACATTATTTCTATTCATGTATTCTAATTAATTATTCCTGACGTTATTAAATTTCTTGTTCCTTCATCCAAGGCAAATGAGTTAAAGTATTATCTTCATCCCAACTACGAAATATAAGTCAACGAGAATCAATTTCCTTTTGATTATCAAGCCAATTAGAAAGTTTAGCTGCATCATTTAATAATGATTCCTTTGTAAGTCGAAATCTTTGAATAGTGTTGTAAAGTTCTCGTGAATAAAGTGGGTGGATTGGATATTTCTGCTCAAGGAATTTTCTTTGTGCTATAGCTCCAAACTTACAAGAAACTGTCATAAATTTGATATCTTCGATCATTGAATCAGTAAATTTTCTAGAATCTTCAAATTCAACTATTGATACATCTAAAGAATAATTATGTTGTTCAACTATTTTATTAATAATCACATATTTCTCAGGGTTTTTCAATTTTGGGCATGATGCATTGACAAACGGACAACAAATTTTTTTTGTAACAGTGTCTCTAGTAGAATTTGATTCATAGATACGACTGTGAGAACATATATATGTGCAATGACAGATGATACCTTCCAAACGTACTATACGATCCTTAATAATCTGAAAACCCTGCTGCTTGGCCCACATGATAATAAAATTTTCACAAGCTTCCTATGATTTAAACTTCCTTCCCGAATACAATAATGTATGGTGATTTTCATTAGATAAGATCATTTCATTACTTATATTATTGCAATCATCTAAAAAAAAAAATAATTAATTAGTAAATTATAAAGTCCACATTACTAATACTAACCCACTATCCTAATCTAACTCTAACCCTAATCCAAACCCTAATACAAACCCTAATCCAAATCCTAATCCAAACCCTAATCCAACATACCCTAACTCTAACTCTAACCCTAACCCTAAGCCTATACGTATCATGTAAATATCTGAGGTAGTTAGTCTTCGCTAGACTCTTCTTTCATATTTTCCATAAAGTAATAAATAAAGTAGTTTACATTCGATATTAATGAAAAAAAAAGTATGTTTATGTTCAATATTAGTGAAAAAATAGTGTTTTACGTTCAAATATTAATGAAAGTAATAGCTAAAATGAAAACATTTTGAGAGAGAGAGAGAGAAGCCGTGGGAAATACTGATTTACTTGATAATCGAAAGTTTATTAAAAGTATAATTCACGTGATTATAGTTTATTTTACATCATTACAATAAAATAATTACTAAAATCCATATATATTACATAATTAAACTAATCAAATCACATGACAAATGGGTATAGCGATAAATCGCATATGCGATAAATCATAATTTTCTTTAATAAAATCATTTTATTTTAGTTAAAATAAATAAATTTTTATATAAAAAAATATATTTTATATAAAATAATAGTTTTAATGCGAAAAATATTTTAAGCTTTATAAATAATATATAAAAATTTAATATCAGATATTGAATAATATTTAGTTCTTTTAAAAAGATATTTAGAAAATAAAAAAAAAAGTAAAAAAAAAATATTAATTTGTATTAAAATATTATTATACCTTAATTTTGTTTTGTTATTTTTTTTTTTTAAATGTTGAATCATGTACCATTTTATTAGAATATATTTGGATTACATAATAATCACAAATATTCTATGAATGATACTTCCAGCTTCAGGCCAGTCTGATCAAACATTAGATATTATATTACCAATAAAATTAAAATTAAGAATAAAAGTAACCAAAAAGCATAGCAAAATAATATACCATAATCTAAAAGTATAAACAAAAATAAAACATTAAAAGAAAAATAAAAACAAAATTAAAAATAAAAATAAAAATAAAAATAATTGATAAATTATATGTCTAAAATTATAAATGAGAAAAGAATAAAAATATTATTTTTGTATCTATCAATCCAATAATTTTTTGCTCATGTATAATGTATTAAATGTAATCTTATCAACTTTCTTTTTTATCAGAATCCAATCTTCACATATGTATTTTCTTACAAAGGTGTTCATAGATTTCTTTACCAAAGAGACTGATTTTTGTAATTGATTTACTTTTCCTATTTGTAAATCTTTAACTTTATTTGTAAGTTAATTTGAATTGTCCTTTACTTTGAATTCTAAAAGTTGATTTGAATTGTCCTTTGCTTTGGATTCTGAAGTAATTTTATCTGTTTGAGAAATACCTTCTCTTTTTTCCCATAAAATAACTTGTTCACATCTTGGTTTCCATATTAATTCTTTAAATGCTAGAATGAATTGAATTAAAATGTTGGCCATAAGTGTCTGTGCCTCAGCAAGAGATATCTTGAAGTCTTTTTGTAATTTTATTATTAGACAAGTTTCAACTTTTACTTCTAATGCCAAATGTTGGAACTTTTGAAATTTTTCTGACTTTGCTGTAATTCTTAATATGTTTTGTAATACTTTTCTAATAAAATCTTCACCTTGGCATCTAATTTGTTTTTGTTTCAAACATATAATTATAGATTCTTTTGTTGTAATTTCCAATATTTTTTGCCAAGTTACCTCATATGTCTGACATTCAAATAAATGATTCCAATTTTCTTTCTTATTACATTTCATAATACATTTCATTTCCTTGTAGAGTTTTGGTTTTCTTATTGCTAAAATGGATCCTAATGGAAGGATTTTATGAAATAATTTTGCTATAAAAGTCCATAAATAGTTAATTCTCATACTATTGCAGTAAAACCCCTTGCAATAATGGAAAATAAGCCAAGTAATTTTCCAGTCTATCTGATTAACATCTCCATAACATAATTCCTGATTATTTTTTAACAATGACCATTCAGTAGCTTCACCTGTAGCTAATATTTTCAAAATAAATCTTCTAATATTAACTTCAATAGGTTTATCTATAAAAACAGGGAAATAAGATAATATATTATTAATAAAATCTACATTATTCCTAAATAAATTGTTTCCACATCGTCTTTTCTTTGCTAATTTATCAGCTATATCATTGCCTATTATGCCACTATGACCCTTTATTTTAACCAACTTTAAATTTATAGATGCTTCTTTAATCAGCATAATTATTTTAATAATGATTAGATTATTGGTCTTTTTAAGTCATGTTCTAGTTGTTGAATTAAAAGCTGAATTAATTAAATTAATAGCACCTAAGCTGTCTGTATAAATAGTTACATTAGAATTTTCTGGTGCTGTCAACAATGCCAAGAAAATAGCTACTATTTCTGCCCTGGTTGATGATGGTCATAAAGATAAACATGAATATACTGAAAATTCTCCTAATCCTTAAATTTGTTAAATTTGCTAGATTTAATAACAAATTAGCTATTAAAAAGATTGCAATTTGTAAATTTGGTTTATTTAATATTAGTCTTAAAATGATGAGTAGTTTAGTACTTAATAGTATCAGGATATAGTTCTAGATTAGATATGTATATAGTTATTTTTCTTTAACTTTTCTTAATAAAGTATTAAATGTGCTACAAGCAACAAAAAAAAAAAAGAAATATTGACTTTTTTATTATTTATATATATATTGTTTATTCAGATCATTGTATTATTTCAAACTTTTACAATACTACTTAAATTTTAAATCGTCGGCTGAAAGTTTGTAATGTTGGCCAAAAGTCACGTGCAATTGAAAATTTTTGCATTTTTATATTAAATCGTCTTTGCGATCTGCATAAAGTAATCGCGTAAACAAGTAATCTGAATAACCACGGAAAAATCGTTAATACGTTTGTGTTATATATATATTTTTTTATCTTTTATTGTGAAATGCCCTTTTCAATTTAGGAGATATTATTTCTACCGTTTGGAGCTATTAAAATGTATAATAGAGAGAATCGGCCTTTTGTGAATCCTAAAGCTGTTGAGCTTAGGTCAACTAGAATGAGTACAAGAAAAAGAATGCAACTTAGCAAGCAAAAAGTGGTTGAAGAAACCGAATTGAATAGTGATGTTTCTACCGAACATCCGGAAGCAACCACAGATATAAATACCGACTCTTCAAATAAAACTCCTAATAGAGAAACATCACAGCACCAACGACAACAAACTTCAACGCTCAGAGAACAACAACAAATGAATACACCACAAAAACGACAACTGTTGACAACGCCTCTACAACAACAAAAGCAAGATTATTCTCCTCAACAAAGTCGTAGTTCTTCAAAATCTGAAATATCGGAGCAAAGAATAAGAAAAGCTGGTGGCCGTATACCATTTTCAATGTCAGATGAAAATGAACTACTTGAATTCTTGCTTAATCAATCAAAGCACCTTCGTGGTAATAAAATTTATGAGCAATTAGCTAAACAAAATCCGCGTCATACCGCTCAATCTTGGCGTGATCATGCTTTAGAAAAATATATTGACAAACCTCATTTTGTTAAAGAATGGGAAAAAAAATGGTTGCCTAATAATGATTCGGGGGAGACTTCTACTGATATTACGAATAAGACAGTTGAAGCTGATAGAACTAACAAGGAAAAAGAAGTTAGCAATAATAAAGAACAAATTAACGTAGAGGGATCATTAGATTTCTTTGATTTGGAATCTGATGATGCCGCTGCTGAAGCTTTGATACTGGGACAATCTACCGTTCAAGAAAAAGAACGTGTATCAGACGAAGAGGAGGAAGAAGAACTACCACCTCTCGAAGCAAAAGTTAATGATCATCAGAACGAAAGAAATTATTCTAAAGGTAGTGAAAATAATGTTGGAATAGACGATGATTATCTTACCGTTCATGATGAATTGAATGAATCATCAGAGGATTGTTACTCTGTATCGGAAGATTCAGGAATTGAAAATGGATTACTAATTTCAGGTAAAACTGGTCAAGCATTAAGACAACAAGATACAGAAAAAGAAATACAAAGGCAAGATACGCTCGATTCTGATGTTGGACCAAAACAAAAAGGTAAAAGAGTTCGACAAGATAGCGATGATGAAGATGAAGATTATGAAGATGATACTACTGAAAAACAATGGAATATAACACCTATTAGTCAATCAAAAGAAAAAGAATTCCTTTTTAATGAGCAACAATCCTTGATGGATATTAATCAACTAGTAAAAGAAACTCGTAGACCAAAAGAAATTTGTAAGGTTGCATTACAGATGTCAACTTATCATTACGATATAGCCAGGGAATTATTATTGTTTGGTCTTAGAAATGAAATCTATTCAAAAATTTGGACTGATGAAGAGGATGAGCAGTTATTAAAATATCAAGAAGATGTAGTTAATTTAAATAAAATTATTGATAAACATAATATTGAATCAACTAGAGAACGTTTATCTTATCTCAAGAAAAGAAAAGAAAAAAATATTTAAAGATGAAGAGAATTTTTTTATTTATGGTTTTTGTGTAGATGCATATTAAAAAAGGGTTTAAATAAAATATTTATTATGCTTGACCAGGAGTATTACAGCAATATATTTAGATATATATAAGTCTTTATCAGATCATCATCATTTTCATTTCGACATTATTTTAATAATTCTTATTTAGCAAAGTGGTAATAATAATCAACTTAAGACTTAGGTAATAGGTAGCTTCTTATAGGTAACCATTTATTTGTATATATATATACAAAAGTACATTACTATATTAATTTTAAGAAATTATTAGATTATTAAAAAAAAAAGTATTATTATTAATTTCTCTAATATTAATAAAATAAGATATTTTTAATGGATTTGCATTTTATATACAATCGAAACAATTTTTATGATATTAGTTCCTTTGAGCACATACAATAAAATTCCAAATCGACTCTCATTTTCACACAATTTTTATTTCCTCAGTAAAAATTTCATTACAAAATACTATAAAGCAAACTATATTTTGTTAAACTTTTCAAATAATTGCTGATTTCAAATTTTAATATGTTGCAAAGAGCTTATTATGGATTATTTACCACTAGTATTCAACATCAATACATCATAGTATATGTTTTCACAAAAACTGAGATCTAAATGGTCAGAAAAAGATGGTTAATACTTTATTTTTTTTTTATACTGCAAGTACATATTATATCATAAATACTGTAATTAGTGTAATGACTAGTATTATATTATAAATTAGCTTAGTTAAACTACTAGTAACGAAAGTAACATTAAATAAATATATAATGCATATAATTATGGTATTGAACATTATATGATTTAGTAAATCGTTCAATATTGTTCAATATTTATCTGTGTATCGTACAACACTGCAGCTGTTTGTAATTGTA
Organism: Rhizophagus irregularis; assembly: GCF_026210795.1. Lineage (NCBI taxonomy): Eukaryota > Fungi > Glomeromycota > Glomeromycetes > Glomerales > Glomeraceae > Rhizophagus > Rhizophagus irregularis. Next base: position 3,314,173 of record NC_089455.1, read on the forward strand.
ATTACGGAAATATAAAGTTTAATATTACCGCAATTTTTTTATATATAAACCATCTATTTATTATTAATCACCTGTCGTTAACATATCTTGATCAAATCCTTTGTCAAACTCGCCACCATAAAATTTCACATCCAATTCATCCAACAATTCAATAGTCATACCATCCTCAATGCAACTCAACATAACAACCAACATAGTGATTATAATCATTCCGATTAGCAGCAGCAGCAACAATACAGAGTATCAAATATTAATACATTTTGTCATAGTCTCCAATTTTTCTATATTTACCTTAATTCCTAATCTTAAAATAGTTCATTAATTCTGGTATTTTATTTTGTTACTGTTATTTTACACATAATTTTTAGCGTTACAATTCAAATAGGGATTTTAACTGGCTAGTAGTAAATGATGATTTTCTTTGAGTTTCCTAAAAAATAAAAAAATAGAATTAGAATATAAATTATGCATTAGAAACCAAAACTATTTTAAAAATAAAACCTTTACTGAAATAGACATGACTTTATGAAAGTGCTCTGTTGACTTATCAATTTCTTCATATAATTTGGTTATTTCGGATTGATGAATAGAATCTATAAAATCAACATTAACAAAAAAAAACACCCTAATTAAATACATTTTTTGACATACGTATTCGTTCCATATCCTCCATGAAATCCTTTCTTGTACGCAAATTTTGAGAATGATTTTTTTCCAAATTTTCGAGCAATGTAGATGCCGTCATCTACTTAGTAAATTAAAAAAAAATATTAAACGTTTTTAATACATTTAATTATTGATTTTAAACTCACTTGATATTTATCCAATCCAAGTTGGAGTTTTCTTAACCAATTAAGTCTTTCATCTGTGTGTTCATCCATTCTATTCTTATATTCATAAGCGATTTTATTTCTAGATGTTTAAATAAACAATTAAAAGTAAGACACTTAAATTTTACACTATATAAAATCCTATTTACTAACATGATATTAACTTCCTTCTCTAGATAAACGGAAAGTATTTCGGTATTGATTGCTATACTTGATTCAAATAGTTTATCAATTGATTTAGATATTTGAATTTCACGTTTTTTTAGAGTTGCTACGAATTAAGTTTTTATTTTAGAGATTTTAGATAAAATTAAGTATAAAACAGTTTACCAAAAAAAATACCTGCAAGAGTTGACATGATCTCACTATGATTTAATTTTCTGAATTGAGAATAAAGGTCAATTTAAAAGATTATACAAGTGCAACTATATAATATGACCTTTTGAAATTATTATCTTGTTCAAGAGAGACAGAACTATGTTTCTCAGGCTCAGGTTTTGTGGGCGTATTATGTTTTTCGAGACTTTTTAACCGGATATGTGAAACTAAAATAAATGAAAATTAAACTAATAATTGTTCATTAAGTTATTAAAATAATAAAATTTCATATACAGTTTTTAGAAGCTATAGATTGTTGTGACTTTGTCTTTCCAATTCGCGTCTTTTCTGTCATCTTTGAAAGAATGTCTTTTACATTTTGGCTTAGTTTTCCACTAGAGTTGTGTTGTGTAGCAAAATCCTTTGCCAAACGTGACGCAACTTTCATGATTGTAAAGGAATTATTTTATTTTATTTTGTTTTTAAAGAAAATAAAGGAAAATATTTAAATGACTTAAATGACAGAAATTAAACTCCCTGATCTACACCGATCAAATAATACAGATAATGAAAATGATGAGTAAGCTATGTATATTCTAACGAATAGTGTTCGAGAAACCTAAAAACCATAATAATGCGTATAATGCGTCAAAAATTATCGAGTTGGATTTGTTATTGATATGCCTCTATAATGATCACAAGACATAATGGTTCAATGGTGTTCATAGTTTTTTATATTAAACATATATAGTAAGTTAAGAATGATACCATCTGAATATTTTTTTCTTGTAATCCGTTAAATATTCCACAACATAATTTAAAATGATTAGTTTATTATAGTATAAATTTAGTTAATTTAATTATTTTGTAATCCTGTTTCGCCAATCTGATTTGATTCGGATTTCCCACGATTTAACCGGTTTTAAAATTAGAGATACGCAAACTTATAAAGAATTAAGAATTTTTAGCTATAGTGTTAATATTTCATATATGGATTAACGACGCGATTTTTTTTTTCCTATCATAACATTTCAAGAGATACTTTATAATAAATAAACCACGTGCGAAACTTTTAATTTTCTGCAATATAGCACGTTGAATTATTACGATTTACGAAGAAAAAAAACAAAATTTGTTTGCGGTCTATCATAATTTCATTTCCGCCCTTTCCGCGGAATTATATTATATGAATACCTACAATATATTTGAAGCGCGTTAAATAATTATTGTTATTATTATTGTTATATATCAAATATATTTAATATTTTGCTTACGTCACTAGTCTTTAATTAATAATGTTATTCAAAAAAAAAAAAATTCTTTTTCGGGTTCAACCGAAAAAAAAACCTACCAAATAAATATTTCTGAATCATATAAAATTGTTCTATAATCGCGCGAACAATATTTTAAATAAAAAAAATTTTTTACCCGTCTTGTTTATACAATATTTTTCTATTGGGTGTAATATGTCCCTTTAAATTTTCCGATAGTCAAACATATAAAAAGATCGATTTTTTCCTTTCCTTTGAACCACATACTTTAATATCGTTATCCAAAAATTATTGTGAAAAAACAAAGTTTTTATTTACAAATTATCTTTCGTAAAAATCTTTTTTTTCTCTTTTATTTCTCTACGGAATTTATTATTTTTTTTCCTTTGATCATTCAAAAAGAATATTTTTATTTACTCAACCTTTTTTTTTTGATTTTTTTTTTTCTTCTTTTAAAACGAGTATCCATTTTTCATTTTTCTTTATCAAAGTACTACATTTTTTCAATTTTTGAATTTAATTATAATATCAAATCAATTTCTCTTTAAAATATACAAATTTTTTATTTTATTTTATTTTTTTATTTTATTTTTTTTTTTTTGGAGAAAAATTTATATTTTTTTTTTATGTACGATTTATTTTCTTTTACTTTGCCATTTTTTTTCAACCTTTTTTTTTCACTTATTGTTTATTTGTTTATTACAATTTGATAAACTATTTTTTTATTAGTTTAAATAGGCTTTTTTACATTTCTTAAATTTCCTATTATAATGGTTAAACGTGCCAAACAACAAGTTACCGAACCTACTACTGATACCAGACGTTCTGATCGAATTAAGGGACGCACTGTTACTGATCAAGCTTCATCAACTAATGCTACTGCGGCTGCTTCGGTCAAATCAACTACTTCATCCCGTCCTATTCGTCAAGCCAGTCGGAAAAAATCTCCTCAAAAGACTGCTACCTCTAAGTCAGACCGTCCTAGACGTAACGTTACAACTGCAAGAAGTACTCCTGCTGCTTCTAATACTCCGCATAAAAGGAAACGTAAAAGTACTTCGGTGGTTAATCCTGCTAATCAACCGGCAGGTGGTACTAATATTGAACGACGAACTTCTAAAAAGGTTAAGTTTGTTCTAATAGATCCAACTACATCAGAGAGTTCTACTTCTTCAAGAAACGCCGATTTAAATCAGCCTTATACTGCCACTGTTCAAGAATCTCAAGTAGCTTCTTCGGTCGTCATTCAAGAAACAACTATACCTCAAGTTACTACTACTATTATTCCTGCCATGAAATCATCTAAAAAACGTTTGACCGCTGCCGAAGATTCAGAGTTGTTAACTGGCAGTACTTCTTCAAGAAGATCGAGAAAACGTGCTGTAGAGGAAGATTATAAATTATTGAAACCTAAACGTAGAAAAGGCGACACTTTTACTGTACCGATTCCTACTCGTTCACAACAAATTGGTCAAGTTTACGTTATTGGTTCAAATGAATTTTCTCAATGTGGTATGGAAGGGATAGAAAATTCAAAAAAATTAGAATATATTAAAACTTTGGAGGAATTTAAAATTGTCGATGTAAGTGCAGGATCTCTTCATAACGCTGCTCTTACTGTTGATGGTAAAATTGTAACATGGGGGATTAATGATCATGGTAAGTTTAATCAACTAAACGTTACACCTTTGTCATACTTTAATTATATAATTTATTTAATTATTAATTAAACTTAGGTACACTTGGTCGTTTCACTGAAACTCCTAGGTCAGCAGAGGCGAAAGCAATTTTAGAAGCGGGAAATTATAATATAATTGATGAAGGAAAACCCGCATATGCTGAAGGTCTTGATAATGTAAGCATTGTAAAAGTAGTATGTGGAGGTAACGCTACATTTGCTATCTCCGATCAAGGGCATCTATATGCGACGGGTACTTTCAAGGTTTGCAAAATTTTCATCATCCATCATCATCATCATCATCATATTTTTACATATTTAGTTAGAAAACAAAAAAAATTTTTTTCCTAAAAACTAGGGCAAAGACGGAATTATTGGATTTTCTTATGATAAACGTATAGAACAACCAATATTCACACGATATTCCTCATTCGAAAATTTAACAATTGTTGATATAGCAGTAGGTGTTGATCATGCTTTGGCGCTTACTACAGAAGGAGATGTATATGCATGGGGAAGTAACGAAGCCTACCGTCTTGGGAAAAAACTTTCAGAACGCAGATCGCTCAAACCGCTAGTACCATTCAACCTAGGATTAAAACATATCGTCCGATTGTACGCTGGTTCATATCATAACTTTGCAATTGATGATAATGATAAAGTATGGGTCTTTGGCTTTAACAATATGGGACAGTGTGGTCTTGATACATCAAAACAAGCTATTATCCCTCCTGAAAGGCATTCGTTCCTTAACAAAATCGGGATAAAAGTAGAAGAGTTCGCCGCTGGTGAACATCATACGCTTGCTCGTATGCAAAATGGACAAGTTTACAGTTTTGGACGATCTGATTATGGCCAACTTGGTTTAGGAAATAGCGTTCTCCCGACTAAGGGATCTAAAGCAAGAATATCAACTCCGACTGTCATTCCAAGCCTATCTTCAATAAAATCCATAGGAACTGGAGATCATTTTTCAATGGCCGTCGATGCGGTCAATAAGATTTATGCATGGGGATTTGGGGAATATTTCGTCTTAGGAAATAGGAAAGAAGAGGAAGTGACATCGCCATTTCGGATGCCGGATTTAAACGAATTGGAAGGCAAGGATATTGTTCGGATAAGTTGCGGATCAGCGCACGTATTGTTCCTTATTGTAGCAACAGATGGAGAAGCCATGGATGTAGATACTAATAATTAAAAGTAACAATTAAAAACTATCATTTCATTTCTTTAAAAAAAACAAATAGGATATTGGTGAGTTTAATTTGCTGTTAGTATGATATTAGAAATAACGTTGATTAATAATTTTTTTAATAATTATAAAATAAAGTATTTATTTTTATACTTTTTCTTTGTACATAATTAATTAATTAATATGGTTATTAGTAATAATAGTATGCAACTTTTACAATCAAAATCTTAGCATTGATACACACACAATACATAAAATTCGAAATTATGATATAATAAAAAGTCATTTCAATTCGCAAATGCAAAAGCTCATACAGAATTTAGGAAGGTCATATGAATTATTATCTATTTATCCTATTTCTTTTGTTCTTACTATTCTTATTTTTCCTCTTTAACATCTCTATTAAAAAATTCGAATAATTTATTTCCATTATCATTACCAACCATGTTTTGTAATTCATTTTTAGACAACTGGCTTAATTCCTTTAAATTTTCCACTTTTGACATTATATATTTATAATTTTTCGATGTAACTCCAGGTAATGATCTTAAAAATTCCTATTAAATAAGAATAGCAAAGATAAAAGGTATGTAAGATATTAAGATGTCATAATTATATTAAATGGTATTATCTCTTAGTATATGTACCTGTGGAATTAAGTTATAGTCACTTTCAATCGCATTGTTGGTAATTAAACTATCATCAATTTCACCATCATCTAATCCAATCATTTGAGCTGTTTCTAAATCGGGCTCTTCTTCTAATTTCTACAAAAAAAAAAAAAAAAAATAGTAAATAAAATATGTTTCACAATATATTAAAAAGCATATTAATTATATTTACTTTAAGATCTTGAAATATTTCGACGGTAGCAATAGGGTTACTTGACCAAATAATTTTAAGTCTTGGAAATGTTATTGTTAATAACACTAATTTTGACGATATATCATTCATACCTATGTCCGGTCTAAATTCATTTATAGACTATACATGCGTGTACAACGCAATAAGAAGATAAGCAATAAAAAAATAAAAACAAACGTATGACAGAGATTAAAAATGATTCAATTACCTGTAATGTAAACGATTGATTTCTATCAAATTCAATTAACAAGATAGGCTGTTTATAATGTATAGACATAGCTTCACACTGTGTATACCTAAACAAATAGTCAATTTACCGCTCACATATTTTTGAAAGAGAACATATAAATACTTACAATCTTCCTGAATTAAAGCTTCCAATTAAATCAGAAATAGATTTACGTTCAACACATAAATTAGGTGATAATATATAATCACCTATCGTTAATGTACATGGCAATATTTCGATTCCTGATTGATGTAATAATGATGGTAATGAACTACGAAATTCTCTTACATCTATTATAATCTAATTGTGTTCGCAATATTCAAGAAAAATGTAAAAGATTAAAAAAGCTGATTAATAATAATCCAAAATATAAATTAATATCTATCATTTACCTTTGGTTCTTTAATTTGTTGTGTAATTCTACCACCTGCTATACGTGTATTAATATTCAAGGATTCATATTGATTGTTAATTACTCTTAAAGGTCTTCCCAAAGGAATAGCCATGATCTAATAAATAATCATAAATACAGAACATCAATCATTCATCATCTAATCCTTGACAAAAAGGAATAGTAAACCCGAAATATATCATATATTTACACTTTTTTCTCTAATTAATTTTTCAAAAGCATCTTTTTCTTTACGTATCACACTTAAATATTTTTGCTCTTCGATAGAATTTTCATACATCATAAAAAACACTTTACATGGTAAATCAGGATAGAAAGTTCGATATACCTATTATTCAAAAAATAATAATCTTAACCTTGAATATTAAATAAAATAAAATCTATTATTAACTTCTCGACTAAAAGAAACTTACTTCAACTCTTCTAACAAAAGCTTGGTCAGGATGATAAATAATAATATATTTGGGTTTAATAGACTGTAATACTCTATCATCTTCTTCACCACTAATAGGTCTAATAATAATTAAATCTCTCAAGTCCAACAATCCAAAATAAGTAGAAAACGCTTCCACATCAAATTCATCGTCATAACAAGAAGTTGATGAACTATTATTTAATGAAGTGTTTGTAGAAAAAGTAACTGCTGTTGATACTTCAGGTAATATAGTTTGATTCGAATTTATACTACAAATGAAGTAAGAAAAGAATAAGAACTTTTTTTTAAAAAAAAAAATAAAAATGTAATTTCAATAATCACAAATTCGCTATTTCTTGAGCTTCTTCCTCAAGGAGCTTAGCCTTAGATTTCCTCGTAGGGACAACAGAAGCGGCAGTATTTGATCCACCACGTATGCGTCTTCTCTTATTAGGCGGTTGTTGCCCACGTTGAAACGTTCCTCTTTTTGGTGGTTCATCTTTTTTTTTAAAAAAATAAAATTTGGTTATGCTACTCACTTTTCTTAAAGGGATTTAATTAAATTTAAAACATACCTCTCTCACTATTACTATTTACTTCCTTACTTCTTTCTTTACCATTTTCGTTAAACAAATTTTTACTCACTTTACTCATTCCACTTTTCCATTTAAAATAATTTTTTAGTAATCTCCCTAACATAATACTACCTTTATCCAATCCTTGTCTTTCAGCAATATGCATAGTTGATAAATACTCCCTTAGTTGTGAACATTCCCTTTCATTTTCCATCATTATCAATATAGTATTGTTTAAATGACTTAAATCTTCTCCTTCGGAAGAAGTTCTTGAAGTTTCAGTAGCGTGACTTGTTATATCTGATTCGATCTCTTGTAATATTTCTGCCAATAAATTCCATTTTGGAAGTTCTTCTAATACAGGTTGTATACCCGGAGGTAATTTTGATGTCGGGTAAGAATTTTTTTGAGTATTATCTGTAGGAATTGTAGTCGATGTACGAACGAATACACGTCTTTTCGCTACCTAAATAAAGTAAACCCGATAAATTTGTATAAACAGTCAAACATAAACTTTGTAAAAATATATCTATGAATCTAATTACACTAAAAATCGTATTTCCAGCATCCAAAGATAACCAAGGAGATTGTTGTTGTTGTGATAAAGCAGAAGTAGGAGTTTGACTTGTAATAATGGTTTCTAAAAAACTATTAAATGATACGCAATCATAACTAACCAAATACCTATAATATTAAAAGTTGATCCAGTTAAATTCAAACCAAAAAAGAAATTAACGAAAAAATTTAATCAAATACATACTCAAGTAACTTTCTTAGAGTAGTTAAATCATTAACTATCAACTTAGTTTTTGAGCTGACACGATGCCAGACAGGTTCTAGTTGTTGTTTTATTAATACATCGAATGATCTAAAAAATGAATTTTCTACTGATAAATCATCAACGTTTAACTAAAATTTAAAATAAACCATAATAAGAATTAATCACAAGCTTTCGGTTAAAATAAAATACTGAAAATTTTATAACTTACCCAATTTCCATTCCCCTTTTTTATTTCACTTAAGCAAGCTTCAATACATTCGGTAATAGCCTGTTGAATTTCGTCCATTGATGGGCTTAAAGGTTGATACAATTCTGTTACATCCGCTTTACGCTGTTCTAAGCAATCCCTTATCATCACATGAAATCTGTTGAAGAGAGTGATACAAGTAAGTAAATTGAATTAAAATTTAAAATATCATGTAAATATTACAGATTTATCGAACAGGTAAATATAAATTGTTGAACATAAATATAAGACAAACCTCGGATATAAAAAAACTTTACGTAATTGAAGTAATTGAAGAGCAGTTTGCAAAGGTGATAATCCTGATGAAATAAATGACTCAGGAGAATCTGAAAATGCTTTAATAAACCCTTCCTACAAAAAATACAGGGAGCATAACGATATTAAAAAAACAAATTATATATTGGAGTAATAAGAAAAGAATGAAATGCATGAAGGCACCTTATTCTCTTCTTTAAATATTCTCAAGATGAATGCTTCTGTTGAAGTTTCATTCACCCTAAAGCAAAACAAGTACATATGTTATCAACCTGATGTTAAATTTATACACAAACAAAAAAACTTGTCCAACAAAGACATAACCAAAAAGGTACCTTTCAGCGTGCATAACTAAAATTCCAGTAATTAGATAAGTTGGTATACGTTTTTGTAAAAGATCAATTATAAGTATTCTTGAAGTTATAGATAATATACCACCAGAAACGTATAATTCTGATCTATAAATAAATTAAATAAATACTTTTTAAATTATGATTCTTTGTTCATTAAATCATTTTATTTTCTCTCTTTTTTTTTCCTTGATACAATAATATATTTAAATTTGCGTTCCATTAAATCTATCCTTATTTCCGATTTTCTTCTCTTCATAGCTTTTACTTATTAAAATTTTTAATTTTACTAGCCATTCATTTTTAATCTTAATAAATTTACCCCTTCTCAATTCTCTTATCGTGAATTTACCTTTCTTTAGAATTAGTTTCATTATTAACAACGCGAAGTCCGGGTTTCTTGACACCACATTCAGCAAGTTCCTCTTTAATAAAGTTTAACTCGTGTCCATTAGCATTCAGTAATATTACTAAAGATTCTTTATCAGAATAAATTTTTAGTAGTGCACATATTATTCTACGCAAGCCCAAACCACGGCTTAATATAAGTAAACCATCTTCAGATAACAATTCTTCGAAAATGTGACGATGGAATTCTAGTGGAAGTGTGCAAGGATATGAAAGTTGAGTTGAGGAAAGCGAAGGTAAGGTTATATGAGAGCATACTTGAGAACGAGAGGAAGAATGAGATTCGGGAGGTGATCCTACTGGAGAAAAGTCTGTTTCAGCTGGAAGTATTTGTGAAGACATTGTAATGACTAATTTTTTTGTCGATCATTTTCCGTAAATTTGAAGCCACGTGCAAGTTTGTTACATTTATTTAAACAGAAGAACAAAAATAGTTCCCCAATCCGAAAATAATAATAGGAAGCTACTAGAAAAGAATGCAAAGGAAAATAATGACTAGTGGACGGTTGACAAATTAATATGCACTTGAAACAGATAAAACTCATAAAAGTACAATTATTCATTTAAATAAAAATCAATTCTACATTGCATTACGAATATTGGATTCATTTAATGCTTGCGCTTTTTCTCTCCAATCAGTGGTGAAACGAAATACGTTTAAAAATTATAATCAGGAACGTAATAAACAACAAATTCATCAATTGAGAACCGAATTAGTACACCACGCTCAGCACATAAAGCAGAAATAAGAGAAGCAAATTAAAGGAGGCACAAAGAGCAAGAAAAGTAAATTTAAGGCTCAGCCACTTCTTAGTGGTTCACCTGATGTAAGTTACTTGACAAAATATATTTACGGTAAAAAAAAATTTTCATTCGTATTATATAATTATTTTTATTATAAGTTTTGCCTCCTATTCTTCCGTTACCTACTACTGTGACTAAACTATTTAAACTAAGGAATGACATTAGAAATATCAACAGTCTTTACGAAGGAAGATTTACCATTTCGTGCAAGACCAGCACCTAATGTGTTACCTTATCGTCCAAAAAAAATCAGATAAACCTATAACGAAAGCTGTTGAATTCAATCTTCATACTGATGCACGTCTTGAAAAACGTAAGTTATACGATTAACAGAGAAAGTTACTTGAACAAGAAGAAAAGATACTAAAAGAACGAAGAGGAGGTACGTAAGTAAAATCGGTTTTCTGTTTGCAAATTCTATTTTGACGGGCGCAAACCTTTTGACTGTGTGAAATTTTTTCTCCCGGAAGTGAATATTTGGAGGGATCCATTTTTCGATGCGCTACAATAGGCTTCTTGACGCGCACAGATTTGATATCACTTGAATCAACCGGTTTGATTGCACCTTATCATTATTAATTTCATTTTCCTTGTTCGTCATCCTAACGTAATTCGATGTAGACTATAAAATTTAAATTTTTTAGTTTAGTTAAATTTAATGTAATTATAAATATCAGAAATGACATGTTCTCTTACTCTCATTGTCACAAGCTTTGATTTGAATCTGTCTGGAGCTTTTTTCAAAAATTGTTGTACACGCTCTGCCAATGAAATATTTATTTATCTCATTAGAACGCTTCCTCGCGTGAAATCTGAAAGGTTTAGGAATTGTCAAAACTGTGACAGGTTTTTTGATAGGTTGCCGTTCCTTAAAATATAAATAACAAAGGTATTGACTATTGAATAAGAATATGATTAGATTTATACGAATATTCATACCCGAATCCCTCCTTATAATGTAGTGCAAAAAAAGAAAATGAGCCTTGCGAGTTCGGCGTTTCAATTTCTCTGTTTTCGAATATTAATTATTTTATTTTGAATTGAAATATGGAAAGTAGGTTGAAATAGTAAAAATTGTGTTTAAATAAGAAAAATATCCAAATATGTAACACGGTATACGTCATAATCAGTATAGTTTATTATGTTTATTACGGACGCGACAAGACGCGATTATTATCGCGATTCGCGAAATATACGTCACATGTTTTATTTGTAGCTTATCTCAAATCTGTGACAGTTTAGTGTCGATCTTGCTATAATAGGAGGTCGTCTAAAGCGGGGCAAATCACGTGATTCGGTGTAATTTTAATTAGATTAATTTTTTATAAAGAAAGATTAATAGAAACTTTAAAATCATAATATAAGCGTATTTTTATCTGCTTTGCAAGTTTACTTAAGGAAAAAAAGTGGATTATGAATATTGTTTTTTACTTTACATATGAATGAACGAAACTTTGCCGATCATATCCAAAAATGGATAACGAAATTGAAAAAGTCAAATAAATCAAAAACAGCATTCAAAACCCTACTCTGCGCTCTAAGTAGACTTGCAGAGCAGGCAAAAATGCATTTAGGATGTGTGTTTAGAATGGTTGAATATATGGTAAAAAGTTTTATTTTATGAAAACAATTTTTTTCAAAGTCACGTGATTTGCCCCTGCTTTAGACGACCTCTATAATTCTATAATAGGAAGGAGTAATGTTTACGCGTCACTGATCACGTGCAGCCACGAGTTCAAAAACACTAAGTATCTGAGGGGCAAATGTATCGTTCTTATATGTGTACGACATACTATCTTATACGACATATATTATGTGACATATACGTCGTATAAGAACATAGCACCTAGCACAGCATAGCGGACATGCTTTTATCACCTTGCCGATTGTCGATCATATATATATATCATATCACTTCTACTTTGAAGCATCGGGTAAAGCCATAAATGCTCGGGCAAATTATACTAATTGTTTTTTTGTCAGTTTAATTTATGAAAAATATACTATAAAAGTATTATGGCAAAAAAAAAATGTATTGTCAAAGTTAGCCTTGAACCAAAATTTCCAATAATTTGATAATTGCCGATCATTTGCCGATCATCTGCTAATCTGATTTTGAAGCTTCGGGCGAAGCCACAGATTTACGGGCGAAACTTGAAATTTTTAAAATATATTATTTAGGTATTCAAGAATCAATGGTTAAAATAAACCAGCAGAATTTTAGATAAACCAAAAGTTATCATTAAAAGAATGTTTATGAATATTATTAAAATATATATTAGGAATATTAGGAAAAAATTTTGGCAAAATTTTATGAACTGTTTAAAGAATTATTTTTTGTTTTATTTATTTAAACAACAAATTTGATCATTAAAAATTATATTGTTCATTTTTTTATAAATAGTCTTTAAAATTTTGTGAAGAAATACTCATTTTATTAGAATTTAAAAAGTTATTACTAGTAAAAGTTGCCCAATAATGATGCAATCTTGATAAAATTTAATATGCAGTAAATCTAAATGAATATTAAGCTGTCTGTAGAATTTGAGTATATATTATTATGTAGAATTTTCAATCAATTTAATTATAGCGAAGAGATAAAATTGAATAAATGATTGACAAATGATCATCAAAATTGTGATAAAATAGGGATGTCCGCTATGCTACCTAGCACCTGATCGTAGAATTTTTTTAGTGCCAAAAATTTATTTATCACCGTTATTTGTCACCGTGATCGACACTAACCTGTCACAGATTTTAGATGTGCTTGCAGTGGCGGACTTTAATATACCATATTAGCTACCGTTAACCGCACTAATTTATTGATTAATAATCCAATATTATCAATATCTGATATCATCAAAAGAGAATATTTTGATAAACATATAATTGGTACAGTCTATAATTGGTACAGTCTTTGTAAGATATACCTTATACTTTAATATGCGACATTTGAATTACAGTTGCACTTGCTAAAAAACAAATTTAAGCCCTAAAAAGTGTTTTTAACATTTATCATTTAAGAAAGATTTGCCAAAATTTAGATAATCAATTTGTTTAAGGCCAAATACCGTGGGAATTTAGATTTTTTTTTTGCTCATGCCAAGTGCCAAGAACTGCCTATTGTTCGGACTTTTTATGATATAGCTCTTTGAAATGTCCCAGCAAACACTTCTTTCGGTTAAAGTTTACGGAAGTACATTGTTATGTAATATATTTAAGGAAATAAATGATGTTCATTGCCCAAACTGTTGTATAACATTATTGTTTTGGGAAAATATTACTTTGATTGTAAAACGAAAGAAGTTTCGGTTGAAAGATTATGTATAGTAGGTTGTCACTTGCCTAGATTGAAAAGCAGAGACATGAGAAGATTCGATCATCAAGCCACTTATGATTAACTTTTTCAAGCTCAAGTGTGACATTCCACATATTCAAGCTTAATGAAAATCCAAATAAATAATGATTTTAATTGCGGATTGAAATTAAACTTAAAAAACTGAAAATTTTTTAGCTTATCTTATTAGGCAAATCGAAAAATTCGCTACTTTAGATATTCGAAAACTTTTTAAAATATAAATATTCACCACTCTCAATCTTTTTTTGCGAAATAAATTTTATACTCTCTTTTTTTCTTTTGCTATCCTTTCCCTTCAATTATTACGGTATTATTATATTATTATTTTTTTTTTTTGTATTAATATGAAGTTATTAAGTGTGAAGATTTCATTTATTTTCGATAAAGTTTCGTTATAGATATAATATAATATATAAAAATTTTTTTTTTAATACTTCAAAGGTAACTTAGGTTACTTATCTTCATTGCTATATAGACTGTGATAGTATAATAGACTATTTCATATACTATATTTTCCAAATAGCTATCCTTTTTTTCTTCTTTAGAACTATTGCTTCTAACGAAAGTTTTTTATTAAAAAGGAACCTTTTTAAAAATTTATTTTTTATTGAAAAAGAAAACAAAATGCGTAAAGCGTTTGCATTTTTAACTTCTTCATTATCAAGTATTAATAAATATTCAAAAGAAGCGAAAACCTCTACACAAACTACTTCACCTAACATACAAAAAGAAAATAATAAATCACAAATAATTACATCAAACATTAAAGATGACAAAAATGAAAATCTTATAAAAAAAAATAATAATGATGTCAATCCCTTAAACAAAAGAAAAAAAAATATTTCTAATGATTTAAAAAAACCTACTTTAAAAAAATCACCACAAGAAATAAAAAAATTAGAATCCACAAGGAAAACGTCAAGTAGAACTGACTCTTCAACTATCGTAACTACGTTAAAACACTCATCATCAAATCGTCGGAAAAAATTATCTGTAATAAAAAAAAGCGATGATGGTGATGGTGAAAGTGAGAATGCGAGTGATAGTAATATTGATAACGAAGAGGAAGATAATGACGACGACAATGTTCCATTGGGATTACGTTTTCACCATTCTCGATCTATAAGCTCCAATTATCCACCTCCTAAAAACCAAGAATATTATGATAATGATACTCAAATTAGAAATGTTTCAGGTATGTCATTACACCGCAACCGCTCAACGACAAAGGATCCAAATAAGGAGAAATATCACTATCACTCTCCTAGAAATTTAACTTCTCCAATGCCAACAACTCCACCTTTAATACATACTTCACGCGAATTATATCAACCTAGACCTCGTCATTTTAGAGAGCGAAAATTTTCATCTTCGGCTTCATCATCGTCATCGGCGAGCGTTGATAGTAATGGCAGCAGATATTATAGAAAATATAATGCGAATATTACACCTAATAATAGTCAAAGATATAAGAGATATTCAGCTTATTCGTTACCTTATCGGAATGAATATGAATATGATGATTACAATATTTATGAATATTATTATGATGAAATGAATGATGGTTATGGCGAAAATCGAATGATAAATATCCCAAATGATGATCTTTCAAATACCCCGCCAATTGAAAAAATGCGCCGAGTAAGTTTAAATTCTTCATCTCCTCGTCCAAGAAATGATTCTTTCTCAAGAATGTACTCCGGATTGACAACAACAAGAAGATCAAATGATTCTAGCACACTAGTTGCAGGTGCTAATCCTCCCCCTCCTAACAAATATCAAAAAGAAGCTACCAAAAGAATGTCAACGAGTGAATATCACAAGTATCAACAAGAAATGGTTGTTGCTCAATATTTAAAACATGGAATCAGTCCTATTATTGATGATTCTACTCCTGTTCATTCTGAACCCCTTAGTAATAATCCTCGGGGTCCTACTTTAATTCAAGTTCAATCAATGATGATGAATATATCTTCATCTAGACCTAAATGTTTAAGTGTAATTGATAGAGGTTATTCAGGTAGTAATTATTCAAGTTCGGGTAGTTATACCTCACCAGCTGAACTTGCAAGAAAAAACTCTTGTACAAAGACTGTAAGTGATTGTGGTATTGGTGCCTGTAATGGAGGTGTTAACAGTCATCGAAGAACTCATTCTGAATCTAATGTGCAAATAAGTTCCAAATTTTCCACTAGACAACAACAACATCATTATCATAACACTCCACTTTATTTGCAACACCAATCTCATCATTCTTCAATTTCAAGTTCTTCTTCAAGCTCAACTTACGTTTCAAGTAGTGGTAGTGGTGGTCCACCTACGCCCACAAGTAGAAGATCTAGCATAATGTTTAATTCTAATGTTTATGGTAGTAGGCCAAGTACTCCTTCTTCCGTTGGTAGTGGCTATATTTTTGAAAAAGAAAAAAGAAGAAAAAGTGTTTTAAGAGAATAATAAAATTAATACTAGAAAGAGAATTATTATAAAAGGAAACATTTTGAGAATTGCATGAACAAAGATTCATGTTAGTTATTTTAGTAAGAATGTTCTTTTACTGTATTTGTAATGAACATTGGATTTTTATTTATACTACTTACTTTCCCTTGTACTATTTAAAATTTTTTTATCCTTGTAAATTAAAAAACCTATTTTGTATAAATAGTGTCATTATTAGTCTCAGTTCAAACAGATTGAAATAAAAATTTTAAATTTGTCAACTAACCATGTCATCAAAAGGAATAAAGAAAACCAAATTGTATATCACTTTTCTTTTGGTCGAGAAAAAATGAATAAAAATACGAGATACAATTATGATGTATATGGTATATATGTATTAAGCTGAACGTTAATGGATTCTATTTACGTTCTAAGTAATTATGAATAGAAAAACGTTGGGTAGTAAAGAATGTATGAAATATCTAATTATAGCCAATAATTATTATAGAAGTCAAAATGTAATAAATCACTTTGTCGAGAAATCTTTAAAAGATCGATCATAAATGATTCAATTTAGATAAGAATCCAAATATACCAAATGTACTAATACATATTAGTTGCATCTATTAATATAATGCATATCCGTTATACAATATATTTTGTCGATTCTAATTAAAGAAATAAAACCACAATAGAATTCTCAAATTCTTTAAATTGCGTATTCATTTGTAATTCATTAATCTGGTTTAAAACTAGTTGAATTGACTTTATACTAAACCTGGAGTTCTATTTTCACCATGGTTTTATCATTGCACGTGATTAAGTTACTTAAACAGGAGATAAATTCAATAATATTTGAGTGACAATAAACCTAGCTCCTCTGTTTCCTCTTATCTCATTTTCCTCTCTCTCTTTCTCTAAAAATAAAAGCAACCTTCTTCATCACGCTTTCTTTACTCTCAATTTTGCAGAATTTGTAACTAAAATCTTTAAAAATGTACGTAAAGTAGTTTTTATTTTTTTGAATCTCTTTTAGTTAAGAATTTACAGCTTTTGAGACTTTTTGTAGAATAATTTCTTGCATTTTGCTAAATTCGTTTATGGAAGAGTAGTGGTTATAGTTTAAAAGCAAATCTCTTCACTGCTTTTTATTTCTATACTCTTTATATTTAGAGTATTACTAGCAAATATTATGTGCCCACCGTATTATTATATTATTATCCTTTCTAATAATTTTCAATACTAAACTTTTTTTTGTATTCAATCAATATAGGTCTAACCAATACGACCCTTATGTTCCAAGAGAAGAAGGTACCGCTGGCGGACCACCTCTAAAAACACAACAAATTCAAAAACAAATTAATGATACAGTTGGTATTATGCGTGAGAATATCAACCAGGTTGCCCAGAGAGGCGAAGCTTTAGATTCCCTGCATGATAAGACCGGTAAGTTGTTCATAGATTATATTATAACTAATAATTTCGAATGTATTATTGACATTTTTTCTTCTTTTATTAAATAGAAAACTTGTCCGTATCGGCACAAGGCTTTCGCCGTGGTGCTAACCGCGTACGTAAACAAATGTGGTGGAAGGATATGAAAATGAAAATTATTATTGCCGCTGTAATAATCATTATATTAGTGGCGATAATTTGTGAGTAATGTTTTTTTTTAGAGATGACAAATATTTTACATCTTTTTATTTATTTTTTTTTTAATTTATCTCTTTTATAGTATCGGTTTACTACGGAAATAAGAAAAATTAAAAATCTTATGCTTTTTTGCGATACCTTCCTTTCCTTTTCTGATAATTTTATTATTTTATTTTTCTTTTGTTAGTACCTTTCTTTTTTAACAAATTATTTACTATTCTATAATTATCCTCTGCATTCTTTAATTATAAAAAAATATATATATATATATGCAATGCTCTCTTTTTCCATTAATATTATTTATGATAAACTTTTGATATTAATGTTGTGTTTATAAAGGCAGAGAACTTTTAACTATACCAATTAGCTGTATTTATCGACATGTTTTTCTTATTTTGCTTTTATATCTTAACTTTTTCGATAAAGCTGAAAAAAATTTTTTAATTTTTAGTGTATATTAATAGGACAAATAAACAAATAATCAGTTAAAGATTATTATTTAAATGGTTTATTTTTTTGACACGGCCTTTGTGGAGCTATTTGCTACAAACAAAATCTACAATATAATAAAATTAAAGCAGCAATACGAAATTTGACCTAATATTAATTTGTAATTTTGATAGTGTACGTTTTATTTGCAATTACTGTAAGTGACACTGATATATTTACAAATTATTTGAAATCTACCAACTTTTAATATGAAAATTAGTGAAATAAAGAAAACAATGATGACTATTATTTAACGATCTTTAACGAAAAAAGGATTGGCGTTAATGCTTTTATCAAAATATTGTTGAGTAGGTAAACTCCGAGGTTGGTAAGAAGGAATAATTTGTTGCCTTCCTGTCGGATTCATAAAATGAGACCTTCCGTTTTGAGGTACAATTTGTGACCTTCCAGTCGCGAAGCTATTTGATTAAATTTTGAATAAGCAATGCTTTATTTTTAATGACTTACTAACCTTCTTCTTATGTCCCTGTTTCGTTGTTCATTTAATCGTTTCCATACGTCAAATGCTTGCATGGGGGCAAATCGAGAAGGATGAATAGGAGGAGAAATAGCAATATGAGGTGTATTATTTGCCACAGTTTTGACATGTGCTTGTGCTAATTTTACTGTAATTATTTGACAATATAAATTTTAATACTATTAAAGTGCAAAATACATAAGTTTCCTACATTCTTTGTGAAGATAATTCATCCTCATCTCGTAATCATCTTTGAATGGATCAAATCCACCTTTATATTCGCGACTTAATTCACTATGATTAGCGTCAAATAATCCCGAGGGAAGTAGATTCAATCCGACCGATACAGATATGGAAGATGAAATCGGATTTGGTTGCTTTTTAAAATGTATAAACGGAATAAATTCGTTATTATTAAAAATGTTAAAAGATAGTAACAAATAATTATATACAGTTTTAGTGTGATATTGTTCCAACGCATCATCTTTCTTGTAGGGACAAACCCTATCTTGCAGATCTTCAGGAAGGGTTAAATTAGACACTTGAAGTATGACTAATTTTTGACGTTCAGTAAAGACTGGAGTCAAAATACCCGCTCTCATCTAAAAAGAAGATATAAGTAAATTCTACCTAATTAACTCATTATGTATAAGTCAAGGATTACCATTCTTTCTAATAAGGTTTCGTCAATGCGATGATATTCCTTGCTCAAATGAATTTTAAGCGACTCAATTGCAACTAATATAAAATTTGTTAGTACATAATTATATTTTTATTTCTTAACTTATCTAAATATCATACGCTTTAACATCTCAAACAAAAGGTCGCGTTGTAATGTCGAATAAAGATTATCCTGATGAAAAGGAAACTGTAATAGAGAAAGAAAGAAATAAATCTTATTATTTTACAATATTAAGCGATTTGCTAAAGCTACCTTAACGAGAACACTAATAATATTCTCAAATGGGCGCTCCGCGCATTTACGAGAGAAATGGAGCTTCAAAAGAAAAAAGATAACAGATTATTTTAAAAATAACTTTTTTTTTTTTGTTTAAAAAATTTTTAATACTTTATAATTGCGGCAAACCACAAGAAGTGAGTTGATTTCTTCTCTCGTGATAAGAGGAGTACGCAATACAGAGCGATCCGATTGTAATAGCTCATCAGTGATAACTGCGTCACATCCAGAAAATTCTCCTTTCCATTTCGGAAATACCGCTCTCATCAGGTCTTCTTGACATGATTGTGTACACGAAACAAGACGTCCTTTCAAAGGTTTCATATTGCGTGTATTAACTGCACGTTGCGCTTCTGCAGCTGTGGCAAATTCAATATATGCCTCAGAGAGAGTTTTCCCTGTTGAACTTTTGATTTTTTAACAGACACTCCGTTTAAAAATTATAACGAGAACAAAAATAAAAATTCTATTATTGTTCGTAAACTTACCGATCCATGATAATATGAAAGCTTTGTCCATATGAAGACACACTAGGTATCTTAAATGTCGAAAAAAAAGTTTTGACTTCCTTCAAAGAAATATCCCAAGGAATCTTCAAAATTATTTTCAAACAATTTTAATTTAATTTGTGACATAATATATTAAATATAAGGATAAATTCTAAAATTACATTGGAAAGCTTTACAACAGGCCAGTTGTGCGGAACTGCTAATTTGCTAAGTTCTCCAAATTGAATTTGCTGCGTCTTATGAGCAATATCGCCAGTCATAGTTTGCATTTCCAATGGGGCATTTGGAGGCGTAATACCCGGAAAAACCCAAGAAATTGGACCGAAAGGAACCTTTTCCGGGATGCTTTTTAAACAAGGCTGTGCCGGTTGCATTTTTTCATAAAAGCTCGATGGAGTTGGAAAGAACCCTCCTCCAGGCGGAATTGAAGAAATTGTTTTGAATTCTGCAATAGCCTAATTAATCGAATTAATGAGAAACGGTGTTGAATAAGAAAATTAAGTACAATACTGTATTTACCTTGCTGCAGTGTACGCATTCGGAATATGTCTTGAAAGAACTTTTTACGGTATCATAACGCAACTTTTTGACACATGGTTCACACATTCTTTAATAAAGAAAATAGATGTAGTTTTAAAGCTTCGTGTATTTTAATATTCACTAAAAATTACTATTATTTTTTATACCTATGGCCACAAGGCTTTAATAAAATATTTCCATAACGACACGCAATACAGTCAGATCGTGGATTGGTTTGCGGAATGATAAATTCTTTAGAAGTATTATCATGCATTGAAGGATTATTAGGCATCAACAATGATTGCGTAGCTGTAACAGATTGCGATAATTGAATTGACATAATTTTTTCAAGTGGTGAGATAACGGGTGAACTTTGATATAAACCATCAGCCTTATTCTCTTCCGCTATTTTTGACTAAACATACGTTTAAGCAATTAATTTAACGATTTTATTTATAATAAATAAAAATATGCGTACATGTCTATTGTAGATATTCTTATTGTTATATAAAGAATCTTCAGAAAGAAGAGTAGAGCTAGTTTGATTGCTTGAACGACTAGAATGACCCGAAGAAGCCGAATTTTCAGAATTAGTAGGACTAATTCCTTTATCTTCTTGACGCTTTCCATATGGTGTCGTCGTAATAATATTTGCTAAAAAAGAGTATAAACGTCAACAAAAAAAATAATACGTATTTTTATAGAATGAAAACAAAACAAATTAAATGAGATAAAATGCGTGGCGCAGTAAAAACCTTTACTAATCTTATCACATAATTGCTCAATTTGCGCGGTAGATACGGCCTTGTTCTTTTGATTTGGAGTTATTATTGAACGTGATCGTATTGGGTCGCTCATAACGGAATACTCTTGAGTGTTAGGATTTTGATTCATGATAAAATTTCAATAGAAACTGCAAGAAACTCGTTAATAATTGAATAAGGCTTGCTTATAATGACTCTGACGTGTCCTTTATTCCACTCCAAAATATCTTACTTTCTAAGACTTTATCAAGTCACCAAGTATTTCGTTATTAAGGAAAATAAAGAGGTATAAGTATGTTGTATAAAAATAAAAGCTGGGAAAGGTTGAAAGAAAAAAGGTATGAGGAAACGTGGAAAAAATATTATTTTATAAGCTTTGATTTTTTGGCGAAAGACTAATCCTTGTTGAACAATTTAAAGTTTCTTTAAACTTTTTCTATATATATATAGAATGATTAAATTTCTGCTATATATACAAAGCACAGTTTAACTGCTCTAAAACCAGATAACATTTAACTGATTTACTGGTTTATCAGTATTATAACATAACATTTATATTGAAAAGTAAAGCGCGTTTATAGAATGCCATTTACCAGATACAACAGATAAATTCAATCTAAAGAAACTGCTCTCATTATATTAAATCTTTGTCTGCTTGATTGATTTACAGGATTATAATTAATTTGCTGAGTTTAAATTTAACTTTTATGAAAAGTACTTTGTAATCATAATCCAGGTGTTACATTTCCGCTGATTAAAAATCAGAGTACATATACTTTAAAAGTAAGAGATTTAATATACCCTATAATTAATCTAATTCTACCAGAATTAAAATTTTTTAATCAATTTTTAAATAGGGTAAATTGATTTATACCCGAGGTATTTAGTCAGTGCTATGCAGTAGAATCTTTTTATTCAATATCATACGTTAGTTATCTCAAAACCACGCGTATAATTTAATCGCTCATTATACCGATTTGGGATAAGGTCCTCAGATTTAAACATGGGTACGAAACCGAAACGGGTTTAGGTTCAGGTACATATCGAAACTTAGTAGTTCATTTAGTTTATTTTTATTAAAATATTATAATACTGTATTAATTTAAACTTTATTACATAAAATTATATTAATAAAATTATATTAATTATGAATTAAAGTTACTTGCAACATAGTGCCTTTTTTCTATTTAAAAGACTTCTAAATTAAGTCAAAAATAAGATGATAAATTTGTTTAAGGTTTTGGAAATTCCCTCAGAGGTTTCGGGCCTGCCTTATGTTTGGGAATATACTGGGAATGAATCACGTCATTATGATTCTGTATATAAAACTTTTACGTGTAATTCACACGCGAGAAGCAGTTAAGATTTTTATAGTATTACGAATTTACGAATTCGGAAAAATTCGAAACACTAAATTTTATGGAATAACAGCCTTATCTTATTGTGTATGACATATATACCGGTAGTTTAAAAGTTTAAAATATACTGGTGTGTATATAACATTTATAACGGTTATATAACATAAATAATGTTATGTACCAGTTATATAACATATATAACATTAATATGTAAATTCATTAAATTCATTTTTTGATTTGTATACAAAAACTAAATCAAAAATTGAAAAGCTATAATACTGTAAGTAAAATAATTGGTAAATTATTTAAATGATATTCATAGTTAAAATTGATCAAAATTGTGGATTAAATAAAAAATTGAAAGAATGGTTAAAATTTTCAATTTCAAATAAGTTTTTATTCAAGATAATTATGATAAAACAAATTTTAATTTTCTATTCTTCTAATCAAAAGGATCAAAACAAGTCAAAAATGATAACTTTTATATATAAAATTTTATTAATTTTTTAAAATATTTGAAATATGATATCTCAAAATCTAATGATTATAAAAAATGAAACATATATCATTAGATTTGTCTCATTGAAATATATCAAATAATAATAATATCAGATCTCTAGTATCAGTATATAAATAGTTATTTTATTTTATATTGAATATTTAATGTTTAAATATCTTCATATCTAGTGATCACAGAAGGTTGAATCACATGTCATTAGATTCATCACATTGAGACAAATTGAATAATAGTTATTTCATATTTTTAATACTAATATATGCTGAAATGTCATTAAATGTTACTTTAACTTTAGGGCATTTTATTTCAAAATTTATTGATTCTATAAATATGAAAATACTATTATTAGATGCATTTTAGTGAGACAATTCTAATAAACCATAGTTCATTTCTCTATAATCATTAGATAGTGAGAAATCTTAAAATACAATTATATCTATTAAAAATACCTCGCTTTTATTTATTTTTAGAAATACTTAAGCTATTTTAATAAATTTTTTTTTCCTGATTAGTTTAATATATATATCACGTGATAATGATCATTAATTTACCGATCATATATTAGAAAATTAAAAATTACCCATTAATCAAATAACTGCTGAACTGCACTTTTAAAAATAATTATAAAATTAAAAAAAATCTCTTTAAATTTGGCGATCTTATTGGAATTTGATTGTAATTATTTATAACCTTAATACAATATTTAGAATTTATTATGAGGAACAACTTTTATTAATAGAGTTTTTTAATTTTAAATATAAAATTTTGACTATAATACTTAAAAAAATGAATAATTTTTGCAAAATTCATCAAAATAAATTTTTATGAAATAAAATGATTAAAATTATGAAAATTTTATATTTATTCTAATTATTATCATTTTTTTAGATATAATAATTTTTGAAACAATTTCTATTCTTATACATAAAGCTATATTGTATTTTGTCTTCTATATTTTTATATAATAAAAATAAAAATAAAACTAAGATTCGTAATATTTATATTTTTAATAATTTGTTTAATAGAAAAAGAAAATATTGAATAAGGTAATAGTAAAAGGAATTTTCTAATTATAAATTTATGTAAAGGTTTAGAATATTGAATTTTATTAAATAAAGGTGAAGATGAGAGTTGTACAGTTTATTCATTATCACTATAGTCATAACCCTATTATCACTACCTCTATTCTTATCTCTACCTTTATCTTTACTCTCTACCTCTAATATTTTCTCAATTTTTTCCATTTATCATCATCATTTCTATATTATTATTATCATCATCTATTAATAAAATATTTTATGATAATTCAGGCAATATAAATATTATTTTCATACTCTTATAAAGTTTTCATTATAAAAAATAAAAAAAAATTATAATTAAATAAAAAAAAACAATAAAAAGATACTAAATAAATAATTAATAAAAAAACTGAAATTTTAAAATGTTAACTTGCATGTTTATTTGTGTATTTGTAACTTAATTTTTAATGATCAGCAAAATTAATACTATAATTTTCATAGCCAGAATGTAGATTATATATCTGTAAAATTATATGACGATCTAATCAAAATTAAAGAATTTATTTAATATTGATCATTATAATTTAAAAATTATGAGCAAATTTGCTTACAATACAATTTAAGAAATAATATAATATTATAAATATATATAATACATTATATATGTTATATAATATTGTTTATATAATACTGCCTATCTATATATATATATAGTAAATATTTTTTTCAGTCCCATAATTTTTTGTAATATTTAATTATTCTATAATTTATAATTATAAATAACTACTTATTTTGAGCTACTTCTAGGGATTGGAATTGATTCTACTAAAATCAAATTAATCAAAAATCAAATTATCTGAATAGAATTAATTGATTAATCAAATCTAAAAATTGAATTTCAATAAATTGATATTATAGTGTAATAAAAATAATCTTACTATTTCTATAACTGTACTTTAATAAAAAAATTTCCATCAAATTACTAAAAACATTGATAAAATTAAAAATTATACATTAGAACATTTTGGCCAAAATTATAATACTGACCAGAATTATGAATTAATATGACCAATAAAAAATTTTATTTTTATTTAAAATAATATATTATTTAATTAAAATAAAATTAAAATAAAATTGAAATATTACAAATTATTATAATAATAATTTATAATATTGTCATACTATTAATCTAAGAGAATAGCCAAAAATGACATTATTTTTTAAGGGGAAAAAGAAAATTAAAACAGGACCTGCTTACTTATAATAAAGGTCATCGTAACTTTAAGGTAAAATCACTAAGAAAAAATTTTGATGATTTTACTATAAATAGATAAATTATATCCAAAAAAGAAAATGTTATACTGCATTATAATAATTTTTTTTCTTTTAAATCAATTAACCAATAATATTAAGAATTGGAATAAGGTAAAATTACTAGTAAATTTAAAATTTTTTTCGAAGACCTTTATTAGAAGTAAGCGGGTTCTATTAAAATCATGATGATGTTACATATTTTTCATTTTTAGACAATTGTAATTAATATAATTCTAGCTAGAATTATAATTTAATTTTACATTTCCAAAATGAATGATGATATAAAAAGGAAGGATCAAAAATCCTAAAATTTAAATTACATCATTTCTAGCCATCCCCTAAAATCTTTAATTGTCAATTATTTAAATTCAACTTAATACAGAATTTCATGACAATATATATCTGAATTAGATTCAAATAATATTGCAAATAGTAAAAATCACATTGCAATATTATATTAATTTGATTAGATTTAATTAATCAAAATCAAAAATCAAATCTTTAAATCAAAATTTAGATATGATTAATTGAATTTTTAATTGATTCTTAAGATTCAATTTTCAATTGAATCAATTCCAATCCCTAACTACTTTTTACACTAATCAATTTTAATTATACTTATTGTAAACTGTGAATAATACTTTAATTATTGATACTTTAATCTTCACTCATTCACTTTAATTTACAGTATAAAAAAATGTAAGATAAATTAGAATTTTTTATGTTATAATCTACATTATAATTTTATATATAATTTATTTCTAATACATTTTTATATTTAAATATCATCAATATATTTGATATTACTACTTTGTATGCTTGAGAAACCTGTAAAATATATCCTATATAACAAGTATTTTAAATTTTTTATTTTTCTATAATAAATGGTTTCTTCACCACTATATAATATTGGTGATTAACAGCTATGAGTTGGCTGAAATAAAGAAATGTATTATAATTTCTACAAAATTTTAAATAATATATAAATAATAAATCCCTAAAAGAAGAAGTTCATGATTTTGTCCAAAATCTTATAAATAATAGTAAGGTAGGTAGGTATACAGTTCCTGACTTTCTGGTGAAAAGAATGATAATAGAAATGTTACTTCTTTTTTGGATTGTAGTATAACTATTTTTCCAATTTGAAATTTATTAATTATTTTCAAATTGGTCAGTAATATATAAAAATATCCAAAAAAAAATTAATAAAAAAAACAACTTTTTTTATATTTTTTCTTCCAAAATGCCATTAATCATTTTTGAAAAAAATGAAAATAAAAATACTGTTAATTTTTTCTAAAGGTAAAATATCCAAAATGCAAGAGAAATTTTATAATAACAATAGTTTTTTTATATTTTTGTGAATGATATATTAAAAAAATGATAAGATTATTATAAGACAGTTTTTTGGTTGACTATAATAAATTGATCATTAAATACAATTATTTTACTATTATAACAAGTGAAATAAAAATTCAATTTGAAAAAAAAATCCAGAACTTGAGTTAGTATATACCATTTATTATAAGCTTAAAAACTTTAAATTTGCATTTATTTGTTTAAAAGAATTTCTTTTTTAATACAAAAAGTAAAAGAAAATCAATTGGCTTGAACTAACTAGTAATAATTATATAAACTTTAATTGGAAAAAAGTAGTTTTTTTTTGGTAAAATTACAATTTAAATATTTTATAATAATAGTACTTTTTGTATAGTTATATAATTTAAAATCAAAATAGTAAAAAATCTATTTAAAGTTTATATTTAAAGTACAATTAGCATTAAGAAAAAAAATTGGCTTATGCATATTTACTAAAAATTTATATAATAAAGCAAATAAAGTTTATAATAACTAATAGATTTTTCAACAAAATAATAATTTAAAACATATTTTTCATAATATTCAAAATAATTCAATTCAAAATTTGCTAAATTGATCTCAAATATTAAATTTGAATCAAATTTCAGATTTAGTTTATAATTTGAATTTATGTTTTGATTTAATAAAAGAAATTTGATTTTAATATTTGATTTAAAATTCAATTTATAAATTAAATTTAAATTTGAAAACAGAATTCAAATCTAAAAATCTAATGTCAAATCAAATAATAATTCAAATTAAATATTTACAGTGTATTGCAAAAAACTGAAAAATTATTTATGTAATAAAATGCATGTTATTTACTTAAAAGTTAAAATAAACTTAACTTACATTTATATATAAATTGTAAAGTAAACCTGAAACCTAAAGCTATATTTTGATATTTTTTGAAGTTATAAATATTTATATTATCTTTTAAAAAAACTAGCAATCATTATTTATTTCAAAGCAAAAAATATAGCAGAAATTAAATTACATTTATAAAATATTAGTAGATTAGATTTAATTTAAAGTATTCAAATATTGTTAAGAATAATGCCAAATAAAAAACCTGTAGTAAAAAAACATTTATGATAAAATAATGGAAATTTTAGTTTCCAGAATATTACAATTTCAGTATATAATAAAAAATGCTAATAAATAATTCAAATTATAAAAATATACAGTCAGACCCCCATATAGTCACCTAATTGGTTCCCATAAAATCAGTGATTGTATAGGGGTGTACTTATATACAGGTACTATATCTTAATTTTGGCCGAAATTAGTAAATTATAATTTATAAAATTATGTGATCACTACGGATATTTCCTTTTTTGGTGATAGCCATTCCACAAAAAATTTTTTGCCGATTTTGTGTTGGAATGTCGTGTAACATTAATTCCTAAAAAGAAAGAAAAAATTATATGTTTTGTAATTCTGGGCGAAATTGCTTTTGGCCGAAATTATGATGTGATTAATAGAGGTCTAATCACTAATAGAAATGATATATCCGTTTGGGATTATGCGGTGATAGTGATTATAGTCAAATTGTGATTATAGAGGGGTAATTTAATAGTATTTAAAACCGTTTCTCAAAATCGAGTTCTTATAAAGAGGTGTGACTGTATAGGGTGTGACTGTATGGGGGTCTGACTATATGTAGTTTACTTAAAAAAACTAATTTTTATTATTTAAAGTATAAAATAAATTTGAATATTATGGGCTACATTTTAATATTATTTAAGACTAATGCTTTTTTACTTTTTGAGAAAATTAACTACAAATATTGATTTTAAAAAAAAATTTAACATGAAATTTATAAATTAAAAAATAGATGTAAATTTATTAGAAATTTCTTGAATTTTATTAAGATAAATGGAAAAAATATAAATAAAAAAAATTCTTTAACAATATAAAGCATTTTATGACTAAAAAAATTCTTTTTAAAATAAAAAATTGTATTTTACTTATAAAATCAAACTTTCATGTTTTTTTCAAAAACTATCACCTTTATAATTTAAAGAAGGGTATTGCTAAATATCACCAGTGATGATCGTAACCACACCACTTAATTCTAGCCGAAAATTATAATTTTGGTCAGAGTTAAAAAACACATCATAAATTTTTGTCAAAATTTTCAATTTAAATAATAAATGTATAAAACAAACCTGAGTAAATATTAATCACACTAAAATTTTGAAAATTTGGTTAAAAAAAATCTTTTTTAAAACAAAAAATTGTATTTTGCTTATAAAATCAAACTTTCCTATTTTTCTTAAAAACTATCTAAATAACAGCCTTCATAATCTAAGGCAAACTTGTTCTACCCATAAATTTACATATAATAATGATATTTATATTATAATTAAAATAATATCTCAGTCAAAAATTTTTAAAAATTTGAAAAATATTTTACATGTGATGACAATCATCACTGGTGATATTTAGCAATACCCTTTAAAGAAAATTTGTTTTACTTATAAATTTATATATAGTAATAATATTTATATTATAATTAAAATAATATTTCAGAAAATTTTAAAAATTCAAAAATATTTTATGTATAGTAATAATTACTAGTTACCACTAATGATATTTAGCAATACCCTTATTTATATTTTAAATTTATTTAAATTGAATTTAAATTAGTTAAAATACAAATAATTAATAATTTAAATAATATATGATTAGGTAGATTAGCAACTTTTGTAAGCCATTATATAAAAAATGCATTAACATAGAACTCGTTTACTTATAATAAAAATCACTATAGAAAATTGGCTCTTTATTAATAGTTTTTACTTTACTTTTTTCTTAAATTCTATTGGTTAATTAGCTAAAAAGGAAAAAAATCATAACAATGTAATATAAAATTTCTTTTTATAGTAAAATTTACAAAGAATTTTATATATAATTTTTACTTTAGATCTGAAATGACCTATTTTATAAGTAAGCGGATTCTATTAATATGCATTTTGTATTACTTTAATATTAAAAAGTAAAAATTTATTTTAGTATTATATAAAATTTTAGCCTGTATTAAAAGTTAACCAGCATTAATAAATTTAATCAATAAATATAATTCTAATTTAAATTCTATGTAAATTAAGATTAAACTATGATTATAATTACAATTTTTTAACTTTATCAAATTGTTAACAATATTTTAATTTTTAGTTTACAATTTCTGTATTAATAATATTTTTAAAAGAAAAAATTCTAAATTCAATACTATATGGAATAATATAATAATTGATTATTAATAGTAATAATAATTTTATCTTTTAATACCTAAATTATAGGAGATAAGAATGAGTATTTCTGTTTATTTAAATTTTTCTTTAATAGGTATTAATTTAAATAATTGTATTTTATTAAGTATAATAAAAGTATAATAATAAACTTTTTACTACTAAATAATTTTTAATATATAATATATAATATTAATATAATTTTTTACAAATAATAGTAAAATCATGCTTACTTATAAAATAGGTTACCAGAAGCCTAAGGTAAAATTTATAATTGAGAATGTTTAAAGATCTTACTATATATAAATAAATTACATCTAAAAAAGAAAATGTTATACTGAGTTGTTATGATTTTTTTCCTTTTTAGATCAATTAACCAATAGGATCTAAGGTTGCCTGCCTAAACCTCTCCAAAATTCTATGATTAGTTTCTCCAAGATTTTACTATAGTTTTATTATAGTTTTAGTAAGGTTTCGGCAGTTTTGACATTTATAATAAGTTTCATCAGGTTTCGCTTTTTTTCAGAGTTTCACTAACTTTTTAATAAGACTTTCATATAATTTTGGCAAAATTTTGCTATTTCAGCATTTTGCCAACTTGCCAAAACCTCCTAGTTTCTTCAGCAACCTTAATAGGATCGCTAGTAAAATTACTAGTAAATTTGAAATTTTTTCTAGAAACCTCTATTAAAAGTAAGTGAAGTTCTATAATAGTATAGTGAACATTTTACTTTATTACAATTTTGTTAATCATTTATTGATTATTTATTCAATTTTATCACTTCATTATAATTACTTCAGTTGAAAATCCTATATAATAATAATTTTACAGACAATTTAACATTTATTTAAATTTACTGCATATTAAATTTATCAAAAAAAAATTTTTAAACAGTTTACAAAGTTTTACAAATTTTGTCTATGTGTATATTTTAATAATATTTATAAACATTTACTTAATGATAACAATTACCCAAAATTTTACATAATTATTTTGGCCATTGATTTTTAAATATCTAAATAATATATTTTAAAAATTTCAAGTTTTGCCTGTAAATCTGTAACTTTGTCCAAAACTTCAAAGTCAAATTAGCAAATGATCGGCAAATATAAGTAAATATTAAATTATTGAAAATTTCAGTTTAAAGTTAATTTTAACAATACAGTTAAGTCTCGATATACTGAACTCATAGTTTAGGAGTAAAAGTTCAGTATATAGTAGATATTCGGTAGATTTTTTTTTATATACCAAACTCTATAGGCAAGCAATAAAAAATTTGATATATCAAGAATCACATAATTTTGATTTTTATATAACATTCGCATTTCACAGCATAAACTTTATTATGATAAAAATGAATGTTTTAAAAAATTATACAGTCAGACCTCTATATACCGATAATGTTATTTTGGGGAAAATATATCGGTATATCAAATTATCATTACATAACCGTCATTAGTGAATCATAATGCGGGCTAAAATCCAATTCTTGCCAGCATTATGTAAACTTCAGATAGCTAATATATTAAAATGTCATATGATTTAGATGGAACCTTTATATTAACTCCGGCCAAATTCATAGTATTGACCTGAATTAATACTAGTGTAATCTAAAGTATCAGTACATTTTACTATGTATTAATTATAAAGGGTAAAGAAAAGTATCGGTACATGTTACATAATGAAACCATATATAATATCAGTATAACGAGATTTTTTTATTAATTGTGAAACGGGACATAGAAAATTTATCAGTACAGGCAATTATCAGTATATAGGATATCGGTACATAGAGGTCTGACTGTATTAATGTAAAATGTTCAAAATTATATTACTAATAAATGAAATGTTTAAAAATTATATTACTAATGTTAAAAGTTTAAAAAAAAAATTATATTACTGATTAATATAATATTAGAAAAAATTCTTTATGTTTGTTTGTTGTATATGCTAATATGTGTTTAACCAATCATCTAATGTTGGTTGAATCCTACTATTTTTATCAAAAAGAGTCATTTATTTCTTAAGATTATATAATAAATTTCTGTCATTGAGTTCTATAATAAAAGTATTAGGTGGATTATTAAGAAAAGAAAAGATACTTTATCTAATGATGCTAATGCTTTTGAAGTGGATATCTTTGGTTGTAAAACTAATTCTTCTTCTATAAGGTCCATTTCATTTGATTTTACCATATTTACAATATCTTCATCTAAAATTTCTTCTCCATAATTATTGTTATCATCAATTAAAATAAATTCCTTAGCACTCATTAATTCACCAAAAGTAAAATTACTATATTGATCCAACAATTTTTGGATTTCTTTTATCTCATTTAAATTGTCATCATCATTTTGCTCTTAAAGGTGAAGTTGTAATTGAAGGCAAGATTCCAGTTTTTATCTAACAATTATGAATAGTTTCACTTGTTACAACTTTTCAAGCTTTGGTACAAATGAGATAGAGTCGCTTATTTTCAATTTAGGAACTGGTATATTAAATTCCATTTCATTATCATAGACATCAATTCTGTTTTTTATAAGTCTTTTGTGATATTGTGCCTAAGATTAATGATTAATTTATTAGAATATACATTATTAATTTTATAGTTTAAAAATAAGTCATATACAAACCTTAAATGAATTAATAATACCAGTATCAGCAGGTTGCAAATGTGCTATAGTATTGGAAGGTAAATAATGGATCGTAATATTTGTTAATAATTCTGAATTACTAACAGAATGAACTGGAACTACTAAAAGAAAAATCTTTCTATTTTGTCTTTTCATTCTTTGATTTAAGAATTCTAAATATTTATTCCAGATAAATGTTTGCATCTAAGCACTTTTATTCCAAAAATAATCAACTGGAAGTTTTAATTTATCGATTCCAAAATTTTGCATTGATACACATTTTATTTTGAATTTGATAATTCACAAAAAAAATTTGACATGAAAATATTAAAAATTCATGTAAAAATATGATTCACTTTTGTTATACAAAAAATCATATATCAAACTTTGCAAATTGGAATTTGTCAGTAATTTTGAAAATGGCAATAATATCTAATATTGAAAATCCTGCAAAAATATGCAAATAAAATTTAATTATAACTTTTATATTATTTATAAAATCAAAACTAATATAAAAAAATAGAATTTATATTATTCTAATTTATTATTTTTTAATAATATTTTTCTAAAATTTCACTTTTTTATTCTTAATTTCTTTTAATTAATATTTAATATTACAATATGATTAATGTACAGTAAATATATTACAGTCAACTCTCTTTATAGTCACACATTTGGGACAGTCTATATTTGGTGATTATAAAGAGATGTGACTATATAAAAAAATAACTTATATTAATATATCATAATTCCGGCCAAAAATTAACATAATTTTAGCCAAAATTATACTCAAAACTTTATTGTATCGTAACTCTGCCAATATTAATCGTAGAAAGATAATCTTACTGCCATTTGATTCGTCTTGATGAGACGGTTCTAATGGTATAAAATATATCGAAATCCAATCACTAGATTAATTTCCGAAATTAAAAAAATATTAATGGTTTTTGTGTAATAATTCTACCAATATTGATTCTAGAGAGATGATCTTACTACCATTTGATTCGTCTTGATGCAAAGAATCTAATGGTATAAAATACATCAAAATCTAATCACTAGATCAATTTCCAGAATTAAAAAATATTTAAATGGTTTTTAAGTAGTAACTCTGTCAATATTGATCACAGAGAGATGTGCTTACTACCATTTGATTTGTCTTGATGAGGCGATTCCAACGAGCTATTAATCATCTTTTTACTTTGCTAGTGTTTACTGCCAAGCCTCCCTCTACCTCTTTTTGAGGTATTCTCAAGCTAATATCCTATCATCTCCATAGACAACCATTATACAAAGTACTTAATTCCTCAGGTAACAGCATCACTATTGAGGCTGATCTGAAGCTAAGAATATGCTGCCTACTCATCCTATACTCATTGCATGATACTGGTATTCAATTTATTTTACAACCTTTAAAGAGCATCTACTTTCATAAAGAACTTTTGACAGGTAACATCAAACATCTAAGTACCCTTCCATACTACCATTTTAGGTACTAAGCTTCACTTAAAGGCCACTACAACCTGCGATTACTTAATACCGATAATACAGTTGTTTGCACCCCTGGTATACTTTGTAGTGACACTTGGACAGGAAAATAACGAGCATCATCGCAGCAACACCCCTTGGTGTATATCAACCACTAGAAATCACCAACCAGGATCCAAGAAGTGGGGAATCGAACTCCATAACCATGCTACCTGTTCTGTGAATGAACACCTTGGTTGGTCTAAGACCTAACAGAAAGTCAAATTACCACCAAGACATTGCACCTTCAGCTTTACCATCTAGGAAGACCATCTAGCCATTACTGATCCCAAGAATATCGTAACCATCACTTGACATAAGTTTCCCCTCAAGATAGTAAATATTTCAAGGACAGGACTGCGCACATGCCAATCGGGTTCTTCATAGGAAATGTTAGAAGGACGTCGCGGCCTTTAGTTGAAATATGCGACCTAACTGTATACACTAATTCATCATGATGCAGTCTAACTAAAGTTGCTTACCAAAAATAAAAAGGCCATTGTCAAAATGGTAAAAATAATTTCGACATTTCGACATGATGAAATGACGAAATTATTTTATTATTAAAATTGACTAAAATGCAAATGACGAAATGGAAAAATAATTTTGACAATTTCGATATGACAAAATTCACTAATTTTGACAAGCAACTTTAAGTCCAACTAAACTAATCCCTGTAATTTCACGCTATTGGTTGTAGCGTCTGCAGTAAAATTCTTTTTATTTCCATAGTCATAAAAATTGAACTTGCGACCTCACCATACTCAGGCTTAATGAGGGACTCAGTGACTAACCACTGAGATAAGGTGACCAACCCCTATCGTCTTTTTACAATCACTAGGTATCGAGAAATTTAGCAAAATATTAAATGGCGCAGTAAATGTAAATCAAGAAATATAATAATGCCAATGCTTAACATTTTGTTGAATAATTCATCAGCCAGTAATTGTAAAAGGATAAAACTACCACTATTCGATTCGTCTCAGTGAGACGATTCTAACAAGATATGATACATCTTTGTACGATTATTAGATGCCAAGTTATTTAATATATTCTTTATATAACTGTGATTATAAATGGTTCTTTTTAATATAAGATTTTTGAGGATAGGTGTGATAGTGACTATAGATAGATTGTGACTATATAGGATAGATTTTAATAATAAAGTGTTTTAAATATTCAACTGGTGTGACTATATAGTAGAATGTGACTATAACGGGAGTGACTATAGAGTGAGTTGACTGTATATATAAGTAAAATTACGTGTCTAAATCTCTTTAAAATTCTATAATTAGTTTTTCTAAAATTTTTACTATATTTGGATAAATTAGAGATGAAATTTGAAATTGAATAATAAATATAAAAAATTTTAGTATAGAAAAAGAAAGTTGTAACTTGTAAAGTAAATCTTTTCTTTTTTTAATGCTCATATCACTGGTAAAAAAATGATTTATCCTACACATATCTTACACATATTGGGTACTCAAAATGTAGAAAATCATACACAAATAATACACATATCATACATATATCGGGTACTAATATATATATCATACATATATCAGGTACCTGATAGGTATACTATATATGGGCGGATTTGTAGCAAAAGGGGGGGTTTGGCCAAAATTTTTTTTTTGAAATTTTATTTTAATTATATATTACTTTATTTAACCTTTCAGAAAAAAAAAATTTTTGTTTATAATATATTAATAAAAAAATTTTTTATTTAAGAATTTGCAAATTTTGTATTTTTCTATTATTGCATTTAACAAATAATATAGATGCTTTAGAAAAAAACTAATGCTTTTAATGAATTCCTTGCAAAAATTTACCCTAGTTTGCAAAAAATTGATTTTAAAAATCTTTAAAAATGATGGAATAAATTATAATTTATTAAATTAACCAATA
The DNA here is from genome assembly GCF_026210795.1 of Rhizophagus irregularis. Lineage (NCBI taxonomy): Eukaryota > Fungi > Glomeromycota > Glomeromycetes > Glomerales > Glomeraceae > Rhizophagus > Rhizophagus irregularis. The sequence continues at coordinate 3,350,853 of NC_089455.1, forward strand.
ATATTAAAGTTCGATTTTTTTCGAAATCACGTGATTGTCCAAGCCCCACCTTTTGCTATAAGTCCGCCCATATATAAGTACCTGATATGTATATGATATGTGTATTATTTGTGTATGATTTTCTACATTTTGAGTACCCAATATATGTAAGATATGTGTAGGATATGTGTAGGATAGACCATTTTTTTACCAGTGTATGACACACATAAAAAAACTGAACACATTTCATAATAAATAATTTTAGTTTAATATTTATAATAAGTTTTGTCAAATTTTATTTTTTCTAAAGTTTTACTAATTTTTAATCAAACTTTTATATAGTTTTAGCAAAGTTTTACTATTTTAATATTTCATTAATTTGCCAAAACTCTATATAAAATTAGCTAAATTTAAACTAAAAATATGCAAACTAATTTTTATATATAAAAATTTTAATAAAAATATGTAATTTTGATGATCTAATTATAAATGAAAAATTCTTAAGGGGCGTGCCAGAAATCACGTAATTTTGAGGGTGGGTGGGTGGGTTGGCCTTTTAATCACGTCGATATAATCACGTGACATACATAATAATGTAATTTTATTGGTCAATTTCTTATATATACCATCAGTATATTTTTATGCCGCAGATCCTTAAAAATCCTTATTCCGATTTTGAAATTTTATAGATTAATGTTATAAATAATAATATAATAATAATAATAATATATAATTCATATTTTTTTTATTTATTTATTCTATTTATTTTTATTTTAATATTTATTTCGTATATATTTATTATTTAATAATGTATTATAAAGTTATTTATTAATAAACATATTTTAAAAATTTAATATGAAGTGTCTCTTTCCGAAACTATTAAACTATAAAAAAATACGAAAAATTAAATCAAAATTATTAATCTAAAATAAAAAAATCTTTTTTTTTTCATTACAAAATTAGTGATCGTCAGTTACTGCGCCACCCGAAATGATAATAATTCGTATTCATAAAACTGCGGTGTGATTTACATAGAACAATTCTCATTTAAGTTTACCAATCATATGTTAAAATTAAAAATAATCATCCGCCGATCTGTTCATCAGGTTAGCACAACGCATAATGACATAATAAATTTTTTTTATTTCATACAAGAACAACGAACTGTTCAATTATTACAAACTTTAATTATTACAAACTATTATTCTCTATCTGACTGAACTTCACGAACATCCTGTTCAATTTCTTGCCATGGGTTTCTTTGAATAATATCCTCAGCAACATTAAAGTTTAATGGAATAACTACACATTCCATTTCCGTTTCGTTAGCTGTTCGTTTTGAATTTCTTTTTTGTTGAGTACGGCGTTTATTATAATGTGAGTGTATATTGCGCTTATGTTCTTTTATAAACTTGAGAGTCGGAAAATATTTGCCGCATATATCACAACACAAACGCTGATGTAATTCTTGTGGAATTGATGGACAACAACGATCATATTCAAGGATTTTAAGTTTATCATGATATTGAAGTGCATGAATTGGATTAATAAAATGTCCATCTTTTCCTTTGGTAGTTGGAGAAAGAAATCCATTGTTTTCATCTAAAAGTTTTGCTGCATCTGGAGCTCTGTATTCACTACAACACTCTCGGTTCTTACATTTTTTTATATCCAGTGAATAGCGGCAAAGTTGTGTATGTTCCTCTATCCATTCCCATGATATTGAAGGTTCAGGTTCATCAAACGGATTTCTCTCCTGATCAACATACTCTACCGTAACAGGTTTTCCATGTATATCATCTCGTTTCCATATATCGCATAATTTATTTCCTGAATATTCAAAATTTCGTCTTGCTAACTCTTCATCTATCACATTTCCTTGACTATTTAAATGTGACCCAAATTCCTCTATAGGTAAAGTAATACCAGCGAGTTTTTCAGATAAAGAAGCCATGCTTCGCTCTACTGGATTATATGCACTTTGACCTGGGGCATGAGTACGAACAGTTAGGTAATCTAAATCAAGAGAACGAAAAAGGTGAGCATATTGAATAATGTTTTTCATATGTTTTGGATTCTCGTCAGGTCCACCATCAACAAGAAGAACCCAAATTGGTCTAACTTTATCTTCTTTTTTTAGAGTATTAGAAAAATTTTCATTTTTAATAATACTTTCTAAATCCGCGATGTGAGTTGCTGATGATGTTCCAATAAAATATTCTGGCCTAATGAATATGAAAAGTTGACCAGTTCGAAGTGTATTACTTGAATCAGCTGGATTAATAACTAAATAAACGGAAGGTATGAGTTTCATTTTTGATCCTGTTGGAAAATCATGATCTTCAACAGTTACGGGTTCATTAACAGATTGGATTGTTTTAAATGTACGGCCAACTGCAGGTATACCCAACCCAATCTTTGCTTTATCGTCTTGAGAGATGATAATTGACTCATCTGCAAATACTTCGGCAAATATTTTTGCTGCTTTAACAGACGCTAAACAGTAGTGTTCATCAACATGTGATTTCATATCTGTTCGTGCTACAGAGGCAAGACCAACTTTTGCTGGATGATGATGACGACGTGCGGCAAAAGTATTTTGATGGCGAGGTTGAAGATAAGTGGATAAGCATTGGCGGGATAAGTAAGTATTATATTTTTCTTCTAAAGTTTCGCGTAAATGCTTTATTGTTCTTACTTTAATAACCACTTTTCTTCGTTTAGCATGGGCAGCTCCGAATTCAACACTATCATGGATCTTATCCCATAATTCTGGATCTTTCATAGCTGCAGATGGTCTTCCCGGAGTATTATATTGTTCAACAACTCCTTCTTCTATTAATTTTTTTTTTGTTCTTAATTTTGATTGAGCTTCAGCATGTCGTTTCAATTTACTTAATAATACACGTTGTTCTGATAGAGTATGTTCTTCTTCAATTATTTTAGTTTTTAACGTAACTTTTAATGATTCATCTGTGGTAATTTCTACCATTTGTTGACATTCTGATATATTCTTTATGGCTGAATTAATTTTATTAGCCACATTTTGTTGTGATCTAGCATTAGTTTGTATTGTTGTAGTATCAATAAACTCATTAACAATCGGTCTTGGAGTAGTAATATGTTGCGGAATAGAAGTGTGTTTTGGAGGAGTAGGAGTAGGAGTAGAAGTAGAAGCAGTAGGAGTACGAGGAGTACGATGTGATAAAAAAAATTTTGATGAGAATGAATAGTAGGAGGTATAGTGTTATAATATTCATTAATTTTATTTTCAATAAAAGAAGTATTCTGTTCTCTAACTTCTTTCCAAGCAGTTATACATTCTTGCATTAATTTTTGACGATTTGGTTTTGAATTACATAGTACTGCTTGTTTATAATACGCATATGCATTACAAAATTCTTGATATTTATCTTGGGGTTCATTATAAAAGAAGGTTTTATTAAATTTTGGCAGTTTTAAAAAACTTTGCATTTTTCAAAGAAAAAAAATGATAATCAAATCGGATAAAAATTTTTTATAATTTATTTAATTAAGACAATCGGTTTCATTTTACAATTGTCCACAATTTTTTTTTTAGCCAATCAAATTTCTAATTAATCAAATGATCACCTGGGGGGTAGGGGGGGTCAGGTCTCTAATTGAGCGAAATCAGGTGATTTCTGGCACGCCCCTAAATTATATGCAAATTAAAACTTTATTTTGTCTAATTCTACTATCCCTTAAACTGTAGGTAAGGATGGGTCCGCAAATAATTTCCAAAATCTGCAATATTGCGGATTTTGGAGTTGAATTGCGGTTAGTAACCCGCAATTCCGCAATTCTGATTGGCTGATAATTAAAAATTTTTCTAATGTCTTTAATGATAATTTAATAAAAAACAACTGGTTTTATAAATGTAAATTTAATCAAAAAAAAATTTTTTAATAAATTTATTTATTTATTATTTATTAGAAACAATAAAACCATAATCTCTGAAATGGCGCAACTGCGCCAAAAACTAAATCAAACAACAGACAACAATGACGAACTTGAGGGATACTACTAATCAAAGTTCCGGGCCGAATCTACAAAAAAAAGTAGTGAAATAACGTTAATAAACGTTCTTACATAAAAAAATAAAAAAAAACCTGCTTCCCCCCTTTAAAATACTCACCGGTCTCCATTTCCAAGTTCCAGGCCGGAATCTACAAAAAAAAAGTAAAAGAACGTTAATAAACGTTCTTACATAAAAAACAAAAAAAACCCCGCTTCCCCCTTTAAAATACTCACCGGTCTCCATTTCCAAGTTCCAGGCCGGAATCTACAAAAAAAAAAGTAAAAGAACGTTAATAAACGTTCTTACATAAAAAAACAAAAAAAACCCGCTTCCCCCCCTTTAAAATACTCACCGGTCTCCATTTCCAAGTTCCAGGCTGGAATCTACAAAAAAGTAAAAGAACGTTAATAAACGTTCTTACATAAAAAATATAAAAACCTGCTTCCCCCTTTAAAATACTCACCGGTCTCCATTTCCAAGTTCCAGGCCGAATCTACAAAAAAAAGTAAAAGAACGTTAATAAACGTTCTTACATAAAAAATAAAAAAAACCGCTTCCCCCTTTAAAATACTCACCGGTCTCCATTTCCAAGTTCCAGGCCAGAATCTACAAAAAAAGTAAAAGAACGTTAATAAACGTTCTTACATAAAAAAAAACCAAAAAAACCCGCTTTCCCCTCTAGAAACACCTACCGGTCTCCATTTCCAAGTTCCAGGCCGGAATCTACAAAAAAAGTAAAAGAACGTTAATAAACGTTCTTACATAAAAAAAACCAAAAAACCCGCTTTCCCTAGAAATACCTACCGGTCTCCATTTCCAAGTTCCAGGCCGGAATCTACAAAAAAAAGTAAAAGAACATTAATAAACGTTCTTACATAAAAAAATAAAAAAACCGCTTCCCCCTTTAAAATACTCACCGGTCTCCATTTTCAAGTTCCAGGCCGAATCTACAAAAAAAGTAAAAGAACGTTAATAAACGTTCTTACATAAAAAAAACAAAAAAATACTTTAGAGACACTTACCCGTCTCCATTTCCAAGTTCCAGGCCGGAATTTACAAAGAAAAAGAACGATGTATTTTAAAATTGCGCAACGCAATTCAGTTGTCCGGATAAAAAAAGATTATCAGATGATTTGTACTACTGTCCAATAATCTAATCTGGATCATTAATAACCGTCAAATTAACCGGCCGATAAAAAATAAAATGTCCTTTTTAAAAGATTTTATTAATGAAAAACCGATTTTTTTTTATTTTTAGTAATAAGAAGAAATCGGTTTCTTTATTAGTTAATTAAAAAAATTACATATATTTTAAAAAATTATTCTTTTTTTTGCGGGCAATCTGCAAATCCGCAAATAATTCGCAATTCCGCAAATAATCCGCAATTCCGTAATTAATTGCAGAATTACGGATCATTTGCGGAATTGCGGAAAAATTGCGGATTTGCGGCTAATTACGGATTGTGGATTTGCGGATATTTGGACTTCTGAAATCCGCAAATCCGCAATATTGCGGATCCGCAATGTTCCGCAATTGCCCAATTACGGCACCATCCTTAACTGTAGGGCTAAATTTAATTTTAAAAATTTTTTAATTTTTAAAATATCTTAAGATCTAGTGATCATAGAAAGATGAAATTATATTTGTTAGATTCCTCTTATTAAAGCGCATTTAATGGTAATAAAATCATAACTCTAAAATTGATAAATAAAAAGTTATATTAATTTATAAATTTTTAGATTTTATAAGTTATCCTGTTACATAATATTTGTAGAAGGACAATTTTATTTCTATTAGATTCTTCTCATTAAAATGCATCAAATGGTGGTAATTTTATATTTTTAGGGTTAATGGATAAATAAATATTTCAATTTAAAAAATTTAGCTACTATTTATTATAATTTGTCTATCATTTACTTTTAAAAAATCATTAATTAAATTGAATTTTTTTTCAATTTTTTACTTAGAAAATACTATAGAATTTATTACAAAAATATTGGTTTATGTAATAAAATATTTAAGATATTTAAAGTGTCTTTAATTAAAAAACAAAATTGTAGGCAAATTTGGTTGCAAAATAGTTTAAGGGATAATAGTAATGCATTTATATACCTTACTTTGTATATATATTTTTGAGTCCCTTTGCTGAAACTTGGAGTTTACAATCGATATTGATTAGATATCGCAATGATATCATTACGATATCATTACGATATTTTGATAAAAAATAGATTCGACATCGTTAAGTTAGTCGTAACTGTATTTATTCGATATTGATTAGTTCGATATCTCTGCGATATCGCTGCGATCATTATGCGATGTAAATCTTATCACATAACCACATCGTAGTGATGTCGTATTAACATTGAATTAATATTACAAAAATATTTGACATTTATTTGATATCGTAACCACATCGTAGTGATGTCATATTAATATTGAATTAATATTACAAAATATTTGACATTTTATTTGATATCGTAACCATGTCGTAGTGATATTGTATTAACATTGAATTAATATTACAAAATATTTGACATTTTATTTGATATCGTAACCACATCGTAGTGATATCATATTAACATCGAATTAATATTGCAAAAATATTTTACATCTATTTGATATCGTAACCACATCGTAGTGATGTCGTATTAACATTGAATTAATATTACAAAATATTTGACATTTTATTTGATATCGTAACCACATCGTAGTGATATCATATTAACATCGAATTAATATTGCAAAAATATTTTACATCTATTTGATATCGTAACCACATCGTAGTGATGTCGTATTAACATTGAATTAATATTACAAAATATTTGACATTTTATTTGATATCGTAACCACATCGTAGTGATATCATATTAACATCGAATTAATATTGCAAAAATATTTTACATCTGTTTGATATCGTAGCCACATCGTAGTGATGTCGTATTAACATTGAATTAATATTACAATTTTATTTGATATCGTAACTACATCATAATAATATCATATTAATATTGAATTAATATTACAAAAAATGTTTTACATTTATTTAATATCGTAACTACATCGTAATGATATTATATCAACACTGAATTAACATCACAAAAATATTTTTATTGTAATATATGTTTATTATTTATTATACATTAATAATAATAATTTTTTATTAGTAGATTATTATGGGTGAGTGGAGTACGTTTCTTTTCTTCCTTTTTTTTTATTCTTTTCTTCTCTTTTTTATTCTTTTCTTTTCGTATGTGAGTGGATGGATACATCATTTTCAATTTTAAAAAATATATATATATATATAAAAAACAATCATGATTAATAAAATGTATTCTTTGTAAAATATATTTAAAATTTAATACATAACCTTGGGATAATAGTTAAAGCAGGTAATTCTGGGATTTTGTAAAGAATAATAAAAATGATAATATTTTTAAGTTAGTTCTTTCTTTAAATTTTTTTGAGAGTAGTTTGTTTCTTAAAATCATAATATTGTAAAAAAATGCTGGTTGCTACGACTGACGGATAACGACAAATTGTCAGGCTACCCCCGGACAAAGTAATTGGAAGGCGGAAAATGCCATAAATATCCAGCCCTATTTTACAACATTTTCTTCCAGGCTAAAGCAAATATTACAAAAGAAATTGCAAATATATTTAACAAGCAATAGATACATGGCCATTGAAAAATATATTCATATTTCATATTGTAATACCACAGTCTAACAAAGAAATTGCAAATATATTTAACAAGCAATAGATACATGGCCGTTGAAAAATATATTCACATTTATACCACAGTCTAACAAAAAAATACTCAAACCACAACATATTGTAAAAAAAATATGAAAAATACGCGTATATCCTATTTTCATACCTTGCTTAACAGTTCCACTATTTATTTAAAAAATGGCTTTTTTCTCTTTTGTATGTGGTTAAGTGGTACATTTTTCCTTTCTTTTATTCTTTTCTTTCGTATGTGAGTGGTGGGTACATTTTCTTTTCTTTATTCTTTTTTTATTCTTGCTTTTCGTATGTGGGTGTTTTACTATGTTGAATATATAAACTAAAGTGTCCCCAAAGTATTGTTAATATTGTAAAAAGATAATTAAAGTATACTTTAAAAAGAGAAAAGAAGAGACGAACAAAATACCGTAAAGTGTTAATATAAAAGACAAGAGAAAAGTGTATTTTTGAAAATAAACAAAAAAAATCTCATTAATAAACGCGAATTTTAGCTATTTTTAGATATCACATGCATGTAATTAAAGTGATTTTAATTGGTTAATTTTAATTTATTATTACATCATGCATATGATTTTATTGGTTAATTTTAACCAAAATTTTATACGATACAAATTAAATAATTATTTTATTATATTTATATAATTAATATAATTATATGGCTGTAAAATAATAATTATTTTTTATCCAAATTCTATTTGTAGTATCATGATTTGGTAGTTGGCACCTTTCTGAATTACAATTATGAATAAAGTGTACTTTTTGAACATTATCTATTACAGTAATTGGAAAAATACGTCTCCATTTATCTCCTGTTGCTTGAAGACGGTAAAGTGGACATTTTAATACTGAATGTTCAACTATAGTATCTTCAAACCAATCTACAACAATAAATGCATAATATTTGTTATTATTACCCTTATGTTGAAAGATACCTTTGATTATTGCATAAGATTCTTCATGATCTTCTTCATAAATTGTGATAAAATCACCGAGATGTAGGTGAACTTTTGAAAGAATACCATTTTTTTCTTCAATTGTATATGATGCTAATTTGTACCAACTAATTGAAGAATTTATAAGTGCTGCCTCAAACTTCATATCCACATAAGATAAAAACAATTCAATTTTAAAATTATGCAAAGTCAAGAGAAGTTTATCATGTTCCTGCTTTGACATTCTTTTTTTTAAGGAAATATTGGAAATAAAATTTACTGGTGAAGTAACTAAATTAAAAGATTAGTAAATATTATACATATGTGAAAAAATAAATATGAAGTACTATAATATTTTGCTATCTTACCTTTTACGTCATCATTTTGAATTTGTTCCTCAATTAAATATTTATCTTCTGTAACATACCAATTCAAAAATAATTGATCAAAATTTGAACTTGTGAACCCAGTACAAGATCTATTTAATCTTGGATCTATACCTCCATCTGCTAAATGTCGAATTGCAAATAAAGTATTGTAACGTTTTAATAAATCCAGGTCTATAGTTTTGCAATTAGTTTTTGGTACCATTCCTTTAAAGATACGATGAACCATCTCTTTTATACCAACCTGAGAGTTGACAAGTGTACCAAAAGTTTTAGCATGCATCAAAAGATGCATATTAATATGTATATTTGGTAAGTTAACAAAACTTGCAAAAACCTATAAAAAAACAAAATATTGTTAATTATTGAATTATTCCATGTTCTGAATTTCAAATTTATAATTATACCTTTGGAAGAATTAAAAACTCTTCTTTAAGACATAGCTGTAATTCCTCATAGCTATCTAACGTAAATTCCTTATTAAAAACTGCTTTCATAGTCTTTGCAACTTGTACCCAACAAGATATAATAGCTTTTAGCACTAAGCTAATTCGAGCCACATCAATCCTTTGTCGAATAGTGGCTGCTTCATTATTTTTGAGCTTGATTCCTTTAAAAATCGATTTAATAAAAATGGCATAATCATAGCTAGTCTAAGAAGATCAGACATCATAAAGCTATTGTAATGACTAATTGGATTTGGTAGACGGGACCAACTTTTTGGAATTTCAAAATTTTTCCAAATTTTAACAAAATCATCCTCTCCTTCTTGTGAAAATAATTCACAGGTTAGTTTTAGTAGCCGCCCAATCTTTCCTGCGGTGGCATGATAAATATCCTGTGGCGTCTGTAAATGTCTCTCACGTTTTAATTTATCCAAAATACTAGGTAATGATCTTAAACCATATTCTGTACAAAGTTGTCCTCTTTTTGAACTTACAGATTCTTGAGAAATTTTTGAAATTTCTTATCTGTGATATGATGATAACGTAATGTTGTCACACTATCCTGATTATAGGTACTCAATGATTCCTTTTTAGTTGTACAAGTACGGCAACCTTTATTTGCATTATGTCTAAATTGATTTTTAAATTTAAATCATTTTAATAGTTGTTACGAAAATATATTATTAAGATTAATAATTAAATTGAAAAATACCTCAGTACTCCTGCCATATCATTACCTTGAGGTAGATCTGCTGTAACAAGACCCAACCCAGCAATAACCCATGCATCTTGTCCTTGAACAGTCATAATCTTTCCTTTCTCAAATTTTTTTATTTCTGAAACAAATGGTACCATAAACTCGTTAAAATTTCCACCAAAAGGAATAAATCCAAGAACAAAATGGTTCTTGATTAGCTTTCTCTGATGCGTTGGCATGTTACCAAACTGTATATAGACGCCACCTAAGGAATGGTATACATTTCTAAATGTACCAAAATCATCATAGTAAAGATCTAAAAACAGCTTATAAACTGGCATAGACGACGGTGGATTTCTGACAGAAATGTAATCTGAAGGATGTTGGTATGAAAGCTTTGCATCACGAACGTGCCAACGGTCATTACATTTATAAATTATTTCAGTAATTCGTAATGAACCTTCTGGAATAATTTGGTGTTTATACGTCATCATTATAGTTACTTTCTCTAAAATTTGAGAGGTAATTATGGTTATAAATGGTTCATCCTGAAACCATACTTCCCCAGTTAGAGAACGACGTCGTCTTGATAGCCCTTTTATATTTCCAGGTAAATCATCATAATTTAAAATTAGTTGAACTCGTAACTCATAGTTTCCATTTTCATCTTTTAAAATTGCTCTCAACCTTCCAAGTTTTTTAAGACCATTATCATGATAGTAGACAAAATCACCAGATTGATATATTACTATTTTATTAAAATAAATATTTTAATGTTAACAAATCATAATTATACCAAAGTATATTGTCCTATTACCTTCTGATATTATTATTTCATGTTGTCCAAAAAGTGGTGATTCTCCCCATAAAGTTCCATGCCAATATTCTGACTTTGTTTCAGAATTAACACCGGGTCCAAAATACATATGCTTCATCAGCATTGGATTGTTGAGAACACGCCATATAATATCACTAATTGAGAGTTGATATGAAAGCTTCGAATCTCGCGAAGTTGACGGAGTTTTTTTTGGTAAAATTTGAATAGGCTTTGTTATTATTGGTAGGAGAGGAAGACGTTTTCTCCATGATTGGAATCTACGGATATTTTTTACTACATGAGTAGGTTCGAATTGAGGATTGTGAATGATATCAACAAGGTCTTCATATGCTTTTGTAGAAACATTATGCTTCTGAAGCCAACAAAATAGTGCCGTAGTTGTATAATTATCAAAGTACGGTGCAAATTCACCATTGCAGGACGGTATCTTATCTTCATCCAAAGCTTCAACAATTTGATGTATTTCTTCCTCTTCGTTGTCATTATGTTCCTCTTCGTCATTCACGCCTCCTTCCTTCTTCATTATTACCTTCCTCTTCCTCCTCTTCATTATTGTCTCCATTATCATTATCTTCCTCCTCATCCTTATTGTATTCATTGTCATTTTCCTCTTCCTCTTCACTATTGTATTCATTGTCAGTTTCTTCTTCCTCTTCATTATCAAATGATTGATCATCATCTTCCATCTCATCATTGTAATACTGAGGACCAATTGATCCATATTCATTATCATCATCATTAATGTCCTGAAAACTTAAATCATTATCTTCATGATTATACTGAAAGTCCATGTTATCGTCATCATTATCAGGTGAACGTACAGGTGAACGTCTCTCACCGGAAGTAGTTGTCTCACCAAGATTGCTGTAAGAAAACCGATTTCGAATTCGAATTGGTTTTATTGGTTTGGCGTGACTATATCGTCTCCTCATCTTTATAACAATTACAATTTAAATTAATTTAAATTTAACTAGAATTTTATTAATTCAATTAGAACTTTAAATTTATTAAGCGTGTCAGCAAAAAAAAAAAAAAAAATGCAATTGCCAATTAAGTAATCACTTCAGTTAAATTAATGCCGATTTGGCTATTAATGAATACACAAAATTTAGGGTCAATTATACTGTATATGGTTAATGACAATTGGTATGACAAATAATATTATCGAATAATGTCATTTATTGAATAAAATAATAAGTATATAATAAAATAAAATATAACATAATAATAAAATAAAATAAAACATAATAATAAAATAAAATAAAACATATAATAAAATAAAATAAAAAATAAAATGAAATAAAAATATTAATGATGTCGGTGACGATGAGATCGAGAATGAGAGCGCCCGCGCTCTCGGTAGTAGAGAGATCGAGAATGAGAGCGCCCGCGCTCTCGGTGGTGGTAGGGGGATCGGGAGCGAGAGCGCCTAAAGCGCCTGCGCTCTCTATACTCGTATGTCCTACGATCCACCCTATTTATTCGGGAGGACCGGACTAATGCTTAAAACAAAGCAATTATTAATATAAATGCAATGAATTAATGAAAAAATCAGTTAAATAATAAATACTTACGCTCAACTCTCCAGAACTCGTCTGAGAGTTCTTGGTGAAACCTCTCGTCATGTAAAGACGGGGTACGAGTAGTAAGGTTGCTTGCCGAAACCTAGGGGTTTAGGCAAGATGGCGTTTCACCGAAAAGCGAAATTCTGCCGAAACTATATTAAAGTTATATTAAAAAACTGGCAAAACTTTGGAGAAAGGCAAAACTGCCAAAACTTATTATAAATGCCGAAACTGCTGAAACTCTGCCGAAACTATAATAAATCTATAGTAAAATTTTGACGAAACTAATCATAGGATTTTGAAGAGGTTTAGACAAGTAACCTTAACGAGTAGGGTAATCATCAGGATTTCTATTGATTAGCCTCTCTAGATTCTCGTACCCCGCCTTTAGTGCATTCCACTTCTCTCTGCATTGTTTTTTAGTTGGCCTGAATGTGTGGTTGTTTCGTATATCACGAGCAATTCCACGCCATAATTGTTTTTGGTCATGTAACCTCATTGTGGTGAATAAGGGCTGATAGGCCCGACGACGCTGAATTAAGGTCAAAGCAGCGTCATCGGGCCCGATTGAATGTATACTGGAAGATTTGCGTTTAAGTTTAATGCTGCCATTATTAAATATTATTAGTTTGATGGGGAAAATGTCAAGAAAAGGCTCTATATTTATAATAAATTTATTATGATTTCTTTGAGTTTATTTTTACGATCTTGCAAATTTTTTAGCTCTAATGCAATCCTTAATTAATTTATTTAACATTGAATACACACATAATTTTTTTTTGATTTCTTTGAGTTTATTTTTACGATCTTGTCTAAATTTTTTAGTTCTAATGCAATCATCTTTAATTAATTTATTTAACATTGAATACGCGCATAATTTTTTTTGATTTCTTTGAGTTTATTTTTACGATCTTGTCTAGTTCTAATGCAATCATCTTTAATTAATTTATTTAACATTGAATACACACATATTTTTTTTTGATTTCTTTGAGTTTATTTTTATGATCTTGTCTAAATTTTTTAGTTCTAATGCAATCATCTTTAATTAATTTATTTAACATTGAATACACACATAATTTTTTGATTTATTAATTTATTTTAAAAATATAGTTACAGTAATACTGCATCACGGCGTTAATTAATATATATAAATAAAAATAAATAAACAAATTCTATTAATAAAAAGTGAGTTAAAAATGTTATTTATAATTATACATTAAAAAAAGCAATAAAGAAGACGAAAGTAATCTGCAAATTATATTTAAGGTAAAAGAAAATGTAATATTTTAAACCACGCATGTCCTTCCTTGATTATATTTCATATTACACTGCGATGATATATTACAATTATACTGAATTTTAAGTTAACCTTAATCTACACCGTAAGGAACTTAATTCGATCTTAATTTACTCCGTTTTAGAATATTACCGAACAATTAGACAAATGATTAGTTGCACATGACTTGCATTATTTGTATAGTTGATACTTTATATACCGATATTTGATTACACCAATATGTATTAAAACTCTTTCCTACAGTATAAAATATCAATATATCGGTATTTTTCAAATATCGTTGTAAGTTGACTACTGTAGATCCCATCTATCTATTTAAAAAATTCTTTTATGTAATCAATCCAGGGGCTTACACTAAATAAGGCTTAGATATGGCTTAGTTAGATAGGATCATCACATGGTTCAGTTTAAAAATAATCGATCTTTTTTATTGATTGGTTTTTTTTCCGATCATATTTTATATTTTATCATCAAGAGTATAATTATTTAAAAATTTAATTTTTCTTGCATGTCATCGTATCACACATAAAAATGGAAATTCAAAACGTAATATTCCATTAATTTCTTCTCACTCCTTTTTCTTCTACCGATCATTTTTCTTCTCACCCCTTTCCATTATTTTTCTTCTCATTCCACGTATAGCCTGAAAATATAATAAAATTTGGAACCGTAAAATCGATTTGAGGTAATCTTCCATATAAAAAAAAATGTCACTGAATGAAATTCGATATTGTAATAATTTATTTATATAAACTAAATTTAATTTCCGATCCTCTAGAAATCATAGTTTTTTTCCATCTTTCAACATTTTCAACTGATCCCGCATTCCCCTCAATTTATACAGTACACAACGATATTGAGATCCTGCATACTTTCCAATTACGTTCTATAATTAAAATTACAGTAACCAAGATCTCATTTATATCGTGACAACCTCGTTTTATATCCCATATTTGATCAAGGGGTTATATCGACAATCTCGCTCTTTTGATCAAGGAGATCTAATTTATATCATAACAATCTTGCGAGAAGTTTACTTCACTTTTTTTCTCGTTCTTTCATTTTCTCTTGTTCTCTCATTATGATATTATGACTAAACGTAATAATAAAGAAATAGAAATCGAAACAGGTATATATATAACTCTTCCATAAAAGTTTTGCTTATATGTAAGAATAATAACCGAAATATGTATAATAGGATCGAAAAAAAATCAAAGGACCTTACCGAGAAAGAGGAGAGAAATAAATATTGAAAAAACTAATCAATTATTATTAGGTAAATATTAATTTATATAGGCTTTAGCTCTTTAATATTATTCTATTAATTTTTAATTGAAATAATTGAAATAATATATTACATACAGATATGAATACCAGGCAAAAACATAACGAAAGTGAAAAGGAAGTAATAGTAAAAGAGGATGTAAGGGATAAAAGTGAAGAAGAAGAGGAGGAAGAAGAAGAAGAAGAAGATGATGATAATGACAAGTTAGGCGCGGCTAAAACAATTCCGGATCCGTTTCAGTTTTGTACCAAATTAGACATATGTAACTGGCTTGTAAAAAATCCAGAAATCTTACGATTAGCGAATGAGACGAACGAATCATCTTATGTTGTTAGTTCAAAGAATACTGAAGTTAGTATTAATACAATATGATAATATTTATTATGTCTAAATCTCAAATAACGTATCTCAATATTTTAGGATAAAATACGACTATGGGATGAGTCAGTAAAGTGCTTATTTTTACGAGTGAGGAATCCGAGTAGTGAAGCACTCGACAATTTGGTTGTGAAAATTTTTCGGTTTAAAATTTACACTAGCGAAGCTAGAGGATATCTAGATAAAACTCGTAAGTCTTTAACAGACTTCAGGAATGAATTCAACCAAAATATTCTAAATTTAGTGAGGGAATATAAAGAAATCAGAAAGAGCAGGTATTTGTTTATTTTATTGTTTTATAGTCAACAAAATAGTGCTATTTGTATAATTATTAATTAATTAATTATAGGGGTACGACTGGAAATCTTTTTCAAAAAGAAATTAAAGATTACGTTGACGAAAACGTGGTGCAGAAACTTCTAAACCGTCAACTCGCAGCTGTCAATATTTTGGAATTGACAAATAATGGAGGCATGGATACGTTAGTTGAGTTTGTTAAGGAAGCCATCCGCATTTCTTGGGATGGTAAAAACTTACCTGGTATAAAGGAGTTGGATACCATGACTAAAAATATAATTATCCCTTCCCGAAGTGGAAGTGATATAGTAAATACCCTAAAACAAGTAAGTTATTTTATTTATTTCGCACATCACGCCTTTGATAATAATATATTAATAAAATTAAATTATAGATTTAGGTGCGTTCTTATAAAATTATATGACAAAGAAGAATCATTAATAAATGATTTTATAAAATTTTAATAAAAAAATAAAATTGAGTTTTATTGAGTATTTCTTTTTAGTTTATTTAATTATATTCTTTTAATGGTATAGACTTTAATAATAATTAGCTTCAATCGAAAAATCACAAAAAGTTTTAAAAGTTTTGAATATCTGTTGAGATTCAATCATATTTGAATTTCTTTAACTTGTTGTGTTATTACCATTAAATAATCAATTATCTATATAAACTGTGTAAAGTTACTAATTTGGCTCTATTTTGATAATATCCACCTATAAAGAACTCATCTGTGCATTACCTAAACAATTATTGGTTGATCAAGTTTGTATAATACCAAATTTATAAAATTGTCTGATTAAATGATCGCGTAATTAAATGATCGCGTATATTAAATGATCACGTATAAGACCTATTAATTCCTAAAAAGTCAATTCAACCACCATTTTATTTAACCGCTATTTATTTGTACGTTTTTTTTTTTTGAAAAAAAAAAACTTTCTTTCTGAAAATTAGAGTCTTCCTCCTATACCGTTTGCCGTCGTGCGTAGTGTGTTATAGGAAAAGGCGGACTTGTTTGATTGATTATATGGGCATAAGCTTATGTTATATAGGCGTAAAACTTATATAATCAGTTTGATAACGCAATGAAAATCCTTTAATCAAGGGTTAAAATAGGCATGATGGGATATTCTCATATATCATGAGCTCTGTCTGTTCGAAATGTCATTTTATATATAATTAAGTAGGCTTAAGTCGTAAGTAACTTTTTTATAACATTGATTATTGGAGAATTAAGTGGCAAAAATAATTTTTAGTTTGTAAGACTTTAACTCCATACCAACTTTTGCATGCTTTGACGTTAATTTATTCCCTTAACCCTTGACCCACTCGTGGGTTAGATAGGTTGCTTTGCACTTCTTGCAGCCTATCTTCTAATGGGTTTTAGGTCCACGTTTGCCCATTTAAAATTTATTAAACAGGATGTCATCCGTCCAAACACATTGCAATGTTTGTTGATGAAGCTATGGTTGTCTAATAAAAGTTCGCTTTGCCTGGCAATTTATAGTGGATTCAATGGATCAAATTACAAACAACAATAATTTAGTCATATGAGAATTCCAGGCTAAAGAATAAGGGTGCATTGTCAAAGTTGAGAATATATTTGTATTTTTTTTTTAAAGCCGTCATTCTCATGAACTTTTTCATTGTATCCCTAAGTTCAATGATTTTGGTAATGATGAAACTGCAGTTGTTTATAGGGGTTTCCCGCCAAACTTCTGAGGTGAATTTATGTCTGGTGTTTTCGAATATACTTATCCTTTTTGCAATAGAGTCGTAGCGAGTCTTCTTAAAGCGTACCTGTGACACCCCATCCAACTTGGGCAGTGTCGCTGAATCTAAAGCAAGGTACCCGGTTAATCCTCAACTTTGGGTTGATGAGTTATGATTCTGGAGTATTAAGGCATAATGTTTTGACTTACATCACCAATTTAACTCATAATTCTAATTTATTGAATTAGTTTATTATAGATTTATTGATATTTTTTTTATCTGTTATATAATATTTAAACTAATGTATACTTTATCTGTAATTAAAATTGTTATTGTAATAAATAACCGGTAACTTAAATCTATTGAAATTAACTTTTAAATTAGATTACAAATTATTAAAATATTATAAAATTGAATTTAATGATATTTGATTGATTTGATATTTTTATAGATAATATCATTTTGATATTATTTTGATACTGAATTAATATTAAAATAATATTATATTGATATTGCATTTATTAAAAAAAAATCATTATTGTTATAACAATATCAAAATGATATCGCTTTCGTTATTTGTCAATATCGATTAGATAATTATAAAGTGATATCTTTACGATATCATATTGATATTGAATTAATGTTAGAACGATATCATATTAATATCGTATTTACTTTCTATTTTTCATTGTTGTTATAACAATATCGAAATGATATCGATTTGATGTTTCGTCAATATCGTTATAATGTCGATTAGATAATTATAAAGTGATATCTTTACGATATCATATTGATATTGAATTAATGTTGGAACGATATCATATTAATATCGTATTTACTTTCTATTTTTCATTATTATTATAACAATATCGAAATATCGATATGATGTCGATTTGATGTTTCGTCAATATCGTTATGATGTCGATTAGATAATTATAAAGTGATATCTTTACGATATCATATTGATATTGAATTAATGTTGGAACGATATCATATTAATATTGTATTTACTTTCTATTTTTCATTATTGTTATAACAATATCGAAATATCGATATGATGTCGATTTGATGTTTCGTCAATATCGTTATGATGTCGATTAGATAATTATAAAGTGATATCTTTACGATATCATATTGATATTGAATTAATGTTGGAACGATATCATATTAATATCATATTTACTTCCCATTTTTCAAAAAATTCATTGTTGTTATAACAATATCGAAATGATATCATTGCGATATCATAATGATATCATTTGCAAATCGATATCGCCACGATATTTATTTAACATCATTATTATATCAATTCGGTATTGTTTAAAAATTCAAGGTTTCTGTAAAGCCTGTTATCATTATCAGAAAAATTGTATATTTAAAAGTAAAAAATAATCACTTTTATTAAATTTAGCAGATACCATGATATTTTTAAATTGTATAATAATAATAAATCATTATTTTTATATATTTTTTAAAAAATTATTTATGTTTACTTTTAAAAAAGTTTTTGAATATTTTATTAAAACTAGATATAACTAAGAATTTTGTTAGCTATAATAAAATGAATATTATTATTAAAAATCTTTAGCTGATTATAGAAAAAAAAAGGAATCTGCTTTAATACTAAAAAAAAAATAATATTAAATTAAAATTAATATTTCATTTTTTGTTTAAGAAATAAATTATTGGAAAATATTTACTAGTAATAGTAAGTAATAATAGCATGATAATTATGCTGGAAATCTATACTTAGTCGTCGGTCTGGATGTGTGTCTCGCTACCGCTCCACCCACCTCGGACTCACGTCCTCGCAGTACCTACTTGGGCCTTAATGGCCCTGGAATCCCCATATATCCGCCACAATCTGGGACAACATATGGAACAAATATATATACCAAATAACTAGAAAACAATAGAAAAGGAAGGAATAACGGATATAATGAGAGGGTTGTCCCGGATGTGGCAGATGTGGCAGATGTTTCAGAAAAAATATGAGAGGACATCCCCCCAGAAAAAGTTTTATTTTTACCCCCAGATCCGCCACATCCGGAACATCTGGAACAAGTCAGGATTCCGTCTAATAATCTATTGGAAGCAGTGAGACAGCAAACCAGGTAAATTAGTAGGTAAGCCCCTAGAAGGTCTATAGAGCCAGTAAGACCAACCCCGTTCTGCCCCCGTCAGAAAAAATAAGTAATTGAACAATGGGTATTGAGAATAGAGCATAACAAGATAAGTTTAGAAGACAGTACTAATCCGTCTTCCTCTTTTTTGCCTCCTTAAGGCATTTATCAATACACTGTTTACACGCATCATCAGAATCTAAGATTTTCTGTCCAAGTTTTTTGCATTGCCGATTGTAAGCCGTCTGCTGTCTCTTAGCAGCGGTTTCTTTCTTTTTCTCCTTAGTCTTCTTCTTGATCATCCAGTCTATTCCAGTAAAAGTATTCTTATGCATACCACAAATTGTGCAGTCACCATGCAGCCGGTAACGCCCATTTGTAGTCATATCTTGTATTTCACTAGCCGTTTCAGTTTCCTTCTTGCACTTTAGGCAGTAAAAACGTGTCATTTTAAGATTTGAAGTCTAAAACCATTCCTTTAATTTGTTGTAATATGTCACACTTAGAGAATTACTATAAGTACTACAATCTCTCCGAGTACCAGCACGAATTCTAAAAGGTGAAGAAAGCACTACAACCTATACAAAAAGCCCCTAAAGGAAAAGTCAACAGAACGCCCAAAGGTAATTGTATGGAAACCAAATGCAACACATCAGGCAGATCTTGCAGAAATGCCAGTTGACCCCAAAGGATTCCACTATTTTCTCGTAGTGGTGGAAGTTGCAGGAAAGAGAGTTGATGCAGAACCCCTAAAGGATAAGACTGCAAATAGAGTTCTAAACGGGTTTGTCAAAATCTACAGAAGAAATCGTATTAAGCCACCAACACACTTGGGCAGACGCAGACTCCGGATCAGAATTCACTAACGACCAGGTACGTGATTTTTTCCCTGAACAGCCTAGGGGTAATGATGAGGTTCGGAGAGCCAGGAAGGCATAAACAGCAATCTTACGCTGAAAGAGCTATCCAAGCCATCCAAGAACCCCTTCTTAAACGAATGGTAGCACAGGAGTTGAAAACCGGGGTGACATCCGTGGAATGGTCAGAAGATTTCCATAATATAGTGAGTAAAGTAAATGAACTCTGGCAGAGAAATCCCCCAGACATTCCGACAGGATCACCCAAAGTGTCAAAAAAGACGGATCTCCTCTCTGAAGGAGCACGTGTCAGAGTCAAGTTAGATGAACCTATCTCAGTACTCGGTAATAAACTTCACGGAAAATTCCGTACAGGAGACATAAGATGGAACCCAAACATTCGTGTAATCAAAAAAATGATACTCTCACCCGAACAGCCTCCTACATATCTCCTTAATGGACCACATGGTCGATTAGGTGTATCCAGACGTGCATATACCCGAAAGGAATTGCAAGTAGTTCCTATTAATGAAAAGCCTCCACCTGACTCTGCGATAAGAGGACAACCCGAAAGATTTATTCCTGAGCAGATACTTCGGCATCGCATTAGAAAAGGTCAAGACCAGTATTTGGTTAAGTGGGAGCGCTATCCAGACACTGAGGCTACTTGGGAACCTGCTGACCGGTTGAAGGAGGATGTCCCTGACTTAATTCGCAAATTTTGGGAATAAAAAAAATAGAAGAATTAAAGGGTCTTATTTTTTATCCCTCGATTAGCATCAGGAACTATCGGGATAAAAACATTCTTCCCATCACAGGTAAAGGCTATATGTTCACGTGATTCATGGACATCATAATTGTAACGTTTCAGACACGTTCGGCTTAACCCAATTTCCCTATGCTTGTAACCACTTAAGACTGCAAGGTCCTCAGCGATAGCATAATCAGGGGTAAGTTTGATTGTCACTCCCTTTACCATGCCGAATGTCCTACCTGTTCCTGAAGCACCAGATATGTTATATGTAATACTCTTGTCAATATCCAACCCTAATTCCTCAGCAGCTTCTCTCTGAATAAAAGACGCATTAGCACAAGTGTCTGCTAAACACTGAATTGCTATTCCATTAACCTCCCCATCCAGTGCTAAAAGATCTTTAGTATTCTCTAAACGAGCTATGTCAATATCCATAGGATCATCTACCCCGATATCCTCTTCTTGTTCCTCCTCAACTAGGTCCTCCGGAATCTCGGTGACTTTTCTAGCAGACAATAACTCCTCCCGAAGAATCTCACGGAGTAATTTCCTAAAGTCTGCAGACCTTAACAGGCTTAATAAGTCATTCTTAGTAACAGCTTTTGCAGGTGTAGACTTGCTACCAGTAACTTTCACAGGAATCTTAACAGGGGTTGCTTTGCCTTTCAACGGCACACTAGAAGAAAGCTAACTGCCGTCTTATTTGGGGACGACTTAAGAAGTTTTGAGATACTCGAACCTACTTTTTTTTTGACCCAACACGAACCATATAGACATCACCATCTTTTTCTCTCAATTCTACCTTTTCACCAAAACTCGCAGTATCAACGTCCATAAGCATCATCATTAAGATCGATTTCGTCATCGTCGGGCCAAATCCAGATCATCACGTCTATCTTTAGCCTTCTGAAGTTGTTTTGTAAGTATTTTAGACGTCCCACGTTTATATCCCATAATAAGATCAATAGCATTTTGATGATCATCCAAAGTCCACTCAGGAGCATCAGGGTCATCACCAACATCACGATCTACATAACCATCATCCCAATCAGGATCCCGAGGATCCTGAACAACACGTCTCTGTGGTTTTGGTCGAACAGGTTTAATCTGCTGTCTATAGACTGGTGGATTACGAACTGGCCGAGCCTGTAATTGTTTAAATTGCACCTGAAAATTCTTGGTAAGTTCCTCAGCTTGAGCCTTAAGTAACTCTTGTAATTGTTCTTGAAAGTAACCCCAGATGACTTTGATGTCAGTACGACAGGTTCCTGTTTTCCTAACGGAGGTTGAGCTTACATCACTGTAATCTGCTTGAAGTCGTCGATTTCTATCTTGCAGAACCCCAAGCGCATTTCAGCCCTTCTCCGTTCTAAATTTCTCAGATGTTTAACCAAGTCATCAGGATTAAGATTACTAAACCTTTCTGCTTCAAAAATATTATCAGCCGAAAGACCTCTAAAGAACTGGTCGATAATAAGATCATCAGTTAGTTTTAATAATTTTCCAGCCCTCTTTACAGTTCTATAAAATACATCGACTGGCTCATTTTCCTGATAAAGACTGTTAAAACGGATACGTTTCTTTTCATCTAAAATAGTTGGGAATTGTGTTCTAAGCCAATAAAGTGCCTGATTAGGTTTAATACCTGGAAAAACTATAGAACGATTATTATTAGCAGCAACACCAGCATCTGCAGTAGCTAGAGCAACTCTATCTGTCGGACGAGCACCAGCTCTTCCCCAAGCTTTATCTCCACCTATTAAATCATGGGTAGGAATAAATGCTGCTCTAATAGTTACTAATGCATTAGCTGCATCTGTAAGATAAACACGCGCTTCAGACCCATTTACATAGGTACCTACATTCGGTCCTCCCCTGCACCTTCTGGTATCACTAATGCTACAAAAGCAGCTAAATTAGCTCCACCAGCTGAAGTGATACCAGAAAGTTCCCAATTTTTTCCTGTAATTTCTCGATCAAACCATTCAGCTGCTTCACCGGCCATGCAGCTTCTAAGTATACCCATAGCTCTTTTCCAAGACTCTGGTGGCCCTCCAGCAGCATATGGGTTAAGATTAATAGTATCAAGATAACCCATATAAAGCCTAACAAATGTATCAATATCATCAGTAGCTTTACCCTCAAAAATTGGCAATCCTATCGCAGTGGTAGCCATATCGTCTCTAGTGGATTGTTTAAAAGAGGTGGAGGAGGGTTCAATTGTCTAATTCGAAACCATTGTACCTGAATTCTAAGAGCAGCTATCTGTTGGAAAAGTCTATTCCTAAGTCTCCCTAATGTCTGAATCCCAAAACGCACCCTATTATTAGCATGTGCTAGCTGTACATTAACCTGTCCAAGTTGTGCATTAGCCCCAATACAAGTTGTCCTCCAGTCCGAGTAGCCCTCAGCCGCCAATGATTTAAAAGGATATTACCACGATTCACAGCATTTTGAGCCTCATTACGATCCCTTACCTGCGAGTATAATCTGCTTGTAATACATTACGTTCATGTCGTGCCTGATTACGTTCACCTATAGCCCGTCGACGAAGCTCTACCATAGTATCATAATCTCTTTGCAGGTTATGGTTTTCTTCTATAAAATTATCATTGGCAGCACGTATAATAACTAATTGACGTTCTAAATTAGTAAACGTTTCATCAAATGCATTTATCTTACCCTCGTGCAAAAACTAACAAATCTTTTGTAATACCAAGTTCTTCATGTTTTGCTTTACAGCGATACATTAATATATTAATAATATGTTTGATTTGATTATTTGCCTCCTGTATCTCTGAATCAACAGTTAAACGACCCCTGGTAGTCAATAAATTTGCATGAGCCTTTAGTATTCTAACTAATTCATCATCGTCTTCTTCATTAGCCAAGTGTGCAGGAGGCGGTCCAGTAGGTTCTGAAGGAGTATAAACTGGAATTGGTGTTGATGTCGACATAGTATTTAAACTAAGTTAGAATAAAATTCAAATGGATCTTTATGTATACAATTTGGATGAAAGTACACGACCGACTCAAGACAAGGCAATGAGTTTGCTCCATCATGGCCCTTTCGATTAGCCGTAGCAGGTAGCTCAGACTCAGGTAAGACAACTATGATCATTAATTTGTTAATGGGTGACAAGAAAGCAAAGGAGAATGGTAATCGGTATGTACTATGTGATGCAGTACTTTTAGTTGGCAGATATCTTGACGAGCCAAAGTGGGCAGTTGTACATGATTTTTTCGAAGAGGAGAAGATCCCATGCACTGCAATAACATGTAGTGAGATTCCAGAGATTGACTCCTTCGACCCTACTCAAGCTACTGTGGTAATCTTCGAGGATCTGATGGATGCACCTAAAAAAATCCAGGATCTTATCACTGGTTACTTTACACATGGACGACACAAAAATATTTCATGTATTTATGTAGCTCAAAGATTCTTTGCCATTCCTAAGGCTATTCGAGAAAATGTTAACTACATCTCACTGCATGGAGGTCAGCGGGAGCCTTACAGATACTAAGAGAATCATTCGCCTATATACAGAAGAATCAGAGTCATTAGCACCAGTAATTGATGATCTTACTTTGCAACGTGAATTTGTAGTGTTTGATTCAGACGGTCTAAAAGCGATCCACCGTCCATTCGAAAGAAGATGGGATACTAGTCTCAGTTCGATCACAGAGCAATCTCAGTTCAATCCTAGTTCAATCTCAGTTCAATCTCAGTTTGATCCAAGTTTGAACCCAGTTCGATCTCAGTCTGAACCCAGTTCAATCACAGTTCGATCCAAGTTTAGTCCCTACGCGGTCAGAAAGCTGTATCTGAAGCAAAAAAGGTGGACACTTGATTGAATTTGCTCGGGTATTTCCATCCCCTAAAGAGCGTCAACATTTACTTGTACCTGGTGTCTTAGCCAAGAATACAGATACCTGGATTAAATTTGTCTTTCGGGAAGCTTATGGACTCTCTGGTAAGACCCTAGGAGCTGACTTTCAGGACTTCTTAGCAAAAGTACAGGGTAGGACTGCAAAGACTGAAACTCTGAAAACTGAGAATGTGAAGGAGTTATTCTCCCGATATGAAGCCCTGAAGTCTAGTCGCCCTCTGGATAATAAAAAAATAATAGAAGGTATTGAAGTCCTTCTACAGATCTTTTCTAAGAGCCACATGGACCGTCGAGCATTACAAGTAGGGATTAATAGTATCTTGTGAGAATATCAAGTAATTCGTCTGCAGAAGCTCTAAGAATCATAGCACTTTTTTACGGCCTTCAAAGTCAATCCTTAACATCTTAGCCTTCAACCCTATTGCTCCTAAAGCACGAGAAGCAAAGTTCTTAGTCATTGGATTACTTATATGATTTACATAGTTCTCATAGAATGTAGTAAAGGCTCGTCAATACCATCTGGATATGTATCTCTTAGAAATTGATATAAAGCAATTTCTCCACTCGTCACAACCTACGCTATAAGCTGTTCTGAAGCCACTTCCTAATATCTTCATATGGCTCTCCATCCATAATTTTCATATCCAGTCTTTGTGTAAACAATTGTGTAAAGTCCACATTACTTCCCCGACGAATGATCTGAACTAACTTATTCCTAGCAAGTCCCAAGGCTTGTAGAGGGTCATTCTCATTACTAATCTTCTTTATAATCTGTCTGTATAACACGCTGGATAATCCTCTATGTGCTGTTTTTGGAGTGATTACTCCACAGTTTTGGCACTGGTTTATTACG
Organism: Rhizophagus irregularis; assembly: GCF_026210795.1. Classification (NCBI taxonomy): domain Eukaryota; kingdom Fungi; phylum Glomeromycota; class Glomeromycetes; order Glomerales; family Glomeraceae; genus Rhizophagus; species Rhizophagus irregularis. Next base: position 3,376,936 of record NC_089455.1, read on the forward strand.
ATTGATGTTGACATGGCTATCTTTCTTTATGTAAAAAAGAATTATTCAAAATTAAGTAACTATTCGGAGCAGTCCTTGCACAACTTGTCCGTTAAGTCACTTGGGCTTACAGGCATGAGACATTCCCTACACAACTCAATATTAAGCTCTGCAAGTCTCGGGGTATGGTCCTCCAAAGTTCGTGGATGACCGGAAGGACCAGAGGAAGGCGTTCCGTTAGTCGTATCTTGCTGTAAGATAAAATCATCATATTCATCTTGGTCAGCCTGAATAGCGGCCCTGATTTGTTGTATATCATTGAAAGTTAACCGCTGCCCATCAAGATTTTCCTCATTATAGCGTGTTTCATTGATGATTTCATAATTGCGCCTCTTCTTCATAATGGACAAGGTAGTAATCCTCAACTACCTCATAGTCACTCTCAATCAGTCTATGATATGTTCTAGTACCACGTCGAACATAACGTCCTGTATCTGTATTTAAATATACAGGTTGCTCTTCAGGTGGAGGTGCAGTTTGTCTACGGACAAGCCTTCCATCAATATAATCATGGGATTCCATAACTATTCGATTAAAGGTATCTCCACCGATAATAATTGGACGTCCAGTTATAGGGTTAGCTATATAAGGGTAAGACATGTCTTTTTTCTGTATGTGTCTACATACCTAATAGTTTTCTTCAATTTACAATAACCAAGTGACATGGTCATCAGTCCTTGTCGAAAAAAAATGCAAGGATACCTGATGATAAAGTTACATCGGTCATCAATCCTTGTCAAAAAAATGCAAGGATACCTGATGATAAGGTTACATGGTCATCAATCCTTGTCGAAAAAAATTCAAGGATACCTGATGATAAGGTTACATGGTCATCAGTCCTTGTCAAGAAATATGAGGATACCCGATAAATAAGCTACTCCTGTTGAGTCCATTCATTCCACTTCCAGTCCAGTCTCCAAGGATCGCCTCCCCATCTTTGTTCACTTAATGCACGCTCTATGGTTTCCCTCTCGGGTCCACGACCATCCCATTCCTAAGCATTTTCTCCATAATATAAAGCTGATCCTCGGTGAGGCGGTCTATCCATCTTTTATAGAAGTCGTTTACATCTTCAAATGATATCCAGTCAATATTCCCTTTTTCAAACGGCTTTCCAAGAGCTTGGACATGCCCAATTGTAGTAGCGTAATTTTTCCATCTCTTATATGCTTCTTGACGAACTTCCTGCCACCACACACTATCTACTTTACTCGCTGCAATAAGGTCAGTATCTGGGATCTTTGCAACAATGCGTTCGACTATTTCTACTGGTAATCGGTCCAACATGATGTTATGTTACTTATACTATAGCCATCTTCAATTACTGTATGCCCATTACAAATGGATAAAAAATATAAACTAAATTCGTACAGGAGCCGCTTATGCAAGAAGTTCTGCTAAGGTTTTCTCAGCCTCGTTTTTAGTAATAGCTCGCTTTGGGGGACGGTTGATAGTCCTTAGTCGCATTATAATACAATTCGAAGAGGTACTCTTGTTATCGTTAAAAGAGCCTTTGTTTTACCAGGACATTCACGAATCTTTGCTATCTTAGCAGTATATGCTGCATTATCTGGGAAGAGTTTTCTGGCCACGAACTTCACATATGATACAGGAGAATTTGCCGTCTGGATTCGCTTGATATACTTCACATGATCCTGGACAAGGTAGCTGGTTTTGCTAAACCCAGATACTAATGCGACTACTATAGTGTCTTTCAATGCACGGATAATCTTGAGGACAGTTTCATCAGAGACAATGGTGAACTGATTGTGTGATGCATCATAAATAACTTTATCACTAATGCTGTCAGTGCTGTTAATAATGCTTGCTAATTCGGTATATGTTGACATGATTCCTTATACTTTTTTGTACTTTGTAATAAATAGGAATCTTCAAATTGACTTTACATTCAAGCAAGAAAAAATATATATACCTACTGTAAATCCAACCGCATTCTTGGCAATCAGCGTCCAGATAACCTTGTTTGCATTTTTCACATGGCAGTATCCTGCGGTTTCAAACTTGAGAGCTTTCAATGCTTTGGATGCATTTTCTGGACAAGTGATAAGTGTAGGACTACTCGGCTGTTCCTCTAGAATAAATCCATCTGTATGGATGCGTCGTACTTTATCCTTATATGGTTCTAATAACTCTGAAGTCGTCTTCCGTCCATGTGCTAATAAGAATGGAGCGATCCTAGGATACTCACCCTTGAAGGGACTACCTGGGTTTGTGAACTGGAATCGCCACTGGTCAGATCCTACTGGTACGATGGAGCAAGTGCGTGGCCTTCTGGAAACTTCGAATGGATCTGTTTGATCTGCGTTAGCTTGTCTTGTAATTGCGTTTCCTCTGGCAGAGCGCTCCCCATAGTGTATTGAGAATCTCTTTGCAACACGACCGGCCACGCCACCCTGGTTCTTTATATGAAGAGAAAGTGGACATACTCACCAAATATTACAGTCCCAGGAATTCTTGCTTCTCTGTCATATATCAAGGCATTTGGCTTTCCATCCTGGATTAACTGTATATCGAGTCCAAGTTTCTTTGCTCGTTGTAAGTCAATGAATGTATAGACTCCCCTCTTATTCTGTCGGAAGAGAATGTCATTACCACTTACCTTGCCTTCTGGGCGCTCCCCTGGGAGCTAGCACGAAATAATCCATACAAGGCATAACCTCTATGGTCTACAAAGTCTTTGAGTATTTGAAACTTACCTTGTCGGATTGGAAAGTTTGCATTTGATTGCTGAATACTTGGATACAAACTTGTCACGTCGTATTGCCTTCCATAGCCCTTCCATTCATTGTCTGCCCAGATAAGACCTCCCATCATTGCATCACTTATCCACTCTGCTTCGACTGGGTCAAGAGGATCATTGGCTGGAACCCCTACACTAAACCGTTCAAAAAGCCAGAGTGCAGTTCTCTTGTACGACCAGTTGTGGTAAGATAAGTCGATTCCTAGACCGAACTTCTTTGTAGCCTGTAGGAAGGAATCCCGCTCTTCATGGATCCTCTGGTATGTTTCCTCAAGTGTTTCATATATTCCAGTTTTACAATTCTTCTCGATAGGGATGAAGGAGTAACTATCAGAGTTCTTACCTTTCTGAAACTGTCCAACTGTAAGAGACTTAACTGTCTTACCATTGTATATTGTTACTACATTATTAACCCCATCTTCACGATAAACAAAGGGAGACTTTTGTTTTCTATCTAATTTGCTAGGGTGGAGTCTTCCGGGATTCAGTGCAAGAGAGTAGTGGCCTTCAGACAGGATAAGTGTTGCACGTCTGTCAGATTTGCTCTTGGAAATTCGAGTGGAATCCCCTACAATATTAAGTGCAAGGCTTCCTGCAAGTTGTTCAACCTTATCCATATATGAGACTGGAACTGGAGCATCACGATTGAGACCTAATGCCTTTTTGATATACTCGGGCTTTTTGATTGACTTTGGCATTTTAGAGAATGTGCCGTAGATATATTTCAGGCATTCATACAGGCAATCATTTAGCTCCCCGTTGCAACCCCCTGCAACCGGTGGGGGCATCTCTCACATAAATTATGAATCGTTCAAAATAATCAGGGTCTGCATCATCCGGTAGTTGTGCTTCGTCGTAGTGGTCCAAGAGTGAGAAGAGGCTGGCTGGTTGGTTTCCTGATGTCCATCCACCGGGTTTCCAGTTTTCATAGGGAAGCAGAATCTGAAATTTATGTGTCGGATACCGGGATTGGAGTTGCTGTCCAAGTCTGGCAATAGCTCCTCTAGAAAATCTTGCGCCTGAATACTGTAGTTCTTTGATATCTGGTCTTGTAGGCAAAGCACGTGCAATTTTTGAATAGGCCATTTGATATAACTATGAATTGTATTCAATTGTAATATAGGTTTTTTATATAAAAAATATAAGATAACTAAGAGGCGCTTATCTTATTAAAAGGAGTCAATCATATCACAGGCCTCATCAATATCCAGCTCGTCTACAAATCCATTAGCGGCTTCCCATTCACGTTCCATATCAGTTTTTGGACGTTCCTCTGGGATTTCTCGTGCCTTACCCTTATTCATCTTCATAGTTTCATAACCGGAGGTGGTAGGGATAATCTCGGCATCATGATCCTCCTTATATGCTCTTATTAGATCTGCGAGTTCTTTACGGCTAGGTGTTTTAGGTAAGTACCCATTATATTCTATCCAGTCCTTGAAGCGGTCTACTACCTCCCTAAGGTAGTACTGGTACTCGTCCTCAATACGTGTTGTGGGACATTCCTCTACTTCAAACGCGAGTATTTCCCAGTCATAGTTGTCTGACACGTCTTGGTATTTTGTTTAGCCCATAAATCCTTACCTGTATTGTGGGATCATTGAAGACCTGGTCCTTTGAATTCTTGACCCATGGCTTACGATCCCATCGGTGCCTTTCATGCCAAGCCCAGTGTGCTCGAGTACCTTCCTTTGGTTCGGGGTCCCAGTCAACTTCTAGTTCTGTGTCGGGTTCCGGGATAGGTTGCTCTTTAGGAGCCGGTTACAGGGTCAGGGGCAGTGACAGATGCAGAAAATTCTGCGGGAGGACTCGGGTTGTTCTTCAGGAGCCGGTTCTGGGTCAGGCTTAGTGACAGATGCAGAAAATTCTGCGGGAGACTCGGGTTGTTGTTCAGGAGCTGGGTTCGCAGTTGTAAAATCTGAGTCGATAGCAAGTCATCTAAGACGTCATAGTCATCAACAGCTTTAAGTGCAGGTTCTTCAGCAGGCGGCTCATCTTCTTGATCAGGTTCCTCATCAGATAGATAACAGTCTGAGAAGCTATCTATAGGTTCATCAGTATCTGACTTTATAGGAGCTGGAGATTCCTCAGGAATAGGATCCTCATTGATGACAGGTGCGGGTTTTACCTTGGCGCAATGAGGCTTTAAGTGGTACTGGTGGTGGAGTCTTTTTGGTCTCTTCAGTAGGCTTCTTCTTGACAGGAGCGGGTTTTTCCTCAGCAGGTTTCTCTTGTACGTCTTGTGGATTATTAGCAGGAATGCTATATATATTTGCCAAGAACTTTTCTAAGGCTTTGGGATCAGATGCGGGCTTCTCGGGAGTTTCTACATCTATTCCTTCTATATTGATTTCATCTGTTTCGTGGATCCATTTTTTGGTGAGAAACTTTTTGTAAAGGTCCTCCCTAGATATGCTGTAAACTCGTGGTGTTGTCTTACCTACACGTATTTTTCTGCTATTTATACCCAACTCATTTGATAGGATTCTAGAAGCGTTTATCTTTGATAGGGGTGTAATGCAATGAGTTTCGCAGTATGAAGTATATACCCTATAAAATTCTTGAACAGGTAGGTCGGTTATATGATTTTTTACTATGAGGTAAATGTCCTTTATGAATTGAAATAGGGGTGGGAGAGTTGATATGATGTGATCCTGCTTAGATGTTGTCGTAGGTGGTGGATTCCCATTGAAGTGCAGGGTAAGCGTCTGCAATGGCTCTCAAGTAAGCATAGAATGCCTCACTGGCACCTGGGTATTTCATAGCGTCACTGAGTTTTTTAAAGTAGTTGAGGTCTCCCTTGCGGGATGGTGACACATCCAAGAACACTGTGCGCCTATCGTCATTATCCACTCTGAGAGCATTTTCGTTGGTTAGGACGATAGTAGACATAAAGTTTTTATAATGTGTTGGTGTCTTGTATTTTTCATGGATTTCCATTACGTCACTCGTTACCTTATCCTTTAAAGAGCGATACAGATTATTCCACTGGCTTTTTCCGTGGGCATTTCTCGAGAAGAAGAAGAATCTTACCCTGTAATTGCCCATTGAAAGCTTCCACGAATCGTCTCGGGATCGCTGGTCTTATAAACGAGTTGAGTGCCTAGGACGCTGCGCTGAATGAAATCTGTTATAATGCCTTTGCCCCAACCCTGTCCAGATTTCAGGTAAAGGATCGAATACATTTTCCTTCCAGCTGCCACACCGGCCAACCACTTTATGATATACTCAGTAAGATTCCAATCGCCTGAACACCAGATATCCTGAATGTGGGAGAAGATAAATTTAACCGCGAGGTGGGTTGTAGATTCAAAAGTGGATATCGGACGCAGGATATGGAGGAATCCTGGAAAGATATTGAGATAAAGTTGGCCACCTAGTTTAAAGATACGGGATTTTTGAGGGTCACAGGTAGCTACACATACAGTACTATATTCGATCATAAACCATTTGTTGATATTAAATTCAACCTTTTGTGAAGGACCCTGTTCAGATTGTGTGTAAAAGACTTTGGTAATTGGACGGATAAGTTTATTAATATTTTTATCAGGGATGTGCTCGAGGTTTTTGATTTCTGATCGCCACATGAAGACTCCATGTGGGTTGGAGCGGTGGGGATAAAGTAACTGCAAAGATAACCTTTAGCTTGATTGAGATCCCTCATATTCTTTGCAGCGTTAATGAGCCGTTTAAGCTCATCAATACTAAAAGCCTTCTTCTGTTCACCGAACTTGGGGATAACTTGAGCTTGAGTGCTAGTTTGGGCAGTCATTTTTTGTTCTATCAAATCGAGTACTAATTTATAGTTACCTAATCTTCAATTGCCGAATATTTTTCCAAAGATCTGCACTCCTACCAATTTACCCTCCTGTAGTCCTATGGTCCTGCGATTCTGCGGTCCTCTGGTTATATCTGGTTATCTTCTAGGGGTAAAAAAAAAAACTATAAACCACGAACCTTTACGACTGCTCTAAATCTTCCCTTCCCCTTTTTCAAACTACATATATCTGAAATCCAAACCGCTCAAGAGCTCCTTTTACTATAGTTAGCTTTTTTCTAGTGTCCGTTAACTCTTTACAAGCCTTTTGATACGCCTTCCATTCAAGTTCACGGAGGGTACCCTCCTCCTCCAATGATTGGCCAAGAGCATCGTTTGCTTTTTCCTTCTTTTCTACTGCCCTGTCGTATGCCTCCTCGGCTTTTTTATGCCGCTTCCAGAGTACTCGTTCAGCTTCGGCTTTCCAGATTGGGCTGACTTCTAAAAGACGTGGCCCGAAATTGCTACTTGGAATGTGTTCCAGGATATGGCCTACAAGTTCAGGAATTACTGATACTGCGTGCGGGGTATACATGTTATCTGTCCTTATAGGTTACTTATGGTATACCCATTGTTCAATTACTTATTTTTTTCTGACGGGGGCAGAACGGGGTTGGTCTTACTGGCTCTATAGACCTTCTAGGGGCTTACCTACTAATTTACCTGGTTTGCTGTCTCACTGCTTCCAATAGATTATTAGACGGAATCCTGACTTGTTCCAGATGTTCCGGATGTGGCGGATCTGGGGGGGTAAAAATAAAACTTTTTCTGGGGGGATGTCCTCTCATATTTTTTCTGAAACATCTGCCACATCTGCCACATCCGGGACAACCCTCTCATTATATCCGTTATTCCTTCCTTTTCTATTGTTTTCTAGTTATTTGGTATATATATTTGTTCCATATGTTGTCCCAGATTGTGGCGGATATATGGGGATTCCAGGGCCATTAAGGCCCAAGTAGGTACTGCGAGGACGTGAGTCCGAGGTGGGTGGAGCGGTAGCGAGACACACATCCAGACCGACGACACTTAAAGATCTATTAATAATAAAAACTTATACAATAATAAGAACGAAAGGAAAAGAAGAGAATAATGCCATTTAAAACAATAAAGAATTTGTTTAGCTGGTCTAAACAAAAACTTACTGCGCTAACGTCAATTAACAAAGAAAAAGAAACTGCAAGTAAATTAGAATTGGAAGAGGGAGAACTTGAACAACTCCCCAAAACTTTCCCAAATGACAATCAGGACAACAACAAGACGCGTACACAACAGACAAAGACTAATTATACACAATCAAATGACAATCAGGACAACAATAAGACGCGTACACAACAGGCAAAGACTAACTATACACAACTAAATGCAAATGTATATAACAACAACAACAACGTGGAGATTAACAACACATTCAATTTAACGTTTATGGGACACAACATTAACGGGCTGGGCCCAGATCATTCCAAACTTAACTTACTAACGGAATATTGCTCAAACAAGGGAGCCGACATAATAGGTATATGTGAAACAAACAGAGATAGAAAACACGGTGAATATTGGAATAAGCAAAGCTTAGTATACACCTCTTTCTGGACTAATAAAGACAATAAGATAAAAGGATCCGGAGTGTGCATAATGATCAATAAGAAATGGGAAAAACACATTGGAAAAATTAGAAGATTGGGTGCATACTATATAGAAGCTTGGTTGTTCTTTAAGAATTGCACGCTCATAATAGGTGTAATTTATTTACCACCATCGACACGAAAAAACAAAACAGTCTTCACAAACTACATTAAAAAAGAATTCACTAATCACAGCAAGAAAAACAGGTATTACGTTTTGATAGGAGATCTCAATTCATACATGGATAAAACATTAGATTATAGTGGCCAGGACCCCGGATATCTCCAAAACAGGTCATAAGTCACACTTTCGGCAGATTGGCCCATTTTTCAGGGGTAACAAAAAATCGTTTTTTGTAAATATCTCGGCATCCAGTGGTCCAATTTTGATGAACTTTTTTTTAAATTGTAGAGCTAAATGAGGGCTACAAAATAAAAAAAAAGTTCATTAAAATTGAATTACTGGATGCTGAGATATTTACAAAAAACGATTTTTTGAGTTTCAGCAAAAAGTGGTGTTTTTGGCCAAAAGTCCATTATGACCTTTATATTAGATATCCGGGGTCCTTAGTGGCCCATCCAAACTCAGAAAAAGACCTTCAAATATTATTACATGGCTAGACAACGCCTTCTTTACAGACACATATAGGAAACTAAATCCCAAAAAGAGATGTTTCACATGGAAAAATAAGAATACATCAACCAGAATTGATTACATTTGGGCAGACCCCAAGCTCGAAGCTAACATCAAAAAAAGCCACATATATCAATCGGTTGACATTACAGACAGTGATCACAACATCACACTTGCAGAAATCTCGTTCACCAGTATAATAGTCACTAACAATAAAGGAGGCAGAAGAGCGGAAAAAGGCTCAACACGCATCGTATATAATTATGAGAATACCACCAACGAACAGTGGAATGCATATGAGAATTACCTTAAGATTTTTCTGGAAAAACACAAGGCCTTTGGATACATAGAAACTCACAGACATAATGAAAATACACTGAACAAATTGTGGGACATTATATGTAATTGTGTACAACAAGCCGCACTCAAACACATTCCACACAAAAAGATAGGTGGGGTCAAAACCAATTTTAATAGAAACTACAAAGAAATCGAAGATTCCTCTAAAGAACGTAAAGACCTATTATATATTAGAAGCATAATGAGGAAATTATATAAAAATGAATTAAAGGGAATAGAACTACTTAACGCATCGAAAAGAATCAAATCATTCAACTAACGCTATAGAACTGATATAGCAGAAATAACGGAAAACACAGACTGGAATATATGGAAGTGTGAAACGAGAAATTGGTTGAAAATAGTGAGAAGAGTGATTAAAACAAAGGATAAAGCGATTAAAGAAGCATCAATAAAAAAAAGGATTGAGGAAAGAAATAGTATGATCACTAAGGATCAACGGAAAATGATTAATAGCATCTTGGACAAGAAATATTCAAAAATCAGCCTAGATAAAGTGCGTATACTTACGGACGTACAAGAAGAAATACTGCTGAACTCTAAAGAGGAAGTTCATGCAGAAGCGATCAATACATATTCATCCCTATTCCGTTCACGAAATCATAAGTTTGAGAACCTTCCAGAACCTTGGAAAGAAATATATGAACCACGGAAAGACATAGACCCAAAAATATACGAACATCTAGATGACATTCCGACAGAACAAGAATGGTATGAGATGCTTGAAACCATGAATGACAAATCAACCCCAGGGATATCCAACATTAGCTATAAACTAATCAAAAAAGCGGGTGCAAAGATCAATGACTTGTTCAGACAATACACGGGGTTATGTTATTTACTGCAAAACATACCGTTGAAATGGAAAATCTCACAATTATATTCAATTCCTAAGACATATGACTGGGATTTCAACTTAGCGAGGACAAGGCCAATCCTACTTATCGAATGCTTACGTAAATGTGCAGTTAAAATCATCACAAAACGCTTTGGAAATATACTTAGCAAACACGCCATTCTGAAAGGGCCGAATTACGCAGGATTACCAAGAGAATCAACATCGGCACCACTAGCAATAATAAATGGCATCTTGGAAGATGCGTGTGATAAAAACAAGACTTTATGGATAGTAGCCCAGGATATGGCGAAGGCTTTCGACAGTGTTGGAATGATTCTCCTTCAAAAAGCCTTAGAAAGAATAAGATTGCCAACATCTACCACTAATTTTATTATAAACATTTTCAAGAACAGGAAAATCAAAATCATCACGGCATACGGCTTAACTGATACATTCACCGCAAGCGACGGCATAGACCAAGGGGAAGTGATCTCACCCTTAATATAGAGAATTTTCTATGATCCCCTGCTTCACAGAATACAGGAAGATGAAGCTTTAGGATACTGTATGGAGATGAAATGGCCAGATAACGTTACTAATAACAATAAACGGAATATAATGATACAAACCACTGCGTCAGCCTATGCAGACGACACTCAATGGATTGCTAAAAGCAAAGATGAAGCAAAAGCAATCTCACTAATCGCGGATGAGTTCTTTGATATTAATGACATAAAAATTAATGAGGAAAAAATGGAAATCATTGTTGTAAACCCAGAAGAGAGAAACGAAGAGGAAAATTTCTTAGAGATAGGGAAAAACAACAATAAAGTGTTAGTTAACAAAGGATCAGTTCCAATTCGAATTTTGGGAGTTTGGTTTAAGGTAGATAAAGGTGATAAATACACAGAGGATATAGTTAAGAAGGAAATTTCAACAATAGTGGGAGCGATTAAACACAAACACATAACACATGCGCAAGCGATATACATTATCAATACCGTATTACTCCTACGCCTAGAATATAGACTTAAAACAACCGTTTGGGAAGACAAGAAATATGAGGAGTTTTTCAAGCCGGTAATGCAAATAATTAAACACAAAACACGACTCCCCAGAAACTGCCACGATAATATTCTTCTCCACTCAGCACAAGGCAAATTAAAGAACCTGTGGAGAAACCAAGTGGCAGCACAGATAACGGAATTTTTAGTTGCCATTAATTCCCGATCAAAACAGGCTGACATAATCAAGATGAGATTAAAAAAGGCACAGTTAATCTTGAACATATCGTCATGTGTTCTCTTGATGGAACCGGATGTCACAGTTCCCAACAAAATGCCGAATAATCACGCTTATAATGTAATGAGGAAAGCACATGATTACTTATTTAAATTTCACCCACTATCAGACAACAAAGAATGTGACATACCATTAATAGGTCCGAATGTAAGAAATTTTGTATACCAACAGGCACTGAAGATGCACACGAAAGATAAAGAACTTATTATAAGAAAAGCGGCATCTATGTCAATTTATGGTGCATTACAGCTGGTTAATCAAGATGCTTCAGATACAGTCACATGGCAACAGATTTGTGACGTCAATAAAAGACCAGCTAGGGGAAAAATTCCGAGATGGTTCACTTTACTAGCGGAACTCATACAGAAGGCATCTTATTTAAAGGATTTCTGTATGACAGAGAGGACGCCTTTTAATTCAGAAAATTCCTTAGAACATGAAGGAAGTGATTTAGAAAATGCACAGGCATTTAGAATGTTAAAGAAACCTCCATCCATAGATAACAGAAAGAAAGAATTCGTCCACATGCAGCAGGATCACACACTAACATTTGGACAAATTAATAAAAAACATCAAACTGGCAAACATACAATACAACACTGGGTTATAACAGACAGTGAGCAGAAAATGGATAATGAAAAGCCATACAAAATAATTAAGCGATGTGGAGGTTGTTCACTAAATGATAGAAGAGTCAATAAAGAAACTCATGGCTGCTATTTTAACAAAGACCGCCTGTTATTGACTTGTATAAATAGAGTACCCAAATACCGAAATGATCCAGATACTAGAATAGTAAAAGACATTATAGAAAATAGAAATTATTCACTTCCACAACAAACTGTAGAACATAGTCTTGTGGGTATACAGATTTCAGACTATGATATGGCCTTAATCCAAAACACATTGTTAAACAATGAAGCCATACAACAGCATACAACATTATTACAACAAATAAGACTGAATTTCGTCCCACATGATACGATTAACATATACACAGATGGCTCACTAACAAATCATTTTAACAACAGCTCTAACACATTTACAAAACTCATGGGCACAGGTTGGGTAATATTGAATAATAAAGATGAAGTAATATTAGAATGCAACAGTTCAATCACAGATTGGCCTTCATCCACACGTGCAGAACTAGGAGCCATTCTGTCAGCCATATTAGTTTTACAGACAGGACAGAAAGCAAATATTATTACAGACTCACAAGCTGCCATAGATAGTATTAATCACACAAGAACAAATCTAACAAATGGTAAAAACAAAACTCGAACATGGTGCAAATGTAACAACTATAGTATAGTAAGTAGTATAATTAACCTTATTGATAGTAAACAGTTAGAAATAAAGTTGGTAAAAGTTAAAGGTCACTCAGGAGTCAAGGGCAATGAAGAAGCAGATAGGGTGGAAAAAACAATACAAAGAAACAAACTTGCATCAATATTAAAGATTTACAACAAAAGGATTTAATATATGATATCTACTGGAATGGCAAAAGAGTTGACAGAAATATCAGAAAATTTATAGATAAATTGTGTGAAACTACATTAGATGCTGCATGGTCCCTCAACCGCACACATAGATCAGTCTTTTCAGATACAACTGACACAATAGAAGAAGAGGTTCTTGACACCGTTTAAAAAAAATACAGGGGGCACCAACTGTACAACATCACTAACAAATGACAGATTCATCAAACACTTGAAACTTTTAAATTGTTTGCTCCCAACTCTAGAAATCATGAAGGAAAGAAGATATGACTTATATGGAAATGTAAAATGTAGGTTTTGTCTTGAAGAAAATGAAGATGATGATCATATGATATATTGTCAACAGCTCAGTAATAAGTGGACAATTGTAGCTGACAACACTGTATGTAAATGTAATCAAATAATTAAAAATTTTTTATTACAAGAAAAACATATTCAATTAAGTCAAGAAGACACACAACAACTGCTCTCATGGAATAACAACTTCTTTGCTAACACAACTGCTGTTGATTTGAATATGCCTATTCCCTATGTTCACTTAATGATAAAAAGTTTTTTTCCAAAAGGAAAATACAAGGAACTCAAAACCATTGTTAAGTCAAAGAGAATAGCATTAACTATTGCAGCCCTTTTCTTGGAAGTATTTGTTAGTGAATTTTACAATATCATCTGGCAACCACGTTGTAAGAGCAGTAGCAGAATGAACATACTAAAGGCATAAAAAAACAAGATTTAAGGAAAAGGCCATTAGCATATCAACGCATTGCATACAATCGGATTCTAACTATACAAACAGAAGAGGTAAAAGACGTTTGATTTGGAAAAAAGAAAAATTTTGAAACATAATGAACAATGGTCAATAGCATTAGAAAAAACAAAACAATACATTAACTAATTTATTAGAGTAAAGGGAACAGGGTACTTTGGAAGGTATATAATAATACAAAAATATACAAATATAATATAACCTTTCTTTTTTTTTTTATCTAGAGGGTAGTGAAAGCATTTACTTAAGCTTTATGAAATAGTGATCCTATATAATTTAATAGCTACTATTGAAGGATATAGGTGAATTTCATAAGGTAATGGTAGGGCACAGAAGCAATCTTATGGATGGGGAACTGGTTTGGAATTTTAATAAATTAGTTATATAACATATGTTTTTGCATTCCTACATATAACTAATAAACTCACAAATTGCACTACCTTGGTTAAAAAAAAGGAAATCTATACTTAAAAATATAATTGTAGTATTTAAAAAAACTTTTAACACTTTAAAAAAATAAATATCTAAATAAAAAGTTATATATAAATTTATATATATTTTAGAATTATTTTTTTTTTCTGTAAATATTTTTTCATTTAGTTATTATTTCTTTTTTTTAAAAAATTCCTTTTTTTATAGCAATTATTTTTATATTTTCTTTTTATTTATTTTTAAAGTTTATAAATTATCAAATTTTCTTAATAAAAATCAATAATGGAATCAATAATATTATATTAATTATTTTAAAAGATTAAATTTTATATTTAAAATTAGTATAATTTTAAGTAAATAAAATTATCAGTCTATGGGTAACTAATATTTTTGCCTTTCTTTTATTTAATAATTATAATTTATTATTCTGCGAAAAAAATATTTGCTATTTTATATAAACTTAAGGAAAATTTTTTTGTTGAATTTAAAATATAGTTAAAACTAAATATTAAAGCAATGACACAAACTATTATAGTTTTAATGTTTCTTTTATAAAGTTATATGCTTACAATGATTACATTTAATTTATCAATATAAATTAATTTTTAATGGAACATGATATATTAATATCTATTATAAGAAAACTAAATATTAAAGAAATGACACAAACTATTATAGTTTTAATGTTTCTTTTATAAAGTTATATGCTTACAATGATTACATTTAATTTGTCAATATAAATTAATTTTTAATGGAACATGATATATTAATATCTATTATAAGTTGGATATAATTTGGAAAGGAATGGCATCAGTTCTTTTAAATGGTCTTCTCATAAAGTTTTCATGAATTTGATAGAAGCTGAAAAGCAAATCATTTCTTACGATGCAAGTTGTTTGAATATTGTTTTATCCTTCTATATCCAAGACATTTCATATATATTACCTTGACGAAGATCATTATTACCTAATCAAACGAACAATAATTTAAAGTTATATAATAAAGACATTTAAAAAGAAGTTAAAAGATCAATTATTGTAGAGAAAGTTTTTGTCTATTTCCGCTACTTGGTACCTATTCAGTAGATTTATCTTTTCGATACCTTTTACCTAATTTATTAACTTTTTCCACAAACATTGCTACACCAGGTATAACACCTTCTGAAAAGAAATTATTACTACCTCCTGGACTTTCATTTCCATACGATAAAGGTTTATCTCCAGTTTTTGTCATCGTATCCGTAATTTTGTCAATAGGTTCTTTCTTAAATTTTGAATACTTTTCAATCATCCTCAATTCTTCCGTTAAAGTATCATAACGGAATTTCATTCTGATCTCAGGAACGTTTGTTTTGTGAATATCTAATTATTTATAATAAAGCAAAAGGATGAGATTATTGGTTCAAACAAAATATGCATTTATCCACGATACTCACAATTTCCATCTGGCCCAGGTAAACGCCAATCTTTCCCTAACCAATGTTTCTTGACTGCCATTTCAAATCCACTTTGTATAACCGAATTACGTGCAAGTTCACACATATCTGACGCCGACAATTTCCAAATCTTTTAAATTTCGAATATGTGATTAGATTTCAATAAATAAAGATTGTGATATCTTAAATTTTAATGTACCTGAGCAGCAACACTATATTCTTCTATCAGTGGTTCCTTTGTGAAATGGAATTGTAGCGGGTCATCTGTACTCAAACTTATATTTAAGCCTTTTTGAAAGAAACTCAAGAATGGATTTCTCTCATAATTTAAAAATAATGCATTGTTTGATAAAGGCGACATAGCAATTCCAATCTGTTTAAGATAATAAAGATATTGCAATGCAGGAACTTTACGCAACAAAATACCGTGAGATATGGATTGTGACGTCAGGAAAGCAGAAGTTAAATGATCAGTATCACCAGCTTCACCAGCATGGGGTCGAAGAACGAATGTATCTAAATAAAAAGAACACTGTTAAATGATAAGTACAAATATTAAATAATTTAAATAATATATAAATAAATCTTACTAAAGCCTCTAGCCTTTCTCCATTGATTCAAACTGACCATATTTGCGAACATATAATATAAATAATAAGAATATGGCGGATTAAGGCCAGTATTCCACTCTTTCGGGCATGGATACTTCTTGTGTATGCGACGTTCTGCTTTAGATTCATCGTCCACACTATCGAATCCTACCACGCGTTGAAGGAAAACATGTAACTCGGGATGAGATCTAGGATTTTTAGTTACCTCGTACAAAGGTTCGAAGATATCTGCAGTAAAACAATGGAATTTACTATTTATGATTACAAAAATGATAATTACGTATAATTATAAATCCTTATAAATTACTTTTGATAACACATTCATAACATTCGTAAGTTCCGGTAGCTTTGTAAACATTATAAAGTCTTGGTATCTGAATTAACCAACGAACATTTGGCGAAATTAATTTATTATTTATGATCCATTTTGCAAGTTTATCCCATTCAGATGTTGAGCTAAATGAGTTTAAAAAAAAAAATCTAGTTAATATGAAAATATCGATAAATTATAAAATAAAATTATACTACCGTCCATAAATAGAAACGCGATATTCAGCCATCTGGTATTTGCTTGCTTCTAAATCTGAAATCACCTCTATATAAACAAAAACGTTAATATATAAAAGAAACAAATTGGTATACGATCACAGTTACCCATCAGTTATCATTCGGTCATATGCCTACTTTCAACTGTACAGTAGTATTATCTTTGCCAACTTTCTGTAAAACTCCCTTTCATAAAATATTACCTTTAGTAAGCTCAGCAAAATATCTTCCATCAATATAATTATCCGTTTTCAAAAATATTTCCCTTAAACGAGATTCTCCAACTGGATTATATTTCAAATTGAATTTGTCGAATCGGTGGAATGTGTCTTTATGGGCCTTTAAACAGGGAACGACGCAATTAATTAAAAATATATAAGAATTAATTTCAAATTAATAACAACTTACATGAGTATCTAAAGTATCAATACTAAGATCGTACGCAGATAAATTCAGACTTTTAAATACTTTAGCCAGCGTAAGTACTTTGCCATCTCTGAAAATAACTTCATCCTATAATTTATAAGAAATAAAACATTAGACAGTTTACGCATCAATTTAGGTAGGGCAGCACCAATAAAAGGTAAATTTAACAACATATGAATTATAAAGATGGGTAAAGGAGGCGAAGTTTCTTTGGTTAAATATTAAAAAAGTAACATAATGAACTAGAGAATCGAAAGGGAAAGAAAGGAGAAAAGGGATAGATACGTTAAACGAACCTTTTAGCTGGTACGATTTATATTACTTGTTTTATTTGTAAAAATAAAGAAATAACATACATTTGGAGATTTTTTCAATTTTGCTTTAATAAAGCGAAGCAAGTGCTTAGAATTCATACATGAAGATAAATGGACGTGTGTATCAACCTTCCTAACATTATAAAAATCTCTATGTGGAACTTTCTTAAAACGAAAGGGAGAAATTTTAATACGTGGAACTGTAATTTGTAGAAAAGCTATAAATATATTGATATTTCACCTTTGAATCAGCAATTTCCTGATATTCTGTTAAAAGTGAATACATGTTCCATTTACTTTCTAAATAACGAAGCCTTCTATATGCGTAACTTTTTGCTGGACCATCAGAAATTATATTTAAAATATCATCAAGGTCCATAAAATAATCTCTGACACTTGGAACTTCGTAAGCTGAACTATTATCTATTGTATATGTTGCATTAGTTATCGATGCCTTACGTATACTTATTATCAATTCAATATCACAATTTTTACCTTCTTGTGTTTTATAAACTTTATAAACGCCACCTTCATCTAATCTGAAGGTATACTAAAAAATCGATATAATTGTAATTCCGATGCAAAAAAATATGTGATTTTATAGATCAAACATACTTCATGTTCTGTGGGAATTTCGCACTTCTCGAACTCAAAACCACTACCAACTTCTTTCTTTTTATTTTCATATTGTGAAGGATAAATTTTCCATTCGTCACTATCTTTAGGATTGTCACTTGGTCCTTGCAATGATAATGCCATATATTTATCACGTAAATCAAGACATTTATGAAAACGAGTGTAAAGATCCTCCAATTCGCTTTTAACTTGTGGGTCTTCGAGTTCACTTTTAACTTGATCTGCAAATTTTAAATTTGCTTTTTTTTTAAAAAAAAAATTTTTTAAATTGAAATTAATATTTCATTAGCTAACTTGCCAGTTACTTCTTCTTCTGGTGTCATTGGAGAAGTGCCAGAGGATGGTTCGGCTTTATAAGAAGAACGTCTAGCCCAATAATGAGAATCACCCTTTTTTGTATCCATTAATGAGATAACGTAATAGTATTAGAATGACAAACAAATCAATATTTATTACGTTATTCTTTAATTGTCCATTTAATATATTTTACAGTAAACCAGCGTTGATATCGCGTTTTATGCATGAAATATTCTATCTATTGAACAAACAGCGCGCTACAAATTATGTATCTCATGGCACACTCATATCATTCTGTTCACAGGCACTAAAGCTGAAAACTCACATTTTTAATGGTCTTATCAACGTGATAAGAGTAGTATGGAGTTCTCAATTTATTCAAACCACCGGCTGAAGATGAACTCATAAAAGATTCCGGTTCCTCAGTAAGCTGTTCTGTTGGAAATGGGTATTCATTTCTAATATTGGTTGAACTGCTATCTGCCATAACTGAGGAAAAAAGTTTCTAATGCAAAAAAGTTTTAACATTCTCACGTTGAGAGATATCCATTGTTATTTTTATATTGTGCTATCACTGCATTAATTATCACATCTTAATGAAAACCGTTTTTTTATCGAGTTATCATTGAAATTCCTGTTATGGTGGACAATCGTAGGAGATTTAATATTCTGTAGTGTGGGTCGTGTAACATCTAATGATTAATATTACGCAACGAAAAACTTAACAGTTAATTCATGTCAATAATTTGTAATTAACATTTCTAAATACCAATTCAAAAGCTAAATAGTCAAAATTTAGTCAAATAAGATTAAAATATTCAAGATAGTTAATAAAAGAGGTTAAATGTAACTAAATAATTCACAATTAATAAACTACTAGTACCTGAAAATAAATTTATACATTTAACCTTTTTTATCATTATTCTCTGTATAATCACATTCATTTTCAAAATATTCTTACTATATTTGAACTTTTACATACATAATTTTTTTATTTATAATCATGTTCGTATCCACTATTGTAATTGAGTTTAGACTGATGGTAAAAAGTACATTTTTTTCACTCTTTGATCCACCAACTCAAGTCCGGAAGATTCATTTTTCAAACAAATGGCACAGTAAACTAGTAAACATGAAAATGAGGGTATGCCTTATATATTTGTTTTAATTTTCTATATTTGAAATTATTTTTTAGAATATAATTTAATTTTTTTAACTAATAAATTTTTGATCAAAAATTTTATTGCTCAAAAATTTAATGTTAGATTTTGATTTTTATTAGTTATTAATAAGAAAAAATAATTTTAATTGATTTCAATTTCAATTTTTTTTATTAATTAAAAATATGTGAAATAAAAGTTCTATAATCTTTGATATTAAGTTAATAATGATAACTCTTTTCCATACCATTCACATCCATTTTTCACATAAGAAATAAAATGCTTTTTTCTCATTATATTAATAAGAAAACAGCAGTTTAGTATTAAGACAAAAGTGTTCCTTGGTTAAAACAACACACTTTTTATTATTCCTCTTTTAAGTTATTAAGAGTTTACAAGAACTTATTATCCTTTACAGAAAAAATTTTTTGTTTTCTTGTGAAGTTTACTTCAAAAGAAGGCGTAAATACAGTGCACCAATCAGATTAATAATGCCAAATAAAGAAATTTCTATCAGCTATATGTTTTTCCAGTTGGTAAATATGAAATGGTACATGGGAACTGATAAGCTATATTCCATTTGAAAAGGAAATTCTTACATGTAGATTCACTTCAGAAAGAGAAAAATATATTGACAATTATAACCAACAATAGAAGCATTGTTAAGAAATATGATAAACCTTTTATGGTTAATTCAGATAGGACTATTATGAATACAAAATATAGGACCTCAAAATATCTTACTAGTATATTTTGTGGGTTACCTATCAATTTAAAAACTAGAAATAAATATTATTCAAAAATACATCAATTATTATTGGATAAACTTGTTGCGATAGAAAAAAGATTAAAGAAGCAGAATAAAAATAGACAAACTACAACATATATTAGGTTTAGTTGTAAGAAAAGGGTATGGTATTTGGAATTTTATATTCCATGCTTTTACTGTAGTAACATTTGCGCTTATATTATGTCATGTGATAGAAAAATATGTCAAAATTGTTATTTAAAGGTGATAAAAATATCTTCACCTTCACTGCAAAATGTTTTCAGAAATTATAGTTATGTAATAAGTAAAGCTCTGAACAGTTCAGTTCAGTTCCATTTTTCAGTTCTTTTCTGATTAATCAGAATTCGTTTTGCACAATAACTCACCATTGAGTGATCGTAGAAATCTGATCAATAGCTCGTTGGAATCGTCTTATCGAGACAGTTTGAATGGTACTAAAATCATCTTTCTAGTATTGATAGATGGAGAGTTAATTTTGCTAATTTTTCAAAAATAACTGCCATCTATCGATGCTAGAAGGATGATTTTAGTACCATTTGAACCATCTTGACAAGACGATTCCAATGAACTATTGATTGGGTTTCTACAATCACTGGATGGAGAGTTTAAGGTTGCTTGTCTAAACCTCTTCAAAATCCTACGATTAGTTTCATCAAAATTTTACTATAGATTTATTATAGTTTCGGCAGAGTTTCAGCAGTTTCAGCATTTATAATAAGTTTTGGTAGTTTTGCTTTTCTCTAAAGTTTTACCAGTTTTTTAATATAACTTTAATATAGTTTCAGCAGAATTTCGCTTTTCGGCGAAATGCCATCTTGCCTAAACTCCTAGGTTTCAGCAAGCAACCTTAGGCGAGTTATTGCGCAAAATGGATTCTGACTAATCAGAAAAGAACTAAAAAATGGAACCAAATTGAACCGTTCAGAGCTTTAGTAATAAGTAAACGTATAGGCGTTACTTATACAAAAAAAGTTTTAAGAAGTAATAGAACAGGTAATTATACAGTTATATATTCAAATTTGGGTTTTAATAAACAGTTTAAATCATAAAAGAAACAGGAAAAATATAAAAAAAGGGTTTTCCATAGCCTAAAAAGTAACAAGAATAAATGGCAAGATACAGGCAATGGTTTTGAATTAAAAACTTTTAATTCCAAACATCGGTTGAGATGTAGAAAAGATATCTTTAAGAAATAATACCGTATTTTTCCAAAATTAATTATCCCTTTTTTACAAGGATTTTGATTAAAAAACTTGGGAAGGTGCTTAATTTTAGAAGTTTTTTTACTAGTATTTTATATAAAAGTCTTTTTATCAAAGTACAAAAAGTTGGTAGGGGTGCTTAATTTTGGAAGGGATGACTAATTTTGAAAAAATACGGTATATATTAATAAAGGAAATGGAGTTTTTAATGAATCAAGTATCAAGTAAAATAGGAGATAATATGTTAATAGAAGATATTTTTATTAATCATTCTTTTAATAAAGAACATTTTTTCAAAATAAGGAAAAGAAAGGAAGCAATATTTGATTTAAAAGATAATGTTGTGACTGAACAGTCAATTAGTACCAGTGAGGGTGCTATAATTAACAAAGTAATAGAGAATTTAAAAGTTCTGGAAATTAGTGAACAAGTAAATCTCACTCTCTGATAAGAAATATTAAAAAAAAAGGTACCTATAACAAAATCAGAATTTCATAGAGTGTTGAATAGTGTCAGAGATTGAGACATATTAATAATTTATCGTAATGGAGTAAAAAGGAAGAATAGAGCAATTGGCCTCATTCATGATTATGTAATCACTCAGTATTCAATTAGAGGTCGTAAAATTAAAAGAGAGGTATGAAATTGAGAAAGGTTATGTATACAATTAGTTATTTTTGTTTTGTTTTTTTATTTTCTTTTATGAGATAACTAATTGTTGAGAAACAAATTATCAAAATGGAAAAAATGAATAATTATTTGTTAGTTTTACAATATTCTCTATTTGATAATATTTATATAAGGCTATTTAGTTAGAAAGAAAAATATATAGATAGATAATCTATTGAATTTTTAACCTTTTTCACATCATTCCATATTTAATTATATTTACATATAGCAAATTTTATTTGAAAGAAAAATATATAGACTTTTTTTAAGTAGTTTTAATGAATTATTTTTAGTACCTTTATCATTTTGTATTAGATAGTATATACATACAGCTTTTATTAATAAAGAAAGAATTATATATGTACGCTATTTATAACGTGTAGGTATTAAAATTAATAATTAGTAAAATAATTTTAGATTTTAAAATATTAATTTAGAAATATAGGAATAAGTTACAAGTAGAAAAAAAAAATGTAATATTAGTAGTAAAATGAAAAAAATGAAGTCGAATAGTAAGAAACGTGAGGATAATAATATTTATGTAGTAAACTTTAACAATAAGACTAATTGGAACAAATGGAATGATTTAATATTCCATTGGAGTGGTTATTGGATAAATTTTTAGGCAGATTTTGACAGTCACCTGAAAATTTGGGTTGTATCATCATTTTTAATGGTGATATGATCATTTAGATGACAGGTTGACTTTTTCTTCAGAGAAGTAGTCTTATTTCATAATGCTTAGTCTTTATATATATTTGTTATCTTATTTTAAGTTTTATATATATAAGTAAGCAAGACAAGATCACATCTATAATAAATTAATAAAACAAAAAAAAAAATCTTTGATATTAATATACTAAAATTGTAAAACTTATTTCAATTATATAACTAAAATTTTTTTTATACTGTTTATATTTATTTTTTATAAAATAAAAAGTAATAAAATTAAATGGTAGTTATTGTAAATAATAGTTTTAAAGTACTTTTAATTCCATATTTCTTTTAGAAATTATTTTATATAACTTATTTTGAATCTTTACTAAGCTTACTATTAGCTTACTATATTCATCACTTATTAATAGTTATTTTACTTTTACTAATCTCTTAAAAATTATAAATTTATTAAAAAACAGCTTTATAATTTTTAATTTTTTTTTACTAACAATTTACTAAAACAATTTAAAAATAAGATATCCAAAAAAAAATATGATAAAAAATAAGGCAATTTCTATTCATACATAAGTGTCTCAAATACGGCATAATATGATTAATAAAAAAATTTTTTGGCTAATTTTTTTGGGCGTTTGAATATGTATCACATAATAGTTAATTTTATATATACAAAATTTTTTTTTATTATTTTTATTATAAAATTTAACTCAGTGTGTACATATACTGTACATATTACTAAAAGTGCATATACATGCTATAATCTAACACTAATAATTACTTTGATATATTTTTACATAATATTCAATTGCTTGCACTTTTTACATTTTCAATCTTTTGTATTATTTGTTTTCTTTTCTACTATAATATTGTTTGTTATCATATTAATCTTTGTACTATTTTTCAAAACCTGTTTTTCCAAAGTTTCTACACTAGATTTAACCTTTTTTGGAGGTCATCCTTTATGTTTAGTAATAGTAGAATTAATAATATCTGTAAAGTTTCTTGAATTTTAACATTCTTATTATATATATTATATATAAAAGACTTGAGTAAATTTACTAACTCATGCTATATATTAACCTTAAATATTTCTTTGATAATCCAAATAATTCTGCATAAATAGCTTTAATTGATTTTATAGTTAAATTGGAAATATGTGAATCAATTTGAAATAAAAAAAGTATTAAAAGGTAATATTTTTTTCCATTTCTATTCTATCTTTTGTTTGTGTATCACATACTGAAATAGGAGAAAAATTATCTAATAATTAAATATTATTATCTAAATACTATCAGTTTGAAATAATATTTATGTAAAATATCACATATTGAGAATAAGTACCAATTTGAAAAAAATGTTTGCATATTAATTCTTTATTGAATAAGAAAATGCAAGTGTATAAATGTATTTTTTTATCAAGTAGAATCATATAATAACCAATAATTCCTTGAGTTCTAATTGCTCAGAAAAATAATACTTTTAGAATTGCTTCTGGTAATATATTCTTGATCAAGGCTTTGAAAAGAATTTGCTAAACATCTTATTTTTGTTTTTTGATTCCATTGCTTATTTCTTTATTATCAATTTCCATCTATAAGGTAATAAGATTATTATAATTTAACACTAATAAACCAAAACTTTAATACTTATATTTATTATTTTGCTATTCTGTAATTCAATTAATATCATAATATACAAAGTGATTTATTTGTGATTTTTATTTTTCAAGCATTACAGATATTAAAAGGACCTTTATAATATTATCTATAGAACTAAAAAATCTTGTATCAGCATTGCTATACTAATTATAAATATGACATTTCATTTAAGTTTAAAATATTTAAGATAGTATTATTAATTAGTTTAACTTTATCAAATTTAATTATTTATTAAATACTTAATTTTTTGATACATTTTGGCTGGACCAAATAGTAATTGTCTGGAGTGAAGCGAAGGACTATATATGTTTATGAACCTTAACGATATATTGGATTACATGGCAAAGTCCGTTTATTCACACGCATCATTTTTAATTGGTCTGCACAGAACATGTCATTGAAATTTTGTGCTACATCAAAAATAAACAATCTTTTTTTTTTATTCTTTTTTTAGGTTTTGCGGACTGGAATAGTAAGTATTTTTTTTTATTTGATTTTAAAGAAATATTTCTGACGGTTTATTTTTATTTTTTTTCTAAGGTTTCTGGATTTCTTGTATATACCAGACTTTAAAGGTAAATTAGAAAGAGGTGGATTTTTTTTATTTGTTTGACTTTAAAGAAACGTTTCTAACATTTCATTTTTTATTTTTTTTTTTTTAGAGTTTTCAGATTTCTTGAACATATCGGACTTTAAAGGTAAATTAGAAAAAGGAGAGGATTTTTTTTATTTGTTTGACTTTAAAGAAACGTTTTTAATGTTTCATTTCTTATTTTTTTCTAGGGTTTTCAGATTTTTTGAATGACTTTAAAGTTAAATTGGGAAGAGAAGGGTTTTTTTTTATTTGTTTAACTTTAAAGAAACGCTTCTAACATTTCATTTTTATTTTTTTTTTCTAGGGATGCTGGGATTTTGTACATGGTAGACTTTTAAAGAAGAAGGACTTTTCTTATTTGTTTGAGTTTAAAGAAACGTTTCTAACATTTCATTTCTTGTTTTTTTCTAGGGACACCAGGATTTTATACACACTGGACTTTTAAAGGTAAATTGGAAAGAGCAGATTTTTTATTTGTTTGATACTTTTTCAATAGAGTTTTTTAAATAAAATTTTTTTTTTTGAATTTTTAACTTTAAAAAAATGTTCCTAATGTTTTAAATTTATTTTCTTCGTAGGAACATAGTTTAAACTTAATTATTTTTTATCTTGTTTAGCTAATCTTGAAAAGTACAAAAGATAGTGTTTAAAAAAAAAAAAATAAATAAAAATTTTTAAATTTTTTATACAAAATTTGTACTATAATAACATTGATATATAGAGAACTATACAATTCTACATGTTGAACATTAGAATACAAAATAATAATAACAATAACAACACTAATCTAGTTAAAATAGAAAACTTTTTACACAGTCAACAAATACGGTACGAAGGTGTGATAGTGACTATAGATAGATTGTGACTATATAGGATAGATTTTAATAATAAAATGTTTTAAACATCCAACTGGTGTGACTATATAGTAAAATGTGACTATAACGAGAGTGACTATAAAGGGAGTTGACTGTATATATAGTTCTTTACTTTACTTTAAACAATAATATGCATTATATTAAATTAAACAATTAATATTACCTGAAATTATACTTAATAATTATATTGCTAATTTAATTAATCATATATACATTTATAAATATATTTAATATTTTAATATTTTATAATTTTTTTCAAAATATATAACAATAAACAAATTTTATGTAATATAATATTTAATTAAAACTTTATTATAATAATATAATTATTAGTTTTAAAATTTTGATTTAATATAATCTAAATAATTTTTAATATTTTTAATTAAAATAATTATCAAATAAGATAATTTTAACAATTATCATAAATTATTTTTAAATATATATAACATTATAATTTTAGGCTTAAATTTAAAATATCATTTGATATTCTATATTATATTTTATGATTTATATTTAAAATTTCACTTATTTAATAAAGTTATAAAAAATCAATATCCATTTACTAATATACAATACAATAAAAAATACCTATTTGCAATTTGAAAATAATACACCAACTTAATTATCTTAAAAAAAATAAAAATAATCAAGCTTTAGCTTAATAATCCATTTACAGCATGGATTAAAAGTCCAATATTTTTCAAATTAGGACTTTGAGCATCTTGTGAAGCTATTTGATAATAATATTCTTCAAGCCGTTGTTTTACCATTGGTAAAATCCTTTCACAATGATCTCTAATCTCATGATCCTAAAAATTATTAATAGTTAATATATATATATATATTATTTATAAATAAATATGGATTTTATACCTTTGGATTAAGTTTAATAATAGCCTCTTCTACCCATGCTCGTTTTAATTCTGTAAATTTATTCAGTTCTAAGGAGAGGTGGTGAATAAGTGAAAGAATAACTGCTTGTGTTAATAAAGACCTGGATGGAAGGAAAACACTCTTAGGGTTCACTTTGCTGCAAAGTCTAAGGATTACTGGTAAGTCATGGGAAGCAAGAGCCTAGTTCAATAAATATTAAAGTAAATTATAATTTGTGTCAGATCAAAAAACCAATATATATAAATTTATGAATATGTTCTTACTATTACAAAAGCATCTTCATAATTCCCCATTTCTAAGTGCCTTTCAATTTCACTATTCAAGTTTTCTTCAAGGCCGGGAGGTTCTACTGGTGATAATAACTGTTGCTGATGTTGATGCTGCTGATGTTGATGTTGCTGTCGTGATTGATGAAATTGTTGCTGCTGGTGAATCTGATGCGGCTGTGATGAAGAAACTCTACCAGATGGTGTATAACTATTATATGTGTCTTGATGCGACATAGAAGGTGTTGATGCAGAAGTCGCACTTTGTGGAATTAAAATTCGTTTTAATTCTCCAGAAAGAGAACGTGCTCGTTGATGCTGCAACGTTAATTGTTTGTCAAGGAAGTAAATTATTTAATTTTGGTTAAAACAGGTTAAATAATAAAAGGATATTCTTCAGATGAACGCCCTAGTTGTTGTTGCTCTACATGTTTTCCTAAACCAACTTGTCTTACAATGTTACCACCAACATTGGCATTATTAATACTAGCTTGCAATTGTTGAACATTTAAGGTAAGATGATCAATAGACGCTTGTAAACGTGCCAAGGTATTTTGATCAATGTTGTAGGCACTAGCATATGAAGCCGACTGAGCACTTTTATGTGCAATATCTTGTAATCCAGCCTCAAAAGTCGTGGTAATTTGTTCAAACATTGCGTTTGTAGCTTTTTGATATGATGGGATTAGCACAGATGTAAAGTTTTCTCTAAAGGTTTCTTCAATAACCGGTCGTATAGATTTGGAGACTCCTTTAGCAATCGATTCGATAACAGGAGCTTTCGAAAGAACACGGGGCACATTCTCTGAAACTGCTTTATCGATAGCTGTTGGAATATTCTAAAATATTTAAATAATAGATAGTTAAATTATTAAAAAATATGTATATATATATATAAATATTATTAAAAATAAATTGGAAATTTGCTAACTTTGTTTACAGCTTCAACCATCCCTCTATGAGCATGTTTATCAACAGCATTTGTAACCATTTTACTCAAAGTCGGAAGGACAGAATTTTGTACTTCGCTACGAATGGTCGATTCCAATAATTTAGATGTATTGTTACTTAGAGTTTGAGAAACCACTTTGAGAATAGTTTCCTGGCGCGAAGTTTCAGCAGCTTGATGTGCAATGCGTTCTTCTTCTATTTTTTGAACTAAATGTTATATAAATATTAGTTAGTATCAAAATCCGATTTTTCAATAAAATAGAGCAAAAACTAACATTGCTTTTCTAATTCTTTCGAAAACATCTTTCCAAGTTTATTTGTAACACTTTCTTCCATTTTTTTTATTTCTTTCAAGATCGTTTGCATTTGAGCATTAGATATACCAGCCGCAGGTGATGATGTCGAAGAGTGACCTATAAATTGAGTGAGTTCTTTGAGATGTAATTCAAATGTTTATTTTAAATATTTCCGTTAGTACCTTCTTCTGTCACTTTTCTAGTTTTCTCGCCAGCTCCTATCTTTCCGTTGTTCTTTGAAATACCATCCGTAGTTTTTTTGCCTGCAGCTCTACTGGTAGTTTCGGGAGAGTTATTAATATTCTCACTTCCACTATCTTTGTCTCTTTCCATAGCCCGACGTTCTTTTCTTCGAGAAGTCCTTTCTGAATCAGATAATAAATCATTATTTTGAACTGAAGAAGAAGCAGTTTGAGATGCAGCAGCCTTCTTTTTTTCTTTTAATTTGGCTATAGTACCATTTACAACAGGACCAGATAATTTAATAGAGCTCGATATTTTCTGACTTTCTTGACTTTTACTTTCGTTTTCATCTGAATTTACTGTTGATTCTACCATAATACCAGTTGTAGAATCTTGCACGACACGCTTCTCACTTAACGAAGTATCTTCAGTGACAACAGTTGTAGTTTCTGGTTCATGTTCTTCCGCAACTGTATTAGTTATTTCAACTGTTACTACTTCTTTAATAATGTCCTTTTCAATGTTACCTTCATCTGTTGTGGGCAGTTGACCTCCGGAATGCGAAGATAACTCGGATGTTTCTGTAGTAAGAACTTCATTTTGTTCTTCTTTCTTAGTGTCTTCAACTTCTTCTTGTGGTGGATCAAGAGTAACTTCCTCGATAACATATTCTGGACAAGCGTCAAGATCTGGAGGTAATAATAAATGTTTGGCAATGTGATATTGTTGAACGGCTTTGGATTGAATGCAGTATAAGGAAATGCCTTGTGATGAATTCGTGTCGGGAACTATAACAAAGCTTCCAATCAATTGGTTGACCGGAAATTCGATCATATAATCAAATTGAGTGACATTTGGGCCTGTTGAATCATCAACAGAACCCATCGTATCATGTTCATTTTGATTATAAAGGTCAAGCTGTTCAGTTTTCTTATGTGGCAAATGTAAGTGCAATGCAAATATAGAAATTCTTGAGCTATTAGCTATTAACAGGGTACTAGTTTCCTGATCAAAACTGACACAATTAAACATTGCTTCCTCTTTCCGGTATGCTTTATTTAAAGAAGGTCGACGTTCTGGCGGTGGTAAGAAATTAATAGATTGTATATATTCGGATGATTCAACATCATATAAATGAAGAATCGTATTTCGTTCGGTCCCCAATATCACATAGCGGAATTTAAATAATAAAGATTGGCCTGAAGATATATTTTCTCCATCAATAAACAATACTGAAGATACCTGTTGTCCGTCGAGAATTATTCTATGGACTGGATTGATGCCGACATCATTTTCAAAATTAAGTGCCCAAAAGATGACACACTCATCACTTGCCGTAGCCAAAATCGTTCCATCGGGGGAGAAAGCCAAGTCATTGATGGGCTATGTTAAAAGATCATACGTATCAATAACGACGTGTCCCACATCAAATTTGACATGGAAATGATCTTTTAAATTGCCAAAAATAAAAAAGACGGACCTTATCTTCCATTTGCAACTTCAAAATCTTCTCCGATATATCAGATTCTTTAAAATTCATTTCATCGGTGCCCTCCAAAATTTTATTGATATCAACAACCAACACGTCATTGGTATCTGTAGCTACTGCAAACATATTACGATTTACTGGATGCCATACAGCACGATGATATCGTGGAGACTTTGATTCGTCAATTGATTCATTGGAATTAATTGCAAGTAAAATTTTATACCTAAATAAAAATTTTTCCAATTAAATTATATAAAATATTAAATTATAATGACAATATATGATAAAGTCTTCATACGGGATTTCGGCTGCTTGCTCTGATGGTGGCTCAGATAGTTCCCAAACTGTAATTTTACTATCACTGCCAACTGCAAGAAGTAATTGCGTTTTACTTTCTTCGTTTAATTCATCAGAGAGTACATCTTGAATGCACATATCAAGAATAGACTTGTCATGATTTCGCAGTAATGTTTTGCTACCATATAAAGTACTAATCACCCGTATCCTTCCACCTGTTCAAAATTAAACAAATAAAACGTACTAGTTAGTTCTTGAAATCATAATAAGATTTTAAGGAACATAGAAAATGACCTTTCACAGCATAGCATATATAAAACGCATTGACGGCAATTGATTTCCCCGCACGATATTCTAATTCACTTGGAACGAGTGTTATTGTAGTAAGTTCTAACTCCTTACTAGATAATACGATTTCATTTTTTTTGCCTGTATTATAAAAAAGAGTTCCTCGAGGAAGCTTAACACCATCTGGGATACTAATAAAAATGTAAAAAATTATTTGTCTAATAAAAATAAAATTATTTCAAAAAAGGAATAAATATAGTACCTTGAAAGTGCCTTGGATGATGAATTTGCACGCACGTTCCATGCGGATAATTCAGAAAGAAATGGTTCTTTCTGTTGCTGAGGTCGTGAAAAAACTCCACTGTCTTTATGAACCACCGAAACCTCTTGATTTTTTTGTGATGTCAAAGTAGATTGTGAACTCCACTGGGCGGTATTAATTGATTGTGAAGGAGATAAAGGTTCCTTTAAAAGATCAAAAGGATTGGTATAAGTAAACATAGATTTATTTGTTGTTGAAGGTGGTTGCTTTGTTGATGGTGATGAAGTAGTGGGTCTTATCGATTCTAATGAAGAGTTATTGTTGTTATTGTTGTAATCTGTCTCTTCCGCGGGAGCTTCAATTTCGGATGTCTCTTCCGGATAAGTTATTTCTTCCGCTGGTGGATTTTCATTCTGAGGCAACGAAGTATCCGCTAGATATTGATTTTCGTTCTCCTGTTGACTGAGAAATCATGATTAATTGAATTTGAAAATTTTAATAATTAGAAACATTATAGTAAAATTGAAATCTAAATTAATAATAGAAAAATACGATACCTTATATCAAAACCTGTTGCAGGGGAATTACGACCAAATAATGCTAGTTTAAGGGATTCTGTAGAAGCTTTATCAATATTAAATAAAGTAGGATCTCCAGTTCCAGTCGTAGTAGTTGCTTCGTTTTCACCACTAACTGGATTTAAAATTGATTGAGGCTGAGGTGTTCCACTAACACTTATTGAAGTTGTCTGTGAAGAACTTGTGTTAAGAGTTTCAAGCAAAGAAACTATAGGATTAGAATTTGGTGACATTTGTTGTGACTGTGAAGACAACTGCAAGGGTGGGGGTGGGGGTGGCGGTGGTGGTGGCACAGTAGCTGGTGGAAAAATGTTTTGGTTATAAGCTAATGGCTGAGTATTAAAATGCGGAGTATAATTATAAATTGGCATAATGTTAGGGGAACTTTGAATTGGCGGAGGAGTTGGTTGAGAAGAAGGGTACGATGGTGTAGTTGGACTTCTTTGACCAGTCATATTTGTTTCAGGAGGTGAAGTCTGATTTTTATGAAGAAGACTCAACAGCGTTGCCGAAGGGTCCATTTTTTTTATATTTAGATTTATTAAAACTGAGACTTTGTGAAAATTTTAGATGTTGCTGACGCACAAACAATCTTTAAAGCGAAATGTTTTTTTGAGTTTTGACAGATGACACAACGATACTAGCTTAGCCACTTTGACAATGATCTTCCGCAGCAATAAATATTTATTACTAATGTTAATTATTTTTTCACAAAACACATGATGTTCCAATTTTATGTAATAATCATATGCAGCGATACTATCCCGCTGTGTAAAAAAATTCGGATATGCAATCCTTCCATCCCTGCGGAATTTCGCTATTTCGGATATTTATACATTGTAATTTCTAAAGGTTTTATTTAATTAATTAAATATAAATATATTGTACCTTTAAGAATCAACACAATTTATTCATTATAATTTAATTATATTATTACTAAAAAAAATGCACGAAAAAGATGTAAGATATAATAATTAATAAATAGTTAAATTTTTTTACCAGCATTAATTATTTTAACGTTAAATTTCAGTATATTTGTGAACCAGAACACAAGTTCCATTGTTTATTATTAAAATATTTTTTTTTAAAAAAAAAATTTTATAAAAAAAAAAAAAAAAAAAAAAATAAATAAAAATGATCGACTTGTGATCTTCGGATAAAAAATTTATTTGTAATACTTTTGTATTATATGGTAATGAAAGGAACATGAATTAGGAAAAGTTGATTTTCAAAGTGTAAATGAACCAACGATAAATGATCCAAATGAGATTTGTAATTATATTGAGAAAAAGAATTATAGATTTTTTAAATTAATGATTTACGATCCTAATGAACGACCCCTTGAAGTTCTTCGGATGCATATAATGATCTGATGATTGATGCAACGTGGCAAAAATAATGCTGCATATTAAAGTCGGAGGGTAACGTTTTAAACTTTATAACTTTCCTTTTTGTATAGTCACACATTATTTATAATGCAGTTTATATTTAGGCTGATGTAGTTCACAGAACTTCTTGTTACTCTGAATTCCATTTGAGGTAAATGCAAGGTATCCAGCCCGCTGTCTTGGCTGACGACGGCCATCTTCGGCTGGAAGCTTCAGTTGTACTAGTCTGCTAGAGTTTACAAATTGAGTACAATTGACGACCATAACAATTTTTATCATAAAAGAAGCAGTTTTGGAAAATCGCTCCCCTTTACCAACGCACGCAGGTTTTCCCTTACAAACTTTTTTCTTTTCCCTTATCTCCCTTCCGTTCTTTCATAGTGCGTGATTCGTACATTTACTTTCTTTAAAATTTCCGAAAGTCCCTTTAAAAAGGACAGAACCTTCTTTTATTTAGTATCTTTTATGCGTTTTTGTGGACCTTGAATCTTTTAAAGCAGTTGGAATTTATTTACTTGTCCTTGTCCTTGCGAAAAAAAAAGTTCGACGAACATAAACATCGTCTCTCTTTACTTTCTTTTTTTAGGCTTGTGACCTCTGTTTACTTATTACTAGCCTTAATATCATTTAACGTCTTTTCAAGGTAAATAACTAACTGTACAATAACTTTTTTAGGCAATCTTGCTTATCGGTTCCTTATAAAAAATTTTTAATCTTCTTTGAGTGAAGTAAATAAAGCAGAACTAGGACACTAAAATTTTTTTATTTTTATTTTATTTTCTTT
This sequence comes from Rhizophagus irregularis, assembly GCF_026210795.1. Taxonomy (NCBI): domain Eukaryota; kingdom Fungi; phylum Glomeromycota; class Glomeromycetes; order Glomerales; family Glomeraceae; genus Rhizophagus; species Rhizophagus irregularis. The sequence goes on from NC_089455.1 coordinate 3,410,577, forward strand.
TTAAAAAACAAATTTTTAGCTTTTTTTACCACTGCCCAAAGGTCTATTGATATATATATATAAAAAAAAAAAATTTTGGTTAAACAAATCCCACTTAAGGTTGGTATCTTTTAAATTTTATTTGTATATTTTTTTTTTTTTGACAGAAAATAATAAAATATAAAATAAATAACAAAAATTTTTTTTTTCTTTTTTTTTTTTGATAAAGTAGAACTTTTAATTTAAATACTTACTTTTACAAAAAAATTGTTTTCTTTTAAAAAAAAAAATTTATATTATTTATAAATTTTAGACCAGTAGATATTTTTCGACCTTGTACTTTCCTTACCACATTTACGTATAATTAATTGAACTCAATCATGTATGCTCAGAGGAATCAAACTTCGAATGCTTTGCTCACTCAAGCTTTTCATCCACCTTCAGCTGAGGATCAATTTTCTCAAAATTTTCTAGAGGAACAGCAGCAACAACAGCAATTTAATCAAGAACAATTAGAGGAGATCCAAGAACAATTAAATTCTTCCAATCTTATTCAACGCATCCAAATGACCGATAGTAGTAATTTTCCTTTTCAGGCTTTTGAAAATAATGCAATACTTGGAAGTTCTCTTCCTTCCGACTGGATATATGGGAGCGATGAAATAAATGGATTTGTAGATGGCACAGGGTTTGGTGGTGATAATGTTTTTGTTAATGGGTTGATTTCTCAAAATTTTGTTGATAATTCTTGGCTTGCTCAAACTACCGAACAACAAACTCTCCAACATATGGGTCAACAAGAACAAATCCATGCATCATTATCCAACTCCCTTTCTGATGCTGAGACTCAACAAAATTCAGAGTCTCAAAATAATGATCATGATCATTTAAGAGCTCAGACGCCAGGTCCTATACAGAAAACTATTATTCCAAATTATTTAAACATTCGTCGTCGAAGTTTATCCGCTGATAATATTCATGCATTAGCAAAAGCGCAACAGCAAGCAAATCGCAAGGTTATAATTGCTACATCGCAACAATCATCAATGGCCTCTGCAATGAACTTTGAACAACAAATTCAATTTTCTTCCATTCAAAACACGAAACAGCAAACATTAAATCCTAACGGATTACAAATTGATGATGCAAATAATAACCAAAATAATAATGAAAATGATGGGGATGTTAATAATCATAATTCACAAAATGCTTCTGGAAATACGAGCCCAAATTCACAAAATAATCGACCACATTTATCGAGAACTTCCAGTGCTAGCCCAATTAATCATGCTCAAAGGTTCAATGAATTACAAGCTAGATTTAAAGTAAAATTGGATAAAAGAACACAAAGAAGTATGCCAAATATTCAATTAACTGCAGCCGCTCAGAATGCTATGTCATTATCCCAATCACAAGCTAAAACAAACACTTCAGTATCGGGAACTGGTACTGTTCCAATTATGGATTTATCATCTTTATCTACTCCCAACACACCAACATTTCCACCTGAAAAATCTACTCTTAAACCACCAAACAATGCACCTCGTCGTGGACATATGCGTAAACGTTCTCTCTCTGCACCTACTGCTCCTTTTCCATCCGCGCAATTACCGGGTTCAATTCCTTTGCAACCAGCACAATCATTTCCGCTTAATTTTCCTCTTTCTTCTTCTTTCCGTAGGCCTAATGCTTTACCTATTCAAATTCAACGAAATCCAAAACATAATCATAATAGTCCTTCTATGTCTCCTGAAGAGTATCAACGTAAATTAGATGAAGAACTTGAAAAAGTTGATTTTGAGGATATTACTGTCAGTGAACTTAAAGAAATGTTAAGACAACGCGGAAAACCTGCAACAGGCAAAAAGGCGGTATTAATGCAAAGATTACAAGAAGAAGTAGAATACGTTAAAGCAATGAAAAATCATAATCAACAACAGAAAAATAACGGTAATAATAATAACAATAACAATAATGGTCAATTTTCTCAGATTATGTCATCCCCAACGTCCCCATCTGGAGTTTCACTACAAAGAAGTATTGCCAACTTACATATATCAAGTCCACCAATACATACTAGACGTTATAGCCCTTATGGAAGCGTTAGTATTCCGGGTAGCCCAAGAATGATGCCAAGTGGACTCGGTAATGGACGACCGCCATCGGGCTTCAATGGTAGTAATATTCCATTTCCTGAAAATACAGAAGAATGGCAATTTCAGACCGTTGGATTAGTACAGCGTAGTATGACACAACCTTTATTACATAATTTAGAAGATGCTTCAATTATGATTATGGGACAACAGTCACAAGATATTTATGGAACACAACCTTCTTCTGCCCCTCCCACTACTACAGAATTTGATGCAGTTGCAACTTCGGAATTTCAAGGATTTCAACAACCCTCATCTGCTCCTCCAATGACCACGGAATTTGATACGTTTGAAATCATAAATCCGATGTCAATGAATGTATCCATGTCTGATATGATGAGATTGAATGTTCCGGATGGGGCCGACCCGAATGTTCTTTTAAAACAAGAACAGGGAAACGAAAATAAACTTAATATTGACAATGGACAACAACCTGGGTCAATAGTACCAACGTCATCAAACGATACTGTAGCCGGAATGTTGGTACAACAGGGTATGAGATTTGATTTTAATTCTCAGCATCACTTACAAGACGAAAATATGATGATTAAATCCGAAGGTATTTCACATTTGAATTACATTTTGTTTAATATATCTTACTCTCAGTGTTAATTAATTTAAATTTATTTTATTTATTTTATTTTTTTAGATAATCTAGATTTTCTAAATTACACGACGAATATGTCCTCTATTTCTCATCAATCTGCACAACATCTGCCGATGCAGCTCGAATTACAACAAGATGGGATGACATTTGGCGGCGGATGGTGAATTTAATTGGATTTGGCTGGAACCAAAGAAATATAGAATTTGATATTGAAAATAACTTTTTTTTTTACAATTTGGACACGAAGCATTTGATTCACCATATTTATTATTATTAATATTTATATCATATATTTCCAGATAAGTTACATTAGATCATTTCATTTAGTATTTTACTCCTTTTGTATTTATGAACTTTTGTGTTTTGAAATTTTTTTTGTAATTTTTTTTTTTGGTTTCTGTTGCGTCTTTTTAAAGATCTTTTTTTTTTTAAAAAAAAAAAAAAGCTTGATTTCAAAAAAAAAGAGATTATTTTTTTTTCTTTTTTTTTTGTTTGATTAGCAAATCAAGAACCGAGTAATGAAAAATGGACGAATTATTATTGTTCCGGAATCTAAACTGTCATAATTTTGCGCGCTGTACGAGTGATTAAAATGTAATTCCATAATAGCATCGATATTTATATTATACTGATTTAGACTTTAGATTATTTCATCAGACCAAATCGGTTCATATCAATTTTTTTTTTCTTTTTTTTCTTTTTCCTCTTTACTTACATTAACACCATAATGAAACGTCATGAAAACCTTTCTTCTTTCTCACATAAAATTCTTTTTCTTTTGTACTATAGTTTTTTTTATTCCCTTTTTCCCCTTTTATAAATCATTTATTTTTTTTTTTGCCAATTAGTATTTACGCAATAGATACACAAAAAAATTAATCTTTTATCCAAAAAATGGAAAAAAAAATTTTCTTGTTAAAATTTTTGTTATATATATATATATAAAAGGAGTTGAAAATAAGAATGAGGGCAAATTATTCGAGTGGACTTTATTTTTATTTTATTTTTTTTTTAGTTTATATATATTTTTTTTTCTTTTTTTTTGAAATTAGTAATTAAAAATATATTTTTTTCTTATATTAAATAATAAAAAGATATATATCAACTTTTATATTAAAATATTTATTTTAATTAACAGAATTATTTTTTTTAGACAACTTTATTATAATTTAGCATTTTTAACATTTTTAACAATATAAACAATAGCAATAAGAATGATTTTTCTATTTATAATTAGTTTTTTAATAATTAGGTTATTTTTTATTAATTTATGTTGAAAAAATGAATAATTGGTTTGTTTTTTTAATATAGAAAACAATCTAATTATTTATTTATTTATTTATTTTATTTATTTATTTTATTTATTTATTTTATTTTGAAATATTTTTTATTTTTAGGAAATTTAAGATTATTTTATGGAATTTTTTTTTTTGCTAATCTTGCAAAAAAAAGAAAATTTTTTTTCAATTAATATTATAGATCATATTAAAAAAAACGGTATTTATTTATTTATTTGTTTTATTATTTAAAGTTGGTTATTTTATTATTAGTTATCAGCTAGTATATAGTTTATTTTTAATATTTGGTTTTTTATAAATTATGTTTTAATTATTATTATTATTCTTATTAAAATAATGAGTTTGGTAAACCAATTTTACCATTATGTTTTTTCTTGGTCTTTTTGTGATGGTTGAATATTCCAATCACCTGATAAGTATAAAATTGTTGGTAAAAAAAAATGGGTTAATACTTGAAAGATAAAATACTGAATGTTTAAATAAATTGTAATAAAATAATATTACCTTCAGTTGAATCAGTATTCATTGTTTTAATCCAATCAATATCTAAACAAAAAGAGCCAGGTTGACTTAAAATAGAGAATCCAATAGTTTTAACTCGTTCCCTATACATTTCTATTTGAGGATCTTGTACAATTCCATGATTTGTTAATATAAAATCTCTAAACGGAATCTAAATATATTTGAGACATTTACCAATTAATTGATTATTATCATGAAAGGAACAAAAATAGATAAAATAAAAAAAAAATAAAATAAAAATACCATTACTATTTCCCATTCACCAGGTTTTCTCAGAAATAGACGATGTTGAAATAAATCAGTAAGTACGGGACCATCAGTTTGTATATTTACAAAATATTTTTTGTTATCACCACGTGCCTTTATAGCTAAATAACGAAATAATGAAGTATCCCAGCATCTTACTCCAAATAATGACGATCCACGGATCTACATAATATATTGAAAGCGAAAAAAAAGTAAAAATATGGACGGAAAAAATTGGGATGCAATGAAATCAGAATATGTACCCTTGATCTTATACCCGCGTAACCACTCCTTGTCAACTCTTGATTATATTTTGGTATATCAAGAGAAATATTTCCATGAAATTTACCATATCCTTCTATAAATTCTAAACTTGCATTCGAAAATCCTACATTATTTTAAATTTATAAGAAGAAAATATTATCATATAAAAGTTTGTCTTTTTTTTTCGAGAGAATACCAAAAAGCAATTAGAAAGTGAGAGAAACAATTGATTTTATATACCTCCAATATCTTTATCACATCCTATAACCCAATTTTCTAATTCTTTCGCATTATTAAATTGTAATAATAATTGTTCTTTTTCCCATGGTACAGGATTAGCTTTTAAAACTATTCAACATAATTAAATATTATTTTTTTTTTAAAAAAAAAATAGATCTATATATATTTAATAACTTTACTTCTAGTTCCTCCTTCTTTAATAGCATCCAGAGAACGTTTTAAAAAACCTGACATGTTTTCTTTTTTCACAATAAATGTGTGATAAAGGGCGGAAATCCTAAAAGATGATTAAAACAGATTTGATTTTCCCCGGCAGTTTCCTCGTACCAACATTCCCATATCGGATTAGATGAGTGAGAAATAAGATGACGTTTTTATTTATTTATTTTTTTTTTTATTGTAAATTTTTTTTCTTAAAAATTTATTTTATTTATTTAATTATGAATATTCTTAGAAAATATGATGATTTTATTTTAAATAATGCTTCACAAATAAGTTCTATCGAAAGTTCTTTAAGAACTTTAACTTATGTTTTGCCGGGTAAGATCTTTTGGTTCTTAATTTTGAGTGACTGTCTTGTTTGTCTTGCTAAAATATTATGGTTATTTAGGACGTTTTGCTGATGCCGAGTTTGCTTCTGAAGCGCGTAAGTATTTTATAAACCAAAGTTGCCTTTTAGTACATATTATATTAATTCTAATCTTTGGTGTTTGGTTGTAAATAACAGTCTTTGCAGCTTTGAATTTGATTGGATTATATCATGATTCGATATTAGTTCGAGCCGCAGAAAATTTAGAACCTTCAAAAAAACCAATTCCCTCACCACATAATAGATATACGAGGTATTGGATTAATTCATCAAAAACGTATCAAAGAGCATCGTTTGCATTAACATTTTTGCAATATACTGATGTGTTAATGGAAATGGGAATACAAAAGAAATGGGGTAAACAAGTTAAATGGAAATTGATCATTATGGTTGAATTAATAAAGTAAGCAACGTTAAAGTTGCAAAATTTTCTTTCTTTCTCAGTTTAATTAACGAGAACTTTCTTTTTGTTCATATAGAGCCATTTGTAGAATTATACTTCTTTATAAAACACAAGAACGTACAATTGTCAATCCAGCTATACCAAGAAGAGAAATCGATCCATCAATTTTTAATCAAGAAAATTTTTCTTCAAATAGTAGAACGTGGATAGGACAGCGCACAGGATGTAGACGAGATAATTTATCTTCAGTATCCTCAATTCATCAAAATTCCAATTCTAATAATAATTATTATACATCGTCTTGTGATATAAATAATTATCTAATGAATAAAGTTTTATATGTTGAGGATATTAAAAACCCGTCCGAATTAGTACATAGGTTACATGGAATAGGAAAATTGGCAGAATTATTGTATATTTTAAGACCTCTTATCTATGGTATATGTCAAATTTCACCTTGATTTGCAAATTTTTTAAAATAAGTAGGTTTTAATATACTTTTTTATTTCCTGTAGTTCTGGCGTTACAAAAATATGGAAATCGTTCATGGAAACCTTGGTCATTTTCAATTTTTATTGAATTATCAACAATAGTTCTTTATAAATATTTCTACAAGAAACATATGTCAGGAGGTTATAGATGGCTATCTACCTTAGAAAAAGAAGAAGAGAGAAGACGTTTCCGTTTTTTATTTTTCTATTTTTTAAGAGGTCCTTTATATGAAAAATTTACGAGGTATTTTTTTTTCTTTCAAAAAAAAAACAAAATATTTTAGAGATAACAGAGCAATTAATATTACAAATATAGGACCAAGATCAACAATTTTTGTCATTCCGTTAGCAATAAACCTATTTTATCACTGTTTGGAGGTATTCTAAGAGATTATCAACCATTATGGGAAAATGTTTATTTCTACAGTAAGTAATTTAAGTAATTTGAAAATTTTATGTCCGTTATTGATTATATATTTTTAACTTATTTATTTATTAGCCTCCTCATCATAAAAGGTAGTTTTGTGTTTGTGTAACATGTTAGATCTATAATGAAGTACATTTAGTAAGTCATTAAGTCGTATAAGTTGTGTAAACAAATAAAAATTGTATTTTATGTAATAATACACTTATTACAATAATATTAAAATAACTCCTCACGGTTAATATAACAAATTTAATATAAGTTATATAAGTTGAACGTTTACCGTTCTGTCTATAATATAATTGTTTTTGAATTAAATCTAAATTATTAAATTGAAAGTGAATATTGAATATTAAGAACGTTATAATAAAAAAAAAAAATAAGGTATTGAGATTCCGAATTTTATCGGGTAACAACACTATTACACAAATGTTCCCAAAAATGCCATAGTTCTTCTAAAGATCTATTTTTATCATCGATAATTCCAAATTTTAATATGATATCACCTTTAACAACATTTTTAGCGGTACGTTTTTGTAAAGTATAAGCTGCAGGTTGATTAGCGGGATCATCAAAAGTTCTAGGCATTCCATCATTTAATCCACCATTATTTCTAGCAAATATTTGCTTAATAGGAATAGTTATTTCACCTAAAAAGTCGCGTCCAAAACGATCTTCATCCCATACTGTTATAGTAATATGTGGAGGTACGTTTGTTTCACTTAATTTAATGTCAAATGATGAATTCCATACTGGATTAAGGGTTTTTTTGATAACTGCTGTTTCGTATTTTTTATTCGCTATTCGGATTACTGCGTATGGATCAGAGAATCCATCCTTATCACTAATAAACGAAAAAGTTATAGAGAATAAATAAATAAATAATAGAATATGCGAGAAGGAGGAAACTGACTTTTGTAAGATATATAGTAGAGTTCTATTCATCTAAAAGTTCATTTTTACATCAGACAATAAAAGAAAGTACTTACGCGGCTGCTAAATCTCTAGCTGCAAGTACGCCAATTCTAAGTATAATTTCAACCATAGTTTATAATAAAATATTTGATTTTTTTTTTAAGAAAAAAGAACGCAAAGTTCAAAGTTTTAGAGAAGTTTTTTTTTTTTAATTACACTAAACATTATTTTTCATTTAAAAAATACAACAAAAGGTCTTACCAAATGAAGTTAGCTGGTATATTTGGAGTACAACCCGCAGATGGAAGTAAATTAATAACTTGTTTTTATGCAAAATGTTGTACTTTTACCAATAAAATTTTTAATTTTTATCACGCTGACCAATAAATATTTTTTTACCTTAATTAATATTCTATACAATTCCGATAATTATAACAAATTCCGATAATTATAACAAAGATTTAGTACAACTCCAAAAAATTCTGATGGTTATTACGAACAATGCGATAATATAATTACTTATTGTATTATTATGGAAATACTCAATTGATAGTAGTTTCGGTTATAAAGTAACTTGAAATTTATATCAATCATAAAAATTAAAGTCTCCATAGTGATAGATTTTTAAGTATCTTTTATTCCAGTTTTTATTTAACACCAATTAATGTGTATCAATAAAATTAAATTTATACCATTTTTCGGGGGAGCGAATACTGTCATTTATTCTTCATTCTCTTAACATTTCCAAAAATTCTTTCATCTTCAGTCAATTCTATAAACACTAATATCACAATATATTATCCAATCTATATCTACAAATTTTTTTACCTTTTTGTTTATTGCAAATCCGTTCTGCGAGGTTGTCATGTGATTTATCGTATGAATCACCGAATTTTTATTTTATACTTAAAAATATCATTTCAATATATAAACTGCAATTTTACTATTTTTTTTGTTATTATATTTTTATATAAAAATTATTTGAATCACCTTTCTACAATTTTTAGTATTTTGGACCAGATTTTTTTAAAAATTATAAAATTATTCATCTATTAGCTTTTATATATAAAAATATATATATATATATATATTTTAATCAATATAGTGAAGTAATAAAAGTTTACTAGGCAGATTTTTTTTGAAAGTTAAACTGTCATAGCATAGCGAACATGCTTTATATCACTTTGACGATCATTTGCCGATCACAAGTTTCATTTTATTAAAAAATGATTAAATTATGAAAAAGTGCAAGGCAAAGTAAATGCCTAAATAAGAAAAAAATAAAATATGCCACCTTTTATTGTTGTATAACTTTAAATTAAATAATTTATATAATTTTTAATTTTTATATGCAAAATTATTAATATGTGATAATTTGAAGTTTCGGGATAAAAATTGAAGGCCGAAGCCGAATACGCAAAGCTGAAACTTGAAATTTTGCATGAACATTCCTTTTATTATATATAATCTGTAAAAAAAATAATGCAAGGTTTCGACCCATAATGCAGGTTTTTTGCTTATAGAGAAATTAGCCAATTATTTGTTATTAATATATTTCTAATAAAAAAGATTATTTACATTATTAAAGATAATGAAAAACTTTTAGTTGAAGATGAAGATGATAATATTTTAAGTGAAGATAATAATGATGAGAATATTGAAAATAATTTAGAAATAATAGAAAGTAATATGATAACCTGTTTGAAATATTATACTAAACATGGTTAAATTATTAATATAATTATTAGTATTTGTATTAATTTTTATGTTTTATATAAATTTTTAATTAAAATTAAAATTCTGTGAAGTTATTTGTAAATTTTAAACACTTATTATATTTAAAATTGATCTGTCACGACATATGTATTATGTGATAAGATCAAATAAATGATCGGCAAATGATCGGCAAATTTGTGATAAAATAGAGATGTTCACTATGCTAACTGTCATAGGCTTTGAACATAGTTTATCAATCCATTTTTCTCACTCAGAATTCAAATACTTATCAAAGCTAATATATAATAATTATAGGATAATGATACTTATTTACTTTTTTCTAAATATGAGAGGAACTGGAATGTAATCTCCAGTTGAAGACACTTTATCTCAGCCTTTGTTTCAGATATTTGCCTTTCATGCATTGAGATTTTTATATTCCCTTTTGGCAATTAATTAATAAAATGATTTGCTTAAATCAACAGACTTTTCTTTCTTTATATATTTTCTCAAGTAATCATTTGCATATGAGTCAGTGATCCCCTATTATAGAGGAATACTAACAAATCACATATAGTGCAGTAAATATAAAAAGTTCTTTTTCCACCTACAAATTTCCCATTTACATATATATTTCTTATTAACCAGGTGTAATCATTCTTAGAAAAGTACTTTGGATTATTTCTAAAAAACTTTTTAAATGGAGCATAAATACATATCTGGTGTTTCATAATCATGTTTATAATACAGATCTATTAATGCTTTTACTTCTTTAGGATTTATATCACAATTGAAAGAATTTCATACAAATTTTGGTACCATTTATTTTTATGATGGTATTGAAGTAGATAAAAATACTCTTAATAATAAATATATTAGGCATTTTGGATTGATTATAATTTGCTAGTATAGGAAAGAAGTTGGATAAGTAGTGATATTTTTTAAGTATGCTATTCATTTGATATACTATTTTCTCCACTTTACTGTTTTTTCTTTATAATCTTCATCCACAAAGTATCTATTAACATTCAATTGAGCAGGTACAATTTCATCAAAAAATGCTATATACTTTTGCATCTTTTCACTTATAAAATTTTCTTCATCATCCAATATTAACCTTTTATATAATATATCCAATAGTGTTGCTTATCATAAATAGTTATAAATTTAAAAACTAAGTAATTATAATAGTTGTAAATTAGAATTAAGGACATGCAAAAATTTTGGTACTATTCATTTTTATGATGGTATTGAAGTAGATAAAAATACTCTTAATAATAAATATATTAGGCATTTTGGATTGATTATAATTTGCTAGTACAGGAAAGAAGTTGGATAAGTAGTGATATTTTTAAGTATACTATTCATTTGATATACTATTTTCTCTACTTCTCTGTTTTTTCTTTATAATCTTCATCCACAAAGTATCTATCAACATTCAATTGAGCAGGTACAATCTCATCAAAAAATACTATATACTTTTGCATCTTTTTACTTATAAAATTTTCTTCATCATCCAATATTAACCTTTTATATAACATATCCAATAGTGTTGCTTATCATAAATAGTTATAAATCTAAAAACTAAGTAATTATAATGGTTGTAAATCAGAATTAAAGACATGCAAAAATTTTGATACCATTTATTTTTATGATGGTATTGAAGTAGATAAAAATACTTTTAATAATAAATATATTAGGCATTTTGAATTGATTATAATTTGCTAGCATAAGAAAGAAGTTGGATAAATAGTGATATTTTTTAAGTATGCTATATTGCTATTCATTTGATATACTATTTTTTCCATTTCGCTATTTTTTCTTTATAATCTTCATTCACAAAGTATCTATCAATATTCAATTGAGCAAGTACAATCTCATCAAAAAATGCTATATACTTTTGCATCTTTTCACTTATAAAATTTTCTTTATCATCCAATATTAACCTTTTATATAACATATCCAATAGTGTTGCTTATCATAAATAGTTATAAATCTAAAAACTAAGTAATTATAATGGTTGTAAATCAGAATTAAGGGCATGCAAAAATTATGTGATATAGTAGATGGATGAGAGGTCAGGTCCTGCAATCAGTGTTACAATATACCTTTTATAGTAATAATATATCTTTTATGGTAAATAATATATAATTTATTTATTAAGAAGTTTTTTTGCAATTACTTTATCATCTAAAAGTCCAATTTCAATGAATTTTTTTTTGTTTTATAAAGTATAAAGAGGGCTACAAAATAAAAAAAGTTTATGCAAATTGAATTATTGAATAGTAAAATAATTGTATTATAATATATATATATAATATATAATAATTTATTTATTAAGAAGTTTTTTTACAATTAATTTACTATCTAGCAGTTCAATTTTAATGAATTTTTTTTTTATTTTGTAAAGCATAAAGAGGTCTACAAAACAAAAAAAAGTTTATGCAAATTGGATTATTGGATATTGAAATAATTGTATTATAATATATGTATAATATACAATAATTTAAGTTTTTTTGCAATTATTTTACCATCTAGCAGTCCAATTTCAATGAATTTTTTTTTATTTTATAAAGCATAAATAGGTTTACAAAAACAAAAAAAAGGTTATGCAAATTGTGGGGGTTCAGATCTCTAATTGAGCATAATCATATGATTTCTGGCATATCTCTTATCATCTTTTAGTTAATCATAATAGCATAGTATTTACAACCAAATTATAATTTATGTTTATAATATTACAATTCGCTTAGGTTGTAATTCAAAATATAATAATTAATACTTATGGTATGTACTCTTAATATCTAATTCATCCTCATCCAAAAGACTATATACCTGATTTTGTGTATTTTCACATTCTAAATCAAGTACATAAAAATATGACATAAAATCTCAAGTTTGCCAAATAGTTTTAAGTTTATTATAGTATGACAAAAATGTTATTTTTTCAAAGTATTAGAAGCATCAATTACTGAATTCACCAAACATTTATTCGTAATATTTTTTTCAATAAATTTATTTTCTTATGATGACTTCCATTTTTTAATGTTATTGTTATTAGGTTTAGAAATATCTGATAAACCTTTTTTGGAATATTAATAAAACTTTTTGACAAATTAGCAACTTTACACTAGTCGAAATAGTCCAAATCAGATAGAAATCGATCATCTGATTTTAATCTGATTTATAACTCAATTTTGACCAATTTTTTTAAAAAGGCAATATTCCGTTTGGGTTCTGAGTGGTTGCTACTCAGAATATAATTCAGAATAAAAAATCAGATATAAATCGGATATAAATCAACAAATACTACTAAATTCGACACTATTAATTAGACATAAATCAACTAAATTTATTATATAAATCGGATATAAATCAGATATAATTCAATTACAATTCAATTTATAAATTCAGATATACTATAAAATATATTATAATACGCAAAACTAAAAATTAGAGTAAAATAAATTCATATATGCTATAAAAAATATAATATAATATAATACGCAAAACTAAAAAAAGAGTAAAATTAATTCAGATATGTAATAAAACATACTATAATACGCAAAACTAAAAAAAAAAGTAAATTAGTAATAAAATAGAATTCTGAAATTCCAACCATTAATCTTTTTGCATAAAACTTTCTGATTTATCCGCTTTATCTTCCAAAATTGCATCTAAATCTTCATCATCAATATTTAAATCGTCTGTATATTCTGTGTCATATACCATATCTGGTTGATCAACATATGACCAATCGGGAGTATCATCCGGTGGTACTTTATCATAGCATTGTATCTCGTCGTTATAATTCCGAGGTCACAATTGCTGCGCCGTTTGTTTCACTCTTAAATGTTTATTGAGAACATTTCTTAATAAAAGTCTCAACTAAAATGTAAAAATAAATAAAATCGGAAAATGTAAAAATAAGTAAAATTGGAATTAGTGAAAATAAGTAAAATAATTAGTGAAAATAAGTAAAATCAGAATTAGTGAAAATTTATAGCAAAATAAATTATCAAGATAAAATAAGTAACCTCTTCTAAGCGCCACAATAGATCATAAACATTAATGACCGATTTGAATCTTCATTTTTGGTTTCACTCACTTCCGGTGAATGATATGCACGATTTGCCAGAATTTTTAACAGATCCCATTTTTCATAACTCATAATTCAGCTATCCTTTTTATTAAAGAAATCTTTCGCAGCCTTTATCCTTCGCAATTTTTTCTGATTGATAAATTTAAAATGAGTTAATATGGATCATTAATTTGCCGCTGGATTATATTACATACATTATTTAATCTATTATTGGCATGAACTCGTCAATTGTCCATGCTTTCTTTGCCAGATATCCTCAAACTCAACTTAGATCGTCGAGATTTATGTAGGCTACTTAACCACCTTGTTACCTGGTTAAAGGATGGTTGATAATTCGGAACAAGTGATTTTCAGATTTTGGGAATTAATTTACGTCAAATTTTAATGTTTTTTGCATTATTAAACGTTTCATTGTAGTTTAAGTTATATTTCTCATTAAGTATTTTTAAGATTGATTTCATTTCGATCTAATTGATATTCAGAAAAAGAAAAATTAAAGAAAGTATTATGAAATAATAAAATTAGCAACAAACAGATATGTTAGTAGAAAATTCAGTATAAATTTGTGGAACCAAAAACGTTAGTTATTAAAATTAATAAAAAATTGGTAGTTCGTAAAAGTTAGTATACGAATTTGTATTGAAATTAGTAAAAATTAGTAATTGTAAAGTTAGTATACGAATTTGCGTTAAATTAGTAAAAAATTAGTAATTTGTAAAAGTTAGTATATGAATCGCGTTAAATTAATAAAAATTTGTAAAAAATTAGTAATTTGTAAAAGTTAGTATATGAATCGCGTTAAATTAATAAAAATTTGTAAAAAATTAGTAATTTGTAAAAGTTAGTATATGAATCGCGTTAAATTAATAAAAATTTGTAAAAAATTAGTAATTTGTAAAAGTTAGTATATGAATCACGTTAAATTAATAAAAATTTGTAAAAAATTAGTAATTTGTAAAAGTTAGTATATGAATCGTGTTAAATTAATAAAAATTTGTAAAAAATTAGTAATTCGTAAAAGTTAGTATATGAATCGCATTAAATTAATAAAAATTTGTAAAAAAATTAGTAATTTGTAAAAGTTAGTATATGAATCGTGTTAAATTAATAAAAATTTGTAAAAAATTAGTAATTCGTAAAAATTAGTATATGAATCGCGTTAAATTAATAAAAATTTGTAAAAAATTAGTAATTCGTAAAAGTTAGTAGTATATGAATTGTGTTAAATTAATAAAAATTTGTAAATTGTCATAAAGATGAAATTAGTATTGAAATCAGTTGCAAAAATTAGTATCAAATATGTTGTCAAAACTCAACAAACCCTTGCTTCTCTTTTGTTAGGCTCTTTGGGTGATTCTTCAGTTGCATTCGATTTGGAATAGAGCTCCAAATGGGTCAGGTCAGGTCAGGTCAGGTTATATCAGGTTGTCTGTTTGACCTGACCTGACCTGAAACCTGAAAAATTTCAGGACTATTTTTATTAAAGTATTGAAAAAAAACGGTACAAAACTTTTTTTTTTTAATATAATATTATGAAAAAAAACGTTTTTGCAACGTTTTTTATTAAAATATTGAAAAAAATATTGCAAAACGTTTTTTTTAACATAACATTATGAAAAAAATGTTTTCGCAACGTTATTATTGAAATATCAAAAAAAAATGTTACGAAACATTTTTTTAATATAATATTATGAAAAACGTTTTCGCAACGTTTTTTCTCAAAATATTGCGATTCAACATTTTTATATTAAAATCATATAAAAAAGTGAATCCCAATACTGCAATTCACTTTTTTATATTGATTTTGTATAAAAAAAGTGAGTTGCAGTATTGCGATTCACTTTTTTATATAGAATTAATATAAAAAAGTGAATCGCAATATCGCAACTCACTTTTATTATATAAAATCAATATAAAAAAGTGAATCGCAATACCGCAACTCACTTTTTTTATATAGAATCTATATAAAAAAGTGAATCGCAATACCGCAACTCACTTTTTTTATATAGAATCTATATAAAAAAGTGAATCGCAATACTGCAACTCACTTTTATTATATAGTAGAATCAATAGTTTCAGGTCAACAGGTCAATCAGGTCAGGTCAATCTTTATACCTGACCTGAATTTTTTAAAAATCTCATACCTGACCTGAATTTCAGGTCAGGTCAGGTCAGGTCACCTGAATTTGGCTGACCTGTTCGGAGTTCTAATTTGGAATCTATCAAATCGTCATCAACATCTTCGTCTTTATCGTTATCATCACTTATTTGGACTACGCTTCTTTTGCTCTTGGCTTTTTTGGAAAGATGCTTGGATTCAATATCATCGATCTCACTTGCTCTGATTTTTCTTTTTAATTTTTCATTTTCTGTACCGAATGCATCGTTAATTTCCATAAGTGTACTGAAATCCTCTTTTAAGCCTTTTAATTCCTTAGAAATTTCTACGTTTATTTTCTCCAACTTCGTATTTTTATTACGCAAATCAGCTATTGTCGCATGTAATTTATGATTTTCTAACACTGGTCGAAATTAAAAAAATCGGACATATGGAAAATCGGCCAAAAATCAGACCAAAATTGACTAACATTATAAATCGGCACATCTGATTGATGCCAATCAGACAATTTGATAAAAATTCAGCAAAAAATCATTATATTTGATTGACGGCTGATTGATGCTAGTTGAAATCAAAAAAAAAAATGGACAAATGGCAAATCAACCTAAAATTTGCCCAATATTCAAATATGCACTTCCGATTTATGGAAAATTGACAATTCAATAAATATTCAATAAAAATTCAATAAAAATTCAGCAAAAAATCATTATATTTGATTGACGGCTGATTGATGCTGGTTGAAATTAAAAAAAAAATGGACAAAATAGCAAATCAACCTAAAATTTGCCCAATATTCAAATATGCACTTCCGATTTATGGAAAATTGACAATTCAATAAATATTCAATAAAAATTCAATAAAAATTCAGCAAAAAATCATTATATTTGATTGACGGCTGATTGATGCTGGTTGAAATTAAAAAAAAAAATGGACAAAATAGCAAATCAACCTAAAATTTGCCCAATATTCAAATATGTACTTCAGATTTATGGAAAATTGACAATTCAATAAATATTCAATAAAAATTCAATAAAAATTCAGCAAAAAATCATTATATTTGATTGACGGCTGATTGATGCTGGTTGAAATTAAAAAAAAAATCTGACAAAATGGCAAATCAACCTAAAATTTACCCAATATTCAAATATGTACTTCAGATTTATGGAAAATTGACAATTCAATAAAAATTCAATAAAAATCCAACAAAAATTTGTTAAAAAATCATTATATTTGATTGACGGCTGATTGATATAAAAAAAAAATCTGACAAATTTGTAAATCAACCTAAAATTTACAATATTCAAATATGTACTTCAGATTTATGGAAAATTAACAATTCAATAAAAATTCAATAAAAATTTAGCAAAAAATTATCATATTTGATTAACAGCTTAAAATTTGCCTAATATTGTCTGATTTATGGCACTTTTATATCAAATTGCACTGGTCGAAATCAAAACTTTTGGGCATGGAAAAATTGTCTCAATTTCAGAAGTTATTCGAATAAACGATTTTTCAAAATCAACTTATGATGTACTAAGCCGCAGCCACAGTAAAATTAATCTGGCAATTAGTTGATCTATTACCGAATTTAGACTTTATTTAAACTAAAGTTTCGAAACTTTATCTTCATCTAACTTCATTCCTAAACAAAACGGTTTTAAACGTTTTGGAATTTTTTTTTAATTTTTTATCGGAAATAATGTTCCAATTTTTAACATTTTTATTTTTTACGAAACGTTTTTTAACTTTTCATTTAATATTTTCAATCGGAACATTAGTTAACGTTCTGATTTTATTAATTTTTTTTTGCAAAACTATTACTTTAAAAAACGTTTTCTAACATTTTTTTTTTATACTTTTAAATAGGAAATCGGCTCCTACTTGGATACCGAATTCCAAAGGTAAGTTTTGAAGAATTTCTTTGAAACTTTATAAAAAAAAACGTTTTCTAACGTTTTTTTTATACTTTTATATAGGAAATCGTCTCCTACTTGGATACCGAATTCCAAAGGTAAGTTTTGAAGAATTTCTTCGAAACTTTATAAAAAAAAACGTTTTCTAACATTTTTTTTATACTTTTATATAGGAAATCGGCTCCTACTTGGATACTGATTTCCAAAGGTAAGTTTCGAAACAAAAGTTTCGAAACTTTAAAAAACGTTTTTTAATATTACTAAAAACGTTTTTTTTTACTTTTGTATAGGAAATCGGCTCCAACGTGGATGCCGATATTCCAGATAAGTTTCGCATTTTCGAAACTTCTTTGAAAAAAACGTTTAACGTTTTTTTTTTTAATATTATTGTAGGAATACTGTAAAGTTTTGAATTTTCGAAACTTTTTGACAAAAATTAATAAAAAACGTTTAATTTAACGTTTTTTATTATATTTTATTATTTTTTTTTGCAGGGAAATCGGCTCCAAATTGGATACCGGAATCCCGCAAGTAAAGTTTCGAAGTTTCGAAACTTTATGAAACTTAATAAAAAAATGTTTAAATTTAACGTTTTTTTATTATTTTTATTAATTTTTTTTGCAGGAAATCAGCTCCAAATTGGATACCGAAATCCCGCAAGTAAAGTTTCGATTTTCGAAACTTTTTGACGCAAATTAATAAAAAAAATGTTTAATTTAACGTTTTTTTTATTATTTTTTATTATTTTTTTTTGCAGGAAATCGGCTCCAAATTGGATACCAGAATCCCGCAAGTAAAGTTTCGAAGTTTCGAAACTTTATGAAACTTCGAAACTTTATGAAACTTAATAAAAAAACGTTTAAATTAACATTTTTTTATTAGATTTTATTATTTTTTTTGCAGGAAAATCGGCTCCAAATTGTATCAGAATCCCGCAGGTAAAGTTTCGTCAAAACTTTTTGACGCAAATTAATAAAAAAAACGTTTAATTTAACGTTTTTTTTATTATTTTTTATTATTTTTTTTTGCAGGAAATCAGCTCCAAATTGTACCGGAATCCCGCAGGTAAAGTTTCGATTTTTCGAAACTTTTTGACGAAACTTAATAAAAATGTTTAATTTAACATTTTTTATTATATTTTATTAATTTTTTTGTATGGAAATTGGCTTCGATTTGCCATCCTACAGGTAACGTTTTGATTTTTGAAACTTGAAACTTAAAAAAAAATGTTATTTTAATGTTTTTTCTTTTTTTTTTTGTAGGAAAATCATCTCCAATTTGTAGAAACAAATGGAATTAAGGAATTTAATGTATACCGGATTTGTTAGAAAGTTGGGATGATTTTTGGTAAAATTGTTTTATATGTATATGTAATATTTTAAATTTCAGAATAAAATTTACTGTAATTTGCGATACAATTCAGAATACAAATCAGAATAAATTTTTTACTACAAATCGGAATAAATTTTACTACAAATCAGAATAAATTTTACTACAAATCGGAATAAATTTTACTACAATTCGGAATAAATTTTACTACAAATCAGAATAAATTTTACTACAAATCGGAATAAATTTTACTACAATTCGGAATAAATTTTACTACAAATCAGAATAAATTTTACTACAAATTGGAATAAATTTTACTACAAATCGGAATAAATTTTACTACAATTTGGAATAAATTTTACTACAATTCAGAAAATTTTGTCACAAATTTACCATAATTCAGAATAAATTCACTGCAATTCAGTAAATTTATGAATAATATTTTTTAAACAATTCGGATTAAAAATACTAAGCAATTCAGATACAATTCAGACATTCTGATCGGCATCGATCGGCCTGCCAATCAGAACTTTGCCTAAATTAATAAATCGGCCATATTTATCACCAAATTCAGCCTAAAATCGGACATCCGATTTCTAGCCGATTTGGACTATTTCGACCAGTGTAAAATTTATTAACCAAATTCGGAAACAAACAAACTTTCAATGTAAAGCAACCAAAACAGCAACCAATTTTAGCAATTTTGTTACAATTATACCAGTTTCCAAAGATGAATTATCATCATAAAGATCTAAATTATGGCAAAGATCCTTTTGCTGTTCTAAATAGAAATCTGGAACCTTGAAATTTTTATATTGTTCTTTCATATGCTGAACTTTTGATTTTGAAGTAACGGTCGATTTGCTAGTGATAGCAGGCACAGGAGTAGTTTCGTTGCTAGTGATAGCAGCAGGAGTAATTTCAGAAATTTTAGAAGCTCTTTTGCTAGTGGTGGCTGCGATGGCAGCAGGAGTAATTTCAGACGGATATTTATAAACTTTGGTAATTTTTTTTTTTTCTTGTTGGGACATGGTGAAAGTAAAAAATTAAGAGAAAGAGAAAGAAAAGAGAGATGAGAGAGAAAAAATTTAAAATTTAGACTTTTATAGCTTAAAATCAGTCGAATTAAGCTTTTTTCTTATAAGCTTAATCACAATCAAATTATCATGATATTGTAATTACCGTTGATTCCTTAAAAAATTTTTAACAATTAAATTTATTCCTTAAATGATTAAATGATCTTTTTTATTCTTTTGATTATACGACGAATTTCTTATATTGTTCTTTAAAAAAGGATCTAATTTAACTCCTATGTATCACTTTGATTATATGGCGAATTTTTTATATTATTCTTTAAAAAATAATCTTAATTGAATAATTGAAAATATATTATGGCGATTTATAATGTGAAATTGAATTTGTTCAATTTGTAGCGCAGCAGGAATTTACTTTTTAAAAAGAATTAAATTGATATTATTTAAAAATATATTGAGATAAATATTGTAAATTTTTTATTTCATAAAATGAGTAGACGAAAGAGATTAGTTTCTGCTTTACTTAGCAATGATGAAGAATCAATTACAGCTTGCTCTTCTCGTAAAAGTAGAGTGATCTCTAGAGTAATTGATGAAGAATCTGAAGAATCAATTTCAATTATACATACACATGACAGAAGAATGGTTCCTTGCAATTGTTCTAAATGTAACGGAAAAATAGTAGATGTTCGTACAAAATTGAACCATGAGGCTGATAGAAATTCGGATGATGACCAAGATTCGGAAGTTGTTCAAGATTATAGTAATCCTTTACCATCATCATTTGAAAATTATAGTAATCCTTTACCATCATCATCTGAAGATTATGGTAATCCTTTACCAGAAGATAACCCAGTATCATCTGACGAAGATTCAGATAATAATCAAAACGTAATTCAACAAATGAAAATAGAGGAAATAGACAACTTATCAACTGATTTACTTCATCGACAACATTCGAGAAGATACGCAAATCAACAAGCAACAATTACCGAAGAAGAAATTCCTCCAGAATTATTCATAACTGATGAAGAATCAAGCGAAACTGATGAAGAATCAAATGAAAGTGAAATCAATAATGGCGATAATAATGATTATGAGTATACTGAAATTTTTGAGAATTATGCGCCACCTGTTTATGAGCAATTTCAAGATCGAATTAGTCTAGACACAAATGCCAATAGACAATTTTTGTGGATTTTGCTGTGGATAATGAGCTTTCGCAAAAGATTTAATATTCCAGAAACAGCAACAGAAACGCTTATTCAATTCATAAAGCTGTTATTGATAAAAATTGGCGGTTCTAATTTTGAAGAATTTTCTGGCTTTTTATACTTAGCAAGAAATGTTCTTGGGCTAAAAGATCAACATCATAACTTTGCGGCATGTCTGAAATGCCACAAATTATATAATAAAAAGGAAGTAGAAGAATTTCAGCAAAATGGAAATCTTACAGTTATGAAGTGTAGTCATGTCGAATTTCCTAATTCGACATCTAGGAGATTAAAACAATGCCAGATGCCTTTAGCAGAAAGATCAATGTTATTACATGGCCGTATTAAAATTTGATCTGAGAAGATATTTCCATTTGCTAGTATCAGAAATCAATTAGCATCAATGTATTGCCAGCTGGGATTTGAAAGAAACTTACGTCACTGGTCTGAACGCAAACGATTTGATGATATTTTAACTGATATCTATGATGGTCAGGTCTAGAAAATTTTAAAGAAACAAGCGATGAAAATTCGTCAAAATTTTTTTGACCTGAAGTGGCTGATTCTAATCTTGGTTTAATGTTGAATCTCGACTGGTTTCAACCATATGATGGTGTTGTCCATAGTACTGGAGTAATATATACCACAATTTGTAATCTACCACGGGATATGCATTTTGAACGTGAAAATATATTGGTTCTTGGTTTGTTGCCCAACCCAAACGAAGTGAGTCTCCACCAAATTAACCATTATTTGGCGCCAATTGTTAATGAATTAGTATTACTTTGGGACGGAGTGATGTTTGATAACACTTTTGAGTACCAAGAATCAAGAAAAATTCGAGCGGCACTGATACTCGTTTTGTGATATTCCTGTGACAAGAAAAATATGTGGGCATATTTCAGCCCTTTTATCGTGTTATAGATGTGAGAAGAAAGCAAATTACGAAAATCATAAACATAATTTCACTGGAATGGATAATATGAGCGAATGGTTTATCAATCGAGATTCGGCACAATTTTGCGAGAATGCTTTTGGATGGCGTCGCTGCAATTCAAATGCTGCAAGGAATCGCTTTGTAAAAACTACTGGCGTAAGGTGGTCTGAATTGTTGAGATTGCTATATTTCGACCCAATTCAGTTTTTATCAATTGATCCAATGCACTGCCTATTCTTAGGCATTGCAAAGTGGATTATTAAGCGGATTTGGGTTGATGAAAATATATTAAAACTGGAAACTCTAAAAGAAATTCAAAAGAAAATGAATCAATTCCAAGTACTAGCTGACATAGGTAGAATCCCAGGAAAGGTAGAATGTGGCGAAGGTTTTGCGAATTTTACGGCTGATCAGTGGTAAATATTTTTTAACATTTATGCCATAGTGTCACTTTGGAAATACCTTCCTGGCGTAGATAAGAAGATTCTTATATGCTTTGTAAGAATTTGCTCGATTTTGGTAGGATGAATTGTTCAATCCAATTTAATGGATGAAGCTCACCAAAAATTGGTTGAAATTGTAAAAATAATTGAGCAAAATTACGGTTGAGATATGATAACTCTAAACCTTCATCTTTTGCTCCATTTATACGAATGTGCAAAAGATTTTGGGCCTCTTTACGCTTTTTGGTGTTTTTTGTTTGAGCGCATGAATGGTGTGCTTAAGGTTGCTTGTCTAAACCTCTTCAAAATCCTACGATTAGTTTCGTCAAAATTTTACTATAGATTTATTATAGTTTTGGCAGAGTTTCAGCAGTTTCGGCATTTATAATAAGTTTTGGCAGTTTCGCCTTTCTCCAAAGTTTCGCCAGTTTTTTAATATAACTTTAATATAGTTTTGGCAGAATTTCGCTTTTTGGCGAAACGCCATCTTGCCTAAACCCCTAGGTTTCGGCAAGCAACCTTAGGTGTGCTAGGTAAGATGCTGACTTCTAAAAATATCCTTTTTCTTCTAAAATTAATTTTAAGTTCCATTCCTTTATTTATTTTTTAGGTTCTTTGCCTAATAGCCATCGGAAAATTGAACCAGAGCTCATGCGCCGAATTATGAACGATAAACAAATTAATAATATTGTTAGTTCTGGAATAGTTGATACAAAAGGTCTCGATATACTTGATACCAGACCTTCAATCAGTTCAATTTCAAAACCCGACAAATTTACTTCAGTTGAAATGAAGCGATATTTGCTATACTCGCAAAATATTAAAGAATCTCTAATTGCTGGATGCGAAGCATTTCCAGAAGAAATGCTAGGCCCTTTCTTGGAAAAAGTTATAATGTCAAGTGAAATGCTTGACATAATGATAGATTATTATAATGCGACCTACCCAGCAAATAACTTTCGAAAACCATTTGGAGAAGAACCCAAAGATTCAATTATTATTCGCGTCAGAATGAATCAATTCGGAAGATGCAGAATTGGTTCTGAAATATTCGGCTCAAAAATGTCATCTTGTCATGTGAAAAGTTCATTTGTTACGGCAAAATTTATAACGATTGACAATGATATTGACGTTTACCCTGATCAAGTTCAATATTATTTTACTCATACAGTTGACCTTCTGAATGGTCCTGCCGAGCATTTTTTGGCTTATGTCTGATGGTATAAACATGCAGGCTCTAGAAATATTCGATATTATTTCAGTAGTGATAATGACATTAATACTTGTAATGTTGAGCTATGGTGCACTGAATTTTATCAAGAGTCACGTGATTGTATTATTCCAGTTCATCATATTCTTAGTTGATTTATTCCAGTAAATTACCGAATTTCAGACCAAAGGAATGCAAGAGAGTATTTAGCCATAAATCAAATAAATAGAAAATACCATATTCACTAATAGATTCTTATTTGTCAATTTATAGATTAAAACTGGATTTATTATGATTTATCCGGATTTATTGGTATTTGATCGAGTTTGGAAGGATAAGAATTAACTTTAACAATTTTATTATATGCTAATTTTAAATTAAATGTCAAATTTATTATGATTTATTATATTTATTATGATTTATCCGGATTTATTGGGTTTGGAAAAATAAGAATTAACTTTAATTAAAGTTCGTAATTTATATTGTTTAATGATTTTATTATATGCTAATTTTAAATTAAATGTCAAATTTTTATTGTCATAAATCGGAAATGCCGAATTGTGTAAATTGTCTGATTGTTTTAAATCGGAAATGCTGAATTTTGTAAATTTTCTGATTGTTATAAATCGGAAATGCTGAATTGTGTAAATTTTCTGAATTTTAGCTGAATTTAGTTTGATTTTCAGCTGATTTATCACATGTCCGATTTGCCTTATTTCGACTAGTGTATGGGTTATGTAGAAATTACACCTTATAATAAAAATCAAAGTGAGGTAAGAAATGGACATATTAATTAATACTAAGCAATAATTCCAAAAAAATATTTATCTAATTTGAATTATTTAATATTTACAGTTTAAATTTTGGATAAGATCAGTAAATTCAGAAAAAGATCATGAGACTAACGTTACAAATTTTACATGATCTTGATTTTCTTCATAATCCTGTAATGAAAAAATTTTGTGATCAAACAAGAACTCTATGGAATTGTATTCATGAATCATTGAATGCAAATAAAAGAGATCAAGATGGAAAAAGGCACATTTTGTCTATTGTTGCAGAAATATTTCCATATTGTGAAATTAAAAAGAATTTGAATGTTAGTAATATTTTCATATAAAAATTTAGTATTTCAGTTCAATTCAGATTGTTTTTTTTTTCTATTAGATCTCTTCATCAGATACGATTAATGAGGCACACAAATATACAAAAATCTATGGACCAGATGCAGAATGTGTTGAAAAACCTATTTTTACACAAACAACAATTTCATGTGAAAAACTTGATCAGTTACAACAATTTTTGAATGATAAAAACAATGTGATAATAAGTAGCTATAAAACAGAAACTAAAACTGATGGACTTCCAGTAAAATATCTCAAATATACAAAAGAATCTTTGTGGGAAAAATTCAGCTACCAATTTCCAGATGATGTTAAAAGAACATCTTTTATAATGTTCTTGTAAGGAAAACAATATATTTATCAAGAAAATCTTGGTAGTTTTTGTTTAATTTGCAGTTGTTATGGATATGAGATTTTTGTAAAAATGAAAAATTTTATTGAAAAAAATATTCAAAACAACAATCTTTAAGTAAAATTTTTTTCAATTTATTTTATTTAAGTTGGTTTATTTATTTTGATTTATTTTATAAATAGTAATCTAAAAAGACTATATAAATAAACTTGAGCACTTGCGCTGATATCTTAAAAGTCTTACAAATAAAAGCTTGAAATTGTTATGAATGGAACTGTTGCCTATAATGCATGTATTAGCCATTATCTCCCATACGCCTTTAGTACCTGCATAGAATCACATAGCCACGAATGTGTTGCCGATCACCAGCATCCACTTTTCCTTCAAATCCACCCATGTGGACAATTATTTGCAATTTTTTATTAATTGAAAAATGATACTCCAATTACATTGCATAATGAATTAGATAAATATCAGGAATACCTCCTGTACTATTTTACTTATCAAACACAAAAAGTATACCTGAACACACAATTCAATGCAAATTTGTTAGAGTTAGATGAAAAAGGAGCACTTATTGACTTATTGTCGTAGATTATAAAATGAAAGTATTACTTAAAAGTGCACAAGAGACAAAAGAACAGTTTTTTGGAAAAAAAAGCTGGACTTTTTATTCAATATTGGCGGTATATATCCACAAGAAAGATTCTCTTGAACTTGACATCCAAGCATACGACCACTACTCCAATGATCTACGTCAAGATGTTTGGTTCACTGCTTCTAGTTTTCATGCTGTTATTGAATCTATAAACAAGAAATCAGAATGGGTTATGATTATTTCAGACAATAAAGGTCATTATTATAAATCATAATGCAGGTTTGATGATAATTCTGAGATATTGGCAAGATTGGTATGGTATTTAACTAAAAAAATGGATATTTCTTGAGCCAGAGGAGGCAAAAATAATTATTAACAGTTATTATGCTCAGGTTTGTTCATACTTTTCTATTTGATAAATAATATCTATTAGCAAGAATTAACTATATGATATTAGTTTACCTTATGTTTGAAATAGATTGCACATTCTATTAATCGATATGTAAAATTAGGATTTAATATATTATCAGAAAAAGATATTGAAAATGCACACAATATCTGAAATTTGCAGAATGTCAGTATCTTACCTGGAACCAGATAGAACAAAAGGTTGTAAATTAAAAGTTAAATTATTATACAGCTAGGTTTATTAGAAATTCTCAAACTGTTTCTTTATAGAACCTGAAAAAAAGAGAAACAAATTACCTGGAATTTCAAATTGGTTTGAATAGTTATGGCCAATTACTGGAGAGTATGCTGGTTATATTCAAGTGAGAGATATTGCAAATCTTGGCGTTTAGATAAATTTTTCTCCAAAAAAACTGGAAAAATTACAATTAAAAACAATCAAAAATCAGATCCTAATGTATTAACGTCTTCAATACCCAAAAATTCTTGAACAGTTCCATTGCCAAATAATACAGGTTTTACAGATAGTTAAATTGTAATGCAGTTCTAATAATATATTGTTTTATTTTTATTGACTAATTTCTAGTCGTTAGTATAAGGATGATAAAATTACATTAAATTCTATAACCCAATAAGCTCCTATTAGTATTTGTTCATTAGAAGATAATGCAACTAATAATACCACTTTAATCTAGGACACATAACAAAAATAAGAGGCAGCAAATTGTATATTTCAATCCTTCAAGAACTTAATAATAACCGTATAAAATATGGGCATGTACATGGTATGCTGAAAAAGGCCATTAATTTAGCATTTGCTACAAACTCATACGAAGAGTTAATTGGCATATGTCAAGATTTTTTGGTTAGAAAGCAGAATACTTTAGATCAAAATCAGGTAAAGGAGATATTAAATAATGAAGAATTAGACTTAGTAAATCCAATTATTACAGTTAAAAAGGAAAGGCCACCAGGAAGGGTAAAAAATGCTGTTGAAATTCAAAATAAGGAAAGCAGAAAACATTGTTTAAAATCAATTAATCTTAATGTTCAAAAAGGTAACAATAGAACTCAATTAATAGGTAATAGCAGGGGTAATAGAAAAACTTGTCAAAATTGTGGGCAAAAAGGGCATAACCGTACAACCTGTAAATTTACTGGTTAAAAATTATTTAGAAGTAATGTGAAGCATCGGTTATAAATCAATTTAATACGAAGTTTTCTTTTGCAATAATAAATTAGATTGATATTTATTACTTGCATCGGTTATAAATCAACTTAATACAAAGTAATATTGATATTTGTTACTTTACAAGAGAAATTAAAATCTAAATTATACAACAAACAGATTTCCTCATAATACTAAATTCTCAATAGATATATACTATCCTTAACTATATAATACATTTATTTACTGAAATTATGCTATTAAATTAAAATGTTAATGTCATTTCAAAAACAAAAGAACATTATTATAGGAGAAAGAAAAATTATCTAATTAAATTAAAAAAATTGTCATAAGTCCAAGAATATCATTCCTAAAGATGGAATTAATACAATTAATATCGTTTAACAAACAAAAGGAAACCAATAAAGACATGGAAACTATTACCTACCTATCTGTCCTTCTATGCTAATTCCAATTTCATTAATCGTATCTAATCAACTCTCTGCATCTAGTCTAATCACGCTAATCAAATGGTTTAATAATCCTTTATCTTTATCTTAATAATTTATAAATCTGATATTTAACGCTGAAAGTGGATTACATCATTTATTAAAATCATCTCAGGTCTAAGAAATAGTTCTCAAAAAATGAGAATAAGACGTTAATTTCCGTTTAACTACAAGTTTAATAAACAAAAGTAATCCATCAAAGAGAAGGAAATGAACACCTATTTATTATAAAGAAGACTGAAGTAATTCCTAAAAAAAAGAAAAGAATACAATGTTATTTTCGTTTAACAAGTTTAATAAATAAAAAAAACCCACCAAAGATAAGGAAACAAATACCTACTTATTAAAATCGCCCAAGAAGTCCAAGAAGAAGCAATTCCTAAAAAAAAAGAAGAGAATACGACGTTATTTCTGTTTAACAAGTTTAAAAAGCAAAAAAAAACTACCAAAGATAAGGAAATGAACATCTACTTATTAAAATCATCTTGAGAAGTCTAAGAAGAAATATTTCCTAAAAAATGAAAAGAGAATAATGTTTAACAATCTTAACAAACAAAAGAAACCCATCAAAGATAAGGAAACGAATACTTACCTATTAAAATCATCAAAGTCCAAAATGTAGTCCCTAAAAAAATGGACGTTAATTTTGCAATAAGCAGAAATCATTAAAGACATTTGATTTTGTTATAAAATGGTTAAAAAAAAATAGTAGTTTAAAATATGCTAATACTTATTTAGATTTTTATTAATTTAGCCAATCAAATTTTTCTAAAAAAAAAATTTTTACAAGAGGGGGGGAGGAAATTCTCCCTGGTTAAGATTAGCAATACTCATATTTAATAGATTAAATTATTTTTTAGAGAAACTACAATGGGAGGTAGTAAAAAAAACAAAGCCCATTATCTATGATATACTAGTGTTTGAAAACAGACAGATTTTTTACTTAATTAATGATATTCCAAATGAAATGACATGTAATAATATTAATATACAAGATAACAGTTATTTAAATAAATTTAAAAAAGTTTTTTTTTAAAAAAAAAAATAGATATTAATAATTTATAGTAAAATAATTTTTGTATAGATAAAAAGTAAAATTTGCCATAGTGGCAAAACATGTAAAATGGTATATAATAAATATAATACAGAACAGCCATCCTTTCTAAAATTGATTTGAACCTAATTGTTGAAGAGGGAAATGTGGTAAAATAGGTCTATAGTGTGATGGGTTTGATTGATTATTGTAAGGAACGAGAGAATTTTGGTTGTGAGTTAGCATATGGCTTTCAGATTGATGTTCTTGACTTGATATTATTCCATTCCTAATTAAAAAAATTAATTAATTGGTTTAACTATAATTAGAAAATTTACGTTCATACTTACTCATCAACAAATTCTCTTGAATTGGTTGTAAAAGTGCAAGTAACTGTACCACATTGAAAGATTCGGTCATTTTCAACTAACTCATTTTGTGCCCAGCTAAAAGTAACTCCATATATTCCTTCATAATTCACAAAAAGTACATATCCAGTTGTATTTGTCTTCAGATCTTGACAACAATTCCAGTGTTCATAATTTAGAATTTGCTTTAATCTCTGTTCCCCTGCTTCACCTTTAAAGATACAACGGTATTTTAGTAATGCTGAATTGTACTATCTGAAAAGGGGTTTATTTTGAAATAAGTAAACAAAGATATTTTTGGGAAAAATGCTTATAGAAAGTCTTTTAGATCCCACAGAATGTCTATTGAAACCAAGACACTTTTTAATTAGAATTATAAATGCATCTTAGTATGATATGAGTTGGTTGGAAGAGTAATGTCGGTAGGGTATAGTTTTATACTTTTATTGTTGCGATGTTTAGTTCTTTCATGGCTTAAAAGTTGTTTTTGTAAAGGAAAATTTTTTTGACAGAGAAAGTATTTAAACGTTATTTTAGTGCAAGCTACGGTCATTGTATACAGCGAATTGTGACATTGTTATTTGATTATTTGATTGGCCATTACGCATTATGTGATAATGTAATATACGATGGTTGATCAAACTCCTGTATGTGATATAATCGCAAATGAGACAAATTGGCCCATATGAATTTAACACATTTCGTTTTTATAGGGTTATAATTATTCAAATAATAATAATAAAAAAAAAAAGAAAGAAAATAACAATACCCTATTGGTTAATAGTAAATTACTAAATCTTTATTCCAACAACTCTATATGGTAATAACTCTTTTGTACAATTTGATTACTAATGTATACTTTTTTAATTCTCGGTTAAATTAAAAAATGTATTGTATAACTTGTGATCTGTCTGATCTATTCCATGTTTGATTGATTACTAATAATAATTAATAGTTACTCGGCGAGTAACTGTTGTATTTGCAATAAGCAATATGATTGGTGGGATTTACTGAGCGCAGCTCAGTAGATTTCACTCTTGCACGACAGTGCCGCAGTTATGAGGTCACGTTGTGCCGAGTAACTGTTTTATCAGGCTTACGCAATAGGTATTTTTTATACAACTAAGTAACTGGTTGTACTCAATTAGTAAATGCCTGATAATAATTTTTTATTTTAGCTCCCGGCAACACTAATAATAATAAGTAACGGATATTTAACAATATTTTTTATTTTTTATAACAATAGATCGTTTCGTTAATATTTAATAAATATCCAATTTTAAAATTATATATTTGAACTTAATAATTATATTAGGAAAAAATGCAGTCATGTGAAAGATAATTGTCTTTTAACAGAGAAATAATTTATTGGTTAGACACTTCTATTCTTTTAAAATTATGTTCTCAGCGAATGTTCATGACAGAAATTATTTGTAATTTAACAGTTTCCAAGTACTCCTCTATCAAAAAACTAAGCCATTATGTAAATATGCAACAGCTCTTATGCAAACTACTTACACGGTCAAAGATGTATAACGAGGAACCATCTTCGCCTTCTTTGGGGAGATTTACTCCACAAAAAAGGGTAAATTACACAAGACATTGCAGATTTTAATCATCCTACGATTAAGTTAAAAGTATTTTAAAATTAAAACTCGAGAAAGAAAAATGAAAAATACAGGAATATTCATAATCATGTGACATACACGTCTAACCAATAAAATTTACTATTTTTCGAATCTTAGTATATTAGGGGCCTAATTAAACTTTGTAGCCTATTTTTAGAGATGAAACATTTTTAAAATTGCTTTATATGTTTAACAGTTTAAGATTTACAAGGAACGTTTCAGTCGGAAATTAGGCTAGGTAAATCATTACAGATAAATAGAGTCTAAACGCATAAAAAATTTTTTGTATTTTGTATTTTTTCATCCAATCCCTTTAAAAAAAAGTAATAATAATAATTTGTAGAAATAATGTTAAAGTTGAAACAAGACTTTAAAGAAGTTTTATTAAGAATTTTTTTCATTCTTTTGTTCATAGGACTTATATTAGGAATATCTATGAATAAAATACTTGTGGCGTTTAACTTAAAAGAGGTGGAACCAGTAACTTCTGTACAATTTAAAAATTTTAAAGATGCAGGTTTTCCAATATGGTCGTCATTTGTGTGTGGAGAAAACTTAACTAAATTAACTGTACAAGTACAAACATTTAATATAATTGGAGAAGACATAGCAAGAGATATATCTAATGAATACATTCGCCAAACTACAGCAAGCTCTTTATTACCTAAATATATAGATACTTTTGATGAACGAATTTGCTTTGTATTTGAACCAAGGAACGAAATTTTGTTTAAAGCTGGTGAAATCGACCAAATATACGTAACAGCTTTTGCTTCTAAAGATGCTGTGCAGGGTCCTATATCATTAATATTTGGTATATTTAATGAAGACATGAATGCGTCTTCTATTTTACCTTTTTTTGGTCCAAGTCATTCTATAAATAGATATTCTTTTACAAGAAGTGAAAGATTGGATGTTGAAAATATTCTTCATTCCTATTTCTCTGTTAATCTGCAAAGTAGTATTATAACTACTTTTGCCAATGAAGAGACGTATGCAAGATTTTTGTATTCTCCGGATTCATATTTAGTAAGTTATTTCAAACAAAAAATTGACTTTTAGCTCTACTGTGTATTTTATCTTATATTAATTAGGTTACAAGATATGTGGAAAAAGTTTTATATACGCCAAATGGTAAATTCAATTTTATACTTTATTTGATAATTACGATTAATAGAAACTAGTAATCAGAAGTTATTTGATTTATTCCTACCCTAATACTAATCAAAATCAGATCTAATCTCCGCCATTGGTGGTTTAATAACATACGCTTTAACAGCCTGGTTTATTTTGTTTGGGTAAATATAATATAATTAATTTTAATCATACCCACTGTATAAATAATACAAGTTTACTAATTATATATTTATATAGGAGAGGCAAGTACCGTTCATGGGGATGGATTCAACGATATTTGTTATGTACTTCACCAAACATAAATAAAAATTATAATAGAAATCAAAAATTACCAATCGCCTATGAAAAACCGAGTATCATTGAAAGCCAAATAAATAATGATACGCTTGCTAATTCATCACAAGTACAATTAATGAAGGATTTAAATGAGAAAATCGATAAAATTAATCAAAAACTTAGGATTTTTGAACAAATCTTAAGTTGTCATTATCTTTCTGGATTTAGATTACATGATTTTGATTCAAAAGAATTAAGCCTTGATTCATTATATGATAAAGAAGAAAGAAATAACAACACCAACCACTCCTCATAATTGGAATAATTTTGATTCAATAATCGAATCATGAATTCAATTTTGAATATAATTCTATTGTAACTGAATTACATTGTTCGTATTAGTATAGATATTGAATAAATCTTTATTTCTAATTGAGATTATATCTTTAAAAATTAATAATTTATCACAATGCACATTACTTTTTTGGGATGTATAATATGGGCAATATAAGAAGACTTTCAATACTATACTGAATTGGTGGTTTAATGATAAAAATATTTTAGGATCTTTCATAATTAGGCATTATTTGTATAAATTTTATTAAATTTGAAATTGACTGCAATAAATTTGTCTTTATTAAATGACAAAAAGAGTTTGAAATATTCTGTTTTTGCTCTTATATTGATGATAAATGTTTAATAGGTGGTTCAGTACCATTAGAAATACATAATGACAACTGTAAAAAATATTGTTAATGTCCATAGTGCTCAGCTAATTCATGTTCAGATTGTATCTTGAGCGAATTTTGAAAACAACATGCGACTCCATGAAGAATTATTGATATACATTCTCTTCGTGCTGCTTCGTTAGAAGTAAAATGTAAGAAGTTTTCAGAACCATTAGTAAGTTTTAATGACAATATTTATTGTTTCTTTATATTCTGAAATCTCTGCAGTTGAGCATTTATATGTTGGCAGTCCATACCAGTTGTCTCCTCTAAGTTTAAAAAGTTTTTTCACATCATTATAGTTCATAAAAAAAAATTTCTGATCATATTGATTGTCAAAATTCTTGAGTTCTTGCTAATTTTTATAAATGCAAAAATTATTTTATAAAAAAAATTAGGTTAATTTCATTATATTTTTTTTTTGGTAAAAATAAAAAAAAATCTAGGTTAATTCGTGATCCATCTTCAAACCAGTGAAATCTACTAATACATTTTAGGGAATTATTTTGCAAATTAATTTAGTGGGAAATTCAGATAAGAGCAATAGATACAGCATATAGGAAATGTGAAATGAACTTACAAATTATTAGAGTAAAAGAACTGACATTCCAAAAGTATCAACTATTCAAAATTACTAAATACATCGCTCAATATAAGCAAAATATAGTACGATAAGTTAGACAACCTGCGTTTAATAGAAATAAATAATTTTAATACTTTTTTTTGTTTTTTCTTGTTTATAACCTTTAAATAAATTATTTACCAGTATATAAATAATATTTTAATAAAAAAATATCAATTTTGTGATTGTCCCACCTCTTGTATTGAATAATTATGGCATTTTTAAAGGTTAAAATCCAGCGTCGCTAAAGAAAAAATTTTTTAACTAATTGTTCAATGTAAAAATTTTTGATAGATCTCAGTTTTAAGCAATTGGTTACACTATTTTTCAGCCAGGTTGTAATACAAATTTGGCTGGTTACTTTTTAGGCAATATCACCAATTTGTATAATAACGTAACTTTAAATGGCAAGTATATGTTAATCAAACTTGTAATATTAATATTTGACGATGCAAATTTATCATTCAATATACTCAAAACATTATTATATAACATTTTAAAAAAAAAATTCTGGGCAAATCAGCTCAAAAGCCATTTAAGGAATAATTAATTTGTAAAACCAGTTCCAGAAACAGATCATGAATTAATTAGTATAATCTTATGTATATGAATAATTAAACAATATTAAAAATTGAATGAAAAATTGCATGCTATTTTTTTTAATATTATCTATATATAAAGTTCAAATTAGTTTTTTATAAATTAATGTAAATTGAAAAGTAAAAATTAAATACAAATGTAAAAGCTTTTTTTTTTTCCAAAGTAGTGCAATTTGTGAGTTTATTAATTATATGTAAGAATATAAAAACATCTGTTATATAACTAATTTATTAAAACTTCAAACCAGTTCCCCATCTATAAGATTGCTTCTGTGCCCTATCATTACCTTATGGAATTCATCTATATCCTTCAATAGTAGCTATTGAATTATATAGAATCACTATTTCATAAGGCTTAAATAAATGCTTTTACTACCCTTTAGATAAAAAAAAAAGAAAGGTTATATTATATTTGTATATTTTTGTATTGTTATATACCTTCAAAAGTACCCTGTTTCCTTCTCTAATAAATTGGTTAATATATTGTTTTGTTTTTTCTAATGCTATTGCCCATTGTTTATTATGTTTCAAAATTTTCCTTTTTTCCAAATCAAACATGTCCTCCTCTGTTTGTATAGTTAAAATCCGTTTATATGCAATGTGTTAATATGCTAATGGTCTTTTTCTTAAAGTCTGGATCTGTTAATCCGGATATTCATTTTTGAGTTTATTCGTTCAATCTGGATAGACGGATAATTTATCTGGATTATCTGGATAATATCCAGATATCTGTATTATCCGACGGATATCCAGGATATCCAGGATATTTGAAGTAATTAGTAAGTATATTGTACATTAATATTTCTAGTGATACAAGAATGAACTGTATAAATTAAGTTATCGATAAAAAAAATAGACTAGGAACAAGTGTTAACAGAAGAAAAATTTTTTATTAATAAATAATGAGTTTGGTAAAATAAAAGGGACATATATGACTGCATCTTACTTTACTATTGTTATTTATGAAAAGAGTGATTCAATTACTTTTGTTAAAAATGCAAGATCAGCTGGGCAATTTAATGGATTGTCCGATAACCACTGGTAGATTTTTTTTTATAATATAAAATTAGAAATGGTTTTTTTATAAGCTAAAGTATTTTTTTTTATAGTTGTTACACTTTTTTTGGTAATTTTTAGTAAAAATAAGTATTTTTTATAAAAAAAAAACTTAGATTAGTGGATAATTTGATGGAGAATCTAAACCATCAAAGTAACTGGCTGATCAGAAGAATTAATCATTTTTTTTAATTTTTTTCTGTATTTATTATTGTATTTCTTTATAGTTATATAATTAAAAAATAAAAAATAAAAAAAACGAATTTAATATTTGTAAAATTTTATTTGCATAATACCCTACTAAGCAAATTTTTATTGATTTAAAAATTCAACTAATTAATTTGCTTTATTTTTGATTTACATTTAAACTAACGATATACCTAATTGTAATTATTTTTTACAGAAACTTTAAGTTTTCAAGTGATATCATTATGATATCATTTTAATATTATTTCAATATAGATTTAATATTGATACGATATCAAAATAAAGTATTATTATTTCGATATTATTTCAATATTAAATTGATATTGAAATAATATCGAAATGATAATAGAAATGACATCAAAACAACATCTTTAAGTTTAATTTAAAGATATCATTTCGATATCATTTTAATTATCATTTCGATATCATTTCGATATCGATTTAATATTGAAATAATATCGAAATGATAATACTTTATTTCAATATCGTATTGATATTAAATTTATATTGAAATAATATTAAAATGATATCAAAATGATACCGTTAAAATAAACTTAACGATATCGATTCTATATTGATTAAAAATGTTAAGTTTTTGTAAAGTTCTGGAAAAATCCTACCAATCAAATGCCAATTTCGTTTGCAAAAAATTAAATGCTCAAAAGTGGAAGGTGATAAATTGGTACGCTTAATCGTCATAATATTTCCTGCATCAGAGAACAAATGCTCACTGGTAGCAGATGTCACCGGGATAGCCAAATACTTTTTTGCCAACTGTGACAAAATTGGAAACTGTGATTCTTGTGATGCCCACCATTTGAATGGGCAAATGCTGACATCAATTTCTTCAATCATTATATATTCATCAATTTCATCTTGTCTTTCACGATGACAACGATTGGCAAATATATCCTGAAGAAGTGAATTAATAGTATTATCAGGTGATAATGATTGTTGTTGCTGAATTGTACTTAATTCTTGCCTTTTTTCATTATAAATTTCTCTGAAAAGAGCTTTTGTTTAGTTTTTTTGTGATTCATTTGCAAAATTAAGAGATTTGCATCTAGGGTCTAAGAGTGTAGCTATCATCCCTTCATTTTGAAGTACAATTCAATAATAGTTTATTGCTGTATGTAAAGCCAGTTTAACCTTTTCAGTTAAATCTTTACAGTCTTGTAGAGTATTTATTAAAATTTTTCACCGTTTTGGATAATCATCAACTTCATCATCATCATCAGGATTCTCAATACCAATATCATCATCAAAGTAGGATAAGTGAAATCAATATTAGGCTCCACATTTTGATGAGTACTTTGAACTCCATTCTTAATTGCTGTAATTACATCATTCATAAAACTTATTGTTGCATATTTGCTTCCCTCAAAAAGTTTAGTTGCTGATGCAAAAGGCTCTAGTACATCAATCAGTTGTTTGATTGCAATTCATTCATTATTACTAAGATTAATTTTACTAAGTCTTTGGCCATCTTTTTATGTCATAGGATCTGAATCTCTAGACATAGTTATTGTCATTAATATTAATACGATAAAACGGATTTTTTCTAGTCGGCTTAGTACGAGAGGATTTGAGTTCCATCATGTGCTTATGTCTGAAATAATTCAAAGGTAATGATCATTCTCACTTAAATCCTAAATTAATAAATTTAACAAATTAAATTAAAAAACAATGAAAAAATCCATTGGTACAACAATTTTAATACTAAAATTTTACCTCTTGTTGGATACTTCTCAAATTTTTTTGAGCTTCAATTAATCTTTCAGTTTGTTTTGGTGTAGTAAAAAAACTACCAGAAAAATGATGGCTTGTATCACCGATGTTCATCTGACCTTCAAGATATCGAATTTGAAGAGGATCAATGACCAATAAAGCGTAGAAAAGGAAAAAATACGATGCACGATTCTGGAGATGAAATGGAAGTAGATGAAGAAGAAGCTAGGGTTCGTCCAAAAATCCTCTTTTAATGTATGCTTTTAACATTCGCTAAACCGATATTTTGTTCAATTTAAGCTGAGATGAAGATAATTCTAAAAACTTTTCTAATTGAACTAAAATTAATATACGATGAAAAGTTTAGCAGTGAGTCAAATGATGAAATTCTTTGACAGATTATACCTCGATTAATTGAAGTGATAAAGCCAAGGTATACTTCACGATACAGGCAAGTCAAATCTTGGCTTACCGCTTTACATAAATATTGCAGAGTGCGTTTGTTATATAAACAACGCGGCACTTTAGACAAAGATAATCGTCGTCTACATTGAAACAATCGGTTAAATGAGGTAAATAATTTCTTTATTATTTCAAAAAAAAAATCTCATCATTCGTTAAAACTTTAAATATAGAAAAAAGCATGTCGAGTTAAAAGCACAAAATCGCTTTTCAACAAAAATGACGAAAAACTGGAAAATTATGATCAAAAAGAACTTTTGAATGTTTTAAGCGATAACTGATATCACTCTCCAGAGTATTTTGAATCAGATGAAGAGCAACCAGACGGTAAAAGACATATCAATGTTTATAATCTGTCTTGGAGATCTGAAGAGGTTCAATAACTTATTTGTCGTATTTTTATTTTTTATTTTTATTTGTTTTATTTTTTTCTTATAATAGTTAATAGATTTATTACGAAATATCTTGGACCAATACGCTTTCTTTCTTCAATCTGCACAACTGATACGAATGCGAAATTATGATGAAAAAATATATAATATCGTTTCTCATCATCCACGAGGTGCTCCAAATTGGACCTATGTGGAGCAGAATATGCTGGCTGATACTGACTTTTCTGAGCCAGAAACGCTGATTCAAATGATGGAAAATCTAATAATGGCAGAAGATGTGGAAGTGTCGGTGGAAATGGATGAAATAGAGGTAATAGAAGATTCAGAACTAACGGAAATGAAAGAATCAGAACTAACAGAAGAATCAGAACCAATGGGAGTGAAAAAATCAGAACCAATTGGAGTGGAAGAATTGCTGGAAACGGAAGATGAAACAGACAAATAGTATAAATTTGTACTTTAATTTTTGTTTTGAGTTTTTGTTATACTAACTTTTTTTTGAATTTAAAGATTGTGAATTCGTCAGTTTTTTTGAATTTTTTTTTTGAAAATTATGGGTTTTTTTGTGAAATTGTGGATTGAATTTTTTTATTTTCGTAAGAAATTTTTATTATTTGAGTATTATTTTAGTATTATTTCGTATTATTTTCATTATTTTCGTATTATTTTAGTATTATTTTAGTATTATTTTAGTATTATTTTAGTATTATTTTAGTATTATTTTAGTATTATTTTAGTATTATTTTAGTATTATTTTAGTATTATTTTAGTATTATTTTTGTATTATTTTTGTATTAGGCCAAGTAAATAAATTTATTCATTTCTCATAACCGGACGGGTCATGTAAATGTTACGAAAAAATAAAAAAATTTATTTTATTTGGTCATGTGATTTTGGTTTTGACCAATCATAATCATAAAAAAATAATTTTTTTTTCCATCCGGTGACCTGGGCAAAAAATTTATTAAATCAACCAATCATCATCTAGGAATCGGCTAAATTTTTTTTGAAAATAAATTTTTTTTCTGGGCAGCCGGGTCAAATTTAGCAATTTTTTTTCATGAGAAACGAATAATTTTATTTCTTTGGCCTTATTGTTATAGGAAATTTTTATTATTTTCGTATTATTTTAGTATTATTTTTGTAGGAAATTTTTACGAATTAATTGATTTAATTAGTAAAATAATTGGTAAATCAATCAAAATAAAATCGCTGTTTTAAAACTTAAATTTGCTAAATTTTGTCAAAATTATTATGATCGATCTTATTTATTTTTGCAAATCGGCAATTTAAATCAATATCGATTTTTAGACGAATAGTCAATTGTTTATAACGAATTTCATTTGCATGGCAGGTTCAAATTTTATTGATATGTACAGCCAATTTTTTTCAACTAATTCTGAAACTTTGCCAATTTCTAATTGCGAGTAGCAGGCGTTACGATATAAATCGTCCATAAAATTAGTTGCCAATTTTTTTGGTACTGATCGGCTAAGGTCAGACCGAATTTTGTCCAACATTTGGCAATTTAAAATTTTGCCAAAATAGACTATTCTGACTAGTGTTAAAAGTGGTCTGATGGGAAATGTTCTTATACACAATGCTATCTTTCTTGAATACTGGTTCAATGATGCCTTAAAAAGAGGTAGAAAGAGGCCTGACCATAAACATTTGGCAATAAAACTAACTAGAGTTAGTTACCATAGTGCAGTTGTTAAGATAGCGGTATTCCTCATATAGCCTAAGTATGGTGAGATCACAGGTTCGATTCCTATAACTACAGAAATAAAAAGAATTTTATCGCGGATGCTACAACCAGATATAGGGATTAGTATAGTTGGATTGCATCATGGTGAATTAGTATGTACAGTTAGGCCGCACATTCAACAAAGGATCATGGTGTCCTTCTAACATTATCATCCTATTTAGATTTTAACATTAAATAATTGATAATGTACATTCAGATTAACAGAACTTTTATATTCAATTTGAATTATAAATAGTTTTTTAATAATTAATATTTATTAAATTGAGCAAAAGGAAGCTGTTGACCAAAGTCAAAAGTCAACCTTTTTATACATTTTGATGTTTCACTAAACTATAATTTTCTATAATTTTCCATAAGATTCTAAAACTATGACTCATTATAACTAGTATGATGTAATCCTTCCATCTCTAGTTCCGTTCATCTTTAAGTAACAACTATTTCCATTTACACAATGAATTCTCATTGATATAATCATTTTATTGATACAATGATAAACTATTTATAACTAAACTAATAATAACTAATCTAAATATAACTAATCTAAATATAAATAACTATAAATAACTAAACTATAAATAAGTAACTATAACTAAATATTGTATAACTATGACATTATATGCTCTAATTATCTCAAATATTTTTTTATCAGCTAAATATTTATCCATGTTTCGTTCAATTCTTTATTCATCTGATCACGTGATTATCCTGATTTCAAGGGTTACAGCTATCCCCTAAAGCTCCTCATAAGCCAAGCCAGCTTGAATCGCACTTATAAGCCATCAAGCCAGCTTATTTCAAGTCAAGCCAAGCCGTGGCTTATTCAAGCCGGTTTGCAAGCTTCTTTTTTTTTTATAATTTATGTAATTTATATAAAATATATTAAAGGAAATGTTTATCAGATAATCTTTTTTTATTTCGTGCAACTTCATGTTTTCGGTTCTATAGTCAAAGGTACGTTTTTATTTTTTTCTTTTTGTTTTTGTTTTGTTTTTTGCTCTTGTTTTTTGCTTCTTGTTTCTTGCTTCTAATATCTTTTTTCTTTCTTTAAGTCTTTCTTTAGTTTTGCGGTCAAAGAAATTTTGGTTCTATAGTTAAAGGCAGAGTTGTCCAAATGTGGTATACGAGCCAAATCTTCTATATCAGCGGATTTGTTCACTTTTGCATAATGCTAAATTTTGAATGATTTTCATAATATCCGTCACCCAAAACTGGTTTGTAATATCATGAAATCACCTGATTGAATATCACTTAACTAAATAATAAGTTGAGTGAAAATCTACATTTGCAAAATTTAAATTATTTAACGTAAAATAGACACAAAAAAACCCATTTCGTTAACAAAAAACCCATTTCTCACCTGCATAGTATTTTTAATGTGTATTATTAGAAAGTAAGTATGTTTTAATAAAACAAAAAGTAAAATAAAAATTTATATACACAATAGCTATGAATATTTATAAAAGTATTCTAAGACTCATTTAATATTTAAAAAATTTTTTTTTTTATAATAACTTTCATAAAATTGTCCATTTTTTGCATTTTTCAAAACATATTATTAATTCTTATTTATCTTGCTGTAGATAAAATAGGAACTTTTATATTCAAACAAATTGTAAGCATATGTATTATTGATTTTTATACAAAAAAGATTTAGAAGCTATTGTATAAAGTGAGATTCCACAACAGATATTATCAATATTGCTAAGAATAATATTTATTGTATTTTGGCTTAAAAGAACTATTTATCAAATTTATCAAATTATTGTATTAATAAAACCAAATAAAATTTTTTTAATGTTCGTCCAGGTCCTACTGCGCCATATGCAATAATTTGTGTAATAAAAGTACCTTAAAATAAATATGTTAATTAGAGGGTGAACAAATCCGCCGATATGTCGTACAAGTACAGTACTCATACATTGTATGATGTACTTAGTACAATTTAGTACAGTTGCATTTTGATGAGATCATACAATTTCGTACAATTTTCGTACATTTGTACAGAATTTTTTTTTTTGTTTATTATATTTTATCTCTGATTTTCCAAACTACTATTTTATTTTATTTTTTTCTAACTATTTTTTTATTATTCCTGTATCAATAATGAACTATATTTTATTTTTGTACTATCTGTTTTAACATAATAAATTAAGACTATTTCTATTTGTACACTACGTGTGTGAACACGGGTCACGTGATTATTATCATTTTCGGTGATCTGCATAAAAAATTTCCTATTTTGGAAATTTGTGTAACGAATTTTCATTTTTTACGGAGAAACAAAATTGCCTTTTTTGGGTTGTGTAACGTTACTCTAATATCCAAAATTGGAAATTATGGTAATTTTTGGCTGGAATTATAAAATTTGGCTGAAATTAGTAGACGTGACATATAATATGTAACAAATAAGGTTTTTCCTACTGAAAAAATTCTAAGTCCCTAGAATAAATAGTAAAAATGGAAAACTATAGGGGTGTGACATGGGTGACAAATTATTGTCACGTGATCCGTGTTTCGTACACTAGTGTATATTAAGAAATTATCATAAATTAATTATCTTTGCTGCTGATTTAAAAATTTTAAATAAAAAAGAAAAAATATAATTATTCTAATTGTTCAAAATATATTAATGATATATTTCATAAGTTGTAACTGAAGGTAATTTTTGAGTTAGATTTTATTTTTTTAATAATTATTAAAGAAATTATATTAATGTCATTTCTTTTTCTTTTTTAAGAATGTGAGATAACAAATTAGCCACATTAACTACCATTTATTAAGAAGATGAATTAAAAAAAAATTAATTGATACTTGCCTCTAAAGATCTGAAGAACTGACTGCCTATGAAATAAAAAAATAAAGTTCAGCTCACTAATAATATTTATTCATTTGGTTTAAGAAAATCCAATGTTATAATAGGTGAGATATAATTTTAAGGTAAATACGAATGATGAAGTGCAAAGTTATATTACTTATATATTTCTTTAATATTTATTTAAAGAAATTGCGTTAATTATTGTTTAATGTTATGCTAGCTTTCAGATTCTGAGATATATGTGGATGTTTGAAGGTAAATTGTAATAGGTTGGGCCATTTGGGCATGAAAGAATACTTTTTTTAATATTAAATTAAAAAATAATACTGAACGAGTTTTTTCATTTTTTTTAGTAACAGATGGGATGGAATTTAAGATTGTTTATTTGAATGAAGTATCTTAAAAAAAAAAATTTTAAATGATTTTTTTTATTTGAACCAAAGATGCAAGACGCAAAGTAATAAATGATAAGAATGCATATATTTATTTATCGTATCTCATGTATTATACTATTTATAGTAATACGCATTATTTTATATATGACGATAATCATGATTTACATTTTTTTTAACTTTTGTAATGGTTCAAAGCTTGAAAAATTATATCGTTAAAACAAATAAAAAGAGCAGAAACAACAATTTATATTATTGTAAAGCATGCTTTACAAAGCTTGGCGAAAATAGTTTGGAGCTAAAAACAATTATAGATAAAACTGAAAGGTTGATTACTCATTTCAAAAATTGTAGAAATTTTTATGATACGTATGATAATGATGAAAAAAGTAAAGTATTTGCTCTTGGCATGAAAAAGAATAATTTAATGGAAGTAAATACGAATGATTCATCCATCAACAACTATTAT
The DNA here is from genome assembly GCF_026210795.1 of Rhizophagus irregularis. Lineage (NCBI taxonomy): Eukaryota > Fungi > Glomeromycota > Glomeromycetes > Glomerales > Glomeraceae > Rhizophagus > Rhizophagus irregularis. The sequence goes on from NC_089455.1 coordinate 3,454,567, forward strand.
TACGAAGAAATTCAGTTTCATCCCGCTCTTCTTTATCTTCCCTTCCATCCCAATGGTCAAATCATGGACCTTTAGATAAATGGATTTGCCGGCCTCTTTCAACTGCAGAAAATCAAAAATTCCATCATCTGATATTACGAGTTACTATTTCTTGTGGATTTCCGTTAAATTGGGTAAATAATCCAGAAGTTATTGAATTATTTAAATTTCTTAATCCAGAAATTAAATTACCAGATTGAAAAACTTTATCTAATAAAATTTTGGGTAATGCAGTTGAAGAGCTTGATAAGACAATACTAGAAAAATTGAAATTAGATCAGATAGAAGTTACGATGTCTTTTGATAGTTGGACAAATGTTCGTGAACAGGAATTGATGGAAACTGTGCTCGTAACATCTGATGGGCAACCTTTTGCATGGCAAGCTAAAGATATAAGTTGTGAGCATGCAACAACTACTGAAGTTATGTCTAAAACTGAAGGAATGATATCTGAAATAAACAAGATGAAAATAACACTTTTAGCTATTATTACAGATAGTGTATCTGCTTACAATACTGCATGGTACGTAAATAATTATTTAATTAATAAATACTTTTAAATGCTTTACTATATTTTACTAATTTTATTAAATTAAAATTTTAGAAAAAGACTTTGAATTCAATATCGTAATATTGTTTTTTGCCTTGTTTCGCTCATCAGATAAATTTGTGTGTTGGGGATATCTTTAAGGCATTACCAGATTTTAAATTAACATCAGATCAAGCACTAAAGTTAGCGGCTTATTTTAAAAATGCAAATTAAAAATATTTTATAGGTCAACTTTGAAATATTCAAAAGGAAATATATGGAAAATACATTTAGCCTGCAATTCCTAGAGATAGTAGGTGGAACAGTTATCTTAATTGCTGTCAAAGTTTAATTTCAACTAAGGAAGCTTTGCATGTAAGAAATTTTCTTTTTTAATAAATCTTTACTAGTAATATAATATATAATATTTATATTAAATAATTTTTTATTTATAGTCTTTAGCTGCAAAATTTGAGCCATCTATTTCTTCAAAATGACATCGAGCAACTAAACTATTAGCAATATCACAAGAAATTTATTTTATAATTATGGATGACACTTTTTGGGAATTGTTAACAACTTTAGAATTTCTTTTAGATCCTTATTGTCATGTCCTTAATATCTTGCAAACTGATAAAGCAAGATTACATGAAGTCTTGCATTGTTTTGCTTATTTATATCAATTTTGGAAAGAATTTCCAGATGATGATATGGCTGATGAAATTCTATTATGATTACAGAAAAGATGGGAGACACAACTCGAATCGATAGCATATGTGCCGATTTTTGGAATTAGTCTAAATTAAGATTTTTATAAAAATTTAATATTTTAGTAAGATTAACATTACACAAATCTAAATTAAATATGTGTTACATATTTACGTAACTCAGATTTAATAAAAAATAAAAAAAATTTTTTTAATCAATATTCAAAAATAACGGTAATAACCACTTCTTTTTCCCCATCACTGCCCATCACTTTTCCATTATTTTTCTATTCACTTTTATTAAATATGACAAAAAAGTTTATAAGCAAATATAGCAGTTATTTTTAAGTGGTAAGTAAAAGAAAAAACTTAATATTTTATATACATAGATAAGATATATTTTTTCATAATTTTTAGCTTTAATTTATTGTTTTTTCTTTGTAAAAAATACATGCAAATAAAAAATAATTATGATGTAAAATAGTTGTAAAATGAATAATAAGATATTCTTTTTTTTCAAAATAACTAATTATATATTTGTTTTTTATATTTTAAAATTATTTTATTAGATTTATTCTATTAAAATCCTTAAATGGCAAATAAAATCTTTTAAATAAAGTAAAAGAATTTGGGATTCTCTTATGAAAGCATTTTTTGGTAAGAAATAAAATTTTCAGATCGGACTTTATGCAGGTGACAAAATCGTGCATTATTATTCCTGGAGATATGCTAACGTCATCATTTTACATTCATTTGAAAGCTGAGAATTTGCTCTATCGTAAGAATCAAAGATCAGGAAAATTGGATCACTGGATGAGGCGTAATTAACGATCAAAGTCAAATCAAATTTAAAAATTAAAAATAAATATATTAGGCGTAATTATTCACAATCCAGTGATTCAATTCATTCGATTTTAGGCTTATTAGATAGACCTCAATTTTCTCTTTCAAATGAATATAATTTCATTCGTGTAGCTTGCATCTACAGGTATTTAATAAATTTTTTTATATCAGATTTTATCAAACTTATAAAATTTTATATTAATAATATAATTGATGATTTCTAAACATCTACATATATTAAACGAATTATTTTAAATTTATTTTAAAGATAAAAGTTGGCATCACCTTAGGGAGCAAAGATCATTCAAATTGAATCACTACATGTGAAGTAATTAATGATCAAATTTAGATAAAATTCAATAAATATACTGAACGTGATTACTGAACAACTAGTGATTCAATTCACTTGATTTTAGATTCATTAGATAGATCTCGATTTTCTCTTTCAAATGAATGTAAATTTATTTGTATAGCTTATTTCTACGAAGAATTATCAATGATTTTGTCATGAGAGTTATATTTGATCTTTTAAATTTTAATGATATCTTATATTAAAAAAAAATTAAAAATTATATAATTAATTAGTTTTTTTTGCATTATCTAGTATAAATTTATTATTCTTATATAAATGATAATTTATATTTGCTTTAATAAAATTATTTTTGTGTAAAAAAATTAGATTCCAAGGATCGGCCCATATGGGATTGACAATATACATAATTACTGATAAGCTTTAGATTAATTCAGCACTACAGTCCGTACAATCAAACGTTAAAAGACTTTGTAGGAGCAACTAATTCTTATACTATCCTGGTTACTTCATCTTACATACACAATGAAATATTTTCTAATGCCCTCAAAATCAAAAATTAGTTATTTACACATGAAAAAATGGCTAGTTTACTATTATAAAGCTTGGACTGGTCATAATTCTGAATCTATTCTTACAGAATTTGATGATTTTTCGCAAGGAATTAAATATCCTTTTGATGAAGCATCTGTTGCTCAATTTAAAGGTAATATTTACAAATATTGGTGTTGGGTTCGTGATGCTTACCCAGAAATTGGAACTGTCGTGGTGCATATGTTTGGTATTTGTGTTAATGCAGCATCAGTAGAGCGATTATTATGGAGTAGTATGGGATTCTTTTATACAAAAAATAGAAATAGATTAAAGGTAAATTTATATTATACCGTAATTAATTAATACTAAATTAATAATATTTTTATATATTTATATTAATTATGTAGTTTACTCAAGTATTAGAAATGGCTAAATTATGAGCTGATATTAACTATAATCGACGTAATAATCAACAAGAATCTGCTAATAATACTATGACCGAAAATAAAAATAAAAATAAAAATGATAATGAAAATGAAATCGGAGATGAAAATGAAAATGAAAGATATTTACAAAATGAAGAATTAAATGATAATGATCTTAATAATGATCAAGGTAGCATAGATTTAAAAGAAAATTTAAATTCTCAATTTAACAATCATTTAAACGAATGGTTAGAAGAACTATAGCAAGAGGAAGATGATGAATATGATGGTGAACATGATGAATATAGTGAAAGTAAAAAAGATTTTAGTGATATAAATGTTGAAGATATTGAGCATCCAGCAGAAAATATTGATGCTAAATGGAAATTAGAATTTATATTTGAAGATAATTTGTGTAATCCTTTTAATGTATAATTTTCTTTTATAATATATAATAAATAAATTTACATAACTTGTATAAATATTAATTAATAAGTTACATATATAATATATTGCATATATATGAAAATGTACTGTACTAAAAAGTTTCAGTACAATACAGTACTGTACGTACTGTACGAAATGTACTGGTACAGTACAGTACAAATCCTAACTCTGGTTAAAGGTACGTTTTTATTTTTTTTTTATTTTTTGTTTTTGTTTCATTTTTCGCTTCTTGTTTTTTGTTTTTTGCTTCTAATATCTTTTTTCTTTCTTTAGGTCTTTCTTCAGTTTTGCAGTCAAAGAAATTTTCAGTTTTATAGTCAAAGGTACATTTTATTTATTTATTTATTTATTTTGTTTTGTTTCATTTTTCACTTCTTGTTTCTTGTTTCTTGCTTTTAATATCTTTTTTTTTCTTTAGGTCTTTTTTTCAGTCCTGCAGTTAAAGAGATTTTTCTGGTTCTATAGTCAAAAGTACGTTTTTATTTTTTTTCTTTCTTGTTTTTTATAATATCATTTTTCTTTCTTTGGAATGCTTTTTTCAGTTCTACAATCAAAAGAGATTTTTCAGTTCCATGGTCAAAGGTACATTTTTATTTTTTTTCTTTTCTGTTTTTTGTTTTCATTTCATTTCTTGTTTCTAATATTTTTTTTTTCTTTAGATCTATCTTCAGTTTTGTAATTAAAGGGTGTTTTTTTTTTTATTTTTTATTTTTATATTTTGTTTCATATTAACTTTACTTCGTTCTCTACTTTATGGGTTTCTTTTTTATAGATTTTTTCATTACCTTTCAATCTCCTTCAATTTTTTTCGTTCCCTTTCATCCTCATTCATTTTTTTTCATTCTCTTTTTTCTCCTCCATTTTTTTTCATTCCCTATCATTCCCATTCATTTTTTTCATTCCCTATCATTCCCATTCATTTTTTTCATTCCCTATCATTCCCATTCATTTTTTTCATTCCCTATCATTCCCATTCATTTTTTTCATTTTCTATCATTCCCATTCATTTTTTTCATTCCCTATCATTCCCATTCATTTTTTTCATTTCTCTTCGATTTTATTTTTACCTTCTATTTCATTTTTTTGCTTCCTCTATCTTTTTTCCTTTTTTTCTTGTTTTTTTTATTCTTGTTTCTTTTGTTCTCATCTCTTCTCATTTTTCTTGTACTCTTTTATTTTTTGTATTTTTCTTTACCTTTATTTCTTTATAATTATAATCATAATCATTATTTTTTTTCTTTTGTATTATTTATTTACTACTAGACTAGTCCATTAAAAATATAGCAGTAAAATTTTTGATTTTGGATATGGTTAATCTTTTATTTTTCCAGTTAATAAAATAAATAAATATGTTTAATATTCTTTGTAAATAAAATTCTATTATGTAGATTTATGTTGAATAAATTTTTTATGAAAAAATTTAATATTGTCTTTGTAAATAAAATTTTATTATGTAGATTTATTTTAAGTTAAAAAAAATTAGCCAATCAAAATTTAATTTAAGGGGGTGAGTAATAATATTACTAGTACTTTCCTAACGGATCAGTTCGAACTTGGATTCGCTTAAATCTGATCCGTCTGAATCCGATCAGATCTGGTTCAATTTGATTCAATCTGGTTCGGATCCATTTGAATCGATTTGAATCCGATTTGAATCTGGTTCGGATCTGGTCCTTGTTCTAAAAAAAGGAAGGGAACGTTAATTAGTACGTTTTCTTAAGTAAAAATAAAAAAAAAGAAAAAAAGAAATGAACTTACCATGGATTCATTCTTTTTTTTAAATCCTAGTCGTTCAGCTTCATCCACGCTTTCAGGTTCCTAAAAAGGGAACGTTAATTACGTTCCCTTAAGTAAAAATAAAAAAAATAAAAAAAGAAACGAACTTACTATACATCAGGAAATTTTTTAGGGAGCAGATCTGCGCAGATTTTCAGAAATTATTTCTGCGCAGATCTTATACCCCTGACGCGATACTGCAAAAAAAAAATTTTTATGATTTCTCGCAGAACTTCAAGAAAATAAAGTTCTGCGACAATCTTCAAAAAAATTAAATCTGCGAACCTTAATTTAAAATAATTAGAACAAATAATACTTCAATTTTATAATACTTCAATTTAACTAATATCAATTAATTTACTTAATTTATTTAATTTAGATATATTTACAAGTAATACTATTTATTAGCAAATGCACTAACTAATTTACTTTCTTTTCTACTATTTGTTGTTAATGGTTTGGACATTGTTCCAGTTGGTTCGATTCCAACAAATAATTATTTAAATTTGCATTTAAGAAGTGCCCAGGAACTTGTAGAACGAAAAGTAGAAAAGTAAAAACGTTCAGTTAGTTAGTAATGTTTCGTTAAGAAAAAAAACAAAATTTTAAAGAACTTCAAAGAATACGAAGTTCCCTTTAGATATCGTCCAAGAAGTCGTGGACCTATAAAAAGAAAATACGTTAATAAAATTTCATTAAAAAAACAAAATAATTGAAGTTTCGAAACTTACTATTCCAAAGGTCATAACCGATATCCCGAAGTCGCAGACCTATAAAAAAAGTAAAGTTTCATTAAAAAAAAACAAAAAAAATTAAAAAACTGAAAAATACCTTCGAAGTTCTCGTCCAAGAAGTCTCCTCCTGCTCTTGCACCGCTCCCACTCCAGCTCCTGCCGAACCGGCCCAACTCCCACTGAAGCCCAGGGCTCCCACTGAAAACCAGCACTGAATGATGATAAAAAATCGATTTCTGTAACCGGATCAAGCGTAAGACGAGGCTGTACTCAAACCTACAAAGAAGTTCTTATCCAAGAAGTCATGGACCTAAAAAAATGAAACGTTAATTAATAACTTTTTGTTAAATAAAAAAAATAAATTAAAAGAATTTCAAAAAATACCTTCGAAGTTCCGTCCAAAGAGCTTTCCAGGAACCCGTAAATTTACAACAATAAAAGAACAAAAACGTTAGCAAACGTTTCGTTAAAAAAATTAAAAGAACTTCAAAGAATACGCTTCGGTTCTCCAAGACTTTTCTATAAAGCAGTGTTGGCCAATTTTATAAATCCAGTTATTTTGACTGGAAGCCGCAAAACTACAAAAAGAAAGTCGAAATGTTAGTAAACATTTCGTTGGAAAAAAAAAAAAAGAAAAAATTTTGAAGTTTTACTTCAAAATTGTTAAAGTTGGAGATCGGGGCTTCCTGTACTTACAAAAGAAAATAAATGAAGAGTTAGCTAAGCGTTTCATTTTCATTTAAAGAAAATAATTTTGAAGGTTCTTCAAAATTTTACTTTTGAAATTCCTTCCAGGAAAGCTGCGGACCTACAAAAGAAAAGAAACGAAAATGTTAACAAACATTTCGTTAAAAAAAAAATAAAATAAAAAAATTCGAAATTTACCTTCGAATTGGGATTCCAGTCAAATTTCCGTACCTAAAAAATAATAAATAAAATAAGAAACAATAAAAATAAAAAACAATAAAATTTCAGTTTTTTTTACCTTCGAAATGGAAATCCGGAAGATTAAGGCAGTCACGATACGAATTGCGGATAAACGGATTGAAACACAATCCAGGAAACTGAAGAATCTAGAGAAAAAGAATGAGATTAGCAGAAGGAAATAAGATAAAATGAAAAAAAGTAAATAAAAATAAAAAAAGACAATCACCATCATCTCCAAAGTCAAACAGAAAGACTTAAAGAAAATGAACGAGATTAGCAGAAGGAAATAAGATAAAATGAAAAAAATAAATAAATATAAAAAAATACAACCCACTTGTTCGTCTCCAAAGTCCAAAACTGAAGAACCTAAAGAAAAATAAACGAAGAAGAGGAAATTAACAGAAGGAAACAAAGACAAAATGATAAAAAAGAAAATAAAAATAAAAATAAAAACTCACCGTAAATCTCCAAGAAAGTCCAAAGCTAGAAGAAGCTAAAAGAAGAAGAAAAACGAAATTAACAAAAAAAAATAAGAACGAAAGCAAATAACAAAAGAAAAGAATAAGAATTAAAAAAAAGTCCCCTACCAGTTATCTCTGAAGGAGACCTGAAAAAAAGGATTATCCCAGTCGGCCAGAAAAAAGCTCAAGGATAATCCAAATCAAGTAGTAACGTGGATAATCCGGATGAAATCCTTCAATCTTTTATCCGATCCATTTACAAAAATTTTATCCAGATAACCATAAACACGCTTAGGTACCTAAAAAAGAAATGATGAACATTAGTAACGTTCATTATATAAAAAATTTAAAAATAAAAATTCAAGGTTTTTACCTCCGAAATAAGAAGTTCCGGAGCCGTTATTCGGCATCCAGACCTGCCCAAAATTTGATAAAACGAACGTTAATAACGTTCGTTAAAGTTAAAATATAAAAAAACGAACATTACTGCTGTTCGTTAAATTAAAAATAAATTCGAAGGTTTTACCTTGAAAAATAATCCGGAGCGTTATTCGGCATATATGACCTAAAAAGTCAAAAAAATGAACGTTAATAACGTTCGTTAAACATAAATAAAGTCGGACCGTTATTTGGCGTCGAGGCTAAATAAAATATAAAAACGAACGTTTAGCGACGTTCGTTAAATATAAATATAAAAAAAATCGAAGGTAATGTTTTACCTTCGAAATTAACGTTCGGAGCCATTCTTTGGCGTCCAGGACCTATAAAATATAAAAACGAACGTTTAGTAACGTTCGTTGAAATAATAATTAAAAAAAAATTCGAAGGTAAAGGTTTTATCTTCGAAATTAACGTCAGAGCGGAACTTAGTTTGGCTCGCTTTATCTAAAAATAAGACAAAACGTTAGTTGACGTTCGTTAATAAATTTAATAAAAAAAAATATTTTTTTTTTTGAAGGTTTTACCTTGAAAGTAAAGTCCGGAACTGTTTTTGGCGTGGGACGCATGAAATATAAAAACGAACGTTAATTAACGTTCGTTAAATAATAATAAAAAAAAAATCGAAAGGTAAGGTTAGGGTTAGGGTTAGGGTTAAGGGTTAGGGGTTAGGGTTAGGGTTAGGGTTAGGGTTAAGGGTTAGGGTTAGGGTTAGGGTTAGGGTTAGGGTTAGGGTTAGGGTTAGGGTTAGGGTTAGGGTTAGGGTTAGGGTTAGGGTTAGGGTTAGGGTTAGGGTTAGGGTTAGGGTTAGGGTTAGGGTTAGGGTTAGGGTTGGGTTAGGGTTAGGGAGGGTTAGGGTTAGGGTTAGGGTTAGGGTTAGGGTTAGGGTTAGGGAGGGGTTAGGGTTGGGTTAGGGTTAGGGTTAGGGTTAGGGTTAGGGTTAGGGTTAGGGTTAGGGTTAGGGTTAGGGTTGGGTTAGGGTTAGGGTTAGGGTTAGGGTTAGGGTTAGGGTTAGGGTTAGGGTTAGGGTTAGGGTTGGGTTAGGGTTAGGGTTAGGGTTAGGGTTAGGGTTAGGGTTAGGGTTAGGGTTAGGGTTAGGGTTAGGGTTAGGGTTAGGGTTAGGGTTAGGGTTAGGGTTAGGGTTAGGGTTAGGGTTAGGGTTAGGGTTAGGGTTAGGGTTAGGGTTAGGGTTAGGGTTAGGGTTAGGGTTAGGGTTAGGGTTAGGGTTAGGGTTAGGGTTAGGGTTAGGGTTAGGGTTAGGGTTAGGGTTAGGGTTAGGGTTAGGGTTAGGGTTAGGGTTAGGGTTAGGGTTAGGGTTAGGGTTAGGGTTAGGGTTAGGGTTAGGGTTAGGGTTAGGGTTAGAGGTTAGGGTTAGGGTTAGGGTTA